>NW_024502125.1:5875934-6475934 GCF_017590055.1 Onychostruthus taczanowskii | reverse complement strand
TGTGGTTCTTCTCAATGTTTTTGCTTGTTCGGTGGTTTCCTTTACATTAACTGTTGACATTCATTGCCAAAGTCTTTACCTTTAGAAGTCCTTCCCTAGCAATTGGAAAGTTTTCTCCTTCCACTAACATATGATTTTCCTGCTTCCCCTCATTCCCCAGTCACAGGAATAATAGGGTAGTTTATTAGTGTAGACTACCGTCATAGATTTCTCTGGTTTCATGTCGGAGATGGCATGTTTTGTAGTAGAGGAAACAGCTTTGTCACGCAACAGCTTCTTGAGGTAACAGTATGCCAAAAGCATGTCACTCTGTGTAGACTGTTTCATTAGATTCTAGTCCCTTACCCACTTTTTCCAAATCTTTTTAGCAAAAAAATGGTCACCACAAGTTTAGTGTTTTCTCTAGCCTAATTGAAACAGTTACTATGTTGACATACTGTTCACATTTTGCACACTTTAAAACTCTGCTGCTTGTCTGTTGCATTTAAATATTTTAATTTTCATCTGTGGCAAATGAGCGCTGGTTTTATCTGACAGTTCTATATCAGTTGTCTTATGGTAGCTATTGTGATTAATTTCAATATGTTAAGTATTTTATGGATTTTTTTTCCAGACTTGTTAGTTTGAAACCAAGATAATGTTCAGGCTTTCTTCATACTAAGCAGCTGGAAATCATATCACCTGTTATTCATATTTTCCTTTCTGTACACCTGTAAGCTCTGGTGGGCAACAAATGTCGTGTCCTCAGATACATATTTTCTTCTTAATTTCTGCTAAGGTATTATTTGCTATTTATACCTTTTCTCATCTGAGACTAGCAATATATTTTGTTCCACACAATAAGCTCAAAAGATAAAATACACCAAGTGATCACCATTTATGAGACTTTATAATGAAAATTATTTTTTCCGTCACTGTGATTATCATGGTAATTTTTTTTATTGTTAGATATGTAACAATGAGATAGAGAAGACTTTCTTCTGACTAACATAAATTAGTTTTTAAAGCCTCTGCTACAAACAGAGCCTTTAAGAGTGCTCTGAATGAGGAAGAAGAAAGATTTGTACATGGTAGGGGAAAAGACACTTTCAGGAATAAGGAACAACTGAAAACATTTTAAGAAATGGAAGCAATCTTGTGTTCATTGTTGCTCCGTGAAGGCAATGATGATAAAAGAAGGGAGAATAGTGGAGGGATATTTACTTTGATGAAAGTATTCCTTGGAAATGTTGCTCATTACTTACCAGAGATTGCCAGTAACAATGGAATTACTGGGAGATAATTATACAGGGGTGCTTATAAGCATGAGATGAAATTTGTAATGTTGGTTGGGATGCAGTGCTTTTTGCTTTGATTGAAGTCTAGCAAATCTCTTCTGATAAATGTATATGTTAGCTGTAAGAGATTGTCCTACTGCAGCTGAAAAATTTGTGAAGATGTTCAGCATTGTAGTCTTTTATTTGATAAATACACATAAGAGCTATGAAGCCACTCCCATTCCCAGAAACTCAAGTGCTACCAAAGGATTAAGAGAAGAGTTCTGATCTCTACATCAACTCATGTTCTTTGTAATACAACACACTGTATATAAACACAGCATTATGTAACTGATCTTGCATTTTTCAGCAGACACCATAAATAGTAATGTGAATTAATAGTATATGATTGAAATTCATGTGTTTTTGACAGAATACTTTTTGTAAACATGGGTTTCTTTAATATCTTGCCTTCAGTTGGCTAGTATGTTTCAGTAGAAGAACTTCAGGAAAATATGAACATTGCCATCATTAATTTTTAGAAGTGACTCGTGTGGTTCTTTAGTAACAAAAATTCACCTCTAATGCAAAAACAAATAATGACTTTCTTGTGTTTGATTGTGTTTGGTTGCTAATGAGGCCCACTTAAGTTCTGGTATGGGAAAGGGGCATTTAAAGGAAAAATGACACACTCTTATATTTTTGTATTTTGTGATTAAGGAAACTGGTATATTTGCCTAAAAGGATGGCGTTTCTCCAAATAGTAAGAGTTCTTGTAACAGGGAGCAGGGTAAGGTTGACAGTTGAATGTCCATTCTGCATGACAATAAAATGAGTGGTTTATGAGTCAGGGACTCAAGGTAGGAAGAAATGGTTTCTGTATGCTTTTTCAGTAATGAATACATGTTAAATAATTTATGGCATTATCACACTTGGACTTTTTGGTAGAGCCTCTTGCAATATTACAAGGGGTAATGGTTTTACTGAGGAGAATTGGTATAGATTAGGTATGTTTTTACAGTGAGGGTGGTGAGACACTGGCACAGGTTGCCCAGAGAAGTGGTGGATGCCCCATTGCTGGAAACATCTGATGGCAAGTTGGACAGGGCTCTGAAAAACCTGATGCAGTTGAAGATGTCCCTGTTCATTGCAGAGGGTTTGACCTGATGACTTTTAAAAGGTCCCTTCCAACTCAAACTAACCTGTGAGTCTGCCTATTTGAATCGGCTAAAATAAGACCACTGGTTCATGGTACAGAAGATGAGATTTGCTTTCTTTATTTTTTTGAGATCAAGTTAATAACTAAACAGTTCACCATATAACAAGAGCCTATTGAGAATTCAGCAATTTACTTTCATAAAGAACAAGGGAAGATGTCAGAAGGTCACGTACCAGAAGTATCTGTGTGTATAAGAAATTACAGATGACTTGGTAAGTTCCACCAGCTGGATACCATGACTCAACACATTAAAAAAAAAAGTGCATTAATTTTATCCTGCATTAGGGTTTTATTCAAAACTTTTAATTGAAGCCATCTGATTTTAAAATATGAGTTTTGACACAAACAAAGTTCTGAATTTGAGCTACTAATTACTGGAAAGGATTCTGCAGGTTGACTCAGGCAGGGATGATGAACAAATGAGTGGTGGTTTTCTTCAATTTGAAGATGTTGCAATTTTTTTTTCTTTTAATATAATAGTGAGCAGTATTTTGTGTTTAAGATGGTAATGTTTCATCTGACAGGATAATGTAAGGCAGAAAAGTCATGTTCATATGTAAGGTATAGTGAATGTCCATTCACATAAAGGTACATAGTCTGCTTCATTTAAAGGTACTAGCCTTTACGTGGGGCTACTTTGTGCTCACTTATTTCTGTAGGGGAGGTTTTAAAGGAAAATGGTTTTAATTTAATGAGAAAAGAGTCTTACTCTCTTCAAATGCTGATAGAGTTATTGGTGGTTTGATGTGGTTTATATGGCAGGTCAGCCACTTCGTAGCAATATAAGTCTTCATATTTATGATAAATAAAACTAATGACTAATCTAATTATTGTTGTTGTTCAGTTGAAACATAAATATTTGATTACTTTTTTTTCAGATATTAAGTCATAAAACAGGTACTTGTTTTCAAGAAATACAATGGATGACATGCAAAAAGTTTCTAACAGCTCTTGCAATGATGGATTTCTACTTAGAATGGGCCTTAATGATAACAAAGCTGGAATGGAGGGTTTGGATAAGGAGAAGATCAATAAAATCATCATGGAAGCTACCAAGGTTGGTTTGATTACTTTTTTTCCTGATGCTTTATTTGTGGTTCAGTATTTTAAGGCTCCCTTCCCCAAGTTTTATCCCTCACATGTGTATATGGATAGTATCTTCTTAGAAGAAAGTTATATGTGGGGAGGAAGGAGAGGAGCCATAGTTTAGTATACTTCAGGGTGTTGTTGGATTCATCCACAAGGACATTGGGGAGGACAACCGAGTATAGGCTTAAGTGCTCCCTTTTTGTCCAAAGCAGTACATAAATACTGCAGCATTTTCCAGAGGTAATCATGAAGGTTTCAGCTTCCTCTTTTTTTCCTGCTTTCCATTCCTTTTGTCCACCCCATCATTAATCAGCCAAGCAGATTTACTTCTTTTGGTCACCTTCCTGAAACTGATGAATTTGATGTAATCAAGTCTTTTTATAGTCAAATTTTTACTGCCTGTCTTCGTGACTGTCTTCTTGGTATTCCAGAGAAATGGCCAGTAGCATGCAGCTTTATACTAAAGATCCACAGAGGCCCTCACAACTCTTCAAACCATTGAAATATTTGTCATCCTAGTTGTTACTGGAGAGGTCCAATAGAGCAATATAGGGATGATACTTTATCTGAGAAACTCAGGGTTTTCTAACTTTTCCTTGCACAAGTGTGTATTTTTTTGTTGTCACCATGGCCTGAGATTATGTGCTTTGATGTTTTCCTTATGCATTCTGTGTTGACTAATATTGCTCTGCAGTGATCTGCAGTGGTGGGACAGAGGGAGAAAGGAGGAGAGAGAGAGAAAACATGCTGCAAACAGTTCTTATGTAGCAAGCTTTTTCCTTTTCCTGCTTGCAGTTTCACATTGATGATACTTTATATGCTATCTAGCTCATTATTGATAAGTGTTTCTTCTGTATATTGTGTTCACTCATTCTGGAAAATAGTGCTTTGTCAGACATATCCCAGATAATGATATTTACATAAAATATTTTGTTATGGCAATTACTGGTTTATTTCCTGGTATGAAATAGAGTGAACTATAAAATTGGCTTTCAAAACTGACATATAGACATCTAACTACTAGAATATATTTCTGTCAAAAAAGTGCAAGAGTTTATAATTGCCAGATACACATCAAGAAATCCAAAAAGAAGCATTGATTCTTTTCCTGAAGCTTTTCTATAATCTTTAAAATGACACCACAGACACTACCTGCAGTAAGGTACACTTGCACAAACTGCAAGAAGGTTTATAGCATTTCAACTGTGAAATACTGGAAGAAATGGAAAAAAAATAAGATCTTACTAATAATCTCAAGAATTGTGTTGCTTTCCACACCTACATTTTGGCACTCATTTCTTTCAGTGAGTCTCAGCAAGCCATATTTGATGGCATAGGGGAGAAAAGATAAAGGGCATATCTGACATTCAAAACACACCCTAATTTTTTCTAGTTTGATATTTCTTGTAATGAAACATGACATATTACAGCTCTGCCAACATCTTTTTTATAGTTATTATGAAAGTGGATATTTTTTGCTTTTTATATAAGTGCTTGAATCTGACTTGACTAGGCATAATTCTTGGTATCAGTGACAGTTTGGTGGTCAGACACTTTGACCTAAAGATGTGTTCATTTTTGCAGATTTTACCAAGTAGATCGACAAAAGATTTTTTTCTTGCTTTCACTTGTAAGCTAAGACATGTTGCAAGAAAAATACTTTATTTCCTAGTTTTGAATTTTTCTACTTCATTATATGCCCTCCTTTCTTTGTTCTGAGTCAAGAGGGAGAGTCACATTATACATTCTGTACATTATTATTGTCTTTTTATTGTGTCTCCTTGTATTCATGCCTTTTTTTGAAGGAACATTTACATATGTGAGAGCAACAGGGCTTTTTTTATACTCATTTGGTTTTCATCGTCCTCTTCCAAGTAGCTTCTGATTCTGCAGTGTCCTTCAGGATTAAATGGCCAACAAAATACTCAACATTACAAGTGAATTTGACTTATACAACGTCATTATACATTTCCATATTTATTAAGCTATAATAAATACAGATTAATATTGGAAGTCTGAAAAAATGCTAAAATAAATTTTATTAGAGTTTGGTGCTCCATACCTTGGAGGTGTTGCAAAGAATAATTTGACTTTTATCTACTCTTTCAAAATTTTTATTGTCAAGTGTTAGGCTAAATAAACATACAAAGTTATTTGAAAACTCCTTAAACTCCTTTATGCAGGAGAAATATATGTGTCATTTGAAGAGATGTAAAGGACCAGTGGTCTTTTTAGTGTATTTTTACATGAAAATCCAAAGCATGCATTAGGAATCATCTCTGTGTTCTATGTTTTCTGTATTTAAAGATCAAATGTGGTTGCTTAAAGACAAGATAAGGACAAAAAGAAAAATGTAGTGTTTTTGTGGTTTCTTCTTTCAGGGGTCTAAATTTTATGAAAATGAACTTAAGAAAGATCAACAAGTTAACCAACGAATTGAAAAAATGATGCAGCTGAAAGAGAAAATTACAGCACAACAGCTCTTGAAAGCACAGATGCAGGTATTAATCTTCTAAAGACTTCCTGGGCGAAATGTTGGATCATAAACATTTTGGTGTGTTCTGGTTTATTGCATTAAATTTTGCCAACAGGCGTGATGTTAAAGTACCATTTGATATTAGATATACAAGGAAAACTGCACAATATTTTGATGGTCATCTTAATATAAACTTGTAAGAAGAATAGTTCGTAAAATTACTTTGAAATGCTGTCTAAATGAGTAAAATGAAACAAATCAATTCCTATGTTTCCAAGTCTGACAAGTTTGAAGTTATGTCATTATGATTTATGTAAAGGTTTGTTAAATACTTTGCTAATAAGTGTCATATCACTACTGAGCTTGGAATTTATGTATATTTGTGTTCAGTGGCCTGTGATGGAATGAGAAAGATCAGAGTTGTCAATAATATGCCTTTTTTAAGCTAATTAATAAAAATCATAATGGGAAGCAGTCAAAAGAATTGCAAGTGTCTGGAAGTAGACAGGTGAAGAGGCTGTTTTTCTTTTCAAATGATAGATAGTAGTCTGAAGTATTACAGTGTATGAAACATTTAAAGAAAGGTTGCACACCAAACATTACTAGGCACAACAGTTAAAATTGTTTGTAGGAGCTGAATTCCTTTCCATTTTCATTTGTGCTTTTCTTTAGTCTTAAATGATTGCTTGCTAGTTTTCCTTGACAAGATTCCTGTTTTATTCACTGCACATAGCAGATTGTGTTCACTGAGGGGCAAATTATTCAGTATTTACCGTTGTCTGTAATGTTCGATGGGTGGCTCTAGTTTTATTTGTTGAACTCTAGTCTAATTCAGTTTTGAATACAGAATTACAACATAAAAAACTCTATATTTCCTAATAGAGTTTTTAATGTTATACCCCACATGCTGTGAATTCTTAATTCTTGCAATGTTCCAGCAAAGTAGACTGATTTTTTTTTTTGTTTGTAGATGGAGAGCTGAAACACATGAAGATTAAACACATCCTTTAATTTTCAGTGCCATTGTGAGGATTAGAGGTTGAGCTCTTTTTGGTGTACAACCCTTTTGTTCATTTCAGGTTTACAAACCACTTCAATACTTTAGATGCCAGTGTTTCAAATTTGTTCCAAGAAAAGGTTGCCATTCTGACTACCTCTGAAAAGTTTGTTGTAAGCCTGTGTGTCACAATTGTTTTTAGTGAATCTTTAACATGGATTAGTTATGACTCTGCTTGTCCAGGGTTTTTTCAGTTAGCTAAGGTAGCTTTTAAGTAATATAATTACAGAAAAAATGCTTCTGTTTCCATCCTACCTTCACCAGAGAACTATTTATTTTACAGAGAATAGTCTTTCTTACAGAATGAATTACATTAATAACACAAATTCTATAAATAAGGTTATTATTTAGTTATGTAATGAGAGAATATGTAGTGCACTTTCTGGAAACCCAAAAATTTCTGTTGCTTTGTCTGTCTTCATGTTGTCTTTTTCAGAAATTGATTCCTTGATATTGCAATATAACTTTATAATCTTTTAATGTTTCTTATGAAAACTGATTTCTGTAGAGGAAATAGGAAACTTAAGAAGATAAATTCTCTCCTATGTATTTTAATGGGACTTGGGTTTCAAATTCCATGCTTGAATGTACTTCTTGCTGAAGTAGCAGTCATCTTTATTTCCAATAAATAAGCTGTAAAATCAGCTGTCATACTGCATGAGAAATGTCATTAGAGGAGTACAGTAGGCACACTTTTTTACTGGCTAATTTGAGATCCTTACTGCAATATGTAAAAACATATTGCATTTTTGTTCTATTCTCTGTATGACAATAAACTCTGGTTTATGATTGTTGCTGCTATCTTTCTCCCAGCACAAATTCTGACCGTTTTGCTCTCTCCTCTGCTTTCTTTTAATTTGCCATATCCTGAATTTTTATTTCTTGTCCCACATCCACAGATCACCATCAGTCCTCTTTACAAAACGGTCCTTGTTCTAGAGTCCTCATTGAGATTTGTAGACTTGAGGCCAGTCTTCTCTCTCTGTATTTGATATTCTAAATACCTTGCCCTTTTTCTGTTTCTTACCTGCCAGCTACATCTCCCCAGGCCTCCACCTTTTGCTTTGCAAATCTTTGTCTTGTTTGGTTTTCTTAATAATTGCTGTGTATTGTTTAATCAGCTCCATTCAGTTGTGGATATAGTCAGTTCTTATCATCATCTTCTCTATTGTTCTTATCTTTTGAGTTTTTAACTCTACTTTTTAGTACTGCCTTCTGATAAGAGAACCTGTTCTGCTAAAATTTTGCAAGTGAATTTCATCTGCAAGTGAAGTCTTGTTTGTAGGATGGTCAACGGCTCAGGTATGGTTTCCTAAGCTGGCAGTTGATTTAAGTCCTGTAAGGTAAAACCAAACAAAAAGATCTCCACATACTGGACTTTTGGACAAAATCCTTGTTACATGATGGAAACAGTAATATGAATAAAATGTAGAGTCTGCAACACAATACTGTTGTTTTTGCCATTAGAATGTGTGGAACTCCTTGAGGTTCAGCAGTAATTTATAATAAATTAAAAAGTGTGCAGCTGCTGCCAGATTTGGAAACTGCTGTACTGATCTTTGCTGGTTTTTTTCATCCATGTTGGGTTTATCCCAGATGTTTATTCTGTAAATAATTACCATTGCCTTGCTTTTATTGACTTTTCTGTCTTGCTTTGAAAACTTATATATTCTACTGTGGGATAAGAAAAAAAGGAGAAGTTTCTCTTCAAATTGTCTAAAAGTAGTTATAAGGAAAATTAAACTTCTAATTATAATTTGTACTTTCTGTTTTTTGGTGGTTTGTTTTTTTTTTTTTTTATTTTAGAAATATATATTAAAAAGTATCTCTGCTTTACAAATGTTTATTGAAAGCAGCTTTTAAAAACTTGTCAGCCTGGCTTGCATGTAAGAAATTACTCCACAAATTTTAAGGAGAAGTTTTGTAGTTGCCAAGAATTCCCTGGGCAGATCTGGTTGTGTTTTGTTTTGGCATATTACTTTTATCAGTTTCTTTCGCTGAAGAGTAATCTTTTTGTATTTATTAGTTTAATGTAATTTTGCTTCATTCTTTAGGTGTGTACATTAGCTAATCAGTAAGTATGATGCTAGCAATATATTTAGGGAGAAAAAGCAAACCAGAAGTTAGTTATAAATGTGATAAATTGAAATGCAGAAGTTATGCTACTAGAGCAGCACTTGATAGTATTAATTACACAATTTGAATTTGAGAGCAACCTGAAAATTATCTGTAAAGTAGAATTTAGAATAAGGATGTTTTTGATGAATTGTGGCATGAATCTTTTTGAATTAGTAATATAATGGAAATAATGTAAATACCCCACTTTTGTTTGTTTGGTTTTTGTTTGTTTCTTTTAATGGCTTCCCCTTTGTGTTTTTAATCTGTCTGAACTAGTTTTCTCAGCCTCAGAGAACATACTGTGCTCTTCTGTATTGAGTAGCTTAGTTTAAGGCTCTGGTCTAGCATTTCATCCCTCGTAGCAACTTGGAAAAAAAACAAAGAAAAGACTTTGTAAATCATTAATCAGCAATTTAAATAGAACATTCCAAGCTCACTTGCCTTGGTTCAAGTGTTTTGAGCTCAAAGACGGTTCTTGTGGGTGAGGTTTTTCTGGTTTTTTATTAAGCAGTTCTGTTGAGGGGGGTAAAAAAGAGAAGAACCATGCAAATTTCATGTAAATATTCCTCTCCAGAACTATAAATGCGTTATAGTCAGTCCAGAGACATTTCTGTACTGGTACCGTGATGTCATGAGAGTGTATGTATCCTTGTGCCTGCAAGCAAAGTAAAACTTTGGTTCATTTTTGCTAATTCTGTTTCTTGCTGTGTTGTCTTGTTGTGTAGCCTATTGGGACTTATTACTAGCAGTAGCAGCCTTTTGTGTGTAGATTGATGTTGCCTAGTCATGAGTATGATTAGGTAATCTTATTTTCATAGCACGTTCTTTTGGGTTTTTTCCTCTATTTTCTCTTCTAGAATGATGTGTGTTGCTGCTGCCAACATAGTTACCATAAAAATCCCATGTCAAATATTTCACAATTTTTCATGACAGCACAGCACATACTTCATTCATAGGTCAACAGTATTTCAGGAACAAGCACATGATATGCATGACTTTTGGTAAAAACACATTGCATTTCAAGCACAATCAGAGTACTTTGTAAAGCAATCTGTCTCAAAACACCATGGTGCTGATGAAACAGTACTGCTCACATAGACATACATCTTTAACATTTGGAGTGAAACACACTTCGTGTATAGGCTATTCTGTAAATAATTTGCACTCTTCTTAGCAATCTAGCCTTAAATGGTATGGGTTCCTGTGACAAAAGTTGGGGACTTTTATTGGGGGATTGACAGTAGCTTGCTTTGTAGTAATTGAACATGGATGTTTGAGACGTTATTTCTGGCGAGACAAAATAGATGGATATGTCCTGTGAGCTGCTGATCTTCTCTTCACCATTCTATGCCAATTTTTTGAAGTGTGATAGCTTTATTTAGGAATGTTAGGAATTCTTTAATAGCATGTTTTCATGGTTTTTTAACAACTTGCATTTCTAAAACTAAGTGCTTTAAGTAAAGCTTCGTACTCAAGGGTCTTACAAAGTTTGTTTGAATCAAATACATTTTTTTTTTTGTCATGTTATGAGGAGTTTCGTTGTTTGGTGGGTAGGGTTATCTGCTGGTTTTGGCTGGAATAGAGTTAATTTTCTTCACAGGAGCTGGCATGGGGCAGTGTTTTGGTTTTCTGCTGAAAGCAGTGTTGATAATGAAGAGATGCTTAGCTGTTGCCGAGCAACACTTGCACAGAGCCAAGGCCTTTTCTGCTCCTCTCACCACCCCACCAATGAGGAGGCTGAGGGCGCACAAGGGCTGTGAGGGGACACAGCCAGGACAGCTGACCCCAACTGACCACAGGAATATCCCAGACCACATAGCATCAGGCTCAGCCTACAAAGTGAGGTGTAGATAAATGAAGGACGGACTTTTGCTGCTTTGGCATTTATCTGCCAAGTGACTCCTACGTATGATTAAGCTGTTTTCCTGGAAATGGCTGAACACCTACCTGCCCATGGGAAGCAGTGAATGAATTCTTTTTGATTTGCTTGCATGCAGTTTTTGCTTTCTGTGACAAATTCTCTTTATTTCAACCCATGGGTTTTTTCATTTTTATTCTTCAGACTCTTCCACAATGAGGGACTGAGTGGCTGCAGGAGCTTAGTTGCCAGCTTGGGCTAAACCACAACAGCTGTGGTTTTTTCCATTGGGTTTTGGGGTGGTTTTTTTCAGCAATTGCTGCAGCAGCATTCTCTCTGAGAACAAGTTTCGTCCAAAGCTTTGTTGGGGTTTTTAGTTGGTACTGGTTTGGTGGGGATTGGATTTGTTGAGGTTTTTTTTCTCTAACTATATGCAAGATTCATCTGAGTTTTAGGATCATCTATACTGTTGCACTTCTGCCAGGTTAGTAATATTTAAATTACTGGTTTGTTCTGTTCAGGTGGACAAACTTGTGATAGAACTGGAACAGAACCGTAACCTTAGCAGTACAATTGTACACATTGACATGGATGCCTTCTATGCAGCTGTGGAAATGAGAGACAATCCAGAGCTGAAGGAAAAACCTATAGCAGTGGGATCAATGAGTATGTTGGTAAGGCTGACTGTTAAACTAATACAAAAAACAATTGCATGGACCTTAAGCCTAATAAACAATAAAACAATAGCATAAATATAATGACACTGTTTTATATGAAGTGTGGAAAACCCAAAAATAATAAAGGAAACATCAATTGTTAGACTTGACCATGTAGGCTGGGTTTTTCAGTAAAAAGTGTACTAATTAATCTTTAAAGTATGTAAGCATACTTTAAATGAAAAGGCAGGAGGAGGGGGTGTGAAAATGTGTATAAACTCTTGGCTTTGTCAGTCTTTTCTGTACGGAGATACGTGATTAGAACTTTTATTATTTAATTCTAAACTTAAAGTTTGATTACTGAACACTAAACTTACTTAATCTCTCTTAAGTCCACCTCAAATTACCATGCTAGAAGATTCGGGGTGCGTGCAGCCATGCCAGGATTTATTGCTAAAAGGTTATGTCCACATCTAACTATAGTACCACTAAACTTTGAAAAATACGGCAAAGTGAGTAGAGAGGTAAGTCTGAAAGTAGTCTCTAACCAAAAGTGAGTGCATTGTTTTTAGACTGTGTCAATAACATCAGTTCTAAATAGTATAAAAAGTGATAATTTAAATATTAAATTCTTCAGTAATGTACCTTTAAACATAAGCCTAACAAAATATTGGTGCTCTTGGACAAGGAGATGAAAAAGCATTGCGTTTACCCAATCTGTCAATTCTACTGAAGTTAGTAGTGTTGTTGATAGAAGTTTCGAAAAATCTCTTGATCTTTATTATTCTTAAAAGTTAAAATCATGGAACATAATCTAGTTACTAGGTAGTTGCAAGTACATAGGAGACATGGAGATGTTAATTTCGTGCAATGCGTAATCATACTTTTGAATACTAATTACTGGAGAGAAAAACAGAGCATTAGTGACTTATAAATGCAAATTGATTTTTTTAAAAAATAAGGGACTTCATAGAGCAAAAGAAATATGGAGAAAAGAAATAATGTTTTGCTTTAATGGAAGTAGTTTTACTTAGTGCCAGAGGAAATAGTTATGATAGATAAAATCCTGTTTAAAAAAAAGGATAAGAGGTCTTTTGTACATTTTATTAAATCAAACTAGTGTATGACACGAGTCTCCTGACTTTAAAAAAATTGTGTCAGGCCTTCTTTATTTTTATGAAGCAACAAATGTACAAATATAAAGTAAGATATTAGTTGATTTTTTCACATCTGAAAAAAAAACATAAAAAAGGCATATATAAATATGCCATATTTCAGAATGGGTTTGAACTTAAGGATCTTGGATTTCATGATATGTATTTCACAGTGCATATTTAATTTGTTGTTTGATAGGGTAAAGTATTAAGAATTAGAGATCTGGCTTGGTCTGGATTTTCAGTTATGGTTTTCTCTTGGGATTTGGATTGAAAGTAGTTAAATTTATTTCATTTTGTCTTTTAAAGTTTATAGTGAATCCTATCTTCATTGAGTTTCAGAAAGATGAAGTGCATGTGGACAAATGTAATACCTAAGAACTTGACTCAAACTGATAGGAAAAAACAGAAAAAACCATAACATAGTCAGATTTCCCTTCAGGTTTAAAAAAGAGAGAGGAGAGAAGGTAGAGCTTTCTTTTTGACCTTTTATTTTATTATGTTTCCTTCTAGAAAAATGGACTTACAACTAAGGTTTTCCCAGTGGGTTTTGCCTGTGGCATTAACCACTGCTCTGAAATATTTTCTGTAACTTCAGTTTAATGTAACCTAAAACTTAGGATTTTGTTGTTCCTAGTGGGTTTCTTTAACCTTTGTATATGTGATATCTGACACACTGAGCACAGAAAATGACATCAGTTTATCTCCTTTGCTGAGTTTCCAGGTCAACAGAGTTTTATTCAGATGGTTATTGTAGTGTCAGTGAACCCATGGCTGTGCAGTCCTTATACACTTATCTTACTAACCTTTGCTGTTAAATACACTGCTCAAAATCTGTTTAGCTCTCACTTACTATTAATGCCTCACTACTTGGAGAAGCATTGCTGTAATTTTACAATATCAAGAAGTAATTTGTATTGTTAGTATCGTTATTATTTATTGATCATCTGGAACTTTCAGAGTACGTTGGTTCATGTCCTGATTTTGTGTCAAGATCTGCTCTTGCAGCAACACGGCTTTAAACTTTTACTATGTGTTTATTGAGGTTAGAGAAATACTGGCTGAATATGATCCCAATTTTATGCCTATGGGCCTAGATGAAGCCTACCTGAACATAACAGAACACTTGGAGGAAAGGCTGAACTGGCCTGAAGATAGAAGAAGGTTCTTTTTTAATACAGAAAGCACTACAGGAATAGGTAAGCAAATTACTCACTTTTCATGAGGTCACCTGACACTGAGACAGAGTGTTTCTTTTAGAGATCTTAGGCAGAACCATGAAAGCATTAAATCATAGTTAGAATTTATTTTCCTTAGTAGGGTTACTTTATTACAATAGTACAGAATTTGTCATTCAAATGGCAAAGGACTTCTACAAGCAGAATCAGTGCAGTGCAATCTATAAGTAGCAAAATAAAAAATTTATAGTACAGTATGACCTGTACTGGGTGAATAGCACACAGTTTGCTGTATCAATATAACAATCATAATCTAGACTCAAAAATAATATAAAAGAACATAAGTAACTCCCTCAATCCTCAGAGGAAGCAGATGAAGGCAGAGGTGTCCCTGGCCATTGGGATGTCCCAGGTCTCACTGTCCAGCTCTGGTCCCAGGTCTCTGTCACATTTGACAGGTCCTCCTCAGAACCTGTCAAAGGAGACAGAGAGACAGCTCTGGGGGTGCAGGCACTGCTCTGGGGCTACAGGCAGGCAGTGCTGTGGGGGCTGCAGGCAGTGCTGTGGGGGCTGCAGGCAGACACTGCTCTGGGAGCTGCAGCTTCCCAGTGCTGCAACAGGGTCATCCACAGCACTGGGCTGGCCGGGTGTTGGGATATGCAGGAGGACAAGGAGCAGAGTGAGCACGGCAGCAGAGAATGCTACTTGCCTTATGAAATGGCATAAGACATGCTGACTCCATTACATGGGGTTGGGAGCAGGGGTTGCCAGTCATGTGCTTATAAGCTTCAGATAAGCTGCACCCACTAAAAGTGTAGATACTTCGGTCGTTCCATAATTTGTCCTCTCATATATTCTCTGCATCCAATTTAGTTTACAGATTAACTTTCTCTACTGCTTACCTCTGAATAAAATGTACATTGCTAATGACTTGGAC
The DNA here is from genome assembly GCF_017590055.1 of Onychostruthus taczanowskii. Classification (NCBI taxonomy): domain Eukaryota; kingdom Metazoa; phylum Chordata; class Aves; order Passeriformes; family Passeridae; genus Onychostruthus; species Onychostruthus taczanowskii. The sequence continues at coordinate 6,460,936 of NW_024502125.1, read as the reverse complement.
TTGGAGAATTTATTTTCTTTTAATGTGAATAAAATGTTTGAAAAGTGGTGCTAGATTTTCTAAACCAAATGGTGTGGTTTAGGTCTGCGTTACAATTCAGCTTGATAATTTTGGAAATAAGTAGCAGGGGCACTGCAGGATTTTAGAAATGTTCAAGATATTACTGGATTTCACTTGTATTTCCACTTGAAAATAATAGAAGATATGTAGTCATACAAATGGTTGAATGATGCACAAACTGGAATATTTATACTACCTGTATTCTAAATTCCTAACAGTCATTAAGAGGATAATCAAGTGTACACTACTACAGAAAAGCATTAATAAAATAGAAAGCAACAAACTGGCGTAGTCTTTACAAAATCAGTGTCACTGATGTGTGGTCATGTGCTTCTTCACACTTGCATGATATCTTTGTTCCTCTCAAACACAAGTGCTCAGAGTGTGAAACTGTAATAGTAATGTTAGTACAGTCAAATAAAGGGCTGCTGACATTACTTGTTCTATTATGCCTGCGGTTGAAAATGAGAAGGTCATCAGGCTGATCATTCTAGAACTAGATATTCCAGACTCCTTATTTTATTTGGAGAATGTTGAAAAAAATTCTGTGGAAGAGAGCATCTGACCTCCAATCTGATATAAAAAAACAATGATAAAATCTCACTGGTTTTGCTACAGTAACAGGCCATTAAACCTTTTGTTTTTGTGGAAGTTATGTCCAGTTTACTAGCCAATTCCTTCAATGTCAGCCAAGCTCAAATCATAGCAAAAATGAAGCAGTTACATCTCTCCAGTCTTTAAACAACAAACAATGCAACTGCTTTCTCTAAATAAAGATAGAAAGAAATAAAACTGCTTATGAACACTGAAGCCACTGAAGAAGGAAATCAGTCTGTATGGATGTATTAATTGTTCGTGTTTCTGTCTAACTTAGATAAAGATTGTATGAATGTGTCTGCCAAATTTAATGAAGGTGAAGTCTCTTCTTCACCAGTACTGTTTGAAGACAACTCATCTCTGATGGATGGCGAACATGAACAAAGAGGTCTGTCAGTGGAAAACTCAGTTGTCTTTGGAACTTCTGCAGAGGAAGTTGTGAAGGAAATTCGCTTTAGGATTGAGCAGAAAACTCAACTGACTGCTAGTGCAGGTATTCAGACACACAGGAAAATTAATCTTTGTATTTCCATAATGTCTTCTACTTTCATCTCAGAGGGCATTAATTAAAAATTTACCCTTGCCACAGTCTACTTGTGCAACAAAAATATGCTGTCTTTGAAGGTCTGCAAAGAATGTGACTTCGAGTTATTTCAAGAGATATCATGAATATCCAAGCCACTACTGTTTATTTTCTTTTTTACTCTTTTTTAAATTAAAACAGTTATGTCATCTTTTTGCTTCTTTCTACTTGAAATAAGAGTAAGCAGTGAGGAAGAATGAGCAGTGCACTTGAACTAATCTTAGCACTGCTGGCTAGTCTAGTGCATCGTGTAAATTGCTTTTGTTAGACGGTGTGTCATAATGAAATCTATCACTGATTTGTATACTGCTTTTAGTTTGAATAGCAGATGTGTGCTATTATGTGTTTCTAACTTCACACTGTTCTTGCTTAAAACAATATCAAAATTCATTAAAATGTTAGTCCTGGAGAAGTAAATATATGCTGAAGTTAATGAACTCTTTAATAGCTTTTTAATATTTATCAATCAAGTTCTATGTCTTGACTTCAGACAACCCACTTTTAAACCTCAGCTATTTCGATTGACTAAAACCAATGTGTGTCTCTAGCCACTTTGTTTGGATGCCATCCAAACTGCTTTATGAACAGGTCAGTGAGGCATCAGGAAACGGTGAGCTTTATGAAGCAGCTGCAGAGAGTCAGGAAAATGTGGAATGTAAGCAGAGGCGGAGAAACAGCTAGTAAGAAGAAGCAGGATGAAACCCCCTCCCGTGTATGTTATCTCATGAATAATAGCAGAATAATGGTTTTGCTTACTAAAGTTTTGTCTTCTTAAGGATAAGTCAGTGTGTAGAAAACAGGCATAGCTTTTACAAGTGCAAATGGGTTTTAAGCTCCAAAATTAAAAATAATTAAAAGGGTAACTGAAAAAATACTGATAATCAATAATAAGTAGAGTTATTTCTGCCATCTTGAATAATATGTTATATCAGTGAGCAGACTTCTAGGGCTGTAGGACAAAATTATTCTTTCTTTTGCTAAACAAATTTCAGAGTTAATTTGTAAAAACAGTTACTTTGATAGGAAAGAGCTATCCCTCCTAATTCCTCTGATGTCTGTGAAATATATATAAATTTATAATTACTACATTCCAATGGTAGCCCACAAAATAATAGAATTTATTAAAGTCTCTCAAAAAAAGGCTTTTTGCTGAAATACAAGGAAGAAAGGTCTACTCACTTAAGAGTTCATTGTAACTACCATAGTACGTATTTTCTTTCTTGCCATAATCACCATCATAAAATTGTTGACTCATGTAACTGATGTCATTTTTAAGGACTTACTATTTAAGCCCTCTCGACGAGTGCTTGTTATGTTACCCTGACTGTCTTAAAATACACTTTATTTAAGTTATATTTTATGTATTACATGTGTTTGTGTTCTTTCAGGATAGTCACAAAATTTCTTTGCAGAATTGTATCAAATGTGGTTATCAGTAATCATAATTCTTTTCCTTAATTTAGTTTTTGCCAAGTATAAAGACTACTCCGTGGCTTATAAATATTGGGTAGTTGAAATTAAACTTTGTCTTACGTTTTTTAAATTGCCATGTTTTTGTTTGTTTTTAAGGAATAGCACCAAATACAATGTTAGCAAAAATGTGCAGTGATCGTAATAAGCCTAATGGCCAATACAGAATTTCTCCTGAGAGACTAGCAGTGCTAGACTTCTTAAAAGATTTGCCCATTAGAAAGGTAAGAGACACGAGGACATTTACTGTTCTGTCATTATGTTTTTATGTTCTAGAACTGTTTTTATGTTCTAGAAGCAAGATTTTTATTGAAGAGGTAGAATTTTCTAGGTGATCTTCCATGTTGTGTTTGATTCAGATTTTCTTAGTAATGGATCTACAAATTAAAATTTTTCATTATAATGTTACATACTCTTCTAGGTGCCAGGTATTGGAAAAGTAACAGAGAAGATGTTAAAAGCCCTTGGAATTGTAACTTGCTCAGAACTTTACCAGCAGAGGGCGCTGCTTTCTCTTCTTTTTTCAGAAGTATCTTGGCGTCATTTCTTGGATATTTCCCTTGGCTTGGGCTCAACACATTTGGAAAAGTAAGTCATGGAGGTTTCTTCCTTCTGTGTTAACATTTTTCTGAATGTTTCCTTGTGTATGTTACATACTGAACGTATTATTTAATTAGCAAATATTATGGAAATACGCTTGTTTAATGTATTTTTTTAAATGTCTGATGCCTGTTACTGTTATGTCTAAGATGCAGTATCCAAACATGAAAAAACAAAGGTTTGTACAGCCATGTCTAAATATGAAATCCAAAAAATCTCATCAGGGAAGTTGTACATAAGTGTATGTCAAGAGATCTAGGATAACCTTATAATTATCAAAATAGCTAAACATAACTGAGATGTCCTAAAAAGAGTTCTGCACGCCCTTTTCTTCAAAAACTATGCACATTCATTGGTGTTTATGATTCTGGGATTATAATGAAAATCACAAAGGTATTTGATCTTTTCTGGTGGTGAATTGTCGGGAAGTTTCTGTGTCTCTTATCAGGATTACGTATTTGTAATATCAACATGTGAATTTGGTGGAATAGAACTGAAGATTATTATATCCTTCTTAATACATGTTCCTTTAAGGTTGGCTGTACTTCAATGGCTTTTAGCCTCCTTTTTAGGATGGGAGAAGTCAGTCTTAGCAGTGTATATATCTTTTCAACAATATTTGTCATTTCTAAGCCTGTCCTGGAGACAAACATGTTCTTTAAAAAAACCCAAAACATAGCATTTTACTGTTTGTTTAACTAAGAGCCTTAATTAAGAATTGACTCCTTTTTAAAATATATTCCTTTCCACAGCACTGAAATTCTATTTTAATGCTTGACAATGATTTGATTTTATTAGAAGTTCCAAAGTGTCTTATGCACTTCTGAAAGACCTATTCTGTATTATATCTGTAATTTCTCTGACAATAATCTTCCCTTTTTTCCATTTGACTACAAAATAATATAGGTAGTTAGCAGTTTGAAGCCCAGTAATGTGCTAGCACAAATTTTTATGGTTTTTTTTTTTATTCAGAGTATAAAAATATTTTTTTAAAATATGTGGTAAGACTGACTTGGTGAAGGTGACATGATAAAAGATAAAACACAATTTTCAAAATATTTTTTTCAGTTAATATATAAACAGACCTTGGATAGTCTTTTAACAGTTGGTGCACTCTTTCTTCTTATTCACCCTAGTTAGGTGGTTAGGTATTTTACAGCCTGGGATATCTCCCAGTACATTTTGGAAAAAAAAAAGGGAAATTTTTTTTTTTTTTTTGGTCAGCACCAACCTGATTTCAGTGATTTTTGTGTAGAGAAAGCAAACACTTAGTATATTAAAACTTGGGTCTTCAGTAAATAGTTAATCTTATTGTGTCTGACTACCTTCTTTTAAGAAAATCTGACAATACCAAATTTCTTATTTCCAATAATTGAAAACAGAAGAATGACCTGAAATTGCTCTGTTGTATCTCCTTATATGCAGAAGAGTTGTTAAAGGATACTCAATTAACACTGAGAAGAAAGAAAGCAACAAACAAAAAAAGCTTTAACACATCAACTTTAAGCTGAACAATCTTTTAGCCTGAAAGCAAAATATTTCCTCAAATCCTCAGATAAAAGAAATATTCAAACATACATGTATGTATGGGATTCTAATAGCCATGCTTCACAGTTATAGCTAAGACTATAGGCATAGGATTTGTAGTTTGTTTTCTTTTTGAATCAGTCTTTCTCTGACATAATAGGTGATTTCTGAGGGAATTTTTTATTTGTTTGGTTTTTTAAACTTTTTTTTTAAAATAAGACATCTGTGTCTGATCTATGTCTTTACTTAATCTACAGTATTTTTTGAATTACCGTTTTTGCACTTGCTTAAAATTCATGTAAAAGATTTGTAGAAAAAATTAACATCCCAACTTCATAGAAGAGACTACTGTTAGTTATTTGAGCATGATTGGTTGACTCTGAGTTTATTGAAAAGGTAACATTTCTACATCAAGTAAGTATAATCAACTTTTTTCTCTTTAAAGGGATGGAGAAAGAAAAAGTATGAGCACTGAAAGGTATGCTTCTTTAGTATTGAAAAAACTACATTAACCATTGGAAGCACTAAATACCAAGTAATGTATACTTATTAGTCGTATAATTTTACTGTGTATTTATTTAAAAATGCACATATACAATAGGCTCACTAAATCAGATTCAAGCTTTGATTATTTTTTGTCCTTGGCTCCAGAACTCCATGGAGGTATTTTTGTTTGAGTATTCTCTTATCATCCAATTCTGCTAGAGCCTTTAATGCATCAAAGTGATCTTTAAACCATAAGATAAGGTGGAGATATATAAGGACTTGAAATTTTTTTATCTGTTTAAGCTTAATGTCAATATCAGTGTAGTAGTCTGCAGTCACTTGTATTTCCTAACTAAAGTTTTTACTAGAGTAAAGTCTCTTAAGAAGGTAGTTAATTTTTTAAAATTAGTTCTGCCAGGAGAATCTGTAAAGCACTCTAATAATTATCCCCATCATCATGTGTCTTCTTAGAAAAGGTGGTAAGAAAAGATGCTTAGGCCTGTCATTTTGTGACTTAATAGCTGTGAGCAGCTTAAAAAAGCCTAATGCGATTTTGGTACCATCACAGGTGAAAAATTTATGGCTTTGGTGTTGTGCTGCCTTGCAATCAGACAGATATTTTGGACATCTTTATAGTGTCTGTACTGCTTTTTTTCCTCTGTTTTTTTCCTCCAAGGGAATGGTTTTAGACCAGAAATGTTTACAGGCTTCTGAGATCATGAAACTACTTTATATGGGGGAAAAGACACCTCTGAAATAGCATTCTCTCTATCCTATCCCTTTCAAGCCTTGGACTTTTACAACTTCTCAGTCGCTGCAGTATTGTCTGAACAGCATGAGTTACTCCTTGGATAGCAGTACAGTGAAATACTCAGCCGATTAGTTTGACAGCATGCAAACATTCTTAGGGGAATGTGAATCATAATAGAGGATGTCTTTTTGGTTCAGTCAGGTAAAACTGACTATAACTTAGTGATACAAAATCCACTGTAATTTTATTGACCTTATATTTGTAAATATAAAGCCTGACAATGTGAGACCTTTCCAAAGCCTGTGCTGTCTGTAAGTTTTGCTTTCTATTTCTCTTGAAACAACTGAAGGTTGCTTTTCCTGTGATGTTATTACTGAAAAGCAAATGTACAACAAAAAGATAACACTGTAATTTCTGTCCTAAGAAGCTCTAGCAAAGGCAGTTGGCAAGATTTTTTGGCAGAAAGACAGCTTTTCCTCCTCTGAGGCTAGACATAATTATCCTAGTTGGCATCTTATTCTTAGCGTCTGCATTATCTGTTTCTGATACTTGGCTCTGATGTTGACCTCCATCTCCTGGCTTTCTTCTGATGTTATATGGTGTATACAAATGAGATTAAATACCAATAACTTGGCTGGCTCTATGAATTCACTTACTGTTAGTCTTCTGCCTTGCAAATGCTTAAGCATTAATGACATTAAATTTGAATAATTTTCAAATAGTACATGAAAAATTGAAACCAAATTATTTCATTATTTGAAGGATCTTTGAAACATTTTGCAAAAAAAATCCCTATTAATAATTATTGTGTCTTGAAGTAAGACTTTTAACCTATATAACATTCTTCTGATTATAGTATTGTTTAACTGTATAAAAAATACTTATAGATTGCAGACAATGAACATACTATAGGATTCATACTGAAAAATATCATATTTTTGTCTTAGAACATTCAGTGAAATAAACACAGCAGAAGACCAGTACAGTTTGTGTCGAGAGCTCTGCAGAGACCTTGCTCAAGACTTACAGAAAGAGGGACTTAAGGTATTTATATTATTTAGGTCACTTGCAAAAAGATGCTTTGCACTCCAATAATTCTATGCAGTTTTAGTATGTGTGCTTTCAGTAAGCATTGTACCATGCAATCTTTCTTCAGAAGCCTGCATTCTTTAATTTGCAGATGTTTAGGATGACTTAGGCAGCATTTTGTTGTTGTGCCAAGTGGCTGTCTAGCAATATGTGTAGGATAAAAATTAAATCGAGTTTTGAAATATGAAAAATTAATGAAGTTGTTTGGCATGTAAACATTTTATGCTAAAAGCATAATGTTTGTAAGGCAGTAATAGAGCTCATCATCCATAAGACATGTTTTGGTCAATTGTGTAATACTAATGTATTTAAAACACTGTTTCTCTCCTGTATTCATACAGGACCCATTCAGTAGCCAATTTCTTAGTTTTAAGATCTTGACATGTGCTGAACTTGATGACCAGTTACTCACACCATTCAGTGGTATCAATAGTAGAAACAGTCCCTTTATTCCTTCTCCCGAGATACCTGTTCTTTACTTGGAAAGAGTAAATATTTTCTTTGAAGGTCTTACGGTAAAGCAAGGGATTACATTTACAGCCTAAAATAATTGTTGTTAATGTTCAGCCATAAAAGATTGTCTCAAAAGATGACAGTTTGAAAGGGAGATGATCAGCTAACGAGGACAAAGGGGAGAAGCTTACAAAAGCACCAAAGAGAGTGCTAGTTATTTACATTTGGATGGACATTATAAATCACACAAATTGTTTGGGAGGTGCTGCCAGGGAAATATCTGCACCAAACACAAATACTGTGTGTGGTTGTGATAGCACTGTGCAGGAGGAAGTAATTTTTCTATGAATTTGTAATGGGGTATCACTTTTTTGTTCTTCATAGTTAGGATATCCAGCACTGAAAATTTCCATATGAGGAAATAATTTTTTTAGATGGGATAGAAGTTGCATCTGTAGCCAAAACATGAACTCAATTGAACATGCACTAGTGGCAGAAGGTCTGCTGAGAATTGCAGTCAAATGACCCAGTTTAACTTTGGCAGAAATTTAGGGGCAAGTACAGAATCATGCAGACAAATTCTTGGGAGTGCCCCTTGGTGTGCACAGATAAGCACACAGTGAATATAAGCAGACTTAACTATGGCTTAAGAGCCCTTATATAGATTCTACATAATAATTGCTTTTGTGTCATACATGACATATCTTTTAAACCTTATTTATAATTTTATTTTTTCTAGGGTAAAACAGTTACATTGAAGCTTAAGAATGTGAACTTCGAAGTTAAAACAAGAGCTTCAACTGTGCTGTCTTCTGTTTCTACTGAGGAGGAAATATTTACTGTTGCTAAAGATTTGTTAGGAACAGAAATTGGTAGTGTTGCTCCTCACCCTCTACGGATAAGACTTATGGGTAAGATATTTCAAATTCATTCTTCCTTTTCAGAGTCAGGAAATCTGATAGTGTTCTGAAATAACACACCATACTTTAAAGTAAAACTGGTATGAATGCATTTACCATTTTTCTATTGCCCTGGTAATTTTTTTCAAAGTGAAACAGATCTGTGCTGAGTGAGTAACTTAGGAAGTTTTACTAATTGAGGTCATACTTGTTTTATGCAACAACAGTCACGTCATCATGACCGTAGATACTTCATCATAGCAGTGCTTAATTCTGCTTCTTTAGAAGAACTTTCAAATCTACTTTGCGCCACAACAACAGAAGTGCTTACAGATATGAAAATGCAGTGTTCTGCAGGAGATGTGAACATTTCTAATAGTAAACTCTCTGTTGTGACCCTAAGACATGTGTTTCAGGTCCTTATGCTTTCTACTTAAAACATTGAGTGGTATATAAAATTTACTTGTCTAAGATATTAGAAAGTACTGAAGAAAAATATGTTTTGATGGGTGAATTTCATGCAAAACCTTCAGACTCAATTCTGTGTAACTGTATTTATAACTTTGTGTTATAAAGCAATGAGTTAAAACTTCAGAGTACTAAAATTAATAATATGGTTGGACTAGTGCTTGGGTCTGATAAAATGGTATTGGCATTGTGATGTGTTTGGAGGTAGGTTGGCATCTTTTTAAAGATAAATTTTGCCTTTATTGAGTGAATGTATACCTCAAAAGGTGTTAATTAGGAGTTGTTATCAAGCTTTCATAGAATTGTTATTATAAGTTTCTTTTTCATCATTAGGTGTACGAGTATCAGGATTTCTAACAGAAGAAGAAAAGAAATACCAACAAAAAAGCATTACTAGTTTCTTAAAATCAGGAAAAGAAATTGGTTTCTTTAGGCTTCAGCCAGAGAAGTCCAACCAAGAGTATTTCACAAAAAATTCAGAAGCACCTCATAGAAGGAGTTTTTTTGATCAAAAGCGAGCAGCAAGACAGCTAAACAGTAATGATGATAAATCACCAGCAAATTTTGTGGAAGAAACAAAGAAAGTCACAGATTTACCGAATTCTAATGTTTGTAAGATCTTCACATGTCCTGTGTGCTTTGAGAAGCAAAGCAGCAATAATTTGGAAGAACTTAATAGACACATTGATGAGTGCCTCAGTGGGATGTGTGTTAAAGATACTATGGAAATATCCAAGAACGACAGTTCAAGAAAAAATACATCTAACTTTCTTCCACAATTTAAAAGTGAGTGGGTTGATAAATGTCAAAAAAATGAAACAGATCAATTATCAGGAAGAGACCAGTCTGCAAGTTTATCTGACAGCTCTACTGACAATAGCACAGAAAAATTTGGTCAGATAATACCTGATAAATCTCCCAGAGAACGACAGCCTAGCAATCTCAGTGACATTGCTAGAAATGTGTGTATGAAACAGTGTCTCTTCCCCAAACTAATATCACAAGACAGTGAAGACCATTTTGACAAGACTGAAGATACAGAAGGAAGTAGTTCATCCTGTTTCTTTGAAGCCAAAGAAGACAGTGTTCTTGTTTGTCCAGTTTGTAATTTGGAACAGAAAACCACTAATCTTATGTCATTTAACAGACATGTTGATGTCTGCTTAAATAAAGGCCTTATCCAGGAGCTGATAGAAAAAGAGGATTTTCCTACTAAGACATATAATATGAAAAACTCAAACAGAGTTTTCTCTGGTAAGCATGTGCATTAGTATATATTTAATTATTCAAATTGTCTGCTTTTGCAATTAAGATACTTTGGCAGTGGTGTACTTTGAACTTTTGGGACTTGGAATTTTTTTTTTCAACAAGTTTATTTAAGGTCTGTATAGGAGTGAACATTTTTATTTAAAACATATCAAATTGATTTTCATGACAAACTAGATTTATGAATGTGATGTTAATTTGTCAGTGCCCTCCCATTTGCCACAGAAGTGACACAGGAATTATGGAAATTGTACGCTCATTTATGGAAATTGTACGCTGGTTACACCCAACCAGATTCAGAAAGGTGTTTGTGAGGTCACTGAGATTGAAGTGAATATTAATGAAAACATCAACTTGTATTGTTTCAGATTCAGTTAACAGAGAGGCTCCATTATGTCATGTGCTGGCAAAAATAGAGAGATGAGAACTAGAGCTTAAAGGAAGAAACTTCCAATTCTGTTTTGTAGCTTATAAAACATATCACGTAACTCCATCTGTAACATGCCACAGCAGTATCATTCATGTTTTGTGAAATAGTTTCTCTTTTTGACAAAGAGTTCATCTTCAGCCAGATTAGAGTGCATGTGCAGGCGGTAAAGTATCTGCCTAAAGTAGTCCCTAATCTATTTTGGGAGCCTTATAAAAGGAAATTAAAATGCTAGTGTGTTAGAATTTTCAAAATACAATTAAGACTTAAAATAAGAATATTTTACAAGAAAATTTTTAAAGTGATATTGCTGTTACATGTGCAAGCATGCTTTAATTTAAATGGAAGACTTACTTTAAGTGAAGTTTCTTTTTGCCCCCTGCAGGATAAAAAAATTAAAACCACGATTTTTAACTACCACCTTGAAAATCAACAACATTATGCTGAAATATTTCTGAAAACTGTTACAAGGTTCAAAGTAATCCCTTACAATTCAGTAACATAAAGGCTTTTTGGTTTTCTCTTTTAAAAATGGTAATATAAATTACAGTATTCAAGTTGCAGATAATAAAATGTTACCTGCTTCTTGAGACAGATTAAATTTTAAAAAAAAAGTCCTTCCATGTATGTAATTTCAGAAGCATTCTTTCTTTATTGAAGTAACTAATTTTGGTTGTTTTGAATTACTTTTAAGGAGGTTTAAGCAAAGGGCAGCCATGCACAAATCCATCACAAGGAACAAAAAGGTAAGTAGTTTTTGGAAGTTTGAGTATGCAACTTGTTTTAAAGTAATGAAGTCTAGAAAAATTGATTCAGTGTTGTAAAACCTGTGTTGGTATGCATTGTATATTTTAACCTCTTACTTTTTTTATTTTCCTTTCCTTTGTTTAACCCTAGGTCTGGACTAACAGCTTCACAGTCAGTATCAAAAAAACCCAAGTCAAGCAATTCCAAACATACAATCAAAATGTTTTTTAAATGACTGTGTAGCAAACGTGTTCTATATGAAGCATTTCATAGAGTTTTATGACTGCAAGTTAATTTAGCATTGGCAGTAGGCTGGATTCAGGTTCCTGTCATTTTGGAACCATTCCATATCTGTGTAATAAGAACATGATGTCTGAGATGAAAGAAGCGATAAAATGAAGGGTTTTTTCTTTTCTTTTCTTTGAAGAATAATACTTCTTTTCCCAATTGTTTCCACGAATCAGAATTTGCTAGCACTTTGATTTAGCTCCCTAGAATACACATGAATTACTAGCTAGGGTGCTGCACTCTACTTGCTGAAGGCCATCTTCCCACACCTGAACTTCTGTCTTCCCTATTGTAAAAATAAAATAGTGAGATTAACTGTGCGAAAACAGAGTTGAGTTGCTGGATTTCAGCTAATGTCTGTCTTCATAGTGGACACAAAAATGTGTTAGTCTCGCAGTTGCACAGGGTAAGAACAAGAACTTAGAGCACTATGAAGCTCTTATTGTTACTGAAAATTACTAAAGTAAGAGTTGATTGACCAGATCTGAAGGACTCGTCGTGGTGAGATGTGGGAGGCCATGGGTCGGGCCTTGAAGTAGGAATATCCTGGGAAGAAACTGCTTTCTAGTTTAGGGTGAGAAACTAAAACATTTTCCCAAGGTTCTCCATTCCTCTCTGTAAGTCTAGCTTCATCACTCAAATAATACTCCCTTCTCTGTTCTAGAAGATTCTGTACCTCCTGTTCGCCCATTGGCCCCTGTTCAGCACCACTACCCTCTCTGCTCTCCATTGGCTATAATTGTGTCACTCCTTCCCAGCTCCTCCCTTCTCCCCTATCCCCATTGCTTTTTTGTATCCAAACCCCTCCACTCATCCCTGGTTATATACTTCATCCCCTCACGGCTCTCAGTGTCTTGTGCATGGGTCCCGTGTGCCTCTGTGAGAGAGAGCAATATCCTCACTCCGCGGCTCCTTGATCTTGAGACCCTTCAACTGTGGTTATGGACCTTCCAATTCATCCTACCTTCCACCTCACCTGGACTCTACTTTCCCTGGACCCTCCACTGGTGCTGTAATAAAACCCAGTTGGATGCCTCGAGTCAAGAGCCCTCCTTCATTCTCTGGTTGAGTGTGCATTTGTTCCATCTGAGTGTAAGGTGGGCTGGAGAAGTTGGTCATCTGGACCGGGAGGGGATTGCTCTCGGGAAGGCAGTCACCCCAACAGCACCTGCCCAGGGGTTCCCGCAGTGAGATATACAGTGACTTCACTTATTTAAAAATATTTTAAAATCTGTTGATTGAGAGGATCCCTCCAGGATAGTCAGAAAAGTGCTGTTTGATCTTTGGCCTTTCCAGATGGACTGAAAACTTTTTTACAGTTTGAAATTGTTACCAGTGAGTAACACTAAATTTACTCTAAAGGAAAGGTTTAATGGTGCAATAATAATGAATGATGTGCAAATACAAGATAATGAACTTTCTTATTGTTTAGCTATCTTCCTCTTTTAAATTATTTTGTGTTTCTGAATTAAGTGAATTCTGTGAGTGCATATGTGGAAAGAGGAATCTAAGTGCAAATATTTAAAATGCTCTGTTTAGATTTTTTTCTGTTCACACCAAATTGTTTAAAGACATTTTATTATAATTAAATATTTATCAGACAAATAATTTATTATAACAGCATATTTCTTAGAAGTTATACAAACAGTGCCATGCCCTGTAGGAAATATAAATTGCTTTTTTAACTCTAAGGTCTTTTAAAGAGCAGGCTGCAGTAGAAGCATCTATTTTGCTGTTCAACTGTATTGGGATTTGCTTGCTTTTTAAACAAACCAATGTATACGTGGTATGTATTAGCTGCCCAAGCTCAGTTCAGAATATGCTTTCCTGTTTCCAGAATTGCTGGAATGATTACACCATCTCTACCTGCTTACCTTTTTGTTTGTCAGATGCCACTGTGCCCACAGCTCTGTCATTTGAATTCATGTCAGTGCTCCCTTATCTTCTTTGGACCAAATCAGCAGGACTGGTTCAGACTGTAAATTGATTCAGTCAACTGCTTCAAACTGGGTCAGTGAGCACTAAGCATGAGCTGTTCTATTGACAGACATGGGAACTTCTGGTAGGAAGGATGTAAAAGCAACTGAGGGAACATAAGTGTGCCAACTGCTGTTTAGAAAAAACTGCTGTTTAGAAAGTGAATGCTTATTCCTTTTTTAGTTTGTATCTCTGATTCAATAAAGTGTAGCATCTAAGCATTACCTTGTCACTGTGTGTCTATCTTTAAAACGTCTATTTTTACATAAGCATTACATAGCAAAAAGTAAGCTGCTCTTAAGTGGTTAAAAAAATAAGCTAGTTGGCTTAGCCTCAAAAGTTGCCTTGCCATTTGTTTAAAAGGGAAGTGTCATAGAGTTATCCTAGTATCATGAAAAAGTTGTGGATGTGTCAGTACTAACGTGAAAATAAAACTCATAGTGTGACTGTAAATTATTTATTACAATTCCATTGTGTGTTGACCCTGGCTAGATGCCAAATTGCAGCCACCAAAGCTGCTCCCACTCACCTCTGCGGACAGGGGAGAAAAAATGTAATGAAGGGTTCATGGGTTGAGATAAAGACTGGGAGAGATCACTCATTAAATACCATCATGGGCTAAGCAGGCTCTAATTGGAGATATGAATTGAATTTATCACTAAAAAAAAATGAGAGCAGGATGAGAAGTAACATAAGAACCTAAAACCACCTTTCCCACATCCATCTCTCCTTCCCAGCTCTTCCTCCTCCCCAGTGGCACACAGGGAATGGAGGCTATGGTCAGCTCCTCACACATTGTTCCTGCTCACAGAGAGGAATCTTTCCCTGCTCCAATATAAGAGGTCCCTCATATATGGGAGACAATTCTCCATGAGCTTCTCCAACATGAGTCCATCCCGTGGGCAACAGATCTCTGAGCTGTTGCAGTGTGGGTCACTCTTCCATGGGGTGCCGTCCTGCAAGGACAGGCTGCTCCAGTGTGGGTCTCCCACGGTGTCACAAGTCCTGCCAGGAAACCTGCTGCATCATGGGCTCCTCTCTCCACAGGTCTGCAGGTCCCTGCTCCAGTGTGAGCTTCCCATGAGGTCACAGCCCCGTCTCAGACATCCATCCATCCGTCTCAGTTATGCTCCAGCATGGGTCCCTGCACCCCCCTCACCTCCATGGGCTGCAGGGGTATCCCAGCTCCAGTGCCTGGAGCACACCATATTCCTGCTTCTCCACTGACCTTGGTGTGTACAGAGCTGTTCCTCTCACGTATTCTCACTCTGTTCTTCTGTGGTCACAATGACAATTTTGCAATAATCTTTTTTCATTTCAAATCTCTTATCAGAGAGATCTTACCACTTGGCTCAGTCTTGGCCAGCAGCAGGCCCATCTTGAGCTGGCTAGAATTGCCTTTTCTGGATATGGAGGAAGCTTCTGGTAGCTTTTCACAGAAGCCACTCCTGTAGCATCCCTGCTACTAAAGTTTGGTTATGCAAACCCAATACAAAATTGTGCGTGTTTCTGGTTTACAAGTCTTTTTTTCCCTACTTCTTACAGGTTTTTATACCATGCTTATTACTGCTTTCATCTGAAGAAGGCCTTTAGTTCATGATTAAGCATTGTTGACAATTTCTGTGATAAAATTTTTCTTGTTTCTTGTGGAGAAGACTGTATAAGCAATGTCTTTATTTTGCATTTTCCTCAGTGACTCTGTGTTATTCAATTGCTCTTAAATTAAAATATGTTTTTATTAATATGTGACAGTTTATTTTTAGCTGTCCTTAATTAAGTGTAAATTATTTCCTGTATGTGAGCCATTCCACACTTAGTATATCCATAGTTCTGAAGCATGTGAATGATCTAGGTTAGCAGCAGATGCCACTTCTTGTGCAATGTTAGTACCTCCTTATTTAAGGTATACATGTAAGTACTTAATCTTGAATTCCTCTTTTAGTTGAATAACAGAGAAAAAGGGTAGTGATTCTGTGATCTTAATGTTATTTCCTCTGCCATTTCTAAAGAAAGAAATTTAGACAGTCTATACATTCAACCTGCTTGGGTCTCACCTTACATTTTATTTTTATATTGGCTCTGCTCATTTCTGTATGAAATTGTTATCTTAAGTATTAAAGGAAATGCTCAATTTCCTGTAAGAATGAGAGCTCTGTGAAGGCAAGTAAGGAGTATGTTACAGTACTTCCTTGCTCTGCACTTTGTTTCAGATTCTTCAGCTCTGTAAGTTTCTGTCCCAGGCTGCCTGCAGTCTATGGGGGCCATCTGAAAGACTCAAGATGGTAGAAAGTGGTTAGAGAATGTGCTAAACTTGCTACATATAACGCTTAAGCACAGGATACGCTGTGAAATAGTATTATGTATTAATAATTAGAACTGGAAATTAGCAGCTTGTGTCATGACTGAAAATTATGATTTTACTGTAACTGATGCTCTATATGAGACTACAAATCTGTCCCTCCTTTGGTGCCACCTTTGTAGGCTAACCTAATCACTCCGTAGTTGTCTGTTGTCACTCATTTTGAAACTGAGCATTAACATTGAAAACAGTCTGTATTAGTATAAATAATACAGACCTACCTTTCTTACTTTTAAGAAATTGCTGGAACATTTGACTCAGAGGAAACCTCCATGATTGAGTTATGGCTAAATCAGTTATGGCTTGTTCTTCTCACTGAGCTTACTTTCCCAGAGTTGTTTTTTGTTTCAGCTGAATTACATTCACCTGCTGGAACTACAGTTGGTGAAATTGTCTTATCAGACTGAAGTGTATCAATTGAAAAGATTTTTTTACATCACAACCTCTCTATACCAAAAATGTTTAAAGGAGATAAGAACTGTGAAATCTCTTTATCATATGGTAAACAGAATCTGAGCAAATAATTTTTGTATCCAAATTTGTTAAATTTACAAACTCTTGAGTCTTAGATTAATTTTATTATGGACAGATACAGTGTTAGTCATCTCGGAAATTAATGTGATCGTGTAATTTAATTTAAGAAAAAATTACAGCAAAGGAACTCCAATGTGTCTATAGTTGTGTGAGGCTGAATACTGGTGGTTCTGCTTTCTTGGAACTACTTTTCCTATATTTATTTTGAATAGCAATATCAAAGGCTGTTTTTAAAGTAAAATTCAAGGTAGTCCCTTTAAAAAAAAATATATATATGCCCTGTTGTGGAAAAATCAATTGTCTATGTGAAAGGAAATACCAAAGACCAAAGTCATCATGGATGTGAAGATAAGTTGAGAAATTGGTAGGTTAGATGGATATCAGTATGTCAAGTCACAAAACCTGAACATTTGGGCATGTGTGTTTTGGTTTTAATGGACTTTGACAAAAGCAAATGCAAACAGTTTTTACCTGAAATTCAAGGGTCTTGTGGTTGGACAAATACTGCTGCCATGTGTGCATAGTTATGCACAAATTAATGTCAGAAGCACTTCAGTCTCTCACATCCTAAGGCTGAGTGAAGCACGCAGCAGTGCAGGGATGGTCACCCTCTCCTGTCCATTGAACACTGGTTACAATTATGAGAATAACTCCCCAAAAATGGTCTTCAACCTCCATAGAGAGCTCCATGACTACCAAGTAGTTAGTAATAAATCCACCTGACTCCAGGCATCCCATCCAGGATGGGATGTGTGTGTACACATTTGCTTATGGCATGGCTTTTCAAAAGTTGTCTGGCCCAAGAGGACTGCCTTTTGTCTGACGTGAGCACTTGAGGGTGCTCCTGGCACGTAAGACTAGCCACTAGGGAAGACGTGAGGGGGATTGGATGGGGAAAGGATGATCCCATTCAGTGCCTAGCCACTGTCAAGAAATGCAGTGTATTTAGTGCTTGGTTTCTCTTAGAACAAACTCCTAAAGCTGCTCCACAACTCTGCCCCTTTGCACGGTGGTGTCCTGGCACCAGCGGGGTGCTGTGCAGGTGTGCCTGCAGGGTGTGTTTGGCCCGGCTGCGTGTGCTGGCGTCCTGGGAACCGGTTTGTCGGGGCCAGCGCAAGACACCTCCCTCGGCACACCGGCCTGGGGCCCTTTCCCTTGGCTGAGGAGGAAGAGGAGCCCAGTGGGCAGCAATGAAGGGCCTGAGCCGCCTGCTCCGCGCCGGGGAGGACGCCGCGCAGGGAGCCGTGGCCGTGAGCCACGAGAGCCGTGAGTCCGCAGGGGGTGCAGGCGAGGAAGGCAGCGCAGGCCCGGCACAGCCCCCGGGGCCTTCCCTGGAGGCAGCGTGTCGGGCCCCGTTCGGGCTGCTGGGACCCACCCAAACGTCCTTTTTGCCTTGACGGGAGAACAAAATGAGCGGTGGGGGTTGGAAAGGACAACAATGAACATGAGCTGTTTACATGTAGTAAAAGATATCAGCAAATGTGTGGATGTGGGACTGGGAGCTGGGCTTTAGCATGTGGTGTTCCCAGGGGCAAGTCCTGCAAATTGCCCACTGCCGTGCTTTAACTTTCGCTTTGAACTGCTCTGAGAGGTATTAGTCACATCCCTGGAGCAGAGTGTCCGCCACCAGTTTCACA
The DNA here is from genome assembly GCF_017590055.1 of Onychostruthus taczanowskii. NCBI lineage: Eukaryota > Metazoa > Chordata > Aves > Passeriformes > Passeridae > Onychostruthus > Onychostruthus taczanowskii. Next base: position 6,442,718 of record NW_024502125.1, on the reverse strand, counting down.
GACAATCACCCAGTTTTGAGAGGCACACAGAAACCAGAGGATCTTGCACTCAGAAACACAACCCAGTGATGGGGTCTCCAGCCTTCAACCTGCAAACCAGTCTGTGAAAGGACAGACTGCTCTGGCGTGAGCTGTAGTTAGTGAAAACAGGTGATTTGTGGAAATTAAGTGGTAGCTGCCAAACCCTGCTTCGTCCCAGTGATCACAGTGTGACAACCAGGAGCCATTATCTTGGGCTGTGGTTCTTGCTCCCAGGCTGGCAAAGAGGGCAGAAAAAGAAAAATAACTAATGAAATTATGCCATTGGACCCAATAAGTAGTTTTTCCCATGACTTCTTTGAAATGGAGGATTACTATTTTAGAAAAAAAAACTTAGTGACTTAAGGAGTTCCCTACATTGGTCTAGTAAATTTATTTCCAGTAAAAAGAAAGCCCAGAGAAAACTTTGAAAATGTTCCCAGATCATTAAATAGATTATTTAATTTTTAGAAACAATAGAGTAAAAGTACTTATATTGCCATTTGAATCCAAATATTGTTGATTTTTAAAAATTTTACCTTCTTGGACCTCTTCAGCCAATTCAGATTCAGGGGTTGTTTTCCCATGTATTAAGATAGTTGTGGATTTCATCTTGTGGACATCACACCAGGAAGTTAAAAGCAGACCAGGGAGGTAGGGATACATACATGCAGGGATTTTTGCTGTTCTATAAGTACTGAAACCTCAGCTGCATTTTTTTAATTCATTGCAAATCATCTTTATTTGTGGTATTCCTGAAAGAAAGAATTAAGCCTCTAAAGTAAGACATAAAAAAGAGGAAAAAAATGATTGAAGATACCTCACTTTTTGTTTTGAGGTCAACTAAGCAATTTACTTTTCTTCACTTTTAATTACTTCCTTGCTCTTCCAAGAGATGAAAAATCTTGGGATGTTCAATATACTGCTGGCAGAGCTCTCTACGAAACTCTCTCTCTCTTCTTTATCTGTATTGGAAGAAGAAATCAAAGTACTAATTTCAGTTAGCTCAAAAGAAAAACAGAATATAACTACTAAATTGTTACAATATGAATTATATATTTATTATATAAACCAGACTTTTGTATGGTGCCGAAGAAAATACCTCCTAAAAAACCTGGAAGTCACACATAGATAATTGATTGCTGCTGTTACTTGAAAATAAGAGTAATTGCTAGTTACAGGAGGAGTGTTAAATCCTGGAGACCCCTGCTTGGATAGAAGATTTCCATAAAGCTTAGTCTGACAGCTCTGTACTCTTGTAATTTCATACATGAAAAAAATATTTTGCAAAGATAGCAAAAGTTTGGGCAACAAATCTGAGTCATGGTGTGTCTACATTGTCAGAGTTCTCAACTCCTGCATCACTAAGTGTGAAGAGGGAGAGATTATTCAGAAATATAATGCATAGAGGAAAAGCTTTTTTTGGCAGCACATGGCCAATTCATGGCTTCTGGACAAGAGAGAATTTATTTTTTGTTATTTTTTGTTAGAACTGCAAAACTGTCCTTTCTGATGCATATACAGTAACGAAACATAATTTTATCTTGTTTTGAAGGCAGTGTTGCATAAAGTCTTAGGGTTGTTCCTGATTGTCCTGATATGCATTTATCTTTGCATCCTCATGTAAGACAGCCGTCAGCAGGAATGAATGTTGCCTTATTGTAATTAATTGCTGCTAATTAGTGCTGTATCTTTTTTTCCACGTTTGACATAAATTTGCCTTGAGCAACATACCCTTTAACCATTGGTTCACCTGAGCTTGAAATCAAGTTAGTAGAAAGCTCTCTTGGATACTTCCTTCCTAAGGTAATAACTGTGAAAATTGGGACTGAGGGATTTATTCTTCAAAGATCACTGTTCCTAATGATGATTTTGCTGTCAGCCATGCTCCTTGTCCCAAATGCCAGGAGAGCATTTTTATTTGCAAATTTTTTTTTTATTATTTTTTTTTCCCCTTCCTTGTGCCTGCCCGTTGTAATGCAAATAACACATATACTGTGATTCCCAGAGAAGTTTGGAAGGATGATTCTTTTATTTGAGGCACTTGGATAATTTCTTAGGGAAACTGGAAACACCTTTGCAAGAATCCAGTTTAATTTCTGATTCATTTTGTACAGTAAAAATGTGATTATTCTCCCTGAGATGATAGCCGCAGGGAACATATAAACACAATTAAGTGAATGCCATCCTGATTTTCCTTAGTATACTCTGCAGTCATAGTGCCTCAGGCTGTGTCCTGATCAGGCATTAATGAACTTAGATATACTGTGGTGGGATGAACTTGCCTGGGCTCTCAAGAATAAGATAATTCCTGTAGTTCCGGTCCAACAGACTGGTGCCTCCTTGGTGATATCACTGGACAAGTGGCCTTCAGCCCAAAATAGTCTAGACAGAAGACATCTAACTAATAGTATTTTAAGTGTGACATGCTATTTGATTAAAAGTATGTACTAATGTTTCTGCAACTGGTGTAACTGCTACACAATTTTCTTTTAAGTGATTAATGAAATGCTACAGTATAAACATGAAAAATATTCTGACCTCCAGTTAAAGGAGGTCAGACACTGGAATTTTACTTCTCAGAGTTGCTATCAGACACCGGAATTTTAGTTTTCAGAGTTACTGAATATGTCTTGCTACTTAAGCTGATTGATGCTAATTTTTGGATTGAGACGTTAAAGGAAGGTCTTAATTTAGAAGTGGGTTTTGTTTATTTTGGTTTGTTTTTCCAGTCATGTCACACTGTTTGGTTACTGCTTTACATATTTTGTGTTTTGGTGGTGTGTTTTAAAAAAGAGAAATTTCTCAAAGAATAGGAAATAAATGCTGAAGTTTGTAGAATTCACTGCTATGCCTATGCAGTAATTTGAGATGCAGTTAGGTAGTAAGAGCTTCATAAACTGTTCCTGTGAGTGTTAGCTCTGGTAATCTGTGTTGTGAAAGGTCTCCCTTTATTTGCACTTAAAAGTTGAAACTAGAAATATAACCAGATGTCTCTAAAGGAGAAAAACCTAGTCTTTAAATGCTTTGATGATGAGAAGCAAGTGATTCTCATAACATTAAATCAGTACAAAGAACAGAAAGTGTAAACAGTATCATCATCCCTTACGTTGGTTATGGCGGCTACTTTTTTAATAATATGGAGTTTTTCATCATGTTTTCCCACAGTACTGCCAGATGAGAGAGAATTTCAACATGCTGCTAAAATGAACAATTTGGATACCATGGAAAAGCTGTTTAAAAAGAATGTTAACATAAATGCTGTAGATACTGTGAGTATAAGGTGCCTGACAGATCACTGATGTGAAGGGTGACTCCTTGGGGTTGCATGGGGGAATGCCAGCATGTCCCCTCAGCTGCAGGAGTGAGGCTGCAGAAGTGCCCTCTAGGACTTGATGAAGAAATAATTTCATATAGCCATTATGGACACTGGAAGCTGTACAGCTTAACTCTCAGGTTTCGCAGTAGTCAGTGTATCACATTGGGAACAAAGGACATCTCAATTGTGCCCCTGCTCTAGTGTTTCCTGAGAGCTCTTTGGTGACTAATTCCTCAAGTTCTCCACCTTTCTCAGTGGGATGACTTCACCTCACAGTCACTTTAAGAGTGGATTCATGCTGCTAGCATTACAAATTTCTAGAAAGAAGTATTACTCTTTGGTTTGCATGGAACTGTGGGAGCATTCTACAACATTCTTTGGCTCCAGCCTGAGCTCAGAGTTCAGATTTACCCTAGATGTACGAAAATGCATTTCCTATTCTGACTTCAACACCAGGCCTTACATCCTTAAAAATGAGGATGTATACTTCACAGCAGCTAAATATAGCACTCTGTTCCACATGAGAGGTAGTTCAATAGGAACCAAGCAGTCATGATATTAATCTGGGAGTTTTCTGTAAGTGTCCTCTCAATGGCTACATATAAATCATCCACCCCTGAGTATCCAATGTTGCTTACTCTGGGTTCTGAAAAAAATTACCTCCCATGCTCGCATGCATTTTCACTCACTGGGGAATTTAGAAGATAGTATAGTGCATTCCTTGATTTGTTTATGAAACAAGGAGATAAACATTTCATCTGAGCACACTCCTCTTGAGTACTGAGATTATCAATTGCATTACACTCTAAAGGTCACTTTAAAATAGTTCTTTCTTCCTTCTTGCTTCCCAGAATTCAGGAAGTTAAACTAAATACATTTTCAGTTCAGTAGTTTAAAACTTTTCTCTGTCATCCTTAAATTAGATCTATAGTATGAGAGAGTTACTAGGAGGTGTTGTGCTTTGATTATCCTAGTAGGGATGTAGGTTATGCTGGCAAAGCCATTAGTTTTGTTAATGTTGATCATTCCTGCCCCTTTACTCTTAGGCCAAATAAGGAAGGCTGTCAAAAGACGAGTTTTTGGATAGTGCTCTTTCTATATTACAAGAGGCTTTTTTCTGACATAAATACATGTCATAAATCCTACTTTTTCATTCTTTTTGATGCATGTGATTTGTGAATTTAAATTTTTACAAGTCAGGTGATCTTCAGAGAAGCTAAGAAAGCAAATTCAAACTGACTTTTAAAATTAGTTGATTAAATCTCCTAGACATCTTTGTATGGAAGCTATTAGTCACTAATGTTAAACCCAGTTATGCCTACTTTAACTGAAAGCAAAACTCTCTCCAGTAAAATTTGATTCAATTTAACAAATCCCTTTAAAATATATACCACTATATGTATACCACTATGTATATACCACTATATTACTTTATGGAAGTCTTCTTGAGGAGCACTGAGCCCATTCACCTCTGTAAAATTACTCTTTGCAAGGTGGTAGCTTTCATTTACGTAGATGATGACTCAGTATGGGAAGGTGACTAACACTGAGTGAGGGAGAAATCTTGGCTTGCATTGCAGAGGTTTAGTCAAAAGCAAGGAGGATACCAAAAGCAAGTCTATCTACATATAGACCTCAGCTATTCAAACTACACCATGCAATAAAATAATAAACAAGGATGCTTCTTGTACTGCATGTACCTCCCCTATGCAGTGTTAATCCCATTTTGACATTTCAATGAAAGGACAATACTAAGTAGACTAAGAAAATCATTCTGTTTTTACAAGAATTCTCTAAGATCAACATCTAAATTCTATCGAAGGAAAAAAACCAAAATATATAGATAAAGTTCAAGTGTGACTGTTAAAGGAGAAATATGAAATAATGTATATTATCAGGTACATTTGGTAACAATCAGAGAATTCCAAAATCTTGACCATCTGTGCAGGGAAAGACCTGTATTAGAGACCTGACAAACAAAGCTTTGTTTATTCCAGCTGAAGCGCACAGCATTCCATTTTGCCGTTGCGGGAGGCCATGTGTCGGTGGTGGATTTTCTTCTTCATCACAAAGCTAGACTTGACATGGCAGATCAGGTAAGCTGGCTTACTTGTTTTGATTCACATATGTAGGAACTCCTTTGAATAAAAGCAGATCATTTTCTTGTACTCCCAATTATGCAAAAATTAAGAGCTTGCAGTAAAAACCTGGTTTGTCTTAGAACTACACATATTTGTACAAAACCAGCATTTTTAGAGGAAAAACACAATGCCTAAAGTATTGGAAACTTGAATACCTGAATGAGCACAAGGCACCTCCCTTGGCCAGGTCAAGGTTTTCCTGGATGGCAGCACACCAATACAGTCTATCAGCCATTCATCCCAGTTTAATGTGAAGTTTGCTGCGGGTACATTCTGCCCATCATTCAGGTCATTAATGCAGATGTTAGATAGCATTCCCAGGATGGATGCCTAGTGGCTGGCCTCCAGCTGTTCATAGCTTGGAAGGTTCTTCAGGGCAGACTTTTAGGCCACAGCCACAAATTTTGCTGAAGCTTAGATTTATCTTATTGCCTGCATACCAGGTACATATTCCATATTACCTTCCACTGTTTTCTATTGTAATTTTTTGAAATACGGGAAAGACTGGTAAAGTGGAGTGAGTCCCATGCAGAGACTCTAGAATGATTAGAAGTGTAGAACAGGGTATATCAGGAGGTGTCCAGCCTAAGCTTCCCCTTATACAACTCCATGCCGTTTTCTCTGGTCCTGCCAGGTCAATGCCTGCCCCTTCTCTTCCCCTCACAAGGAGGTTATAAATGCAGTGAGGGCTCCCCTCTGTCTCCTGCAGGCTGAACAGACCAAGTGACCTCATTTGCTTCTCATATGGTTTCTCTTCAAGTCCTTCACCATCTTTGTGTTCCTCCTTTGGACACACTCTACTATCTTTATATGCCTGTATTGTGGCACCCAAAACTGTCCCCAGTACTTGAGATAAGGTCACAGCAGCCCAGAGTTGAGCTAGTCCTTTTGTTTTTAAGATGTTCAAAACAGGGTTCATTTTTTTCCTATAAGAGAAAACGGTTTTAGAGAATTTGAGAGGTGAGAGCATTAGAAAGAGGTCTAAATGGAAAATTATGGTGACTCATGGGGGTACAGTCATTGCATATTGTCATTTGAAATGTCATCCACTGCACCCAAGACTATCTATCTGCATGGTTTCTGGAGAGAGAAAATAATTTCCAGGTAGGACTTAATCCCGCTGTCATAAAATGGGATCAGTCCTTTCCTAGAGTTGCTAGACCTTCTGTGAAGAAGTCAAACATTTATCTAGGTCTTGCTCTATTGCATTTAGCTTAATTTAAATGAGATGAATCCCACCCACAGTCAGGTGTTCATATTACTTTTCTAAAAGCCTACAGATTGGAACCCATTAATACACTGAATCAATCAAAAAGATTTAAAGAAATTTGGCTTGAGGTATTTTGGTGGTAATTTCTGCCTTTGTCATTTTATTTGAAGCATGGCCTGACAGTGATTCATCTTGCAGCCTGGACTGGAAATCTGGATATAATACGAAAACTAGTTAAAGCAGGTGCTGATCAAAAAGCTAAAAATGAGGTTTGTTGGGGAAAAATTTTTATCAACCCGAAACATGTTTATGTTGGGAAAAAATAAACATTCTTACAGATTGACTTACCATTTTTCAGGAAGGAATGAACGTACTGCATTTTGCAGCTCAGAGCAACAGCATTAAAATAGTTGATTATTTCCTCCAAGATCTTCATCTGAATGACTTGAACAAACCTGATGGGGTACAGTGTGTTTCTGTTTATTTCTTTGATGTTTTGGGGAAAACAATCTTGACTGGGGGAATTTCAATGAATTTTAGTTTATTGACAGTTACATATACTTTTAATGACTGACTTCATACTGAGAAACAGGTAAAAGAAACAGCCAGACGAGACCTTATGGGGGCAACACCTTTCCTCCCTCTTTGCCTGTTTCAGTTGGACTGCAGACACCCTCTGCTGTCCTTGCTTTTGCTGCATGTGACTCTCAGTCGTGGTGAGGCAATGGAAGGCAGAGGAGGTTGGATTCAGTCCCCAGTTGATTCCCTTTTTTTCTACCTTTTGCTTCTCACTATTCTCCTCTGCTCCAGAAAGTTTCTTGCATGGGCTGCAGTCACCTGGGGGTATAGCTTCTTCTGTGTCTCCTCCCTTGCATCTTCTTGTGTCTCCTGTTGCATCTCCCCTGGTGCATCCTTCCCACATTTTCATAGAGGCATTGTTTGGTTCCATGGTGGGTTAAGTGTTGGCACGTTGTGGGGCAGTTTGGTCCACTGTGGAACCAGCTGGAAATGTCTGTGACCAGCAAAGGGCAGCCTCTGTAATTTCTCACACAGCTCATCTTCACAGACTCCTGCCCTTACGAAAACATGCCAGTTATGGCCAACATGGCCATGTTTCATCAATGTAGAACATAGAACTCTGTGCAGTTATCCTACACAGGGGCACTGACTCTCCAACAGTGCCTTGTCCTCATCAGGTTTTCTGTGTTTTTAATTTCCACAGTGTTGGGATCTTGTTTTGAAATGCTATGTAGATAAGTCAGATATGTTAGCGTTACATGAGGAAAACTTATTCCTTTGAGATCTGACATCCAAAGTACAAATCTTCCCCCTTTTTTTTTCCTCTGAGTTTCTTGAATTTTATTGACCCAAGGGTGCAAATTCTGAATAAGTCTGACAAAACAGAGTTAATTTAACAAAACATACCTTTGAAGGTTTAGGCCCCGGGAGAGGAAAGGTGAGGAAGGAGCTCAATGACCTGTTGAGGCTGCATCATAATTCTCTACTTGGTGCATGCATTTTTTCTAGACATTTTTATAGGCACTACCAGACATGATATGAAGCCATTTTACCTAGCTGGTTACATGCCTACTGTCTTGAACAGAGTCAAGATTTTTAGGTTTTGTGTCAAGATAACTTTCTGCAGTTGAGTTTGTAAGTAGTTTGAAAACTTCTTGTTAGTTTCAACACTACAAAAATCCCCTGCAATGTACAGTGTTAAATTCGGGCCCCCTGGATGAAACTTCTGAGATACGTTAGTTTTGGTCTCTGTTTCAAGAATTTGGATCAAACAAATTCACCCATGGAAATAAATTTTGCAATTTCTTTGCTGTCTGTTTCTGAGCATCCTCAGACTTTTAATGACACAGTTATTTTAATTAATATTTTCATACTGACAAAAAGTAAGATTAAAATATTTTGAGTGTGTTTTCCACTTTTTCACCATTTCTAAACGGTTTTTATATATTTTATTCAGGATATGAAAGATGTATGATCTGTTTGTATACACTAAGTGTAATTTTAATTACTGTTCTTCTATGTATCTACTCTTGTGTTAATCTCCTTAGTCATATGATATGTAAATTTTTATGTAGGATACACATATACATATGCATGCCATATATCTAGTAACTAGAAATAAAGTATTTCTACTTTTAACACTGTGTTTCTTTCCGTAATTGTTTTCTAGAAAGGTAAAAAGCCATTTCTTCTGGCCTCTGAAAAAGGCCATGTTGACATGATAAAAACTTTTATTGCTCTGAAGCTATTTACATCTGAAAAAGATGAGGTAAATGTTTCTTTTCCACAGATATACAACTACAAATGTGCTTATGAAAAATTATTTTGTTTCACTGTGATTATTATATATTCAAATATCTGTGTGTGCTGCACAGGTGTTACAGTAGTATAAGGGACCAACAAACATATTACGATTTTTTAGTGATAAAGGGAAGGCAGTGGGATGATTGCCAGGAGACTTTTCCGTACACATTCATAATTTATGCAAAGCAAGACTAGCATATGATGTCTGTTGAGAGAAGTGGGGAAGCCTGGTGATAAAGGTGTCAGCCTCTTCTGGGAGATCATATTTCTTAGTATTTCACTCTGTTTGTCTGTGTCTGTGTGCCACTGTGTGACCAATTTTTCAAAGGTGTTTAAAAGCTCCAGATGAAAATAAACACCTATAAATTCTTTTGCAGCAGTACCTTAACACTTCAATCTGATTGAGTTTGCTTTGAGACTGTATTTAAAGGTATCTTAGTAATTTTCAATGTCTGCTCTTAAATTTATTTTTCCTTGCTTTACTATTTTTGGAATGAGCAAGTTAGTATTTCTCTGCATCTGAGGCATTGTAAGGACAAATACATTAAAAATTGTGAATATGTCAGATACTGTATCTACAGAACCACATAAGTAAGCACTCAGGAAGTGATGTTGGATTTTTTGGTTTTCTGGTAATAGTTTAAAAGATGAAGTGCCCCCCAGAGCTCTGCTGTGCTAAGCAGTTTACCAGCAGAGGTTGAAAGAAAGTGTTGTCCCAGGTATCCAGCAGGTTAAATGTGTCGACAGCGTCAGGAGGTAAATGCTGTGGTCCTGCAAATTAGGTAAGGAGCCAGGATAGAAATTCATTTCCTGGGTCACTAAACCAAATCACACTGTAACCATAAAAGGTAAAAAGGATTCCCACATCTTCCCACTCAATGCTGTGAATGAAAAACTGTTCTGGACTCTCATTTTTATAAGAGTTAGGATTCTTCTAAAATTTTTAGTCATTTTTATACTATTTTGTATGCTTGCATTTTCATTTAGTTCAAAAGCTGCTGCTCTGCCTGAAGTTATTAGTTACTTTTTTTTGCTTGGTGGTGTGGTGTTTTTGTTTTGGTTTTGTTTCTGTTTTGTGCTTCTTAATTTCCTGGAAAGAAATTGCACTGATGGTGACAGAGATCAAAGATCATGATGTTGATATCAAAACCATGACAAACTTCTGTACTCTGACCTAGGGTTTTTTACTCTTTAAATCAGTGGTCTTGGGGGCTCAGTGTAGTACCCACCCTTGTGGGAACCAATACCTGAAGTTTTCTTCTGGTTCATTTGTTAGGAGTTAGAATTTCAGATCTTTTTGGTGGTATACACTAAAGTTTTCAGACAACTAACTAGATCAGACTAGATCAAAATTAGCCTGAATCTTGGCACATGCTGTATGCAGTTGCCTCCCTCTCCTTGTATGTAAGAAAGACTTGTAGGTAAAAGACCAAAAGCATTGTATTGGTTTTAGTTAATGTCTTTATTCTGCATTTTAAAATATATTATTTGACATTTTAATTTCAAGGAGGGAAACACAGCATTGCATTTAGCAGCCAAAAATGGTCACAGTGAAGTTGTGGAAATTCTGCTTGAACAATGGGAGGAAATAAATGACTTCAATCAGGTAAGTACACTAAGCTATTGAAAGAAATAAAGTTAGAGATTTGAAAAATTTTCTAAAAAAATCAAATTTGAAAGGAAGAGATGTGGCACTGAGGAGATTTCATTAGTCTTGCTGGTTTCCTAGTAACTTTGCATCCTGTTTCCTTGTTCTTTGTCCAATGAATTAACCTCCCTTAACCCCTTTGGTGTCTTCCTCTGTCCTTTATCCCTTAAGCAGGTCCTCCCCTGCATTTGGCAAGCTGTTGCATAACTGCTGGCAGAAGACAACAGAGGAAGGCCTTCCCCCTTGCTTTCTGTCATCCAGCATTTTTAGCCATATGATCCCATTCCTTGTAACATCTCACTTTTTCAGCCTATTCATTGAGCCAGTTTGACTTGGATACCAAGCACATACCATCACAGGCACCTCAGCAGAGGTAATTTGTATCTGGTCCGTCTGACCTCACTTGCACAAAACTGGCTGCAGACATTGCCTACCCAATTTGCTTTCCTGGTTTAGTGTTGGTGAGCTCAACCAGCATATTCATCAATTGTATATTAGCTGGGAAGATTGTATCCCTGAGTTAAGGCACTCTTGAGGTTCATTTTGAGGCTTAAACAAGGAGTGGAGGAAGGAAATGCACACTAACTGCTCCTCTCAGCGTTCTTTTGTTCTCTTCTGTTTCTTCTATGGGGCAGCTGGAACAACCTGGGCAAGGTAATATCCTTTGTTGTGGGCTGGAATGCCCACTGTGGGAATCTGCCATGTGGCTGATCATTTGTTCTGCTGGGCTAGGTGGCAAAATGAATCACTCCTACCCAAGGCCCTCCTCTTCCTTTATCAGTGACAGACTGATGAGTTGAGAAGTTCCCTCTTATCCAACTTGTCTGCTGTTTTCAGCTGTTGTGAGGCTCATGAGCCTCTTCAAAATGTGGAGCCCTTGTGTTTCCAAGGCTTGTCTAAGAATGTTGTTTCTGCACACAGATCTTGTGCTGCTTGTGCCCCTCTCTTGGCATGGCTAATGGTGTGACCTTGCCATCCAGCTGGAGATGTTGTGATCTGTGTACAAATAGATCTCTCTTCCTACAGCATGAGCAAAGTACTAAAATGTTTTAAGTTTACGAGAATAACATCAGGCTTTTAAACAAAGAAAAATTAGGATTTATTGATCCTTTTGTGATTGTTGAAACACCAGAGTAACTTTCATTAAACCTTTGTGTATTTTACACAAATGAATTGAGAAGCAGGAATTAGGTAATTGTGTAGCTGATATATCCCATTTTATAGACTTACTGTGGAGACGTGGAGACTCCTTCATTGTGAAAATATTTGAAATAAATCTGAAACAGGATTATTTCTGCTTAAAGTTCTCCTTATAGCTAGCACTTGGGGTTGTGAATTTGTCAGAAATCCATGGCATTGCACTGACAAAAATTGGAATTACTGTATGTACTAGCATACTAGTGATGTTTCCTAGTGTCGAATGGCAACAATTGCTGCTCACCAAAAAGAGCGTGATTAATATTTTTGAAATAGTTTTCTGTATTGTAAACCTTACTATACATCTGTACAGATAAACATCATCTGTCACTTAACTGCTGATGAGTAGCCATGTCATTCAAGAGTTGGATGAGCCTGATGGAGCCTACTGGAGGTGTTCTCAGTGTTGTAGTCACATCTCTTAAATTGGAACACACATTTTGTCTCTTTTGGTCTAGAATGGAGAAACTCCATTTTACTTGGCTGTTGAAGGAGGTCATGAAAAATGTGCTGAACTCTTACTGGAGGCAGGGAGTGAGATCAATGTTTCAACTCAAGTATGTACACAGTATCCCTCTTAGTGGGGCATACTAGACTGTGAAAAGGACCTTACTAGCAAAGGATATTTGCTCTGGGTGGTTTTTTTTTTTTTTTTTTTTTGTTTTGTTTTGTTTTGTTTTGTTTTGTTTTGTTTTGTTTTGTTTTGTTTTGTTTTGTTTTGTTTTGTTTTTTTAGTGAAACCAGTTAAAAAAATAGAACGAGGAATGTAGAGAGTACTAACAGAATAAAACCAATCTGGAAGTAAAATACCATTGGCTTTATTTGATGGAGTACTGTGGTGGAGCTTTTTATTTCCTGTATGCCCACTAGTACCACATGTGACTAGAAAATGTTACCAACAAGGATAACTGAAAATCCTCCTTTTTGGCAGTGTATGTGACTGATCTGATGACAAACTTGTTCTCTATGTGTGATTCCTGAACTGCAGTCCAACTCATATCTGCTGAATGGCCTTGGCTAGCCTGCTGCAAGAAGTTTATGATTCCAGCAGAATGAGAACTTGTTTGTTTAAGCAGAACTATTTTGTAAAAATTAGTTTTTAAATTTTATTTTCTATTAATTCATTTTTCTATTGATTTATTAACTATTCTATGGATTTACTGGTTGATGTGGCCATACTTGCTTGGTAAGGGTCTAACAGAATAACTAACAGAATAGGAGACATGTTGGCACTGTTGTTGTCCGTGGCATAGTATAGATGATGATGCTGATCTGTCTCTTTTCTAAGAGAAGTTGGATGGGGCCATAGGATACATGTGTTCTTTAGTATGTTTGTTGTGATATAGCAAAAATGAGAATTTCCTTCACTGCTGACAAAAACATCATGCCAGCTGCTGATGTGCTTCATTTTGTGTCATTTTGTCAAAAGATTTTATTGATGGAGGGGATAATAAGACAAATTTAAATGCAAGATTATCCTATATTTATACCTCTCTTTAATACTGGGGTTTTTTTTCAGAAATAAAAATGTAAGTTTTTCTGTCTATCAAATTTCTTTCAGAACAATAGCAGTGCTTTGCAGGTTGCAATTCAAAATGGACATCTATCCTTGGTTACTTTTCTTATTGATAAGAATATTGACCTGGTTCCTAAACCTGAGGTGAGTGTTTATCAGAATAACTCTTCTGCTGCTGCTCAGCCTGTCTTGTCTTTCTGTGGGAATTCAGACAGCTGAATGAGATTGAGTAGTTCCTTGAAGTTTTTCCTAGACACACTATTACTTGGTTTCTAGGTGTTGGTCACACCCAACACACAGACAAATAGAGACAGGATCCTCTTGCCAGCCCAGTGAGTGCCTGAGCGGCTGGTTCAGGGCAGAATAGACATGGCCAGGCTACGCCAAGGACCAGGCATGTGGAGAAGAAGAGCAAAGTGCACAGCTTGAACTTAGCAGTAGTAATGTCATAGGTAAGAGTCACATGATTTTGAATAAAGATAACTAAAATGTAAATAAACACTTCAGTGCTTTTACCCTCTGCAGGTAAATGAACCGTCAGTGCCTTCAAAATCTGCATGCCAACATTCTTTGTGATTTAAAAAGAAAGACATATTTATATTATCCAAATCCTCTCTCAGTTTAAATATTATGGATATTTGAGATTGTCTATGAACAGGAAATTATTTTCCACTTCTGCAGTACAGGATGAAAATAGAATCTGAGTTTCATGACTTATGCCATATCACTGGCCTCTTGCAGAAAGTTATCAAAGAATAACAATTTATGTTGTGCTTGAAATGATTTAAAGGTCAGGCAGTTGTCGTGCTGCTTGTTCTCCTTGGCTTTCTGTAGCAGAAGCAACTAAAAAAATTTTAACTTACATTTTGCAAATATTTCCATCATAATGTTGCATAAGAATTTGCTTTATTTTTCTGTAGCCCAGAAGGAATGGCTATGTTTTATAAAGACACTGAACTGGTGCCTGGCACCATGAATAATACTGGTATGGAATTATTCTTTAGTTGTATTTCACAAGAAACTGATCAGTCACAGGTCCAACATACAAAGTGATCTTACCAGCCTAGTGTGGATTTTGACTGGTATTGAATCTGTGCCCTGGTTATCCTAATAAATAATCACTCAAATAAAACCTCTGTCTTACTAATTGTAATTTGTCGTATTTTATAAATATGACAGTAAGTCACTTTAATATGAAGAGCATTTCCAGCAGCAACACATGACAAGAGTTGGTTCCTGGAAAGTAGATATCAGAATCAGTTTACTGAATACAGAATGAGTCTGTCTCCAGGCCGTTCAACAAAGGGCAAATCCACTTTTCTGAGGAAGCAGGAACATTATCCTGATCTCTCTGTTGTCAGGATAGCAGTACATCCCAGGCAGGAACACTTAAGAGCAGTGCCTTGCTGCATTGCTAAGTGGTGGCACACTGATACACACCCCATACACTCAGCATTTCCAGTTTTCTTCTGTTTACCTGCTTCTAGGTGGGAGCAGGCTACCACCTCTGGTATAACTCCACACATTCAGGTGTGTTTTCTGCAGTGTTGAGCCTCTGCTAGAGCATGCCGCCTTTGCAAGTGGTGGGCTTCAGTTAGAACCTCTTTCTTGTTCATAATATTCCCAAATATAATAATTTATTATTTTCCCTCCGCAGCAGAAGAATTCCCCTCTCCATTTAGCAGTTCTCAGTAATAACCTACTGGTAGTAAAAAGCCTTTTGGATGCCAATCACGAGATAAACTCCTTAAATCACGTAAGAAAAGCTGGGAATTTACACAGCTTTATTGGGAAAGGGGAGATTATGTGGGTTTTGCTTGAATTTTTTTTTCCTTATGAGCTCAGGGTACAAAAAAACAGAAAGGAAGAGGCAGTTCCCTCCTAATCTTTTTGTGTGTGTACATATGTATTAGTCACTGGTACATGCTGTGCTAATATTGTTTGAGCAAGATAAGGCTAGCACAATGCTGTATACTCAGAAAATGATTGGGTAATGTATTGTTCAAGTGTTATGTGTAATAAATGACAGAAATGCCTAATGGTATTGGTTTCAGAGGGAATCCCAGTGCAGAATGTCATTTGGCTGGAAAGAAGTTAATTTTTCCTTAAAGTAATCTACCATGTGCAGTGTTTTAGATCTGTGACCAAAACAGGGCTGGTAAGACAATGCTCTTAAAGCTTTGCTGAGCAATGCTTGCACAGCATCAAAGCCTTTTCTGTTTCATGCTCTGTGCCCACACCTTAATCAGCTGGGGTGCTCAGGGAGCTGGGAGGGGGCAGAGCTGAGCAGAGCCCAGCAACACAGCAACACCGAATGACAAGGTCACAGGTCTCTGTGATGCAATCAGTGAGCAGCTGTTAACTGAAAGGATGCTGGTTTGAGCCCATGCACGGACAGCTACACCTGTCTTCCTTACCTTAACCAGGATTCTTTCACCCTGCTTGGTGTCAGCGGTCCTTGGAGGCCTGGTTAGTTGTTGGCCAGTTGACTGTAAATCAGATCGCTGTGGATTAGATCCACCACTGATGTGTATCGTACTTTGGTGCTGTCATGCTTGATCCCTTCTTTGCTGTACAAAACCACCTGTAATTGTTAATGTCCATTTCTCCTTCTGCTATGTTGCATATCACTTTGTGTTGCTTTGCCTGGTAGACTGATGATAGAAGCACTGGCTTTGCCTGATCTGGTGGTTTTGGGCCTTACAATGCCACTCAGGTCTACTCAGGTGACCATCTCATGGAGAAAATCAACAATTACACCTTTTCATTTCCCTCCTTGGAGAGGCACTTTGTTGAAAGATAAAAGAATGGCATTTGCCCCTTCTTCTCCCCCATGACAGTCTCTCCCACCTTCTTGTAACACTACTCAGTTCCTTGAATATCCTTGCATAATCACACTCTTCATACTAGTTCATACTAGTGTGTGTTGTGAGCAGGTTTACATTATTGTGAGTAACAATTAACAACTAATCGGGAATGCCACACAGGGATTTGCACAGAGGAATCAATTCTCAGGTGGTATCATGTGAGAAAGGAAGTGGACAGGTACCTGAGGCTCTTACTGCCTCCAACAGTTTAGGATTTCATGCCTTTGCATGAATGTAGTCCCAAGTAATTAATACACCATCTGAATGAAGGAGGGGATCCTTGCCTGCCCTTATGAAACACAGGGATTTCCAGTGCTGTGTTGGGTCTGGCCCTTGCCTACTGAGCTGCCATCCAGTGCCCTCAAAAGGGAACAAGTGTTTCCTGATCAAAGAGCATCCAAAGGGACACTGAGAAGCTCTGAAGCCACCATAAGTGAAAACTCACTTAGTTGGAGGTGTCACACGTTTGTTTAACTGGAGACCCAGCCCTCAACTATAATATGTGCTTCAACTCAAGGAAAGATGGTTGAAATAGATGTTGATTTGGTTAGGAAGAGAAATAGCAGCTCCTGCTGTGGGGCAAAAGGGGGAAGACTCAAAAGAGGCAGCCTGGCCTGTAGCAGGACAGTAAAGGGAAAATACAAGAACGACAACAGAAGCAAAACTACCTGGTGTCCATCTCTGAATGATCTCTTAGGTAGGCAGCAAGTATTCATCTGTCAGCAAGGTGAACCCACCTGACTGCTCCAGTGTTGGGAAGATAGGGAAGCTCAGGGGAGTCCACTTCTAGGGACTAAGGGATTGACAAAGGGATCATAATAGAGGTAGCCACTCACAAGACTCTGAAGGTGGCTCTTACTGAGCATGAATGCAAAATGTCTCCTCAAAGATACTGCAAACCAGCAAGGCAAGTAAACTACCACAGAAGGTATCCAGTCTCTGAGGGAGTGGTAGTAGAGTGGACTACAGTGACCTGACAACAACTAGGTCTGCAGTTGATATCTGGAGTGATATCACTCCAGATATCTCAGTGATATCCAGTGCCCGTGGTTCATGTGGCAGAAGATTGTACAGAGCTCACATACACTGGCTCTTGAGCATGACAGACTCCAGTGGTCCAGCTGTGTACAGACAGCCCTAACACCTGTGGCACTTCAAGGAGAATCTCTCTTCCCCCTCCCCATCAGCCCTACAGATATCTCAGCCATCCATCTCAGTGGAAAGATTGTCCCAGCAGGCCTGTCAAGTACCATTTGGTGCACTGTGGCTCACTGCTGAGAAAATGCAGCCTGGTCTCCCTCATGACATGTGGAGGTGCTCCCCACAATAACAACAAGGATGAGTCTTTGAGAAATCAGTGGTTCACCCCTTCCCATTGTTCATTTATTGCTAGCGATTAATATATACACATTTTTGTGGAAGACAGAGGCTGTCATTTGTGGTTGGAGTGATGACAAGACTTTCTGGTCACATAAAACAGAGAATTCTGTAAATTTCTTCAACACATCTTTTAGAAATATCTTGCACTCTGTCTCTAGCATGCCAGAAGTTGCCTACAGTAGGTACTTATGTATCGCTAAATTTCTGCGGGAAAGAAAGTAGGCTATATGAATAAAAAAACCCTTTTTATTTATGGGAATAAAAAAGTAAGGTGAATACATGAGATTGTGTGATCATAGTGTAAACTGTAAAAATAAGTGATGAGACTTTTAATGTGGAACACTGAGCCTGGTGTTTCTTAGGGTGCGAACTATAATTAAGATCTAAAGGCCAAAGAAGTTCTCTGACCAGACCTACAGAATGTAAACTTGCAATGTCAGAGAAGCACAGGCACAAAACATTCAACTTAGAAGGATAATGTGTCCCAAGAAACATACTAAGGAACATTGCCATATATGCAGGGCTTCCCCAATTACACCATTATTTGCTGCTGCGTTTCACCCACAGATGTCTGAATTTTCTTACTGTAATTTCTGTAAAAAATAAATAAATACATGTTGGGGTATATATAGCTATGTAGAGACTATACCCTCCTTTCAGACTCAAAGATTTACTTGAAGGTGAATGCAATTTTGGCTGTATTTCTTGTTAATGATTTGGCCTTGTTTAATGATTTTATTTTGGGGTTTTTTATATGTGTGTTGTTTAAGGTTCACTGAACCCATTATGGAGCAGGTAGATTTCTGCTGTATATCATAATTTAGTGGCAGGGCTGACTAAAAAGTTCTATTGTGGACGCGGCATAATGTACTGTTGAGAACTGTGGCTATCCAGTTTTCTTGGCATGAATTTCAGCAGGGAAAAGGTTACTTGAGAGGATGATATGGGTGTGGGTTGCCAGACACATGAAGCCCTCTGTCCAAAGTACCTTGCTTTAAGAGGGAAGAGAAAGACTCAGCTTGTTAGTTTACAGTACATTAGAGAGGCATAACAGCAACCCTTTCCTGAGCCAGCTGGAACTTCTGCCTGGTTTTCCTGCAGAGATCCCATATGCTGTCTTGTCTGCCTGAAACAAAACCGGCAGATCATGCAGAAGTTAAATGATTTCCCTCTGCTCAGTATTTTCTCACCAAGGTCACCCCTCTTGTTGTGAATCTATTTTAGATTCAGCCCATGAGCATGCTACTTTTAGGAGAAAGTTTGACTCAATGCACTTTTTTGGTGTCTTCAATTCCAGAGGCAGGAAACCCCTCTACATCTGGCAGCTGATCTTGGCAATGTGGAGTTGGTGGAAGTGCTGCTGAAGTCAGGCTGCAATCTCAAGACCATGGATAAGGTAAATTGCATTCCTCACACATGTAAGGATTACATGATTTTATTTTTTGTTCTATAATCTTCCTTACACAGGTGGATAAAGCACATATTGCGAATTTTGTTTGCTAAGTAAAGCTAACTACAAAGGAAGTCTTAATATTGCTATACCTGCAGCTTGTAGAGATCTGATGGTTTTGGTGAAGAGCTGTAAAGCTCCCAGGCTCTGTGGTTTGAAGGACAAACACTGCCAGTGTTGTAGTGTGTTTATACTTTTTAATGGTTTTGCTTTTGTATCTCCTTATTTTGCCCAAATGGTTTACTTCTGATTGTACCCCCTCCCTCTACCTCTGTATTCCCCCTCCTTTGTTGAGATCATCCCCAAATCCCCACTCTGGCTCTCTGTTAGTCACTCAGCATCCCATCCTTTCTCTCTAGAACTTTCGGTCCAGGTCATTGAGTGAATAGTCAGAGACCAGGGGTCAACCCCCCAAGTGCTACCTGATACGCTTCCCAAATGTCCCTTCCCTAAGTTTTCACCCCTGAAGTTTCTTTATTGGCCAGCAAATTTATCTGCTTTTTTGGTTTACACTTCTCTTTAAATGTAACCTTGGCACCTCTCCTGGACCCTCTGAGCAGGAGGCCCCCTGAGGTGTGGGAGCATCCATGAGCTCCAAATAAAACCTTGGATTAACCCCTGCTAAGAGTCAGCCCTTTTATCCTCTGGCGATGTCTCCAGTGTCTCCTGTGCTGCAAAGTGACTAGCCTAGCTGCCCTCAGTACCCTCGGGGCACCAGAGAGTGTCCCCCACTGTCGGCCATGTCGGGGCTGCCCCCCCGCTGTCTGCCGAGCCGGGGCTCCCAGGGAGACAGAGACATTCCAGCAATTTTTCATGGAAAATATGGCTTGCAGAGGGGAAAATGGCTTGTGGCTCCTTGTAACTGTGTATCTGCAGCCAGGCTCAGTGCCCGGAGAGATGCAGCTTTACAGGTGCAGTGATGGAGAGTTTGCCCTTTATCACTCCAGGTCATCTGAGAATCATGTTGATATTCCAGATCCATTCAGATGGATACTTAAACCCTGAGATGATGTTCTGCCTGAAAAATAGAAACAAAAATGGTAATGGCTGGAAGAAGTACCAAAGTAAAGTTACAGGGGAAGTGCTTTTGAAAGGACAGAGTACCAAACCCAGTATTTACATATTTTGCTAAATTACTGCAAGATTGAGTATTCCCTTTTACAGTGTTACCACTTGATATTCTGTATGAGTTGAAGGATTTGATGTTTATTATGAGCAAAATCTTGCCTTTTTGTAACTTTAAAAAGTAACTTTCCTGCACAAAACTGTCCTGATGAGAAATGAAGCTTTGCAGACTAGAATTGTCTTGTT
Organism: Onychostruthus taczanowskii; assembly: GCF_017590055.1. NCBI lineage: Eukaryota > Metazoa > Chordata > Aves > Passeriformes > Passeridae > Onychostruthus > Onychostruthus taczanowskii. The sequence continues at coordinate 6,422,339 of NW_024502125.1, read as the reverse complement.
TTGACCTAGCCTGATATGAGGCGTGGGGCTCTGAGTGTGGGTTGCATGGTTGGTATGTTTTTGGGATGCTGAGGTAAGATGCTGCATTGTAGTTAAGCCTTTCCATTTAGAATCACACCTACACTTGCCAAAGGGCTGCAGTTCTTGTAGTGTAGCCACAGCTCTCTTCACAGAGAGCAGACAGGCACAACTTCCCACGGGTATTTCCTGGGAATTGCAGTGAGGAACCTTAGAGAAATTCTTATCTGTGCTCGCTGCTCCTGTTGTTTTGCACATGTGGAATGTGTTAGGAAGATTGTTTACTTGAAGGGATTTGTCAGTTGGATTCTGCTGAGGATTGTTTTGATCCCTTGGCCAATCACTCAAAGCTGTGAACTGGCTGTCTCAGACAGTCACAGATTTTTCTTTAGTATTTTTTTAGTACCTCTTTAGTATAGTTATAATATAGTATTAATGTAATACAGTGTAGTTCTAATAAAGCAATTGTTCAGCCTTCTGAATCAATGGAGTCAGACGCCAATCATTCACCAAGCTGGGGTCGTCCTGCATACAATATTGTAGGGATAAACCCAGAATGAAATCTTGTCCACTTTAAACAACACCTTTGCTACTGGGAATTGTTTTCAACATACTCATATTCCAAAGGCAGACACAAAAAATTACTTATTGCCTATGACCTTAAGCACCTGCAAGTCTTTGGGCGAGGCAGTGCCCTTGTATTACAGCAACACTGATAGAGCTGTTTATGAGAATTTGTCTCTGAAACAGTAGAAGTTCTGGTACAGGTCACCTTTCTGCATTCTGTTTTATTTCTTGGAGTAGCTTTTTCCCTGCCTATTTGCTGGATGGCCCCTGAGACCATGCCACTGCTGGGAACATATGCAAGTACAGCACCCTTTGAACTGAATTGGTGCTGAGATGCCAAAGTTGTTACTGTCCTTGCTGAACAGTAGACAGGAAGAAAGGGAGCCTGCTTTGATTGCACAGTATTTTTCTGGCCTCCAAGCCCTGGCAGCAGTACTCAGTCTCTAGAGAATGCCATGCATCTGCTCCTGTCAGAGGTCAGGAAATGCACTCCGTCTGTTGTTGTGAGTGCAGAGCTCCCCATGTGCAGACTGCTGTGCTGCATGTGCATGCAGAATGCCAGCAGTGTCTACACTAGCACAGGGTTACAGAAATACCCCCCTTATCCACTGCATCTCTCTTCCTCTGTGAAATGCAAAGCACCTCTCCAGACCAGAGCCCAAGGAGTTCTTGTGGTCTCTGGACTCTTCACATATAAAACATGCCTATGCCTAAAAGATTTAATGAAATGTATGTTCATGGCTTTCAATGTGATGCTCTTCTAAAAACAGGTTAATTAGAATGATCTTGAGCACAGCCAGGAGCTAGAACTCAAAAGGTATATATTAGGGAACTTTATACTATCTGAAGAACTGAAATACCTTATAATTTAATTAATGAACCTTCTAATTAAGGGATTGGCTTCTTTTAGATCTAGTTTTCTAGTAATGCCTAGCACTTGTTATGTGGAGAATAATCATAATATTTAAATCCAGGCAGTTGCACTCAGTGCAGATCTGCTGAAAATAGACAATTGCAGAGAAATCCTTTTAGAGCCACCATGATGCCTGTGCATCTAAGTGCTGATAGGAGAGATGGGTTCAGGTAGACTGAGCAAACCTCTGCAGCTGGTGTTGCAGCAATGGCTTTGAGCAACTGTGGCTCCTTCCTATACCCATGAAGCATCATCCTGCAGTTGTGCTCCTTTCAGGTCTAATGAAAAAGTAATTTTCTTTTTATTCTGTGAGCCAGCTTACCATCTAAAACAAGGCACAGTTTGCCTTTTAAGTTGGAGATTTCCAACTTTGCTAGCCTATCCATCTGAAATGCCAGTTTAACCATAGCATGGGAATTTACTGTATTTGTGGTAGCTTGAATGTGGACGCAGTGACTGGAGCTGCAAGCTAATATGAAGTATTCAAGTTTGAGTGCATGTTTCTGAAAGCAGCAGTACCTCATCAGAATTTTTTACTGGGGAGTTTAGTATGTGAGAAAACTGACCACCTCTGAGCTGAGGTGATACAGCTTATGCAGAGCATAGGACTTTGATTGCAGCTACCCAAAAGCCATGAAAAAGGGATGGGTTCTGTAAACAGTCCCTGTGTTTTTCTTCTATGACACACCCAGGATAATGTTCTGATTCACTGTCTCTGCTTGCAGCATGGGAAAAATGCACTAGCCACAGCATCAAGGAGCCATCATGCCCTCATTGTAGATATGATCATTAAAGCAGAAAGGTATTTTGCCATGAAACAGGTAAGAGTCATCTTTCATTAGACACAAGATACCTAAGGGAAAAGCCACTTCTGATTTTGAGATGCCTTTTGGCTGAGGTGGTTCCTTTTGGCAGGCAGTAAGACTGGCCTTGATGAACAAAAGTTAGGACTGGGAAATGGGAATGGGAAAGCCCATCCAGGCTTTATTCCTGACTAGCTGTAAAACTGTAAGCAGATCTTAGCAAGAGCTCAGCTACTTCAACAGAAACTCCCTCTTCTGTCCCTTGTGTGTTTATTATAAAATTAAAGCAATGAGAAGGAAAAGAACTTCACAATAAGTGAGAAGGACATAGCTTAGGTTGTCTGAATTTCTCACCTTCTTTCCCTTGTTACTTAAAGTACACTGCATAGTGATGGGCTACTCTAATGGGCTAGCAGTAACTGCCATATCGATACGTGATTTTGTTCTCACTCCTGCTTCCTGCTGAGTTAGCCAAGTGTATCAGCATACAGATCCTGTCTCAGTGCACGTACAAGATTAGCTGGTTTTATCACCCCACTCCTGTCCTGAGTGGCCAAATCCATGACACTAATGTTACAGGGCTGGTAAGTCACAGATCTAGATTAATTATTGCAAAAAACGCCTCCATGAACACTCTGTATTGAGCATTTGATTTGCACCAGTTCAGCTGGAATTGTCAGGTACTGTTACTTTTCCCCATTACTGTTTCTTTTGCTTCAAAGAGGAATTAGAAGCAGTCTGTTGCCACAGAAGACATAACAAGTCTGACAGCAGTAAGCCCATAATATTCTCAACATTTTGGCATTGTTCACTGAACATTGTTCACTTTTCTGAAGAAAAGGTGTTAATCAGATGCCTTTTTGCACAAGCACCAGAGATGTTGGGAAATACAAACGTAAGTGTTTGTATCCTGTTGCCTGAAGCTGAGAGTGCAGCCTTTGGAACAGCTTAAATCTTACGGCTATGGAATATGATGCTGGTGGCGTTACCATACTGGAACTACAGCATTTTGAAACATTATTTTAAGGATTGTCTTTTAGTTACATTCAGCTGACTTGTCATTTGTGACAAAGCATTAATTACAAAAGGAAATATCATGTAGCTGAGAGGAAGGGCACATGATACTAAAGTCTGACTGTCATCTCTGTTTGCCCTCTTCTCTATTTATCACTTCTACACAACCCTTCCCTATCACTGTCTAGGCTGGGTTTAACTGGATTTGAGGGCAGCTGTTACTGTCCCACCTTGCTGTTGCCTCAAAATACAGCAGCAAAGGGAAGCTGTGCTACTGTAAAGAGGTTTTTTTTTTTTTTGCTTGAGTTTTTTTTTCCGGTGGCTTTTTTTTTTTTTTTTTTTTTTAATTAAACATCATAAGCAACTGATCTAATCAGAGAGACCCTGAAGCTGTCCTGCTGGATGTTCAAACTTTACCTTGCATGTGTTAAGAAGCATGAAATAAAGTCTGCATCAGATGAACAGAACCAAAAATGCGGTGCTTAGTTACTGAACTGTGACTTTTTTTCTCTAAGTCCCTTGTAAGGCTAGGAAATAACCCTGCTGTATTTTTCTGAATTTAATTTGGAATGAAGCACTTTATGCTTAGTATTTTTAAAATGTGGCCTACTGCTGTTTCCTTTTTTGCTTAGTAGCTACTTTGTCATCCTCTATCAAATTTGTAAAGGAATTTTTTCCCTTTGAAGATTTATTTGAAACAGGACTAATACATAAATGTAATGAAATACAGAAATATCTGGAGCTTAACTACTTAGGAATGTTCCTGGGCACAGCTTAGCTAGAACTGAAATCACTTGACATGGTTTTTGCCAAGGTGCTCAAACAAGAGGTAACCCCATCACTCCTGTTCCAGGTGATCCATGCATACAGTAGGAACATCACTTTTAATTGGGAGGGTAAAATCCATGTGATTTTGGTTTCTGTCTGATTTTACTTATGCAAGAATGAAACTAGATCCATGCTCAACACACATGTGCCCACTGGTGTTTAGACACTTTGCTGAATGTTAAACCTAATGTTAAACCCTGTGTTAAACCTAATGGCTGATGGTACCAGCAAAGGATCTGGAAGTCCCCACTTCAGCCAAGTGAAGCTGACAGGGCAGAGGCAGGAACAGGTTGAGCAGGCGCTGTGCCCATGGTGCCTACCCTCTCCCCAGGGAAAGATTAGTGCTTTGAGAAGCAAGAGAAAGGGTTAAGAATTGTGCCTGAAACTCAGCTGTGTTCTAAACATGACACAGACAGAACCAAGCAGCACAGCAGTGCTGACACAACAGTTGCTGTTACTTTGCTTTTGTGTATCAAGTACCAGAGAAAGTGGCTTATTTTGCAATTAATTTAGTAATACATACAACAAACACTGGAACTCTTTGTTTCAGTTCTGTTTCTATGGGCAATACACAGTTCCTTTACAGGCACTGAGTAAAGCATCTGTCAGCAGATACATCTGTACAGGACCTCACGGAGCAAAGGTTCCCAGCTCTGTTACGCAATTTATCATCTGCTTTCTTTTTTAGACACATCTAGCTCATGGTGGTAATGGGTCAGACTTCAATGTGTCCTTCAAACAAGATCACAGCACACAGACCAAGCAAATCCGTTCCTCCCTTTGGAATCTAGCATACAACCAGTTAAAACCCTACGAGTGGAGAAAACTGGCTTTGTTCTGGAAGTTCACAGATGAACAAATTAAAGCTATTGAAGAACAGTGGACAGGTAACAATATCTGAGTGGCCAGACACAATATATAGGATAAAAAGCCCTCACAAGGAAGTGTTGCTTTTTAAACTATCTGACTATCCCATAGTGAAGGGGTACCAGCCTTGTCCCTGGTTCCTGGGAAGCAGTGCTGTAGCAGTACAGGACATTCTGCTCTCCCTCTTGGCCTGAAGAAACCTTCCTCTTTGGAGATCACACCTAGAAGCCATGAGCATCATAGAAAGTTCTTGGGGGTCGTGCTGCAAGTGAGGACCTGGGGAACCTCATGACACAAAGAAATTCTGCTCATGTGCTGTCTGCACAGCTGCCATGAAACACGAGTTCCTGGTTTCAGGCCTCTTAAGTGGTGGGAAGACAGTACTTCTGCAGCACATACTGTACTTATTACTACTACTCCAGGGTGTATTGCCACAGCTTGGGGAAAAATGAAAGGAAAATTTAATTTTAAGATGTATTAGGTGTTTTTTATGTCTTAACAGTAGTGTTAGGATAAAATTAGATTTTTTTTTAAACTTTTGTAAGCTTCAGTCTTCATTTTTCTTCTAGATGAAAAATGTAGTTAAGAGTAAGGAGTAATTTTAAAACCTCTTGGAACTTTTAAAGTGCAAAAGCACACTGTTTCCAACATATTGAACAAATACTCTATGTATTGCATAGGGAAAAAAAGTTACAAGGAGCACGGGAATAGGATGTTGCTCATCTGGTTACATGGTACATTGCTGGCTCATCAGAATCCTGTTAAACATCTATATGAAGATCTGGTGGAAGCAGGACTTCAGCCTTTAGCTGGTAAGTTGATACAGAGCACATTACAGTGTCACCTACGAGACTGCAGCACCATGCTGAGGTCCCTGCTGGTGCTGGGAAGCTGTGGCCAGGGCAGGGGTGGAGGACACGTTCTTCTTTTCTGGGACTGCCCTCCCTGAGGGGTGAGGCTGCTTGAGAAAAAGCATTTATGTCAGAATTAAGGCTTCTAAAGGAAGATGTGCAAACTTTGCTTCCCTCATCTGTACACACACTTAAATTGTGACTGGCCATCCTTCAGTTAGTCTGACCTTGTGCAAAGCAAAGCACACCAATCAAGTGTTTTCTTTTACTTTACAGAGAAGATCAGAGCTTCAATTAGCATTGGCATGGACTCCAGGAAATGTGTCATTTCATGAGTTCATCAGCAAAACATGGCATATATGATGGAATTACATGCCAGAAGGAAAGTGGCTTTCAAATATCTTTTTGGGAAACAAAACCCATTTTTTGAAGTTGTACAACTTTTTCCACCCTAGAACTTGCATTCCTGAAATGGTTACTTTTTTCTCAAATGCTTGCTAAACAGAAATGTAAAAAATTTAAGAATGAATGGCTGAGTGGTAGCTTATAACTGCTAAGCAAGATTCACCACTTACAATTTCTACATCTGACCTAACACTGATAAAGCTATTCTGTATTGGAACTGCAAAATAAACTACTCTATGTTTGATATGAAATGTAAATAAGATGTTTTCTACATGAAAAAAAATTAAATTTAGTTAAGTGAAAGTTATGTGTATAAATCAATTAACACTTGGCAAATAAGTTGGCATCTGGCCTTACTTGGGATTCAGGTTTTATAAAGTCTTGCTAGGATTATGACAAGTCTTTCTACTGCAACATTTGATTTATGTAGTGAAGAAACAAAAATGTCATATGTAAATACCACATGTGGCTGGCTGCAGAATGTTCTATCATGGCATAACACTGTATACATACCCTCAAAAAAGCATTTGATATTTAATACTTCACACATCTAGCAATTATTTACTTATTTATATCTTGAATTAATACTTGGCAGTATCCTGCTGACTATGTTTAAAGGCTTATTACTGAGTATGTTTAATATCTGAAAAATTATGTAAATGTCTATCTTAGTGATCTTCTTTATAACACAGAAATAGTTTTATATAGTATGATGTAGGAATTGAATTGCCTTTTCTGTTTGCATATGGCTAGTATTATTTTGAGCTGAATCCTACTGTTTGTACTAAAAAGTCATCTGTATCTTAGTCTGAAGTCTTATTCCAAACTGCCCTCCTGTTTGCATGCTTCTTTGACTCTGCTGCAGAGCATTCCAGGAATATGAAGAACAGACCAGTAAATCATAAAGTTTTGGAATTAGGGAGCTAAAGTACAAATGCTTGGAAACCTACAGTATTCATCAAGTTCTACAACATTAGCTTGCAAAATGAAAATGTTTAAGAATTTGATGGACTGGGCACCTCACCTAGCTTAAACTGGACCCTGGGTGAGGAGGATGCTACCCTGCTGTTCTCCATTTAAATAGAGTGTTGCAGGATATAATTAAAGTTCAAGCCAGCTATACTTACATGCATAAAAAACTAAAAGTAAGAAAAAAAAATTAATTTTCTCTTGAACACAGATGTTAGTATCATTGGGATTAAACAAGAGATTCAGACAAAAATCACATTGTATCCTTTATTTAAAAAGTGTGCTAAAGATTCCTTAAATAGAAAGTATTTGTCCTAATAATAAAAGTTTGGAGGTAGAAAAACAGTTCAAGTCCTTTTTTCTCCTCCAGGTTTTATTATAAAAGCACTTTTACTTAAAAAACCTTCTTTTTTTAGAAAAGGGTAAAAACATGATATGTACTTTAGGCCTTACTGCATCGAATCTGAAAAGACTGGGAAGTGGTACCTTGATTAAAAACCCCTACTGGTGAGAAAGATAGTCAGTCAACAACTTTTATTGACTGAACACTGGTATGAGTTTGGCTCTGAAGCACTCGCCCAGCTTGTCCTGCAGGTCTCGAAGTGGTAGAGCCAGAAGAATGAAGCACAGTTCGAGGATACTTAGCAGCAGTGGCTTGTGATATGGTTTGCTGAAAAGTAATCAGATACATCAAAACACTTAATGACATAAAAAATCACATTAAAATAGCTCTTGGTGAGCTGTTGTTTAAAAAGAAAGACCTGCAACCTAGCAAACTGAAATACACTTATCAAGAAGGAAAAAATAAATGGTCATTTAACAGAAAGAGTAAGTTTTTTTTCCTTTCTTATCTGTAATAGAGTTTTAGAATACAAAGTGCTAAACTTCCAGTTACCTAAGTATTTTGGGCTTTTATCACCTCAGTCTTATTTCAAGGTTGGTTTGTTTTAGTTTTTTACTATACTGTTCACAATTTTCCCCTGTAGTGCTAATTTAATCATGCCAACTTTCCTTTTGAAGTATTTGCTATGAGGCAGTCCCTGAAAAATCTTTGAAAATAAAAGATTTGCAATTTTATCAAGAATTAATTTTCTGCCCATAAAACCAGCCACCTTAGTGTAATAAACAGTATTCATTCTGCTTTTAATCAAGGTAAACTCTCTTCCCTCTCAAATTAACTCAAGACAAATACTTGACTTAAGATTTTTATTTGCTGAATGGGTATACAGAATGTATCTCCAGGGCTTTCACAGTTATTACATTTTCAGAAGTCAGCTTTTGTTACAGTAGTTCAGGTGCTTTCCTTGTCATACTAGTCACAAAATCTGAAGCCAGAAACTGTTCTTCATGAAATAATTACCACACTGAATCTCTAAACTCCTAAGAACATAAAATTTAAATATTAATTTCTGCTTAGGAACCCAATTCTTGAAAGCAGCAAGAATTGCTGCTATGGCTGTGAGTCATAGCAGGAAATGGGGGCCTTTTCTGCTTTTGGTACTGCCGTGATGGTGAGGAGATTGAGGGTGCTTGGGAAGTTGGGAACAGACAACGAGGACAGGTGACCCAAAGTGACCAAAGGGATATTCCAGACCATGTGGCACCAAGCTTAGTGTAGAAAGTGGGGGAAAGAAGCAGAAATGGGGGGGACATTTGTGGCGATGTCATTTCTTCCCAAGTAACCATTTTGCATGATGGGGCCTGGCTCTCCTGGAGATGGCCTGTGCATGGGTAGCACTGAATTAATTCTTTGTTTCGCTTTGCTTGTGTGCACACCCTTTGCTTTCCCTATTAAACTGTCTTTTTCTCAGCCCATGATTTCTCCAGCTTTCACCCTTCTGATTCTCTTCCCAAACTCTCTGGTGGGGGAATGAGTGAGTGGCTGTGTGGGGCTTGGCTGCTGCCTGGGGTTAAACCATGGCGTTTCCGCACCGGTGCCTTCTACACAAAGACAGTAAGTACCGTTTGCTGTTTTCAACAGGCCTCAAGTCTGACCTTTGTCTAATACCTCTTCACAAGGTAATTTTTCTTTAAATCATTACCAGATGTGCTGTAATAAAAATACTTTAAGAACATAAATACACAATCTGATTTACCTGAGTGACTGGATGATGCTTCTCAACAATAACTGAACTCATGGGTGGAGCAACTCCCATCACTGCTAAACCCCCAGAAGCTCTGGATTTTTGTCCCATATCAGCTCGGCCTGTGATTCGAGCAGTGATTGTTCTTCCTGCTTTCTGTTGTGCAGATGTTATTACTTTTGGCATGGGCTATAAATAAATTAAATATTAATTAGTAAAATATTCTAAACATAATATTTACCATGCTAGGTGTTTCTACTCAGTTTTATCTGCTACATGCCTAAATGGAACATGTGATGTTGTAGGTAGTCCAGTTACACTACACAGGACTGAATTTGCTCCACCTGGCTGCAACCAGGATTACTCCATTTTTTCTATTTATGTGATAGCATTTCAAGTAAATGTCTTCTGTCCTGAGGGAAGTAAGATTAATTTGACAAAAATTAGTCATGAAGCATGGATAGTTTAGGTTTGCTTGCTGACTGCATGCTTGAGTGACAGCTGAGGGTACTTCCATCATTGTGGAAATCCTTTCTAGCAATGACAGAGCAGGTAATAGAAACGCTCCCATGCATACCAAAACGCATCTTTCTCTGACAGCTGATAGCAGACCGTGCCAAATGTGGAAAAGAAAGGAGGGCAGTTTAGCACGAAGCACAGAAAAGAGAATGAGGGAGAAATTTCAAAGAGCAGGATAATGAGACAAAGCACTTTGCATAACAAAAGGTTATCAAGTCAAACACAGATTGTTCCTGTTGCACTATACCTGAGTGCACTCTTTTTTCCACTTTGCCACACTGCCCTACCTACAAAAAGAATTTAAAACTGCTCCTAGCTTAAATGAGTTTATATAACATAAATAAGCATCTTCAAGCTAGTGTCTTCATGTTGCAGTTCGTCTGGGAGTCCCTGGGGGGGGTCCCCATAGCTGTGAGTTCGCTGCAGGCAGGCAAGGAGACTCCACATGCCTTCTGAGGGTGCTGATTAGATGGGTGTTTATTGGGGGTCCCACCCCCGGCAGCAGCATGGTTACTGAGGGAGAAAGGGGGGAAGGGGGAGAGCCCAGGGAGAAAAGGGCCAAGAGAGGGTCTCTTCTCCCTCGCACAGCTTAACAGGGAGATCCAAGGTGGGAGTGGAATAAGATTCGGGCCAATGGGATTACAGACTCATGATACTTCAGGGGAGGATCACAGACTTGGAATAAACCCTACATTTTCGAGGGATCAGACAGAGCATACCATTTAACTAAAATGTAACATCTTCGTACTGCTATGTAAACTCTGTGGCAGTGTCCTCAACTACATACCTGTGCTGCTTTGAGAAATGCACAAATAACAATACCCAAACTAGTATTTGTTATGATTATGTCCTAAAAGAAGGAAAAAAGTTAACTTTAGCATGTTACCAGTTTTTGTGATGATGTTACACCAGATCCTGATGTTGTGCTAGTGACGATAACTGGAGAATCAGAATCCAGCCTGGTCTCAGGAGTGCTTGCATGGGCCAGGTGGCAACAAAACTGAAATGAAACCAGAGTTTATACAGAATGAGTACTACTTTTGAGAAAATACAGTTTTACTCCTTAGATAGCCAGTTTTTTGACTATCCCAATTACCCTCTTAATTGTGTTGTCTTTGCAGATATTTTACCTCTAGTGTTACTGTTTATTGTCTAATATAAAATTACTTGTCTAAAAATTGTAGAAATGGTGTGAATGATATTTATCACTATTAGAATGAAAAGTCAGGAGAGAGGCATGTACATCATCTCTGCTCTAACCTACTCTCTAGCATGATACTGTTTTACAGTGGCAAAGTTTTCAGGATGACTCCAGGGCAGGTCCAAAACAACCATGCTACTAGATGATCTTGCTAAGCTGGTATGAAGGACAATAAGCTGAGTTCCCTCAATGTCTGTATGTGTTACCCCCCACTAAAAAAGAAGTCTGAAGACAAGCCAGCTTTTCATCTTTCAAGACTATACTAAATTCAAGTTTTTTTTTAAAAAAACTCTCTTAGCAGCTTTTTTCCAGAGAGAAACTTAGAGAGCAAATTATACTTATTGTAGTGACCTTGTCTTCATTGTTTTAATGCATTTTCACTAAAATAAAAAAAAAAGAGCTTAATGAAAGTACAGTAAGCCGCAGCAGCTGTGCCCCATTTACAATGCAGTCTGAACACACCTACAGGTTTCCTTTTAGATCTGGACTCTCTTCAAAAAAGCCCCAATCAAGGAATTTCTCTTTTGTCACTAGGAAATAAAATTCTGTTCCAGTTTTCCAGCTACATGCTTACCATGTTTTCCATCTGAAGAGCAGCTGCTGGTGGAGGTGGTGGTGAGGGTTGATTATATTGTGAAGGAGGTGGTCTTCCTGCACCAGTGGCATCATGATCATTTCTCCTGCTTCCTGTATCTATTATTAGAAACACAAAGTAATGGGATAAGCACATAATCTAGCTAACCCTAAGGGGTGGGGATATGGGGGAAGATAAGCTACAACAAAAAATTTAGTATTTCTTTGGGATTTATGTATAATCTATTAAAAAGGAGCAGGCTGTTCTTTATAGAGGTAGGTAGACAGATATAAACAAACATTCTTGTGTTTTAACCTCTTTTGAGATGCTTATAAATGTTTTTCATGGAGCTTGTTTCTCTATGTCTCAGCATCCCTGTGGCACGTCACCTACTTGTAGTGCAAAGAATTGAGGTTCTTCCTACTGCTTGCCAAAACTAAAATCAGCGTGCAAGAGGTGCTCTTATCCTAAGAGACAAAATCCAGTTTAGATAGTAAAACACAAAGGTCATTTGCTCATTCCAGGAACTAGAGTGACACCATGTGGTAGTTGTGTTTGGTTTTTTTAATTAGCTGAAATAAGTAGGAAAAATAAAACAAAGGTTCTTCAAATCTGTGCACTACTTGTAGATGTCAAGAGTAAAAGGATACCAGAATGTGAATTTTGTACATATCTAAGTGTGTACACACATTAAGCTTAAGCACAGACAGGACCAATTCACAGTTATAGCTCAGTAAGATCTGATCTATTTTACTGAAGAAAAACAGTATTAGGACTTTTATAAGCAAGAAGTTATGAATTCCTGTGGCATCAGTGTTCCTTAAAGTACATGAAGAGGTTAAAATAATCTTAATATACTGCTAACTAAAAAAAGTCAGCAAATTAGAGAGGTAACTTTAACACCATCAACACTGACACTAAATATTATGAAACCATCAAGTTTGTGATACATGCACACTATTAATAAATACTATAATGATATGTATTTTACCTTTAGATTTTGTGTATATTACATGTATATTAAAATAACCTAATAATAAATTTGTAAAAGGGTGAAATTCTGCATTTTATGTCCAGTGACAGTAGGTGGCACTGCAGTGTTCATATAAATTTATAATTGCTGACTGATTCTGACACATTTTTTGATTTTTTTTTTTTGTCCACAGATCAAAAGACTAGAAACAAATCACAATCATCTTCCCTAGTGTTTGCAGTCCTCCAGTGTCCTGATTACTGTTCTAACTGATTAAGAATGCAGAGCAACAGTTGCTCAACCATATTAAACAATTATGTAACTGACTTCATTAAAACCACCATCTGGCTGTAAGCAAAAGATAGTATGCCTGGGGCAGGGGAGGAGGTGGTACCAGAGGTGGTGGAAGCTGATGACCTGCTCGGGACTGAGGACAACAGAGTCTGTGAAATGTTATGAAGCCTGATTAAAAAGCACAATAGTGGACACACAAAGAAATGAGTTACAGGTACTCAGCACAACAAAATCTTTAGCTGTTGTGCTGGTGTAGAGTATCAGTTCCAGCTTAGTAAAAATCAAGCAAAATCTCTGGTCCATGAAAATTAAGGGTTGGTCACAACTCCTATAGAGCTCAGTCTTCTTTATTTCCTTACTACTTACTCTCATTTTTATAGGTTTACAGAAACAATGTTTCACACCAGTCAATTAACCTTCATTATTAGGGAGTCTGTTGCATGTTTTTTGAAAACAACGGACAAACAAATAAAAGATAATGCTTCCAGATACAATAATTATTAATTAGTAACATAGTGAAAAATAAAGTACTTGGGAAATGCCCTGTAATTTTGTTCCCAAACCCAGTATCTTCAAGAAATCATTCATTCTTAACCTCCTACAAATACTGATCGTAAATTTTTACTAGCACACAGCTACTACACTTCGCTAATGTCATATTAATTTCCTAAGCAACTGCACAAACACCACTTATGTTTAACAAGTTTAGACAGCTGCTCAGGTATGCATCTGCTTACATCTTCAGGTTTTTATTTCCTCTTTCTATCTACCTTTTTTGGTGAAGAATTTCTCTAAAGTAGTTCAGCAACTTCTGTGTAAGACTGTTAAATTTAGCAACTGAAGTTACTTGTCTAAGGCTATTAACCACTGCTGCCAGTACAGATAATTGTTGAGTCACATGTATAGCTGTGGCACTCGTGCTGGCACAGCTATTTTCTCTTTAACCTAGGTTACTGCACCAGCATGATTATGTTCCCACAGCTATGGATTGTCTCAGTCTGAGAGAGTGATTTCATTACGTCTGTAAGCATGTGCAGCTCTACCCTGTGTAGCTGCACAGGTTTTACAGGTATGCTGCTGATAAAAATAGACTGGTGTTTCCTGTTCTGGCATGGAGATACAACTAAATACAGAACCTGAGAGATTTGCTTGCCCTTTTTACATTCAAAAGCAGGATTAAGAAAGAAGGGAGAGCTGTCTGGGAAAAGCTGATTCATGGCACACTGAGATTCCAGAGTATAAAGGAATTTTCAAGATTTGGTCTTCACTGCTCCATAACCTGGTGTTTTAAGAAGTTTGCCACCTTTGACTTCCTTTTCTGCCTTCAGCTGCAGGCTACCATTCTCCCAGCAATGCGGGATAAAGAGAACATGTTCTTCCTTCAGGTACAGCAGTATGAAGTCCAGCATCGGAGTACTTCTCAACATATTCAACAGGACGTATTAAAGCAATAAAAGTTTAATAAACTCTGTATTGCCAAAAAATCTCAAATTAAAAGAAAAAGAGAAAAGGAACTCCATTGAAAAAAACAAACAAAAATTCCCAAACAAATCCAACAAAAATGCACACACACTAGCAGATTAAACAAGCTGCTCATACTAACCAGGATCTGGGCTATTGTCCTTGCTTTGAAACATAGTCATGGCTTCCAGATTCAAAGCACATACACCACGCATAAAGGCTTTCTTCATGGTGTCTTCATAATGATCTCTTTCAGTATGCAGTCGCAGAATCTCAGCTCTTTTCAGTTCCAAAGCAGCAGTTAACTACGGAACAGAACGAGGAAACAGGTCTCTCTTACTTCTCAATGCAAACTACAAACACGCTAATCAATTAACTTAAAAAATAATTTACTATATTTACAAAGATAGAGATTTTCACTTGAAAATCTCTGCTTCACTAGAGATGAACAGCTCATTTTAGTTTTGTTGTAGCACAGCACAATATTAATAATAGAGCATATCAAGGACAAGACTATTCCAAAGGACTGTCAGACTCTACCTAAGCAGAAATATATCTTGCAAGCTTTTGTCTTTTAGAAGCTGGCACAACCCAGATCTCTGCAGAAACATGGGTTCATTCAACAGAAGAGTAAGTCTTCCCTGAAAATTATTGAAGGGTAAATTTTCATCACCAGTCTCACTTCTCTAGATACTGTAAAAAACTAAAAATGCTGAGAAAATATCAGAGCAAGTTGCTACTTACGGTTTTTGTGCTGTTAAGACACATTTGGTAATCCTGTTCTTACAATTCTAGGTTTAATTTCTTGCTGAAATACAAAGCTCTTGAAAGTAATATTTTAAAACTGATTACTTAGTACACACCAATGCACAGGTTGACAATTTCACCTTAAGCTCTGAAAATTCTTTAACAAACTTATTTAGTGAGCTAAAGAAAAATCAAACTTAATTTCAGCCTTCAACAGAATAGCTATTACTGAAAAAAAATATTGTACTCATCATGATCATTCAAAGAAATAATGGTCTTCTATTTCCATTGTCTCCTTCATTAAGACCTCAAAATGCATAGCCCATACTAACAGAATGCTGTTAGAAAACAAATGGCATTCCCATTAGTAGGCAAACAAATACTTGCCTTATTTAAGGAAAATTTATTAAAATTTTTTTCACCTGTGCCTTCTGATTGGCAACATTTTCTATCAGATGCAGGGAAAAAAAGGCATGTCTAAAAACATAACAGATCTTAGATCCATTCAGATCTTCTTGCATACTTGGGAGCTCTGTTCTACTTGAAAATACTCATGTTTGTTAGGTTTGTTGAGAAAGACATACTTTGGAGGAACGGGATGGGAGGCAAGGAGCAAAAGAAGGAAAGAAAAATTGATTTTACCTCTGCAATTTTCTCTTCATAATCATTGGTGAGCTGAACACACACATCTTCTGCCCTTAACTGACAGGCTCTTGCTACTTTGTCTTTCCATCTTCCTTCACTAACAGAGCGCCATGCAGCCCACACTTTCTTCATCAAAGCTGTTTGGAAATGTGTATCTGCCATTCTAATTGCATATTCCTTAGGAAGTAAATACAATCACATCATACAAAAGTTGAGAGTTGATAAAAAGTTCAGTACTCTACTGTGGATGATTGTTTTACAGCTTATTAAGGAACCCCTTAAGTTAAGTTCCTGCAGTGAAGTGTTACACAAGCAGCGTCAGCAGCTCAGAGTTGCCTCTGCACACGCCATGGTGCATTACTGTCCTCACCATGAGAAACCGTATTGTGAACTCCTAGGCCACACACAACAGTGGTGTTATTCTTTGTTTAAAGACACTCAAAAAACAACCTCACATACACAGTGTAAAGAGACATATGAAGCCATTTGTTGGGTATGTGGCACATTTGGATTCACTGCAGGAATCATATAAAACCTGCAGTCACAAAGATTGCAGATAGTTACTGTAAAACACTTACCTTTTGAATAAATTTAGACTTCAGGATTGTTTAAAAACTACTTTAAAACAACTCTGTATTTCAAAATAGTCAGCAGACAACAGTTTTTTTCCCATTCCAGAGAGCATTCTGACAGAAACATTCCTTTTAGAAGTTATATTTTCAAACTGTTATTTGACATTGTCAAACACATCAGAACAGAAACACCATGATTTCTTCAAACTGTAACAGGAACTGCAGCAGCTCTGACTCTTTGGAGTTCAGAGGTTTAATTTTCACTGCATTTTGACTTTGTGCACATACCTCTTGTTTGGCTTTAACATGCTGAATCCGCCACAGTGTAAACTTTCTCATCAACACTACTCTCTCCTTTTGCTTTTCTAATGCTTGGGTCAAGTTTGTAATTACCTGCAAAAATATTCATTAACACTATTTCAGTATCTATGATCACTGTAAGATCAAAGAGAATGTCTTTATGTCTCAGTTATTTCACTTAAAGCACTTGCTTTTAACAGATGCTTTCTATTGAAACTTCTCCTCACTGTAATCAAGTAAGAAGCAATAATCAGAGTTCAAATGAGAAGTAAAATTCCTGTGGCTTTGACACTCAGATTGTGGCATTTCCATTGTGTAATTTTAGGAAAAGTTCAACTGAATTGTTATTTTCTTCTACATTTGGTGGTTTCTGAGCTACCTGCTCATAATTAAATGTTACCGTAGCTTAACATCAGAACCTCTTATTTCAAAGAAAATTTTAATAAATCAAAACCATTTATATTAGAAGTTTGTTTCACTTGTCTGAACAGAATAAACAAGCTAAGTAGTTGCTATAAACCAGAAAAACCTTATTAGAAATTGTTACTCTCTTTAGAAGTTCTCTTGAAAGATACTATATAAGCTTATAGCAATTAAACATTTGAGAGGCAGGATGTCCTACTGGACAGAGACTTCAACTGGAGACTTCTACCAGCAATCTCTAAATTTAATGAGTAATAGCTGAGGTTCCCCAACTAAAAATTAAGACAGGTATGATGCAAATTTGGTAGACCAAATCTGAATATTACTCCCTACTTCTGCCTAACTTCTTAAGCTAGATCCTGCCATCAGCCATATATGAGCAACTTCAGTGATCAACAGTGACCTATCTTGGGACTTTGGGGAATAATGCAGTTATTTTAACTCTGCATAAATATTGTTGAGAACAGTATTTTATGACAATACATGCTAGCATATGTCAACATTATATTGCATTTATTACAAGTATTGATGCATGTTCAATAATTATTGAACATGCATCAATTTAATGAATGATACCTGAAATAAAAAAGAAAACAAATTAAATTGATATATTAATTACTTTTGTTGAAAAAGTGTCATAAAAATCAAATTTCAAAGCTGCATACATACTGCTACACACTAGAAGTCTTAGCCTAAGTCTGTTTTTGTTAATTAGCATATTTTTGCAAATAAAAAGCATTTAAGATTTACAATGTGAAATAAGAATATAATACTTGTACTATTTGTGAGGCTGATGGATTCTTGGTTTATGTCCATATCAGGATACAGCAGATTTCATAACTATGGAATGATACGCAGCAGCATGAAAGCACTGCCACCTTCCATTCAGGCAGCAACAAGAGTAATTTTCTATTCAAATGTTAGGTTTTTTTTTTTTTTTTTTTTTTCTTAGAAGCAGAACTATAAAATTGGCTGAAGAAATAATTTCTTTGGCAGCAGAAACAAAATAGGGCTTTCAAAGTGTCATTGAGAATTATGGCACATTAAATATGACTGACATACAATGATATTCAACAGAACTAGATGTTTGAAAGGTATAGGCTGAAATAACCATGCACAAGGTACTAGTTACATGGTACAAGACTAATCCAGTTATTTTAATGTTACAACATTTATATTTGCTTGCTCTGTAAAATTAGTCTGTTTTCCAAATGGACAGAGAACACCATATACATTCACATTTTAACTCCTGTAATGTATGGTTTTTTTTAATATAAGTAGGATTTAGAAACCCAAACTCCATTTAGTGTTCTCAAGTACTAGGTTATATGTTCAGGGTAGCAGTAAGAAGACTCAATTATGTTGTGTGATTCTAAAACTGCCAAGATTTTATATCCGCTTTCACAGTTCTGGTTAATTTTCAAGTTATTTGCACTGTTGCCAGCAGGAAAGTGTAAACCAGAGAGTTCAAATGTCCAATCTTATGAATATGTACAAATGTAGAATTCCTAAGAATCTTAAAATAGAGGCTTCTCAACTTTATGAGACTGCTGCCCATTTCAGTTGAGGGAAACCAGTCTAATATTTGAAAATTTAGAGGCTTTTGAAGCGTAAGAGCTAATAGACTCACCTATGCCTGTGTGATCTTCATTAAATAAATGAGAAACAAGAGTAGATTCTAGATTTAAGAAGCAAAGAATGCAAAGTATGCACATATGATGCGTTTTCATTGTTAATATAGACAACTCTATTACCAACCATTATTATTTTTCTATTATACTGTCTGAATGCATTATTTACGTCTCTATGTTACTTACTTTAAAAAAAAATGTTATTCAAAGAGATGGACCAAAAAATTTAGTGTAGATATTTTTAAACAAAGTGGATCTGATAATATATGAAATGGAGTTACTACCTCATCTTTCCTGCTAATAGAGATTTCATAAGTATGAAGTAACTCTTTCAGGTTTTCCATCTCATTCTGCAGTTGTTTCACTTGAGTGGCATGTTTCTCTTTCTCTTGTTTCATTTGAAGCTTGTGATGTTGAATCAAATTAAGTTCCCAGTTTTTCAGTTCAGTCAGAATATTTGTCTGAAAAGGTAAAAAGATGACAGTAATGCAATGAGTTTAAACTATTCCCTCCTCTCTATTATTTTTATCTTAAAACACTTAGCAATTAAGGAGACACAAATATTTGCAGTGATACCTTCATTATACAACCTGTGTACTGCTGTACTACCAGACACAATTAACTATTGAATCATGATATCTGAACATTCCTAATGGAGACAGTTATTCCAAAGTTTCTGAAAAACCACAGTCTGTGCTACATATGCTTATGTGCAATATGCAACAACAACAAATACCATTCTCCCAGCAATCACACTGCAATCTCCTGCACTAACTCTACAAAGCAATGATATCTGTGAATGATTTTTAAGGATTCCATACAATAGAAATACCTTAAGATTTCCACTCCAGAGATCAACTATATTTTCTATTTGAGTGACTTTTCCATCTGGTGAAGTTAATTCAGTCACTGTCGTTTTGCTGACTTCTCTTGGACTATGCGTGGATGAAGTTGCTTCTGGAAGAGTAGGTTGTTCCATACCAGCCTGCTTCACTGATGTTGATACTGAAAATGAAACAAGAGAATAAGAACTGACACTCTGGAAAGGCTCACTGGTCCACACTATAGGTGGAAGTCAGAAGACAGACACTGGTAAAAGGAAACAAAATATTTATGACATCAGAAACGTCCTTTCCCCATGTAAGAAAAACCAATCCAATTCTAATACATGCTTCCTGGACACATATATTTAAACTGACAACCCTATTGTAACATTAGTAAATTCAAAAGTAGTGCTCCCTTAAAATGCAGTATCTTAATAATACAGTATCTTAATTTGAAAGAGAATGATCACAGCAAGGACTAAAAATACAGCCAGAAAGAGTAAGGCTGTATAAATAAAAGCTTCTTGACAATTAACAACTCAGGTCAACAATCTACTAACTTCTGGTTTTTTTCTCAACGAGCCTGTAAACACCTGAGGTCTGTGGTGTTCCTTTACAAATTCACAAAGTAACCTGTGGATATATTTTAATGCTTATATGTACCTGCATCCATTTTTCTTAAAGCCTTAAATTTGTTCATCTAATTAGTGTTCAAACAATTTGAGAAAGAATGTATCTACCATGAATTTATATAATGCCTTATACAAGAAATCCTCACCTTCAGGATCTGTGGCTAGGTTCCACTGCAAGAAAAGTTAATCCCTGCCCAAAAGCTAGTTTGCATGCATTTGAGCTGAGAATAAAGTCAATATTTAAGTAAACTTGGGAAGTAAAATATTGTTTTATATTTAGTTATTCCTTACAGAAAGTTTATTATATCAGTTGACAACTGAATAAAAGAAAATTAGAAGAGGTATTAGCAGATTCCTGCTAATAACAACAAACACAACAACTTCAAAAAAGTTCATAAACACAGAAAACCTCCAACATTTTAGTCTTCACTTCTGAAAACAAGTATTGTCTGATGGATACTATTTTTTGATTCAACCTAGAAGCAATAAGCTTATCTGTCACAAAGCACTATCTTCAGTGGACACTAGAAAAGTGTATTTCTAATTTATTTAAGGCAGAGCCTGATGGTTGATATTCTTTTACAGTTATTTTTACTGTTAGGTTTTCTTTCCTAAGGAAATGAGAAGAGCTAATATTCCCTGCCACAAAACTATTACACTCATGCTCTAAAACAAAAGGGAAATAATGAGGAAATTGATATTTCTCTCAAGGTAATACACAACCACACATCGTAAAATTAACACCAGCTAGAGCTAAAGGAGTGCTATCTAACACCATTTCTATAGACTGTTGTACCCTATTACAGAGGCATAAAGAGATTATTCCCATCACAGAGTATATTAAAATCAGGCTTTAGTTTTTTGTCATTGATTCTCTTGCAAATGACAGAAGTATTGCTATAGTAGCTGAATTTGAATACTTGTTGCTTGTAAAAATGTCCAAAATACATGACATACCAGACAAATGACCCAGAATACTTAAAATACATCTAATTTCTGTGATGAAAAATCTGGCTGGCATCTCACAATAAAATTATCTGGCACTGTGACTATTGTCAAATATTCACTGTTCTGATCTTCACCACTTTTCCTTATTCTTGCATGTCACTCCTTCCTTCAGTTGTGACATGAAATGCATGAGGCTTTGTTTTTATTTTTAAACTTCTACTACTTGGTTAGATTACAAAGGTATCTTACACAGCATGGTTTGTAAGATACTTTCCAAAGAAAACCCAAAAAACAATACCCAACAGAACAAAATATAACCAATCAAAGCAGGATATTAAAATAGACTGACAACTGCCATAGTGTGAGAATTGCAGTATTACTAGTTCATCACTCCCTTCCCCTTAATTCTCCCTATGAACAGATTATACTAACACAGCTTTCATTTCTCTCATTTACCACAGGATGTTTATCTTCACTGAATCCACCACGTGTATCTGTTACATGTTTATAACATCATCTTATGAAATTCATCTTGGCCTTCCAGCATTGCCATAATTTTCTAGTTGTACACATATTAATTTAATTCTTATTTCTAATGGTCTCCTTCTGTCACCTCTATTCCTTCCATAGAATTATATGATGTCATTCAGTTGATGATTCAGTTACAGTGTGCTGAGCTATCAATGATACTGGAACCATTTGGATATGATAAGTATATAAATGTACTTTATTAAATAATCTCTGCATGCATTTACTGCAACAAATCTCTAGATGGAGGTAATTAGCTGTTTATCCAGATGTCTGTTACTACTGTTGAGCTTTTCTGTGTTCTAGTATCTGACTTTTTCTGCTTTTATTAAGTAAATAAGCTCTGACACTGCTCTCCCACATTACATGTTATTAATGGCCCAAGCTGAGCACAGCAATTTGCTAAAATGTTCTAAGAAGTTTAATGGATATATATTGAGGACTGGCAGGCTCAAAGAGAAGGATTTTTTTCCACTCTTTGGTATGAGTCATCATTGCACATCTCTGCAACAAATAATTTACTGCTCCAGTCTTAGTAATTTTCAAATTTAATCAACTAAACTGATAACAAGAACAGGAAATGAAGTTTTATGCGTCAAAGTTTAAAAACACTTGGACATCAAACTGAATTGAATAGTAGAGCATGTTTATTCAAATTACTTTTCTTATTTGACTGAAAGCTATTAGGGAAGATACCATGTATACTTAAATTTTCTGCAACGAATAGAGATTACCAGTAATCAGAATTCTACAACCATAACGGTAGCATCCAGACCAAAGAACACTTCATAACCAGAAATTCATTTCAGAAGGCATCACATGGCATTGGAAACTCTATTGGTCCCAATACCATCATATGGAGAAGGGCAAAATACATTGTAAATTTGAGAAGCTCTGCAGAAGAGCAAACTTTCAGATTTTAACTGCATGCTCAGTACATTCATTCATTCATTTTGTTTTACAGTTATAGAACACTAACCTAATAATCTATGATTTAGTTATTTTAACATAGTAGCAGCATTAGAGCCAAATTTCAAAAAGCCTGATTTTTAGTGTGAGCAAGCAAGCAGTGCCAAAAGAATGGAGTTTAACAAAAAAGTTAATTGTCCTTTAGGAAAAAGCCTGGTAAACAATCCCACTGGATCAGCATTAGAGGTAGACTATTAAGCTTGAATTTAAGCATTAGAGGTATAGTATTAATCTTGAACTTAACAGTTTTCTCACTGTTCATTCAAGGTCATGTTATTACCATCATGAAAAAAAGAAGATATTCTAAGGGCATTAACACTGTGGCCAACACTACTTTAATACGTAATGACCATCAATCAATAGTAGTGATTACACAGAAGAGTTCAAGATTTTGATCAGATCTTTTCCTAGAAGTTGAAATAACCTTTTTACAACTAGATTGTTTCCAGCTCTATCTCTAGAAGGTATGACCCATCTCTCTCCCAGACTGAGAAGACCTAGTGATATTCTGAACAGCAAACATATTTTGATAAAGTAGCAAAGCAAAGGAAACTTGTTTATAGCATTTTAATTGACAGAAGCAGAAGAAGTCTGTGTAAATATTCTTCTTGTCTCTTGTGTTCTCTGGGAAGTTCATAAGCACATTTTTTACTGTCTTTAATCACTTTTTTCCCATTTTGAAAATAACAGACAAAGTGTATTTTGCAGGGTGCTGCCTTTTGCAAGGATAATAAATATCTGAGTGGTTCCTTGTAACGAGCAATACAACTCTTTTAATGAGAACTACAATGCAAAATTTTGATCACCATCAAGTATAATATTATTTCTTTTCCCTGTTCCATGACAATTAACAAGAGCTTGCAAATGACTATTATAATTTGACAACACCAGGCATATTAGAAGATAACACTGTTCAAATATTTCAGGAGAAGCAACCAAGGAAATAGAATTTTGTCCTCTCACTTCTATGGCCATAAAAAGGAACAAAGACCTGACAGACTACATGTTTGCATAATTAGCCCCATGAAGTTGTTTGACATTGGCTGAATGCTAAATTGCAGCCACCAAAGCTGCTCCCACTCACCTCTGCGGACAGGGGAGAAAAAATGTAATGAAGGGTTCATGGGTTGAGATAAAGACTGGGAGAGATCACTCATTAAATACCATCATGGGCTAAGCAGGCTCTAATTGGAGATATGAATTGAATTTATCACTAAAAAAAAATGAGAGCAGGATGAGAAGTAACATAAGAACCTAAAACCACCTTTCCCACATCCATCTCTCCTTTCCAGCTCTTCCTCCTCCCCAGTTGCACACAGGGAATGGAGGCTATGGTCAGCTCCTCACACATTGTTCCTGCTCACAGAGAGGAATCTTTCCCTGCTCCAATATAAGAGGTCCCTCATATATGGGAGACAATTCTCCATGAGCTTCTCCAACATGAGTCCATCCCGTGGGCAACAGATCTCTGAGCTGTTGCAGTGTGGGTCACTCTTCCATGGGGTGCCGTCCTGCAAGGACAGGCTGCTCCAGTGTGGGTCTCCCACGGTGTCACAAGTCCTGCCAGGAAACCTGCTGCATCATGGGCTCCTCTCTCCACAGGTCTGCAGGTCCCTGCTCCAGTGTGAGCTTCCCATGAGGTCACAGCCCCCTCTCAGACATCCACCTGCTCCAGCGTGGGTCTCCTCCATGGGCTGCAGGTGGATCCCTGCACCCCCCTGACCTCCATGGGCTGCAAGGGCACAGCTGTCTCACCCTGGGCTGCAGGGGCATCCCAGCTCCAATGCCTGGAGCACACCATGTTCCTGCTTCTCCACTGACCTTGGTGTGTACAGAGCTGTTCCTCTCACATATTCTCACTCTGTTCTTCTTGGTCACAATTACAACTATGCAAAACTTCATTTTCTTCTCAAATCTCTTATCACAGAGGCATTACCACCGTTTCAAATTACCTCAGTTTTAGCCAGCTGCACTCCCATCCTTTGGGGCTTCCAGGGACTGGCTCTGTCAGACATGGAAGAAGCTTCTGGCAGCTTTTCACAGAAGGCACCCCTGTAGCACCCTCACTACTAAAGTTTGGCCATGCAAACCCAATACAGCCCAGAAAAAAAATTAAAAAGTAAGCGCATAACCCGAAAGAGTTACAGAGAGACAGGAGACTGGGTGGCTGGCTACAATTTTCTCTTCAGACAAATATGACAGAAAATAGAGTATACAGTCATGTACCAAAAAAGCACAAGTGTCTAGTGCTTTGATTTTGATATTCTTTCTTATGAACAGCAGTATTATACGTCACAAAAAAATCCCTTGGAAAACAATATTCCACTCAATCTGGGAGACAAAATGCTAAGCACAGAGCACTGAGGACAATACCCAAATTAGAATTGTTATGCTCCATAATATAGTTCCACATAGCTGGGTTCGAAATTTTCTACTGTTTTAAGAACATCAGCTCAGGCTGAGAAACAGTTCCAGCAGCTGACATTAACTGCTCTACAAATCAAGAGTTTTGCAAGTGTACTTGAATCCTGATAATGGGTGACTTATAATGTGACCGATCAACAATGGAAGAACATCCAGAGGAGATAAGTACTCTGCTCATGGAGCTCTGGGAAGAATACAGGGAGTGATCACAGCTGTTTTAAAGGAAGCTGAAGTTATCTCAACACAGGAAGGGGTCTGGGTGGCTTTTGTTTCTCACAAAAGGCTGCACCAGTTGAGAGGATCAACTGGTTGTGTAAGTGGCCTTAACAGTTACCTGTGAATGCTGAACACATTTCTGTGCTACCCAGACAAGCATGGCTTGAGCCAGCACAGTATAAAAACTAAGCAACGAGCAAAATGAAATTTCAACATATCAATAGACTTGAGCTGGCTTTAACCCAGACAAACTGTCACAGCAACTGGGGACAGCTTGTGTCATGATAAGTTCATATACAGAGACTGGCAACAGGAGTCACAGCTGCACTGTGATCTGTGTACTGCAGACATTCTGCTTGTGCTGTAACTGTTCACCTAAGTCCTGCTCAGATTTTGGCTAACTCACAGCTCGTGCTAAGGCCTCGTGTATCCCAGAAGTGTGCCATGAGTTCAAGGCGAGAGCAGGATGGAGGCAAGATATGATGGACAGAAGGGCTAAAGGTCATTATGCCGCTGTCATCACCTACCACTTGCTAGCTCCTGCAGCCTTAATCCTTCCACACAGATTGTCTAGCCGTTGCTTTAGAATCTAAAAACTTAAAAAAAATAGTATTGACCAAACTTCCAAATTGGAAGGTATAAATATGTCACTTGCTCCTCTAAACAGTAGACATAAAGCCATCCATAAAGGTTATAAAAGTGAAGACATAAAGATAGCTAAATATTTTATAATTAAATAGAATGATAAAGAATAGAAGTTAGTTTACACTCCGTTTTTTCTGATTATGCTTAACTTCCTAGCAAAGAAATAATGCAGGTGTATTTGTTTACTATTTCTTCTGAAGCAAAATTATCAGCAAAGCAAAATTCTCAATCTAAACACTAGTGACAGAAGCAAATAACACAATCAAAAATATCTGTGTTACTAATGCATCACAAGACACTAAGTTTGGTGTCTTGTGATGCATCAGTAACATGGATAAATAAAATACCAAGCAATAAATTAAAAGTAGAATAAAAGGATTGAACTAAAAAAGTAAGAATGACATTCATGTAGTGACATGATTCAACACTACAAAAAGCCCTTTTAAGGTAATCCTCCTTTACACTGAATCATTGTTTCTATATGCATTTCTCTATCACAACCATACCAGTTTGAGCAAACCAGCTGTGACCCATCAAATTTCAATGAAGTATACTGTAAGGGTATCCCTTTTTCTGTTATTACCCCAATCACCTTTAAACATCTGCACCACAAAACACACAGTACTGTCAGCACATCAACACTGTCATCTGAAAGTGACGCCAGAGAGAGAACCCTTCAGGGAATATGCCTTCCTATGTTTCTTGTTGTGCAAAATGCAAATGTACTACAAATGAGGTACATGTATTTTTCAAACTAAAGCTATTAAAAATTTAAGTCATCAAAGTTGTGTCATCATTCTCATAAGCTCAACACATAGCCTTGGGCATACTACCTGGAGTATAATGGTGACTGGCATAATCTGTTAACCTGGAAACTCTTTCAGGTGGTCTCTGTTCTGAGGCAGGTTCTGGCAACTTTGAGACACACTGCTCAAACTTCGGACTCATTGCAGTATAACGAAACAGCTCTTCATATTCATCCTGTTGCAAAGTGGTGACAAAGAATTATAAAACTACAACTACATTTTTAAAAATTAAACATATGTAAAAAGAAGTGCATATTATTTTCTGTCATTTTGAGAGGTTTGTTTTTTATTATTATGGTCTAAATAAGGGGATTTCCCCTAAAGCTGCAAAAGTGAGCTGTTTTCCTACAGTGACTATAATAATTTAACTTTCTCTTGTTTAATGTTCACATTCCTTCTGATTACAACTATATGCACTGTAATAGTTGCACAGAAAGACTCTGTGAGATTCCAGCATTGGATACTATAATAGGCATCTAAAATAAGAACTGGTAAAAAAACTCCAGTCCCTGATCATGTAAGTTATTAATCGGCCATTATTATTTCTAATCACTACTACTAGTGCTTCAAAGAAAAACATGTATTTTTATAGCCATGACAACGATGCTACTGAACACAGTCACACTTCACACTCTGTATCATTACGATTTCCTTGGTGGAAGTTGTAAAGCAAATCATCAAAAGAGATTTGATTATACACAGTTTTGAGTGGATATAATAACTCTCACCTTATATTATTTATTCTTAAAATTATACAGCTATAAGGAATATGTATATATAACTTAGAAAGCAGCTTTCCTATTAAGAAGCTATAAACCTATCTAACTGGTATGTGACATTATGCTACACACCAAACTAAGTCAATTTTTTTTTAAACCTCCTGATGAAACAGATTTTCAGGATGAATGTATTCAGAGTTCATTGTGAAACCTTAAACAATCTGCATTATAGCTTAAACATACCATCTAGTAATTAATTAAACAATTGCTTACTAAAACAAAGTTTTAGTAAAACTTTTTTTAGTAAAACAGTTGCTTACTAAAACAAATAAAATCTACTAATTAAAGATTTGGAAAACAATGCCCATTGGAAAATACTAAACCAGGTCACTAGCAGTTATTTTTTCTTCATTTGGTGTTATCACATTAGTTCTGTTCAGTATCCTAATGAGGTCAAACCTCAGAAACCAAGTGTGAATTCAAAAATTAATTTCCTCTTAAACCTGGGGAAAGTTAGAGTGAAAACAGTCAATGAAAGGTACCAATTACATGCAATATGTTTTTGAATCTAACAACTGAGAAGGATAATACTTCAAAACACCCAGTGTAACTTGTATATTTTTGTGTGTTTCAACTAATTAGAGAATTTAAGAAGTTAGGTTTGGTACATTTAATCTGAATTCTAGTTTCCATTTAAATGTCTATTTCCCATCTTCTAATCTATCACATTCAAAGTAAAAGCCTAAATAAATGTATACGAAGCTACAGAATTATGAATACACGATGTATCTTTTGGACATGGAAGTGTGTCACAATCCATGTAAAATGTATAGTTAGCTGCAAATCAACAAGCTATCAATTTTTCCACAGCCATATCTTTCTAAATATATACAGTTTAAATTTTATAAGATATCAAAAGAAGAAAACAGATACCTTTAGATCTGTTACTCAGTCAGGAACTACATGGAACCATACAAAACTCCCTGCAGCAAAATCTCAGCTGAGTAAAAAAGCCAATATTAGCCTTAACTAATAAAAATTCAGTGATTCTGCAGATGTTAGATCACACCTCTGTCTTCTTATAAGACATCATGTAACCAAATAGCAATTTAATTCTTCCCAACAAACAAGTTAGTTCTCAGACAGAGCTGATCCAGCTGCTTCCATGATGATGTCAGTCAGTTCAAAGGACCTAGTAGGCTAGATGTCAGATGCAAGTGGGTGTCTCACGTTGAGTCACCCAACTTATTCATTATCATGCAATATGTCCTATTATAGTCATGCCTAGCATTCAAAATATGCATATCAAGTTACGTCAGGAAATTTCTTTCAAGTTCTAATTCTTTTATTCAAACTCAAAGAATCCAATCTGTACAGGAATACGCACACTCACGCGCCAACAGAAAGTGTCAATAGACAGCATCCAGTGACAAATCTGGAAATAAATGTTTATAAATCACAATATTACAACACTGTTGGACTGAAGTTGAAAGGCAAATATTAAAGAAAGCACAGTATCCCAGTTGTAATCAGAAACTTAGACACATGGGAAAAAAAAATCCTGGAGACAGCAGTGGGACTATGTATGGAAACACTGAGTGATTAAGTGTATTACCTCCACATTAAATACTCCATAACAAGTATGCTGCAACTGGAATGCAATATTGACCAGTACATTTAAAATAAAACCATAATAAATTTAACAATATGTCTTTGGTTTATTATTGTCGTTCTGCTTTAAACAGAACTTTCAAGCTGTTTCGTCAACTGCAAACAATTCTATTAATGTATAAAACTAGAGGAATATAATTCTATGACCTGAAGTCTGTGGAGTTTTGACTATTTAATGCCGTGATTTTGTAGAAGAAAATGTAGTGATGCAATGAACAAATGGCACCAAAAAAAAACCAGATGCTTTTTTGATAATTTTTTTCTATTTTTAAAATAAAAATCTACAGACACTGCAGAGGATTGTAGTCAAGGTAATTAGACAATATAACAAGAATAGATTGAATGGATAAAGTAATAGGTATGGAAATATTATAAGTAATAATTATAAGTTATGGAAATTCTCTAAGAGCCAGTGGATGTCTTTGTAAGGAAAAAGTAATAAGCTGGTCTCTAGTTAAAAGCAACACATTATCAAAAAGGCCCAAACAAACAAAACAGAACAGACCTTCCAAAATTATCTAAATGGAGTAGAGCACTTCCCTGTCAACATTCCTGTTCATCAGCTGTGACCTCAGTGTTGTTCTTTTTCAACAGCAGCAAACTCCTACCAGGGGTAGCTTTGGGCTTGTCCAGTTTGGAGAAAAGGAGGCTGAGAGGCCTTGTTGCTCTGTACAGCTTGCTGAGCAGGGGAAGTGAGAAGAGATGTCCATCTCATCTCCCTGGGACCCAGGGATGGAATAAGTGGGAATGCTTCAAAATTGTGTTGGGGAGGATCAGATTTGACATTAGGGAGCATTTCTTTACTGAGTAGGCAACCAAACACGGGAATGGGCTTCCCGCCCTAGGGAGAGCGTTTGATGCCACCCGCATGTCACCCTTTAAGAGGCATTTGAACAATGCCCTCTAATAATGTGCTTTAACTTTTGCTCAGCCCCAAAACGGCAGTTTGGCCAACGACTGATGTACATCACCTCCAACTGGAATTATTCTTCTCTAGACACGTTCCCATTCACAAAACAGTTGCTCTTAGTATAATTTTACCATTCTCTACCGGGTGGCCTTACAGCTCCTTGACTATCAACCAGCTCATAACAGAAAATTCTGGTCCTTCAAAATTTGTAGCATGATGCCTTTTTTTTTTTTTTGTTCTCTGACTACAAAAAGCATTGGAAACATAGATGCATTACTATTCCTAAACAAAGATTATGAAAACTTATCCATGAGATACAAGCACAAATAGAGAAGTACATGAACTGCAGAAATGAACTGCCCCATAAAATGTCGTTTAAAAGGTAGAAGTCAATCCAAATGGTAAAAAAAAAGAAAGAAGAAAACCCCTTAAACAGGGCTGCTGCTGATATGCCCATTTCACCACGTGACAAATGTGGAGATGCACTTCTACCAGGCAACTAGCAAAACATGTTATTACCAAAACTATCCTGGCTTGGACTGTACCCTACCAAAGGAAAAAGCCACACAATCTACTATGCAAACAGGAATAACTAATTATTAAATTGTGAAAATCTGCTGCTTTCAAAAGAATGGTACAAAGACTTAATCCAGTACCATTGCATCCTCTTGAAAGCATGATGAGCACAGAAAAGGCAACCCCCAGTATTACAGTTACAGAATGTCCTAATGTATTTGATGCAGAAAGTAAAAAAACCCCAAAAACACCAAAACAAAACAAAAAGCAATTCTGTGATAAACTTGGGCATAATACTACTCCAGAGGAAATAAATCCATTAAAAAATCAATTTTTACAAAACTGAATCATAGTGAAAGCCTAAAATATAGTTACTCTTCATCTCTCACAAGTTATGGGTTTCTATCCTACTGTGTCAAATTCTGGCTTCTTGATAAGACTTAACACAAATAAACAATAACACTAGGGAGAAAAAAAGGTAAGAAAACAACCTATTTTACTTGCAGCTGATCAAACTCTAAAGTTCAGGTAATAATTTTTACCTAAATTTCTTGTGAAATAAACAGAAGTGGAATATAACTGAACATATTTTAGTATCAGCATTTTTTGCAGTCTACTCTGTTTCTTTTCACTAGTATTTTTATTATTTTCCTGTATATGCAAAATACAAAAAAGATGCACATTTAATTAGATTTCCTCATAGTTACTGTTCGCCAAATAAAATGCCATGACAGTAAATCAAATTATATTGCCTCTGTCCTACCTGAGCATCTGAAGAAAGAGAACTGTCCTGAACAAAGTCATTTGGGAAAACTGGACTTGTGCTTTTCTCCTCATCAGATGACATTCTGCACAAAGTAAGTCTATAAAACAGTAGAAGCTGAACTTCATTTTTCAGTTTCAGTACGTAAACATATATTCATCAACATTTTCCCCAGAAACAGATTCTGCTGTAACAACTGGATCAATGCCCTTCTCTGCACTAAACTGACTGAACAGTCTCACAATATAATGCTGGAAACTGTCTGATCCACACTCAAAATAATGGAAATATTTTCACGATCTTATAAGAAAACAAAGCAACAATGTCAGTTGTTGCAGTTACAGACATACTCCTGTGTCAATCTCTCATTTTTATTCACACTGTATTGCCTTTTAGTTTATCAGGGTGTTTCAGTACAAAATTCCAACAGAGCAACATAAGAATGTATAAGCTACACTGTGCCCACCCACTACATGACCTCAACCAAAGCCCAAGATAAGATAGTACCCTGAACACTCCTTTTCAATACCCTGAATCTTACTGGTCAACATCAGTCTCCCGTCACTTTTTTGAGTTTCAGGTCTAGGAAGATGAACAGATATGGAAGGACAAGTAATAACTTAGGTTCAATAAGTATCAATCATTCCAGCAACTTCTTAGCAAGACAGTAAGGCATTCTTTGACTATTTAGGAAGTAGGCAATGTTGAAGAATTGATAAGAAGCTTGAAGACCTTGTGAAAGTTATATGTATCTTTTAATCTACTACAGCTTTTTATAGGTCCTTCAGTGAAGAACTGAAGCTCTTGTGATGAGATTTGACAGAATAAAGGGAAAAGGGCTCTAACGGATATGGCAGGAGAAGGAATGATGCAAGGAATTACAAAAGGAGGGGAAACTGAGTATAAAGCAAGGTGAGTTTGTTAATGAATGAATGGCAGTGTGATATAGGTGCCTGACGCACATGAAAGACAATTAGACACACTGACTAAGGAGTTGTCAGGAGAGAAGGCATACCACCATAAATAACCAGAGGAACTGACTGACTGTACAATGCAGCAAACAACTTGCAAGGAAAATTTATTTTTAGAGAGATCTTTACAACTGTCAATTATAATACTCTTGTTTTTTAAACAGATGCATTTTCTGACAGAAATGTAAATTTTAAATTGTTAGTTGTACTGTCATAAAACTGGCAGGAATACCCTACTTAAACACCATCAATGTTTCTCAAAGTATCAAACCCCCTACATAGGAATACAGATATAAATTAATTATCCTTTTGCTCTCTGAGCTGTTCTATACACTGATTGTTCCTGCACCACAATAGGTCTCTTTGCCATGGATATTTTTACACCTTTCAGAAGCTCATTTCTGTGCCGACAATGGATGTTTAAAAAACAGTATAAAGACAGTTTCAAATGCTGAGATTTCCTGTAGCTCAAGGTTCAAAAGATGTGATTACCATCTTCCTACCTCTTGCTGAGCCCTCATATACCAACCACATTTTTTAAGTACAAAAAATGCAGTCTAATGAAGGTTTACTTTGTACTTTTTATTCCTGTATATCTATGTGCAAATGACAGAAGAAACACTAACTTTGTCAGCTCCACCATTTTCATTGCTTCCTGGTCTGATAATTTTCTTCTTTCCTCACTCACATTAATTATTCCTTATATACCAAATCCTTGGTTTTAGCCTCTCCACATAATGAAATAGCTCTATACTAGCACTCTACCTTCTTTTAGCTGATAAAGTCTTTCAATACCAAAAAATACTTCTTCAATTCTAAAAAGTCAACTTCAACTTCATATGCTTTCCTACATAGTTTCTTAAATTGTGGATCCCGACTATTCTAAAAACTGTGGATCTATTCTAAGATGTGTGTGCATTAGTGAAGACCACAAAGAACCAACTATCTAGCACTTACAGGAACTATATGTGTATTTGCAGCCAAAAGTTCCAAATATTGTCATACCTTCCCTTCTCAGTACACTTCAAAAGAACGCATCTGTTGATTTTTCTGAGAAATAGGATAGCAAATTGAGTTCAATGTGAACACAGACAAGTCCAAGGAAGTCAAAAAGAATGGTTTTTACTGAAAAGTTTGTTCAATAACTTAAAACCACTGTCCAGAATTCTGTTTTCGGGTCTTTAAGATCATGCCTCTTCCAAGCAATCAAGTGGATCTAGCGCTCTATTTATCACTGAAACTACTCTCTGGTCTTCCAAAACTCAAAAGGTTCCTTCGTCACAAGTGACAAAGCAAAGTGAGCTCAGTCACTCATACAGCTTCCCCTCAAGGCCCTCCACCATCTTCACTGCCCTCCTCTGGATGCTCTCAAATAGCAGAATTTCTCTCTTACACTGTGGCACCCAGAACTGCCCCCAGCACTCGAGGTGAGGCTGCCCCAGTGCAGAGCAGAGCAGGACAATCCCTCCCCTGCCTGGCTGGTGATGCTGGGCCTGATGCCCCACAGGACACAACTGGCCCTGCTGGCTGCCAGGGCAACTTGCCACTGATCAGGATTCACCAGACCACTTCAGCGGGGCTGTTTCCCAGCCTCTGATTTTCCAGTTTGTTCTTACATCCAGGGTCTCCCTGTCCCAGGTGGCTTTTCTGCCTTTGAGGAAATCAACAGCCCTACCTAATTTAGTATTGTCAAACTTACTTCAATGCCTGCATCCAAGTCAATTAAGGAGATGTTGAAAAGCACCAGGCCTAAGATGGAACCCTGTGGAATGCCCTAGGGACAGGTCCTGTGTCCCTATTCACTGTAACCCTCTGTGCCCACCTCATGAGCCAGTTACTCACCCATTACATAATGTGTTATCCAGCTGTGTGCTGGTCATTTTCTCCAGAAGGATACTGTGAGAGTACCAAAAGCTCTACTGAAATCCAAAAAGATCACATCAACTGGTTTCTCTTGATCAAGTACGTGGGTCACCTTGCCACAAAAGGGAATTAAGTTTCTCAGGCAGGATCTTCTCATGAACCCATGCTGGCAGTGATCAATGACTGCACCAATGTTGCAGACCAAAACAAAGAACTCATCTCTGCCTTGTTTATGTCCCCGTTTGTAAGGTGACCATCCTCATCATGTAACAGGCTCATGTTATTTCTGGACTGCCTTTTATTATTGACATATTTTTAAAAACTACTTTTTCTGTTCCCCACAGCTTCAAGTCTAACTGAGGTCTGGCCACATTAATTTCTTGTCTGTCATGGAGAGCTGAGTTTCTGTATTGCTCCCATGTAATCTGACTTTGCTTCCACTGGGCATACGCTTTCCTTTTTTCCCTTAGCTTCAGAAGATCCCTGCTCAGCCAAGCCAGCCTAAGAATAACTTGTCAGCTTTGATCTCAGTGAACGAGCACTAAGTAGCACAAAATACCAGATAAGTTCCTAAAAGACAAACCAAGGGTTATTAAGAGACCACCTCTGGGTCAACAAGCTAATTTGCTAAGCTGCAAATCATTTTAAAGGGAAAGACATGTGAGAAGAACATCCTCAAGCTTACCAGGTTCTTCTAAACTGACCCGAGCATCTGCCAAAATGTATTTCTGACTTCATTAAAGAAAGATTGCTGCTAACAGCAGCAGTTTCTTCCAAACCATAAGCATACAACTGCAGTAGTAACACGGCTACTTTTAAGAAACAGGATGCAACTATAAAGACCTTGGTGTGACTCAGCATCGTTGCTCTCCTCCTTAATTTTGAATTAATTAAGCTGTGCTCAGGTTTTTGTGCGTTTGGCTTTGTTTTTAACTAAAGGTGATGTTTTCCAAATAATTTAGTGTTTCACTTAGATCAGACGACTAAACACCTAGGAAAGAAAATCATGGATCCTGACTACTAAGGTCGGAACAGACTACAGTAGGTCATCCAGTCCAGACCTCCTGCTTAAGCAAGGTCATCCTAGAGCACATGGTACAGGATTGCATCCAGGTGGTTTTTGAATATTTCCAATGAGAGAAACTCCACAATCTCTCTAAGCAATCCAGAAGTTCCAGAACACAGTCAGCTGCACAATATAGAAGTTCCCCCTCACATTCAGGTGGAACTTCCTGTGCATCAGTTTCTGCCCATTACCTCTTGTCCTACTGCTTGGCACCACTGGGAAGAGCCTGGCCCCATTGCCTTGGCACTCTCCCTTCAGATAATTATAGACATTGATGAGGTCTCCTCTCAGTTGTCTCTTCCTTAGACTGAACAGGCTCAGCTCCCTCAGATTTTCCTCTTATGGAAAAGCTCCCTCATCATCTTTGTAGCCTCTGCTCCCCCATTCCAGGACCTCCAGGTCTCTCATGTCCTGAGGAGCCCAGAACTGGAGTGAGCACTCCAGGTGAGGACTCAGCAGGGCTGAGTACAGGGGCAGGATCACCTTCCGTGACCTGCTGGCAATGTTCTTCCTAATGCCCCCTGGGATACCACTGGCATTCTTGGTCACGAGGACACGCTGCTGGCTCATGGACAGCTTGTTGTCCACCAGGACCCGCAGGTCCTTCTCTGCAGAGCTGCTCCCCAGCAGGTCAGCCCCAGGTGCCTGAGGCTCTTCCTCCCCAGGTACAGGACCCTTCATTTGCCTTTGTTGACTTTCAGATGGTTCTCCTCTGCCCATCTCTCCAACCTGCCGTGGTCCCTGAAGGGCTGCACAGCACTCCAGAGTGTTTGCCATTCCTTCCAGCTTTGTGTTCTCAGTGAATTTGCTGAGCAGGCATCTGCCCCTTCATCCATGTCATGGATGAACAAGCTAAACAGTTCTGGGCCCAGTACTGAGCCTTGGGGAACACTGCCAGTGACACATCTCCTGCCAGCAGAGGCAAGACCTGTTCCTTCCCTTTACCCGTACCCCTTGCACGGCAGCGCTGCTCACGCTTGTAACTCCTCACCACAGCGGCTCCGCAGCTGCCCCGGGGCCGGCAGCGCCGACACCGCGGCTGCCATGGCAGCCGGGGACAAACAGCGACAATCCGCCGAGAGTCCCACAGAAACCAGGGAGGCACAGGGGTGGTCAGGCAGCCGCGAATACGACATATTACACACAGGAGATTCTCCTTTGCTTTCCTGAGACAGGGCTTTCAAGGCAACCAGCCCAAAGAGTGGGCAGGGAGCGCCCGCTGGCACCCTCAGGAAACTCGGGGTGGAGTTGGGGGCGGCAGTGCGGCCCCCGGGCAGGAGCAGGGGTGCTGTGGGAAGGACGGCGCGGCCGCGACCCCGGCCCCCCCGCTCACC
The DNA here is from genome assembly GCF_017590055.1 of Onychostruthus taczanowskii. Taxonomy (NCBI): domain Eukaryota; kingdom Metazoa; phylum Chordata; class Aves; order Passeriformes; family Passeridae; genus Onychostruthus; species Onychostruthus taczanowskii. The sequence continues at coordinate 6,385,875 of NW_024502125.1, read as the reverse complement.
TGCGGGCCCGGCTGCGCCCCGCCGGCCCCGACGGTTTCAAACTGCCGGAGCGGAAGAGGAACCGCCTCTGCGATAGGCTCGGGGCTCCTTTGCAAGGCACTCTTCGATTGGGCCGTTTGGCGGCAAAACAGCCAATCGAGTCGCCAGGCCGGGGGCGCGCACGCCGCCAGCCCCGCCCTGGCCGCGGGAGGCTCCTGCCGCACGCTGATTGGCGGGGCTGGCTGGAAGCCGGCGGGCGCGCGCGGCGCGGTCCTGTGCCGTTCTGTGCCGTGCATTACCCGGCCGGGCCGGGCCGGGCCGGGCCGGCGGGCGGGCGGGCAGGCACAGGGATATGCCGGGCTCCGGTGCCGCGGGCCCACATTGCCTGTCCGCGCCCCGCGCTGGCCGCCAGAGCCGTGCGTGGTGGCCCTGGCGGTGCCGCGGAGGGAACCGTGTCAGATTAAGTTTTGGTGGGGGACCTGGGTGTCTCCGTGTTGGACAGCAGCAGCTGACGGGCATTCCTGTGGAGAATGAAAATTAAAAAAAAAAAAAAAAGAGAAAAAAAAGAAACGAAGAGAGAGAATTCCTAATTCCTTGGTGGAACTCCTTCATTCTTAAGCGCTTCCAACCATGCTAAAAATGAAGATATCAGCCGTCGCCGAGCAGGGGTTTTAAACTGTTTGTGCAGTAATGCTGCAGAAGGAGGTCTTGGCTTGTAGTTTCTAGCATTTCTCTCCAGGACAGGCTTTCCCTAAAACTTTGCGTCGGCAGGCAGGCGGAATGGATTCGGGAGCTAAATCCGGCCAGCTGCGTGGCAGAGCTGTGTGTCACACGCCCCAGCTGAGGCTAATGACTCTCCTTGCTGCCATCTCTGGGCTGTAATAGAAAGAAATACAACAGCGGGTTTTAAAGATTTTAACATCGGGCATCAAGGAGTAGAGTCCTTCCATTTTCCAGCGTTCTTTTAACTTGATAGTGTCGTAATTGATCTTTCTGTAATGCAAGTTGTGACACCGAAAATGATGCAGTATTATTTCAAAATTATTTACAGCACTGAACTCTGGCTGCAGCATGGCACTGGGCATGCTACTGCCCCAAGCCTTCTGGTCAAGCTCTAGAACATGAGATTTTACCTTACATAGCACCAACATTTTGTCTAATAACATGAGAAAGACAGGTTGGGCATAAAATACACAGATAGACACAAAACTATAACTTGTTATTTGCCCTTTAGAAATGTTTACAGCAGTACATGTACCTCATTCCAGAATCTTTTGCCGTTGTGAAACAGTTGAGAAAGTAAGGACCACCAAAAAGTTTCATCTCTCTTAGTGACATTTAAGACCTCCTAAAGTGAGCCTTTTCACACAGTAGAAGCCTACTTCAACATTTGTTGAAGTTCTCATTTAGACAAAGTGGCAATGGAGGGTTGTTTTTAACTGCAGTATCTGATAAGATCAGCATGATCTGATGAGCAAAAATTCCAGCCTGAGAAGTCACTGACTGTGCAGTCATTGTGTTTCATTAAGGCCTACAATGACATTGGTTCATGTTAGTTTCCAGAAAAACATAGTGGACGGGCTGCATTAGCAAATGTATTTTAGTAAGCATGAAATACCTATTTCATGGGTAATGAAATATCTATTTTTAAAAAATAGAAATACCTATTTTTAAAAATACCTATTTTCAGAAATACCTGTTTTTAAATATCAGTTTAGTTGCAAATATCAATGATAGGATCTTCAGTTCCAGTTAAGGTTAAATCTGGGGTAAAAAGGAGGTGCATTTTGTAAGGACTGCAGGAGCGCTGGCCTCAGACTTTGTCCCATTCCCTTTTTTGAGTGCTGAACTGAACCTGTCATTCAGTTGTAATCACATATTGGCGGCCAATGTCCACACCAAAGCAAAGCATACCTTATTTTCCCTTGCCACAACTGGCTTTTCCAAAAGATGATAGCTGAGGGAGGATATTGCAATAAACCAGAAATCCAAAGTATTTCTGGACAAAGTGGAGTGGAGTTGTTGCTGTACCCTAGCAGCAATGAATTTTCATCCCTCAACTCTAAAATAAGCTTCATGAGACATAAAACTGTTTTGACTGGACTGAGTTGGCCTTCATAGCAAAGGGCAGAAGGCACGGTGGCATTTGTAGCCGTGACAAGATGTCTGTTCACAGGATCTCCTCTATGCATATCTGGTGTTTTAGGAGGCTGCACTCAGCTAAGAGTGAGAGAGAATATCTTCCAAAGACCAACTTAAATCACGGAATCCAGACAAACTCTTCTGAGCCTTCTAACTACTAAAGCAGCCTCCAAATCTACCTTTTTTTTTTTTTTTTTTTTTTTTTTGCGGTGGGTTTCAGTTTAGGCCACAAGAAAGCAGAACTGGTGTGTGTTAGTGAAAAAGAGCACATTATTTGGTCTCAGACCAAATAATTTATTTATAAAATAGAGAGATGGCATATGTTTCTATCATGCTTTTCATGTTAATTTGTTTTGTATGCTGCTGGTATAAAAAATATTATGAATCTTTCTTCATAAAATAGTTTTTAAATACATGACTGCCAGTGGCACATGAAAGATAGCCTTTAAATATATGTTTAGCTTTCAGTCTTCCATCTTTGGAAAAATGCAGACGTTTGAATATTGAAGGAGTTTGCAACTGGTACTCAAACCAGTCTTTGTGCTTTGTGATGCAAACATCTACTGCTACTTTGTAATTAGATGGATAAAAAGCAACGGAGATCAAATGGTATCAAGCTGATTACTAGTATAAAGGGATAATTGTAGGTAGTTAGAGACCAATGAAATGACAATAATTACCCTATTCCCACGCTGGGGATTTTATGGTGTATCTGATTAAACCTTCTGTTGAAACTTTCTGATTTTGAATTGTATTTAAAAAATACCTTCCATCTTTCATGTTGGATTCTATTGTACAATAGAATGTACAATTATTTTCACAGAAGGAAGGAGATTTTTCTATGCATTTATGACCACATATGTTCACCTGCTGCTCTAGCCAAGCAAATGCTGCAGTAGTGCTTGAAGTCAGGAAAAGTATGGTTGTCTGCGCAGACTAAGAATTAGTTTTGAAGCAGGTGCTGTTCTGAGCTTTTGAAGGGACCAAGTAGAAGTGAGGCAGGAGTTTGAACTGATTTAATGGCATTAACATATCTAATGTCAAAAAGTCACCTTTTCTTTCCTTGAATTCCTTAAGGAATTCAAAGTTAAAAATAAACATAATCCAGTTTATATGAAACAATAATGAATTTTTAGTGTTTTCTGTAGTTCTATAGGTTGCTGAAACACATTTCCAGTGTCTTCTATTTTCCCCCTATATGATTATGTGATGGAAGACCAGATATTTTGTTACACTTTAAGAGTGGATACTGGAGTGGTTATTGTTTGACTCTACCAGATTATCTATTTGATGTTTGCTGTGTGAACACAAGATCTGTCTCCTCTCATGTGGAGTGCTAGATGCAGCCCTGGCTTCTAGGTAGGTCTATGCCTTGTACAATGTGGTCTCACCATCTCTCTTGTGCTCCATGGCTCCAGGTGTCTCAAAGAGAGCTGCTGAGTGTCTGGAGGCAGAGAGCCAGGCAGAAGGCACTAAGCTACATCTTTTGGGGCTTTACATTCAAAGGACTGTCACATTATGGCTACTGCCTTGTGCAGTGGGACCATTGTAATTGGGTGGTCCAGGACCATTCCTTTTCCACCACATGAACTGAAATATTAAATCTGTGATTGACAGATCACTCATTTCAAGCCTTACAATGAATTTTTTGTTCTGACTGCATTAAGAAATGTTTTTCAAAATACCACTATTTCATACACAATTTAAATCCTTATTATGTATGAAAAATAATGTGTAACCATAGTGAATATGGGCAATGTGGCAGTGCTGTTCCAGATATTTTGGAAATTACTGACATTTTTTCTTGTGATAATGCTGATAGTAGAAACAAACTTCCCTTGTGAATATTGAACACCTCACTGTTAAAAGGCTCTATCTGTTATCCCCCCTCTTCCCTTGTAAAAATACTCTTCTGATTATGATGTTTCTTATATAATGGTTAGTGCATATATCAGGTATATATTGATTTTCAGAAAAATATCCAAGGGAATTGTAATCACTATTTATAGATTGAAAATAGTCTCGAGTCTGGTATTTGCTGTTATCTGGAAATATATTCTCCTTTTTTAACAGGTGTATCAGCTTATATCTTGACAGTCACAAGACAATGTTGAAGAGCTTATAAATATGAAAGGCCCAGTGAGCATGTTCATATGGATTTAAAAGTTTCTCCCAGGGCATTTGAGTGTTTTTCACTCAAATAAGTGTTTTGACATCTGTCAGTCATCAGTCTTTTCCCCATCAATGACAACATATCATGACAGAATTTATGAAGAGATTTTTCATTAATAGCAAGGATGGTTTTTCTGCTATAATTACTTATTGACATGTTAGATGAAGATTTTCAGTTACACAGAAAAAAATGCTTCTCTTACAGTACCTTAGGTAACTATATGTTCACCTGGTTTTCAAGCTTCTCTCTTTTTTCATGTGTGATACCAAAACAGATCTGTCAAAGAGTTTTGCCTAAAAGCACTGGGAATACTTCTGTGTTTTTTCTCCTTTTAAACTGTAGAGAACAGGTGAAATCTCTTCTCATAAGATATTAAAACATCCTTAGAGATCTTTCAGTGACAGGGTGCACATCTACAACATATTTGTGATGACATATTTAGCTGCAGGGGCAATAGAACACCACCATGCTCTAGAGTATTGAATGACTGTAAAAGGCAAAGCATCAGCTTTCTTCCAAGACTAGCATTAGGACTTCCCACTGAAAAATGCCATTGAAAATCATATATGAAAAATGAATGCTGGACTTGTAATTGTTCCTTGCAGCAGCATACAGGATTTTACAGAAAGGTAGAAATGTATTTCTTGTGGGAGTTGGCAGCAATTAAACTGTTCTTGCTGAAAATAACTAAAAGGTTTTCCAGGCTTGGTTGTATTAATGATCTGTTCCTAAGGAAAATGCAATCTTTATAAATAACAACTGTGATGTTTATTGCTATCTTTAAGAAATCTGCGCACTGTTCTTGCTTTTACCACTTTTAAGAGGTTCTTTACACAAAGGAATACTAAGCAGTTTTTTTGGATGGTGTTTCCATCATAAAGCACGCTTTTGGCAAATGAAACGCAGGAAACGTTTGAAATTGTTAATGTGCAGCAGACAGTCAGCCTCCCTCCAAGAACTGCCCATTTACTTGAGAGATAGTATAGCAGTCAAGATGTTTTAGCATCTCTTCGGCATCTTATGGCAGGATCAGCATGTTGGCTGTTGACAGCAGTAAACATGTCTATTTGCATTCTGGTTTGAAAGCTTTCAGCTCTTTTGCCTGCAGCGGTCACTTCCTCTCTCCCCATTCTCCGGCAAGGTCTGCAGTCCCTGTGCTTGCCTGCCCCGCTTCACCGCGGGCTGAAGGACACTCTCCTCGGAGCAAGTTCTTCCCGAGACGTGAGTCAGCAGCAGGGGAGCTGACGGCATTGCCGGTATGGGCCACGCAGAGATGTGCCTCTGCAGTGACGCAGCCTTTGCTCACGCAGGAGTCACCAAGGATTTTTACATCACCTCTACACCAGGTGGCAACATATCATGCTGCTCTGCTCGTGATCTCGTTTGAAACGCAAAAACGCTTATAATATGCAGCATTCTGTGGAACTCAGTCATTACAGATTTGATCTGCTAACCCTTCTATTTTTTTAATAAAATTAAGTGTTGCTATTACATTTATGTCTTATTCTATTAATGCTGACAAAGACTGGTTAAATGACAATATAAGGAAGAAAAGAATTAAATGAGATGGTATAAATGGTGTAAGAGTATGCACTAAAGGTACCTTTTAAGTTTTAGAGAGTGCTGTTGGCATTCATTTTAAGATGCAAAAAGGTATGTGTTACAACCGTTTTTTCTTTTAAATTTTCTGGAACCTAATTACTAAAATATACTCTCCACTAATAAAGAAAGATTCATAGTACTTGAAGGACTAGCACCTTCAATTTAGACTGTAATAAAGACTTTGGTTACTGTTAAAAGGTCTTTCAAATAATGATCAGATGTCTGTGACATTCAGGCAGAAATGTTTCATGTGGTATTCATACTGCCAACCTAAGGCCTTTTTATTGCAGACATCTTCTGGGCTATTCATTGTGGACTCCCCTTAGAGTTGCTTAAGGGACATCAGAAGTAGCCTCATCTCAAAAGTCTTCTAGTCTTTTGTGCTCCTAGCAGAGAAACAAGTGCCTGCAGGGTTCAGTTGATCTCATACATTTCTAAAAGATCAGATGAATCATACCACAAAAGTGCTTATTAGTCTGTTGTGACTATAGAGTCTAGAAAACTAGTTCAGATATCTACATTTTAGACATTTGCATTTGCTCAGATGATTCCAATCTTTTGAATGTAATTATACTTCAAATGGAACTACAGGTTCTCAAAGGATTTGATTATTAAGCGACAAATTTTTTTCAGTTTGGCATCCAGACTCTACAAGCCTGGCTTGGACATTGATCTGAGTCATTCTATCAATTTTTTGGAGTAAGGAGACACAAGTCCCACTACGTCAAGTGAGAGATAAGTCTGATAGTGTCTGTTCCATTTCAGTTCACTGTGTGAACATTACAAAAACATAGTAAATACAATGTAAGGGAAGAAAATTTTTTAAAGGCTTAAATGTCTAATTCTTTAAGATTTGTAAAACAACTGTAAAAAGCAAAACATAGCTGTCCTTAAATAGAAGTTTGTGAAGTATTTATGCAGATAAATAAACTGACGAAAGAAAGCAGGAAGATAGAGTGCATATGAAAGGAATGATAAAGACAAAACCAAACCCTTGAGTGTGAGCTGAAATTAAGGGAGTAAAAGTGCTTATGGAAATTTTTGCAGCCTTAAATGAAAGAAGAAGGAGAGGAAGGGATATGAAGGTGTGTGTGTATGTAGATAAGTGACAGCGTTTTGGGCAGAATGTCAAAAGCTTTGCCATTGGAGTGAAGCCCAACAGAACCAGTGACAGGGTGAAATATAAGTGAGTGTGTGACTACTTTAGAATGAGTTGATTAGTCATCAAAGTCAGAGGCTACTGTTCTGGAAATCCCACAAGAAAAACTGTGTTTTACTTACTAATTTTTGGAATTCATTAACTATTGAATTTACTAATAATGAAACCACACAAAAAAATTTCTTATTTCAAGGTTACTAGCAGTGCCAGCACTCACAGACCATCTTTGATTATCTTTACAAACAGACCTTGAGACAGTGATTGAAGGTTGAGATGGCAAGTGTAACTGAATACAATGTTATCTAAAATGTATTATTATGTACATAAAACCATCCCTAACTCTGCACATACCATGTTGGATTTTGACCTTCCGTCTTTACCTGGGAACAAGGTCTTTGGTTGCAATAAGAGCATGAGTTTGGTTCTTAATGATTGTTATCCCTTCCTCTTGAAAATGCTATAATTAAACTGAAAAAAAAAATCAAAGAAACATAAAAAGGATGATCTAAATTGTGATGTTACAATAGGAATATCAATTAGGGAAACCTGAGTTCTTTACCCTAGAGAAAAGACTGTTTTATGGAAATGTTAAAGAGGGCTAAAGAACCCCAAATGGTATGAAGGTTGTGCATTAAGTATTTCTTGTTTAGTCTCATTTCCAATAAAAAAAATGTTGAGCATCAGTTGAAGCTAACAGAATCTTCATTCAAAGCAAGTAAGAAATCTTGGTTCTTCATCTTGTTTTAGCATCTACAATGTCTTTTTCATCTGTAATATCTTTTCCAAATCAGGTAAGAAGGTTTGGTTTGTCATCTGATTTTAGCATCTATAATATCTTTTTCAAGAAACTTCACAAATTCACTCTACACATTTTATGGGCCTTCAGAATAGTGGATAATTTAGAGAAGGAATACCTACCAATACCTATTGAATAAAAAAATACATTATCCCTGGCTAAGGAATTCCAAATGTTGCAAATTTTTTGAGGTTAGATTATTTGGTGAAGTCTCATTATGTGCTGCATTGTTCCCTTTTTACTTTGGGTGGTCTTTTGGAGAATGGTTACTAAGCTTGATGAATCAGTAGCCTTTGCCCTGACCTAGAATCACCCTTATGTTAGAAACAAAGCAGATTTTAAATAGCAATCGATTTATCCAGTAGTGTTAAAATAGAATTACAATAAAAGTGTGTAATTTATATTGAGATATTTTTCAGGTAAATATATGAAATCTATCAGATTGCATTTGAGGCAGAGTGAGCCTTCATATTCTGTGTGTGAAGTACAATTTTCCGTATTGTAGTTTCAGGAGTGTGCTTAAAAAGGCTGAAAATTTTTGAGTATGTCAGTCCTGTAGCAAACTAGTGAAGATTATAAATAGGAGAATAAGTGGTGAAGGAGCATATTATCATTAACTATGCTGTTTTCTAGGTTTCAACTCTGATGCTGTCTTCCTCAAAAGCATCTATCTTGCTTCTCTTTTTGGTTCAGTTTGCTAGATTTTGTTTAGTTTCCTATCTCCCACTTGCTTCAGTGAGCAATAAGTGTATTTGTGCCAAAACCAAGAACACTGACTTCCTATTTTAGACTGTTATCATTGTGCTTCTTTTACAGGAGAGCCAAATCTGTGCCAAATCTGTGGCAAGTGCTGCAGTAATTCACATTTTCCTGCTTCCCTCCTTCAGGACTGCATGTTATACTTTCCAGCACGTGATGTGAATGCAGATGGATCTTTGTACCTGTAGGAAGAAAACAAAGGAACACAACTGTTTGTTTGTGTTGTGGCTGTGTATGTGAGATGTGAGGGGGTAAGGTACCCTTTCAATGTAGCTTTCATTTCAACAGAATTATTGGATCATAATTTAGGATGTGAGATCATAAAAGTAGTTAGCATAAAAGTAGTTAGCATTACAACCTGTCCAACAGTCTTGTACTTGTTTGGATGCAGAAAGTCAGAACTAATTTAATGAAACTGGTATTAAAATGAAGACAAAATGCTTATATTCAATTATACATATATTTTAATACGAAGAAAATAATTTAGAAGAGCTTTAAAGGCATTAAATTTCTTTACCATCAAGCTCATAGTCACTAAAGTCTATGTGGAAATTTCTTTTTGCAGAACTTGGAAACATACCACCCATCTGTAGGCAGGTATTACAGCTCTCCCAGCTTTCCTTTCCTTTACATAATACAATACTCAAAATTCAGCTGAAAAAGACTTCTCAGTAGACAACCTGCAAAAATAAAATACCAAGAGAATTTTAAAAAAGTGTTCTTAGTCTTTAGTGCCTTGAAGATTTAGTAAGAAGCAGACCTTTAAAGAATGCCTCAAGTGGATGAGCTACTGTGTTGAAATACAGAAACTGGGAAACCGGAATTGCTTCCAGTAATGTATCTGACCCACGGAGTACTGGTGTGTGTTAGTGCTGGTCTCCTTTTGGATTATAAATTGACTTTGATGGATTGTAGTTAGGAGCAGGAATAACAATGGAGAAGAAGATACGGCAAAGGACAAGAAAGCCTTAGAAATGGTAACTCCCTCACTCCGGACAAAGGCAGAAGCCAATGCAAATGCAACCAAACAAATTCTCACTCAGAAAACAAACAAACAAACAAACAAACCCCTATGTTCTTCATTCTAATTCAGAAGACATTAATTTAGGGATTAGAATTTGGGATAAGAATTTCGCTTGCATGTGTTTAGTTATAAAGCTCAGACATATCTGAGCTAGAAGCCAAAATATGTGATTTATTTTTCCTAAAGCAGAAATCTTAAACCTGTTAGAGGATGCAGGTGGCATCTAAAGCTAAATGAGAAGTATTCCATTATTTGTTGAGGTAAAGGTGTCCTTACTGTACTGTGTTGCAGGACGATGAATGTGGAGAAAAGAAGTTTCTTTTTCAGATTCAAGTTCAAAGACACAATATTCATGTTTTCATGGAGTGTTACATTGGGAGATAGATCACTATTGTTTCTTTAGCTTAACAGAAAGGTGGTTATGTGTATTGACTCTTCTAAGAAGAAGACACCTGAAAAGCAATACAAAGGGAACATGGGAATTTGTGAGGAGGAGAGGTATTGGGCTGGAAACAGCAGTAGTCAGAATGACATTTGACACGGTGAGAAACTGCTCTGCTGGAATGAAAACCTCCATCCAAGGGAGAAGCATCCTCCGTGTTGGATGCCATGCAATGTCTGCATCCAGCCAGTGAACTGTCAGTTCAGGCTGCAACAACAACACCAACACTTGCGATGTGCATGTATGAAGTCATGGGGTTCTTTCACACTAATGTGTGATTCAGCAGGTTGTAATGAGCTGAACAGATCCATGGAAAGCTAGGCCACCCACACCTCTAGCAGGAGATGTGCAAGGAGGACAACAAGCACACCCAGGTTAGGTGTGTGCACTTGTTACTACTCAGAGGTCCTGGGAGAAAGATGGCACATGTAACTGTGTTTTTCTGTCTGTCATTAGAGCATTTTGGGTGGGTTGTTGCAGGAGATAGTTTTTGTTTGTGTGTATTATAAGCATTTCATATGCATCTAATATTGTAGTATATTAGCATTTTGCTTGCATCTAATATTGTGGTTTATTTGTATTGCTGAATGTTAAATATAGAGATCACTGATTGATGGCTAATTACATGATGTTAATAAGTTGCTTCAATTCTGATTTTCCCTCTGATAATGTATCACGTTTAGCAAAATATCTCTGAGCTGGGTATACTGTTAATGTAGCAAACACAGCTGTGAAATACAGCATCACAGAAAGGAAAGGACAAGGGTTTTCTTTTAGCTGTTGAGAAATAGCAAAATTAATAGCTGAGTGATAAGCAAGTTTGGATATATGGGGAGATCTTGCCACTGTCTTAAATGTCTACCAATGAAACTTCTAAAATTTTGTCTGTAGATACAATGAAAAGATAAGTAAGAGTCAGTTTTGTATTAGTTGACAGTAGTTCTTGAGGGATAGAGGGGAATCCTTTTAAAACTGGAAGCTGGATTAGGAAACAGTTCAGGAAGGACAAGTCATAGTCACTGCATTATGACTAGAGTGAAAAGGGAAGTAGAATTAGCATTGCTGATGGAAATTATTAATGCACCAAGAACATTTCCTGTGAGACGTTATTGAAAATGCTGCATTTTAGTTTTATGGTGAACAGATTCTTCAAAAAACATAGTCTCAATTAGAACCCTGGAAATAAAAGACGTAATTGAGTAACAACTGGAATCAGTTTTTCTCCAGCTAGATGACATAGTTAAGATATGTTTCAATATAGCAAGTTCATAGGCTTTAGTTTTTAAAATGTTATTACAATTTTAATTGACTCAAAGATTTAAACTCCCCCATTTAGAACACTATGTGCTAATAGATTTTGTTCCTGAAGTTCTTTGTTAAAGAACTGTGGAGTTATGTGTACAGTAAGCAGAGACTGTGATCTGTGTTGACTTTTAACATACTTTAAGGAAATAAGACATTGTCTTAGCTATAATTGTGAAGCATGGTTGTGCTTATACATTAATTTTTAGTTGTTAAGACATTATTTGCGAGACTGCATCTTATTTTTCTTCTTTATGTTGCCTCATGCTACAGTTTTAACATTTCAGTTTTACTCCTTCAAAGATACTGATATGTCTTGGAAAGAACTATATAATTTTTTTTTTACTTCTAAAAGGAACAATTGAAATGCGATATGAAGTAAATTTCATAAAGACTCTAACTAGCTGGTGGCCTTGGCAACCCTTAAGAAAACTCAGTGATATACAAAAAATAGTTTTCCCTTATTTTCCCTGATTTCTCAGAGGTAGCATTGCATCAGTGCAGAACAGTTAAGTGTTATCATCACTTACATTATATGGTAAGAATATATGACATCTAAGATATTGTTAGAGTCCTTTTTGAATTCTGTATACTGAATGCATCATACTGTCAGCTCTGTGTTAATTTTATTCCTAATACTGAAGGGACAATTTTAAATATTAAAGTGTTTGTATGTTATTTTATATTTAATCAGAGATGGAGGTTTAGGTCAGCCCCTCAGTGATACAGACTCTACAATTGACTCTACATCATAACCATGTCTATTTAGACAGGCATAGTTTATTTTTTTATGTACAGAAAATCATGATTTCCAGAGATACTCCTGCCTATCCTTGCTAGTAATTAATAAAAGGAAAGATCTAATGTTCCTCACTGAGAAAATTATTAAGGAGCTCTGGTTGCTCCTTGACCTTGTAATATGTTTGCAAAGTGCTTTGAAACCTTGCTAGAGAACATACTAATATGTGCAACCAAGTATCCCTATTTATTAAAGAATCTCTTTTCCTAACAAGTAATCAGATCCAACAAACTTTTTCATCTGTTGTCTTTTTATTTACTCCTTCTACATTCAGATCATGAACACCATTCAATGAGACCAGCAGCCAAACAGAATGAGAAATGGTAAATTTGAAAGGACAGCTTAGGGAAGCCAAGCAAATGACTGACACTGCTCTTGGCTGGGAAACCTACAAGGTGTATGGATTCCTAATTAGTGTCTTTGAGTGGCATTAACTCTTCTATTCTTTTTTAACCTATTCAATATTTCTAAAATCTTATAGATCCAGGGCTATAATTTGTTTGATTGAGTAGTTAATTTATTGCTATAATACATCTTCCAAAACCTACATTTTTCTGTTTTTACTAATATCTGGTGGTGTCTTACCTTAACAGAGCAATGCTTATGAAGATAATTTCATATTTAGGAAAGCCTTCTGTAGTGCCAGACCATGTCCAGAATATTCTGATACAATTTCTCCCAACAGACAATACTAATGCGATGATTATACTTGTTACATTTTTTTTTCCTAGAAGTTTTATGAATTTTAGCATTCATATAGGGGGACAACTGTATTTATCCTTTTTTCTGATCTTGCTTATGCTTCCACTACACAATATTTATTATTAGGAACTCTTCAAAATTGGCCCTTGAATTTCAGTTATGTTGTGCTGCAGACTTAGCACTTTTACAGTGTGTCATGCTCCTCCCCTCTCTGTATAACTTAATAGGACTGCAAGGTCTCCTTGGATTTCAGAATGTAGACACAAATACAGATCTTCTGAGTATTTGTGTAGTTTGCTTTGTGTTGTCTCCCTTCCTAAAATAGCTTATGAGTAAGCTCCTGAAACTGTGGTACTGAATAATGTTCGGATGTTTTAGCTTTTATTTTCTTCGATAGCCTGTGTAATTATATATCTGTTTATCAGTTCATTCCACATTATCTTGCATACCAACATATATAAGTTTTTGTGAAGATTTGTGGTATAGTATTTCTCTATGTTGTTTTGGGATATATTTAGAGAAATGTGGCTTTTCTTGGAAAGGTATGTAAAATTTCAAAACAAATTCTTCCAGCAAACTTGTACCACATTTTGAAAAAGGAGAGAAATGAATGAAAAAAAAAAAAAGAAATTATATTGCCCACAAGGAAAGATTCAGTGGAACAAATACAGGTCTGGTCAAGAGGAAGTTTTGAGTAAGCTTTGTATTCCTACAACTGATAAATCTTAATCATCATTTGATGTTCAAATATTATTAAATAATGAAGTGGCTAAATATCATTCATCAGTACTGTTCCTAGGCTTTAAGAGTATAAGAAATTTAAATGTAGAGAGTTGCAATCTCACTGTTTTCAAATCAGGTGGTAATTTTGCATATTTCCATTTGAATGTGCTGACTATAAGATAAACAAGAGTTTGATAATAAGGTTCTCCACTGAGGGTGGACTTCATCTTGGTTTTCCTGCTGAGTACTCAGGTTCTTTCAAAAGCAGTAGGAGCTGCAAGTGCTCACTGTACGTAGAGCTGAACAGAACATGTGAACTTGCTTGTCAGTTGGTATCATTGAATATTTGGAAATGTTTACTAGCCACAACCCATCCCTTTCCTTCACTCACATAGTATAAGCACTCTACATAGTCTTAAAGTCTCGTGTGAACGGATCGTAACTTTCAGAGCTTGTCCAGTAAGATTCTTAAGGATCCCAATGCTTTTCATCAGAAGTAAGGTTAGCTAGCCCAAGTTCATCGTCAATTCCTGTTAGCTTCTCTGACAGTGAGCCAGAGCTCTGCTGATATGAATATCTGCAGTGAGGCATCTGGCTGTGACAATGTATACCATCTGACTATGACAAGACTCAGATTTGTGATTCTTTTTTATTCCAAATTGATGTAATTGCTGGGTACTTTTTAGTTGTTTCAGTCTAACATTTTAACAAAAGAGTGATGAAAAAAGATGCTCTGGTCTTAACTTTTTTAAAATGGAATATTTTTAGTCAAAAAAAAGATTTTCTAATTTTCTTATAACAGTAAATGAAAAAAATGATTTCATCTATTTGGGTTTCCACAGAAATGAAGTTTTCTCATGCAAAGACATTTTGCTGAAGAGATATTTTTGGTAGAAAACATGAGTGTTTTCTAGCAGGAACATCTGCAAATTGAAAAGTAGGAAGGAGCGAAAATGTGCTGTGAAATCCATCCACTTTAAAAACTGTAAAAATGGTAATTAAAAAAATGTAGTATACCCTGCAATGTCATGACTAGATGCAAACTTCTTAATCATTGCTACAGGTGGTTTTCACATGATACAAAACATGAGGAGGAAGAGAGACATAGTTGCCATGAGTCCTTACTCTTTTTTCTTTATTTTTCCCATTAATCTCTCCAGCTCCTTCCTTGAGTGTGTTTCTCTAGTGTGACTACTTGCAATTAATTTTTTTTGCTGACAGTGCTTCTGTGATGTGTGTTATGTTTACTGATACAGGGTTTACTCTATAGTAAACTCTCTTACCATTACATTTGAATGTTATTATAGCATTCATGCCTAATCCCATGTGTCTTCCATTTTTGGACGCTGCAGGGAATTTTTTTTCCCTAGAAGCTGGATTTTAGAATACTCATTACTTCTTATGAGCTACACAGGATCTTCATTGGATCTGACTCATTATTAATGTTTTCAACAGCTGCCCAAATAATGTTTGCCATCAAATGAACAATGTCAGTTGCTACCTCTACCTTCATTATAAGAACCCCACAGGTAAGTTAAGACAATTTCTAAACTAATAGATTAAAACCTCGCCCAAGCACTGGACTAACTGGCAGGTGATACTGTGCACATACTGAGCAAACTCTCTTATCCTCCAAAAGATGTTTGAGTGCAAGCTGCCTTTTAAGAGTAGTTCCTGAAACAGTCTGCCTAGCAAATTTTGTTCATGGACATATTTGGAAGAGGTACAGGACAAAGATCTTCTAGGGAATATTTTAGGTGTTTACATGGACAAGTATATTCTAGTGTTTAGGAGGATTTTGGTTGTAGTTAAGACAAAATCTTCAGCAGATTCCAAAAATCACAATACTTGGAAGAAATAAAAGGGAACAAACAATTTCTCTTGGTCATACATAGTGTGACCATGTACTGGAAATCAGAAGGAAAAATATATTAGTATGAACATTTTGAATATTTTTAATGTTCTTTAACCTTAAGTAGATGTTGAGATGAGGGCTGATTCTTAGCAGGAAAACCTGAATTAATATCACAAAAGGGTGAGGCTTCATGCTATTTTACAAAGTATAGTTTTATAGCCACTATATGTATGTGAGAATGAACCATAATAGTAGTACTTTTTGTCTGTAAAGCTCAGTTAAATGTTAAATTTAAGTTGAGTTAAATGTTCGTTACAAAGGAAAACTCATAGAAGGCAAGGGATGCATGGAACTCTAGATTTCAACCCATGTAACTACCAAATGCTGTTTCAAGGTATAACTTGCAGGCATTTCCACAGCACTAGCTTCCTCTGGTCCTTGCAACCTTGACAGGACCAGATTCTTCTTCAGTGCTCTATTTTGCACATATTCACCTCCAGAGACCAAAAAGCTCCAGCTTCAATAAAGGTGAACTGTGGTCTGTGTCCACAATGAAGCAGAGAGAAGTATATTCTTATTTTCTGTGTTGCTGTTTTTGGCTATAAAAGAAGATGAATATCCCTACAATCTTCATATTTGCCTCTCAAACTGATGAATGAAACCACTTACAAATATGACAAGCTGAAAGGACTTTTGACTATTCAGAAAAGCACACCTAAAGGGATAACTTTTGACCTAGCAGCTATAATATAACAGCAGCAGGTATATAATTTATAGCAGCACGTATATTAGATAAGAAACTGGAGTTATCTAAAATTTGGGAGGTCTGTATGTGGACGATGGAAATTGAGTTAGAGGTTTTTCAGATCTGTGATATTGTTAAGGTCAATAGCTTATTACTAACTTGATGAAAGTATTTCCAGATCTGATTATCTAAAGTTTGAAGATTTTTTTTTGCTCAATGGATTTCAGAGAATGCTTAAGAGCAAATATAAATAGATACCAAGTGCTGTGGTGCTTTTAATCTCTGTCAACATTTCTGCTGTGATCAAGAGACAATATAACATTGTCTTGGGCACAAGCTTGGAAGCATAACCCTGAGTGCTTTAAGCATATTTTAGCATATTGTGAAATTAGGAAATGGAATTTACATGGCTTCCTGTTACAGTGCCTTTTTTCAATAATTGTCATTACAATAAAGTAAGTCTATTGTTTTTAGGGACTGGTTATTTTTCATCAGCTTGAAGGAATGTTTTATCCTTGGTTGACAGCATATAAGACAGATAGTTTATAACTGTATGGTAATGAAAAACAGGAACATTTTGTTTTTAGGAAAGGGACTCTGTTCTTATTTCTGTCTAATCACTAGATATTTGTAAATGGAAATTTTTAGACATGTTGAAATATATCTGGTTTCTCACAGTCTTTCTGTATCTGGAAAATTTCCTCCAGGCCCATATTTTTCCTTAAGGAAATTGCATTTCACCTTCCAAGGAAATTTCTGGTTTAAATCTCAAATAGATGCTGAAAGGTTCTTGTCTTCAGGATCTCAATGAGCACCATGGCAATTTGTATTTGATGTTACTCCCAGCATGAAAAGTTCACCAAATCATCCCCTTAGTGGTTGAAATTCGTAATTTACAACAATTAGTGTATACATTGCTCTAAGTATCCCTTAATTTAATCTTTAGTGAAACACTGGACTGATAGCTCTAGACTGCACCTTTTGCATGAAAGGCAGTTTTAGAGAGTGTGAAGTTTTGGTTCAAACAGTGATGTAAGATTTTCTCCTCAAGGCTTTTTTTAAGATCCAGTTATTAAAATTAGTAGAAGAATGTCTCTGACTGAATTAATGTGCAAATGAAACCATATGCCAAGGTTAATATGGATTTTCATTTAACAGTAAGTGTGAGGGAGAGAGTGAGAGATAGGAAGAAACAGGAAAAGGCTGGGGGGCAGATTCAGATAGATAGATTTAGTAGTCCCACTTCATGGATCCTCTTGGCCCTCTTCTTATGGTCTTCTTAGTGATGATGGTTTCAGTCTTGTTGAAGTGATGGCCATTGTCTTGATCTCTCAAGGGTGGGGGAACCCCATGAAACAAAGAATCCACTGAGTGTATATTCACTTATGTTCTGGTGGGAACACCCAGGTGCTTTCCCTAACTCAGGATTTTACACTGGGTGATGTAATACTTTGGATCACAGGACACGTGGAAGCCTTTGATGGTTTGTAACACCTCCTAAGACATTACAGCTGCCTCTGACATCAGAGAAGTTGAATTAATTATGGCCTGTCAGCAGGGGTGAGTACTTTCAGGCTGCATGTGAGGTGCTTGTCCAGAGGGGAGTTTTCACAGTGAGCCTTTGATGATGGCTGTGCATGCCCTCTGCACTTGAGAGGTTAAACATTGATTGAGTCATTAACCATTAACAGAGCAGTGTCTCACAGGCTTATAAAGATGATGTCAAAAATCTTTTGTGAACTGTGGCTTTCTGAATTATATTTTTTCATAATTTTAAGAATGTGCATTTTCAAACCCATTCTTTAGTCATTAACTTCACAGCACTTTTGAATTGACTCTGCTAAGTGACAGCATCTTTAGTCCGTGGTTATTGGTTTTTTTTCTGAGTGTAGTTCTTCAAA
Source organism: Onychostruthus taczanowskii (assembly GCF_017590055.1). Taxonomy (NCBI): domain Eukaryota; kingdom Metazoa; phylum Chordata; class Aves; order Passeriformes; family Passeridae; genus Onychostruthus; species Onychostruthus taczanowskii. Next base: position 6,367,772 of record NW_024502125.1, on the reverse strand, counting down.
TTTTAACACTCTTACTGTTGGTCTACTTACTAAAGTACAAATAAATCTTTTCCCCATTATTGTATGTAGATAGTGGCACAGTGTTTCTCTCAATATAAATTATACTTAATCTGTTAAATAAACAAAATCTTTAAAGTGAAAAGCAGTTATAGTCTGATATAATGACACATGGAATTAAGATGTGGATGACAATATTTTTGCAGAACTCTGAAATATCTGTACCCCAGAGCATGGAAATGCTCTTCAGTATTTGTGGTGTGTTGACCATGGCTGGATGTCAGGCACTCACCAGAGCTTCTCAATCATTCCCTTTTAAGGGGAGAGAAAATATCACAAAGTGTAGCAGGCCCAGGGCCTGCAAGGCCTCCTTGGCGGTCAGAAGCCTGAGCTAGGAAATGCCAAGTCATGATGACTCGGGCCTTAGAAGACCTCTTCTGCCTTTCAGACCCTGCTTATCTCTCTGTAAGCCTATAGGTCACTTTCCCCCGACCCTTACTATTGGACAATTTCCAAAACCCCTGTAAAGTATATAAACCCCTAATTCTGCTGGTTTTGGCAGAACAGCTGTCACTGAGAACCTTCGTGGACCAATAAAGGATTCTTGGGAACCTCACACAGGTTTCTCATCTCTCTCCCTGCGTCTGCTGTGGCGGCACCAGCAAGCTGAAGAGCTGAAATCACAAAGAGCTGATAATCACTAAGAGCTGAAATCACTTAAGCTCGCTTAGGTTGCCTGCGGCTGGGAGCTGCTTGGGAATTTGGATGCTGTGCTGAGAGCCTACCTGAGCTATCCTGGCCAAGGCAGCCCACTGGGCATAGCCTGGCTGAAAACTGCCGCGATAACAAAGGACCATGTGTAAGATAAGGATTGGGATAGATCACTCACTGAATACTGTTAAGGGCAAAACAGTCTTGAATTGGGGATATTAACTGAATTTATTGCTAATCAAAATAATATCAGGATAATAAGAGCTAAAACAAATCTTAAAAACGCCTTCCCTCCCATGCCTCCTTCCTTCACAGCTCTACCTCCTTCCCCCCAGTGGCACAGGGACACAGGGAGTAGGGGTTAGGGTCAGTTCATCACATGTTGTTTATACTTCTGGTCAGGGAGAGTGGTCCTTCCCCTGCTCCAGTGGGGGGTTGCTCCTGCAGGAGACAGTTCTCCACAAGCTTTTCCAGTGTGAGTCTCTTCCACAGGCAGCAGTTCTCCATGAACTGCTCCAGCATGAGTCCATTTCCATGGGATGCAGTCTTGCAGGTTCAGCCTGCTCCCACATGGGTTTTTCAAAGGGTCACAAGTCCTACAAGGAAATCTGCTACAGCGTGGGTGTCTCTTTCATGAATTTACAGGCCCCTGCCAGGAGGCAGCTCCAGTATGGGCTTCCCACAGATTCACAGCCGCCTCTCAGGCATCCACCTGCCCTGATGAGGGACTCCTCCCGGGGCTGCAGTTGGATCTCTACTCCACCATGGGTCTCCATGGGCTGCAGGGGCAGAGTTGCTCCACCATGGTCTGCACTGTGGGCTGCAGGGGAATCCCCGTCTGGTGCCTGGATCATCTTGTCCCCGTCCTTCTCCACTGACCTTGGTGTGTGCACAGTTGTTCCATTCACATATTCGAAGTCCACTCTCCTTTGGCCACAATTACATCTGCACAATAACTTATTTTCCTTTTTAAATCTGTTATCACAGGTTATTATCTCTGACTGGCCTAGCTTTGGCTCTGTTCTAGAGCCAGCCGGTACTGGCTCTGTTGAACATGGGAGAGGCTTCTGGCAGCTTCTCACAGGAGCCACCCCTGTATTCCCTGCTGTCCACAAAACCCCACTACAGTATTCCACCAGTAATTTCAACCCAGAAAATAGTTTTTAAATTTTGCATCTGTCCAGCTCTTTTTAAAATTTTTTTTTATGGCTATCTGCATAGTAGATAATATTTCCATTTTCCCTTGGTTACTTGGATATTTTTCAAGATTCAGACAGAAGTTTTGTACTCAACTCAGCTGGTGAAGTTCACTGGGGAAGTTCAGTGAACTGCCTTAAGCAACAGATCTGATGATAATTGTCCCCTTCAGTCATGAAACCTCTTTTATTTAGCTTTTATTTTAGCTTTTTTATTTAGCACAGAATAAATACACACTTGTTTTTTCTTGGTATTAGTTATTGTGAAATTCATGGCCTGGTCACAGAGAAGTGTTGATTTGACAGGGTATATGGATCAAAAAAAAAGTCTTACAATAAATACAATAATAACAGGGATCACTTAGATTTAAATTTATTTTATTTATTTTAAATGAAAAACGTACCAATAAACTTATTTTCTCTGTGTGTGTCTAGCCTCTTTTCTCAGAACAATTTCAGCATTGTTGTCAAAGCCTTGCTCAAAGGGCGTGCAGGAATGAGACTACAAATACTAGTTCAGTTTTGAATGCTCAAGGGGATCTGTGTGTTCAGACAGTCCAGTGGATTAATGCAGGGCCAGTCCAGGTCTGCATTTCCTCCCTGCTGCTAATTTTCTCCCTAAGTGAGCTTCTGAGAGCCTCCCTGGAAGCAGCCTAATGTGATGCATGCTGTGGGGTGCTCTCAGTTGAGGTCTGCAAGGAAAGGCCAAAATGTATCTGCACTTCCCAAACCACTCTCTAAATCTGGTTCTTGGATATTCCAGAGATTACCTGACAGAAAAGCGAAAGACAAGAAAAAGAACAAATGAAGTAAAGATAGCTGTATACTAACTGCAGTTCCTTCCAATATCCTCTTTTTGTTGTTGTTGTTGTTGTTGTTGTTGTTGTTGTTGTTTTCCATAGGGAGAGAGTGTCTTGGAGGTTAGTAATACAGCCTCTGAATGGGGCCCTCTGAGTGTGGCCTCTGAGCCATTATCAATCTATCAGGGATGGTCCTAGAGCTCTTTTCTCTTATCTTGTAAGGAAGTACAGAATAGTAGCTAGATAGGAAACCAAAACCAATAGGCAGTCCTCTCTGATGGAAAACAAAGTTGCCAAAGACAGTATAAAAGAAAAGCAGTCATAGTTGCTGACTGCTGAGATAATTTATCCTGTATATTCAGTATTTCCACCTTTGAAAGTAAAAAAGTGCTGACATTTAAATTGCTAAAATTAAATAAATGTTGGAGTAAAATTGGCAAAGCAGCATGTTCCTGGCTTCCTTTTATCCTGTGGAGAAAGCTGAAATCCTGTGAGGAAGCCCTTCCTGAGATTATAGCCCTAGGGATTTAAGAAGTAGTCACGTAATTCATGGCCAAAGGTAATGAACTGAAAACACAAGTAAATGTTTTTGAGGAAATCTATGCAGCTGTGATGCCCCTGAGACACTACCTCAGGAAAGGCAATCCTCTTTTGAAAAGTTAAGGAGTGCTGCAGTACTTTAAAGTCTTTTAAACAAATGCAGTTGACCATAAAATGGTGCAGTACAGAACATTTCAAGGATTTTTGACTGTGTGCAGTGATTTTAAATATTGGACTTCTTCCTAAAAGTGAAGGAACTGGACTTGGTGACTTTACTGAGGATAATTGCTCTTCACAGCGGATTGTTAAAATTTGATCTAAAAAATCTATTTGTCTAAAAATACATGAAAACAAGATACATTATGCAAATAATGGGAGGCTTCTATATGTAGGCTTCTACTGTGTAGGATGAAGCAGACTAATAGCCATTGATCTTAGAAGCATCAATATATGAAGGAAAAGTCTAGGCAAACCAAACCTGTTTACCAGAAAGTAAAAATGGAGGATTAGGTAGCGAAGAAATGAAACATGACATGGAAGTGCAGTAATTTTATTGTTGTTTATATTCTTTAGGAGAGCTTTTAATTTTCTTTTCTTCTGAAAGTACTCTATGCTGATAGTACAGAGTACTTCCTTTTTGTTTTTATGAAGAAAGAGAGTATGATTTTCTGAATTAAAAACAGCTGTCACAAATCTGGTGCCCAAGACGTGGTAGTGGAGTTCTGACCAGTATGTGATGAAGAGTGAGAGGGCAGCACTCAGCTGGAGGACTCTGTAGAAGCTTTGGCTAGGTTAAGGCATACCTTCAGAATGTGTATCCTACATGAGATTTAACATCACCATTCTAGAAAATGAATCTCACCCAGTTTGGGGAACATGTTGAAAGTGATACAGCCTTGATTACTGGTTAGAGACAAGTTCTGGTGTAACACTGTCTATAAGTTGTGTACTTCCACAGAGAAGATTCATGTGAGGTCAGATTCACTGACAGAGTTATGGGTCTGCTAGTACCCATCTATGCCATGCCCCAGCTATACACACATGGCTAAGGATGGATGTTATTAGGTGTCTCATAACATGTATGTGGCTTTGCTGTGAAGACCTGGCGGCTGGGCTTTGTTAAACAAGTAGCAATCTCCCTGTTCCTTTGGAGGACTTGGGTAGACAGCCCAGCTGATCCTCTAAAAACATGCAGCATTCTGTTAGCTTTGGGTGTGACCATGTGAAAGGGCTGTATGAATAAACATACACCACTTTGGAGGATCTTGAGTCCACAATTCATCATGTTGATGTGTTGGATAGTCAGAAGAAAGGGTTTTGGGCCTCCTAAGCTATTTGGACCCCTTTCACAGGTGCTTTCACAGCACTGGTCTGGCTTGTGGGGAAGAAGCATGGGTATGGCAGTGTACTTCTTAATGTCTTGGTGTCTTTTGCTAAGGCATCTAGAATTATATCAGTATCTGTTTATGAGCGATTAGGGCTTGATATTTTCAACAAAGGGCCTTGATTAATATTTGTGCAACTCATTATAAACACAGTCATACATCCACAAGTTTGTCCTATTTAGGCATGCAATATATAATATGCAATGCAATTAATTGTAGGGCAGTAATGATTAAGCAGCATAGGGTCTTTCTTTCAAATTGTGTGCTGCTGTTTATTATTTCTGGAACTGCAGTTCTCTTTCCTTAGTCTGATGCATTCTGAGTCATACAAAACACATTCTCATTGAAATGGGGTGCACAGCAGCAAGTGCTGTCATGGTAGTTCTGCACCATTAGGTAATTGTTTCAGTCTTTTCTAGTGGAGATGTCTGTAGCACAGGCAGTACAAAAAGACGAGGACAATGTGGGTGTCTGGTGGGAGGATTCAAAGTTAGAAGAAAATTACCTATTAGAAAAACTTCAGCTTGCTTATTACAAACTTGACAGTATTTCAATTTTAAAATATTTGTACAATGTAATTAGAGGTATGGAAATGATTGTTCATATGCAGAACTAATCCTCTTTAGTGAAAAAGACCATGAAGATTCATCTGTTTGGGCTAGATTTGGGGCCCAGTTTTAATACTGAATCATTTCTTAAGACAGACATTAATAAAACAGCATTTGAAAATGTGTCTCAGAAATCAGAAAGTGGGATGTTTGGTGATTCTTATTAGTTAACTGATCAATTTTACTAGTAACAACCCAGCAATATCTATGCATTGTTTTAATCTTTCAATCTCATTTAATAAGAATTTTCATAAGGCATATTCTGATTTACAGAAACAGTATTTTTCCTTCACGTGTAAAAGGTAGAATTTGAAGCAGATAGCGCTATAGTTAATATATTTTAAATTGCTTTTCTCATCTACTGTCTAAAATTAATAAACTGTTTACTCAGAAACAGGCAGCCTCCACTGCTTGGAGAGATATCAGATTAAAGAAAACAGACACCTAGGACATCACATCAGAAATGACACAAAGGGAGGTATTTATGCAGGGATGAGGTGCTTCCCTCCCCCATGCTGTGAACAAGTTAAGAAGAATCATTACAAATAGCTGAAAAATCCCCTCTTTCCTCCTCTTGTGATAAGAAAAAATGTCTGTGTAGGTGATTTGGAATAAGAAGTATGGGGAAACAGAATGGCTGACATGAAATATGCTTTGTTTTTAAGACAATGGTTGAAGTAGAGTTGATTTGATTTAGTAATAACAGAGGCTTATGTTAGATGGAAACATGAACAGAACTGCCTGAACAACAAGAAGGGGTCAGTTACTGTATTAGTGCAAAACAGTCAAAACATAACCCTATTTACTAATGAAAATATTTAAAATAAAAGTAAATATAATTATTGATTTTCCTTTCTTGAAAGTAAAGTGCAATATAGAGATAAAGTGTTTTAATCTGTTGTTTTACTTGTAATTTATCTCTTAGTTTTTAAAATCCCTTTTTTGTTTGAGGTACCTTCTATGGCTATGAATTATGAGAGTGTCTTTTTAACTGTGTAGCTTTCAGTAAAATCCATTATCAGTTCTTTGTTTGAATTCAGTTCACATCATCTTCTCATAGGCTATAAAAAGACTCAATCTGTTCCAGAACAGTAATCACAGTCCATTAAACTCTGTTCCCTGTAGTCTTTGTTCCCAGTTACATGTGATACTGTAATTGTGTGTGTGTGAGAGAGAGAGAGAAAGAGAGAGAAAGATATTCAAGTGCCTGGCAAAAGTGACACAAAGATTTACCAGTCCAGGCAAAACATATGCTTGCCTTTCCTTTAGAATTGTGATAATTTCCCTGAAAAATTACCAAGTGTTTCACTTGCCCAGTCAAAAAACCAGAAAAGCACCCCCAGCTCCCCCATCCAAACAAACCCCACCCTGGAGGAGTAGATTTTCATAAAACTGTATCTGAAAAAAAATTTCCTGTATTAATTCTTTACTGTTCTTGATCACAAACCTAATCTACATGAAGAGAAGACAGAAAAATAAAAGTCTTTCATGTTGACTTCAGAGATAATGGAGTTCATGATCTAAAAGGCTGTCTCTGTAGATTGAAAGCTTGATATTTTTCTGCCAGATCAAACCTGTTTTGGTCTACTCTAACTCCATTGAGTTTTGCAAGAGAGGTAATAAATCAGGTGTGAGATCATAAGCTTATTGACAGATTCAAGTTAAATAAAAAATACAGTAATAAAGGATGCTAGATTAAAGTTGCAGCCCTATGTGATTTTCAATGTGTTTTCAGTATAGAGGAATGAAGTACCTCAAAAATTAATGTCATCTGAGCAAACTGATCACAGCAGTTTAGAGCTGTAGAAGATTTCCAGTATTTTTCCATGTGTACTGTGGAGAGCTTTATTTAACTATGTAAGATAAATCTGCTCAAATGATGCATACTGAAAAATGAGTTTCAAGGAAGGTTGATCTGGTTAGCACTTTAGCCCCAGCTCATTCCTATATTTGACTTGCAATGGACAAGTTAGGTTAGGTTTCAATTCACATACAATTCAAATCTTTAGTTGTTTTGCTGTGATGATACTAACATGTTCTGTAGGTAATAGCCTTAAGCTTTACTGTCTCAGCCATACGAGTAGGTCCAAAAAATGCAAAGTGTGGCTTGAGGTCTTTGGTCTTTCCTGCAGGCTGCTTTTTTCTCAATCTGCCAGACACTAAATACATGCAATGCTGTTACAACCAGCCTTAATTTTGTCTCAGATTCAAGAGAAAATATTTGTGTTTTGATGGAAAAATAATTGCAGCAAATTTCAAGGGAGACCTCTGATATGAATGGCAAAATACTGGTCAAGAGAACTCCCTGGGTGTCCTTTTTCTGCCTTATTCTGCTGGGATTCATGGAAATGTGATGGGTACCATACAAGGTAGCTAAGAGTGCCTGGAATTAATGCTGTAGTCCTTTTGGAGGAGTATTGGCTATTACGGAACAGAAAGAAACTTCTGAAGATAATGTATTGTGAGTTGCCATAGGTGTTTCTCTTTTTATAAAAACAAGCATAATCAAAACTACAGTATTTATGTCTTCTTTTCTTCCCTAAATAAATGGTGTTTTCTAAAAAAATTGAATATCTGCCAGCAATCTATTATTCCTGAGGAACCATACAGAAACATGCAGTGTATATGCATGGAGGGAAGAGAGAAATTTGCTGAAGAAATAAATTTCATTGTTGGTATTCAATTCTTTATTCTATTATGAAAAAGAAAAGTCTATTTTATAAAAATATTGAGACAGTCTCCTTTAAAATGTAAGCTTTGATTGCAAGGCATTTGTTTTGCAGCATTATTTGACTGTGAAATAGTCATAGTAATTATTTGGCCAGTTCTTCCTATTTTGTATAACAAATTTGTTTAATTGAAAATTGGATAGCAATTTGAAACCAGTGATACTTGGTGTGTGTTTGGGTGAAACAGAAAGGATCTAGAAAGGAAACAAATGTATGCTATACAGTGGACAGTTGGACTCTGTTCCGTTCATTTATTGGCTCTGAGGTAGTACTTTGTGAAAGCCAAGGGACATAGGGGTTTATATCTTAGAAAATATGATTCAGACAGCTGTGAATGGAGAGTTGGATGAATGAATGAATAGGGACTTAAATGTAGTCATTGTATTGGTTTTGCATGGCCTGGGTTTTGGTAGTGGGGGGGCCACAAAGATGGCACCTGTGAGAAGCTGCCAGAAGCTTCCACCATGTCTGGCAGAACCAATCCCTGATGGCTCTGAGGATGGACATGCTGCTGGCCAAGGCTGAGCCAATGAGAGAGGCTGGTAATGCCTCTGTGGTGACATATTTAAGAAGAAAATCAAAATAAAGTCATAAAGTTTTTACTTCTAGTCAGAGAAGAGGAGGAGGTGAGAACGTGTGAGGGAAACAACATGGAGACTCCAAGGGCAGTGGGGAAGGAGGGCAGGAGGTGCTCCAGGCACCGGAGCCGAGATTCCTCTGCAGGCTGTGGTGAGAGCAGGGTGAAGCAGCTGTGCCTCTGCAGCCCATGGGGATCCACGGGGGATGCAGAGATCCACCCACAGCCCATGGGGGAGCTGCCCATGCTGGAGCAGGTGGATGCCTGCAGGAGGCTGTGGTCCAGTGGGAGACTCTATTGAGAGATTTGGCCCTGCTTCCAGGCTGGATCAGCCGGTCCTTGGAGGGCTGCCCCCCCGTGGAAGAGTGACCACGCCACAGCAGTTTTGGGAGGACTTGCAGCAGTTTGGGAGAACTGCTGCTTATGAGATTGGAACCATGCTGGGGAAGTTCACAGAGAACTGTGTCCTGTGGGAGGGACCCCACGCCTCACAGAGGAAGCACTTCTCTTCCTGAGCAGCAGAAGAAAACCTTGGGAGATGAGCTGATCAAAATCCCCACGCCCTGTCTCCCTGTGCTGTTGGTGGGAAGGAGGAAGGGGCTGGGGGGAAAAAGATGTTTTGAGGGCTTATTTTACTTCTCATCCTCCTCTGATTAGTAATAAATTCACTTTGCAACCTTAAGTTGAGCCTGTTTTGCCCTTCTCCTGGTCCTTATCTCAAGTTGTGAACTTTTCATTAATATTTTTTTCTTGTCTGCTGAACTGTGGCAGGGGAGGGTGAGCGAGTGACTCTTGTGGGTGGCTGTGGACTCTTGTGACTATCAAACTATGACAGTCATTGACCAAAATATCAGCTGAAACTACTTCATAAACTTCACAAACGTATGAGCATGTTCTCAGTCTAGTAGGGAAGTGAATTTTTTTTTTTTTGGTAGATTTTCCTGGTTTTTGGCCAGGACCAGGTTATTTTTTTTCTAATTGTTCGCATTAGTCATGAGGGGGCAGAGCCTGGAGCACTGTAGGCATATATAAGTTGTTCTGTACCATCCAGATCACTGTCGAGACTGTCCAAGACTACAGAGTAGAAATACTTAAGCAAACTAGAGAGGAAATGTCTTATGCCCTACTAGTACAGACCAGAGTGCTATTGGGATCAAGTTCTCCCCTGCCCAAGAGATAAGGTGCACACTGTGGTTTTACCTGTGTGGCCATGAAGAGGATATGATGAAGTGAGATGGAGAACCCATCTGTGCCCCAGCAGCACAGGTACATGAGCTGAGGGGAAAAACAACCACACAGGAAATTCTTCAAGGATACAAGCTGATCTAGTGTCCAGTGGGCAAATTCTCAGACAGAACAGAAGGGCTTCTGATCCTCTTGAAAGGACCTCCAAATCATATTTACAAGACACGAGCAACAAGTGCTTGAAGCAGAACTAGAGGATCCCTGCCTCCAGCCAGGTGGAGGAAAGTGGCAATTTGATCTATTGGACTAGGTGGATCTGATGGCACAACTGATGGCATGAAGATATGTAGGAGCAGAATCCATCTGTATTTCTCAGGTGGCAGGGGGATCCCAACAGCTGACTGTACTGGAAGTTGAAATGAGCCTGACCATTAGCAAAACCATGACATTCTGACTGACTCAAAGTTCCTGTTTGTTCCTTGGCATAGATTGCTTCAGCAGAGGGTATTTCAAAGACCCAAAAGGGCATTTTTCAGCTTTTGTGAACAACCACATAGAGCCATTTAATATCAGGAAATACAGGAGGTATGGAACTATTGCACTGTGCTGTATTGTCAAGAAATTCCTGCATACACATAAACAATTACATTTTACTTCATAAATACTGAATGAGGTAGTCATCCCTCCTGTTTGTATTCTGAGCACCTGGCTGAAAGGTGACACTTACTCTTTCTGTCTCTTCTCTCAGGACACCCAATACTTCCTTACGTTGTGATCTGCCTGAGGAAGTGCTGCGCCATTCCAAGTTGAATCCAGTTACAGCAACCACTATGAATTTGCTATTGACAGCTGGACTATAGTGTGGTACTAAGGGACATGAGCTTTCCAGCTACACACTTTTGACATCCAGACTGCAAAATGCCCCTTCATGTTCTCCAACTTTGTGGGAACAGCCATATAAGAAATTAGGCCAGCTTTACAGTAAGCAAGATTTCCCTTAAAATATGAAATCTCCAAATAGTTACTACTTAAGTTTTCAGGGTAGTTGTTGTTTCTCTTCTGGGCTAATACCTGAGGTCAGTTCCATAAAATGTGTCAGAAGCAGAAGTTTTGTTTCTATTGGTAAAAAATCACCACTATTTTTGACTTGGAGAAACATGATTTGGGAAAAATTGCAAATAAAACATTAATTTAGGCCTCCAGATTTTCCTTTCTTTTTGTCTCTATTCCCTTCCTTAGTTCTCACTCATTTTTGGTTGAAAATCTAAAGAAGGGCCCAGAGTGCTGAAAGGTTTTCTCCAGCAGTGTGTGTATATACTTATGTGTGTTATGAAAGCCTGTGCTGATTGCAGCAGCAGGAGCCAGCTCCAGGGAACAAAAGCTGTTTTCTTTCCCTGCCATTTGCTGTTCAGGAATTAATCTTGCATGTGTGCATGTATACTCACACGCACACATATACACACTTTGAAACATAATGGAGGTAGGAAGAGTTTTCTTCATAAATGTGTTCCCCATAACTTTGTGTGAGGTAATCCTCAATCTTTTTTGCTCCTGAAACTTCTATTTTTAATAATCTGCTGATTTTATGTTTCTGGAAATCTATGAAATGTTGGGTTGTTTTTGTTTTTGTTTTTGGGTTTTGTTTTTTTTTTTTTTTTTTAACTTAGGAGATAATTTATTCTAATGCAGGAAATCATCAATTCTTCTCAGAGAGAAGAAGCTGTATATATTCTTCCTTTCTTTTTTGATGAAGTTTTCTGCTTGATGGCCCAGAATGAAAAAGTGGAGATAGAAATGCCATGAGTCAGCTCTTCAGTTATCAGGGGAAAACTGGAGGGGAGCATCAAAATCAGACTTTAGAGATGTGAATTATATCACATGGCAGTGAGAAAATCAAATGGCAGTTTCAAATATGACAGTTTCAAAGGCTATACATGAATTTTTGCTGCTTCATTTCGTATATTGTTGGAGAATTTTGTGCTAGTACAAAATATTTAATATTTATGGACATTAAGATAAGGAACTGATTGTTCATTTCATAGGCATTTAAGTTCAACTGTTTTTTTGTTTAAAGTCTTGTTCCATGCTTGGGGTGGAAGACTATGTTTGCAGCTGATACTGGAGGAGATTAACAAGAAATTCTTAATTTATAGTTATAGGGTTTGTTAAAATACAAAAGTGATGGGCAAGAATTGAAAAAATATAGCCAGTAATACCTGAAGGATGTTTTCATCCAGATTCTGGGCAGGATAATAGTATACTGGTTTAGTTTTTCCTTCTTAATACTCACATACATGAACTTTTTATGGAACTCATAGTCAGCATTTTAACTTCCACAAAGGCACCTGAAAGAGATTTTTTTAAGCCCTGAAGTGTAATAGAGAGTACTTCTTACAGGTTTCTTTTCTTACTGAAACTCTGACATTCCTGATGTGGAGAAAGAGGTGAGAAGGAAAAAAAAAGTAATGGGTACACCAAGAGATATTTTTTTGCTTTAAATGACAGATAAAATGGTATGGTGAAATAACAGTATTCAAGGTCCTGCTGCTTTCAGCTTTTCATGGGATATTACTGGTGTTTGAAATCCATCCATAAACTGATTTTTACTGTGTGAAACTCAGTCATGTAATGCAGTTTTTTTCTTTCTCTAAGGGACATGTAAACAGAATATTAACTAGTGATAACTGCAATATTTGTGTTGAGAAATCAAGCTTTGTTGTGAGGCTGTGTAGGAATTAACTTGTTTGTTTCTTGGGTTTTGGATGGAACTGTCAGACACCTTTTGGTCAAATTAACATTGCAGCCAACTGTCTGATGTTTTTCCTACAAACAGCTTTTGAAAACAAAATTGCTTGATGCCCAGTTGTCTTCTCAAAACTGGCTTTTTCAGGTTCTGCAGCATATGAAGCCCTCTAAGTGATGATTTCTTGACTGAAGCCTTTAAATAAATTATAAAATGAATGCTTAGGAAGGGTTTTTATTTGTCTTCTAGCATGCTTACATATGCCTGTTTGTGACCAGTCTTCCATCTGATGAGAATTTGAATGCACTAATGAGAAAAACTGAAAGGAGAACATACAGACGTTCTGGACCTGTAAAAGTACATCTCATGTTGTCTATCAAGTTAGCCACTGCCTCCCTTGTTATCACTTGCCCTAGTTGGAAATTTTCAAAAATTATCACAATGCAAATTATTTGTATCACTAACTTTAGAAAGAACTTGAACAAGTCCTTATGTCATGCTTTAATTTAAATATGAGATTTATTTTAAGTATATGAAATCTTACTGAGTATTTTTGACTCTATCTTGAAGAGTTTTTTCAAGTTTATATTTTTCCACTGTAGTTTAGGTTTAGAAATGCCCACTCAAAAACTTTTTGGTGGTGTACCTGTAATACAGTTTTGCCACAAAAATGGTGGAAGATTGAAACTAAATTAGGACTTAACAGTTTCTGGTATGTTTAATGAAAGAAAAAGGTGGGAACTGGGCTGCAGATCAAAGTGGGAGTTCTGGACAGTCAAGCCACAAGAGAAAGAAAGATTCAAAAGTGATATTTAAGGCTACTGGAAGGGATAATTTTCCTTCCTGTCTTTTCCCTAGTGGCAGTTGGTGATTGATCTCTCAATGGTCATAGTAGTATTAAATATTTTCTAAGGCTCAGATCAACTATGACAATTTTACTGCCTCTTCTTAACTTGTCAACTTGAAATTTTGTTTATGACTAGTATGAGCTCTGCATTTATGTCAAGCACCTTATTTTGTTGTTTTAGGTTGTTTAGTATACGTGTTTTGAATGGTCTTTACCTCAGTTTACTGCAATTTGTTGCAGCTTGTGAAGTGTATACATGGACATGTAAAAACTGTGTCTTACTTAAAAAGTCATTACCTGTTCAGCTAATTGTTTTGAGACTGACTTTCAGAAGGCTTATTTTGCCCCATGACCTTCTGTATAAAAAAGTAAAAAATACATGGCCCAAAACCATCCATGTAGTGATGCACCTATAGCAAAACCAGTGTGTGCTTGTGATAGTTCTGCTATTGTCATCCAGTTCTCTGCTGCTATCTGATCCTGCTTCTGTCCTTTTCAAATATGTCTCTCTTTCACAACACTGACATCTGTTATCCAGTTCCCAGTATTATTATTTTTGTGTTCTGTCAAGGTGCACTAATATTAGACTGGTCAGATCCATTAATATGAATTAATTTTCAGAAATACTTTGTGTTCATAGTGTAGCTTTGGTAGAATTAGGCTCAAAATTTGGTGTTTGGATTGATAATTCTTTGGTGTGTCCAGAATTTAAAAACTGGGTTCTTCTTTTGCTTTTTTGCTGTTTTCTGAATTTTTATGAGCCATTTTTCAGATATGTTGGATTGACCTCATTAGTCAGGGTGTAGCTAAAATAAAAATTGGTTTACACAGACTCAAGATTTGAAATATTCAGAATAAGTAGTATTGTCCATGGAAATTTGATTAATACACTATCTTACTGACAAGAACCAATATATTTACTTACTGCATAGTTAAATTATTTTTTCCCCCTTGGGGAAATTCTGTCTTGCAGAGTAACATGGAAAAGACAATCACTGTAAATTATATTCTTTTTTTGGGGAGTTAGAAAATGTATTATAACTATCATCCTTGTACTGAGTAATGCAATAAGATTCCTCTAGCAGAGCAGGAAATTACATTGCATGATGTACTCTTTTAACAGGTCCACATTTTTTTTGTCTAGATTTCTTCTCCTGACAATTTTTGACCATTACATATTGAGTCAGAGTAAAATCTGGGCTTTCTCCCCCACAGCTCTTCCTTATCTAACCTCAATAATAAAAAAATAATAATATGTTTAGGATTTAATTTTTCTGAATCACAATGAAAGTGTGAGCAAAGCTGCCAAATGGTTGCAATCCTGCAGAAAAAAAACCCCACACCAGAACCTGTTGGCAAATCTACTAGCAAAAATACCCCAATATGACCTATAAAATGCTGTAAGATTTTTCAGGCCTCCCAGTAGTATGCATTTCTTTTGTCTGTGATATATCCCTCTGCACAATGCCTAGATTTCTACAAGCAGTATCACAGATAGTATTTTGCTTTTCTTTCTGCCAAGCAAATGTGTTTTTTGTTTAGTTGCCATGTTACTTGTGTTGGTTTTAAGTGTTTTTATATAGGCCATAGAGGTAAAACAAGCTAACCTGATTCAGCCTGAGGCTCAGGCCTTCAGAGAGACACAAACTGGGAAAATGCATTTTAAAATTCTGAGTGATACAATTCACTCAATGGAAAGAGTGCAGCAAACAAAATTTATCCTTTCTATGACATAAATGACATAAATTAAGTTCCACCACAAAAGAATTTGAACCAGCTTGTCACAAAAATTATAAGACTCCCTCCTACCCCCTCTCATTTCAGAAATGTTCATGTGTATTGAGATCAATGAAATGCCATAGCAAATAAGCTATTAATTTAACTCATGTCAATAATGGAGATTTTAAGGTAAAGCAGTAATGATATACTACTCTTCTCCATCATGCTATTTGAGTTATTACCTCTTCGTGAAACATCCAGAGGAAGGTTAGATTTTATTTAAAAAGTTGGATTTGTTCAAACACTACTAGTTTTGCGGTATTATTTGGAGAGAAGTATTCTTAAACTGTAAAGATGTATGTCATCTTTAAATGTAAAGTCATCTTTAAATGTAAAGATGACTCTGTGTTCTGTCCCTGTCATTCTGTCATTGTGGCCAGTGCCTAAATCTTCTGTTACCATGTAAGGGCAGAGGTCCCAATTTTCTGCTCACAAGACAGTAAATAGTCCAGTTCTCTTCCAGCCAGCCCTTGCATATAGGCCTCCTTTCAGCACAAGGGAATGAAGCAAGAAGAACTTGATAAGTGATATGTGCCTGACTATTGCCCCAGTGTGGATTGCGACTGCAAAAGTCCATGGGTAGACAAGCATCACTCAGGACTGGACATGTTTTGCACATTTGGTGTGGTCTACTTTTGCATTATTCCTAGCCCATCCAACAAGCTGGATATTTCAGGTTTTTTACATAGTTCCATATTTTATTATTCTTTGTTTTGAAAGTAGTATTCTTTTTCATGCTATTGAGCAAATTAATAACATCCTGTGATTAAACTGGCTGGAAAAATGTTTTGTACTTTAAAAGATGGTAGACCTTACATCTAATTTCTATGAACAAAGGAGTGTATGCCTTCCAAATAACATTTTGCAGCCTTGTCCCTGTGTATTATTTTGCATTCTAGATGACTGGTTGACCTTTTAATTGCGTGACATTAACAAACCTATAGAAGGGAAGAGGCACATCTGATAATCAGGTCTTCTTATTAAATGATTAGTGTACATCTGGTAGAGAAAGTGTATACTGACCACTTGTAAGGAATGCTTTTTTCTTCCTGTGAATTCCTTTTTGCCATTTACTTTCTAGTCCTGCAGGTTATTTGAAAAAGTGTTGTATCACTCTGGAAGATCCTGTCTGGGTCTAGTTTCATGCTTCTACCTCTAATGCTGTATTAAACTTGGCTGGAGTCTGGCTTGGATGGAGAGGGAACCAAAGGCCACCTTCAGCATGTGTTTTTAGAAAAGAAGCAGACCACAAACCTGATTATGCATCCACTTCCATATGAAGTGGAACAAAACCAGTTCATATTAGAGAAGAAATTAGGAAAGGTTTGTTTGTTTGTTTATTTGTAACAGTCTTATTAAAAAACCTCTCCACTCTCCCAGTTTGCATGATTGTAAAAGATTCAACATTTTCACTCAGTAAATAGGATTTAGTAAAAGGTAACTGCCACTCTATTTTACTTAACTTTCTATAAGGGTTTTCCTCAGGTATTGAAGTCACTTTCTTTCAGATTTTGGAGAGTTTGCTGTTCTATTGGATTTTATATTAGGACAGCATTCACAATATTAAAGAAGTATGTAGATTTTTGTAGAACATCTAATTGTTAGATTGCGTTTCACTCTTTTTAAGCACTGCCATGATACTAAAAATAAAACTGTTAGGAAGCTGCCATTTTAAAACATTATTTATGCTTATTATATGTGCTTATTATTAATACAGAATCAGTGAAGCTGTGAGGTTTTAAGAATATAATCTACTCCTTTCTCCTCATGTGTGAGGTCCATCATTCTTAGATTACTCTAGTCATACAGTCTTCTTTTGAGTTCTACTTCTGCAGGGTTCCAAGATTTGCAAAACAAGCTGGAGAAAGGGAATGAGGGAGAAATTGATTCTATGAATCTTCTAGTCTGCATTATATGTTGGAGAAATCCCAAGCTCCATCTGGGACTGTTAGCCTTCAGGAGTCTATTGATAAAATGGATTCCCTGCAAGTCAAGTGAAATAAACTCTAAGCTGGAGACCTAATACTCTGAAAAGGCTTAATGCTCAATTTGTCTTCAGCCCTAGATCCACAGTGGTAAGACAAGTTTAATGTTGAACCCTAGTAACACATTTTTTCCCTTCAAAAATGGTGTTCAGAAACTTAAAAAAGAAAAGCAGGAAAGGCAATTTCCAGGATATTTTGTTTTATTTTTTTCTCCAGTTCACTGCCTGGGTTGACAACGTAAGACTGACTGCAACAGCTGCTATTGATTCACTCTGCTAGCTCATCTCTAATTAGAAAAAAATACTTTCTCAGAAGCAGTAAATCTGTAATAACTTAAAAAATAATAATGAAAACAGATAATGAAGACATTTCCTGCTGTTTGGTGTTGCTCTGGCCTTTTTTTTTTTTCTAAAACTCTTTGTACTCCTTCTGAATTTTTCCACTTTTCACTATTTAAAGAAATAGTGAAAAAATTTATTCTGCAGGTCATTTCATAGCAGCAGCTGTTACCCAGATGTTATCTACTGGGAATACATATCTGCCTCAGTCTGTAAATCTAAGAAATTTTATTTTATGCAATTGTCTGTAAAAGAGTTCAGACCAGTTTTAAAGATATTTTGATACTTAAGAGAACATCTTTCTGTTATATTTGAATGAACAACTTGTGGATGATAGAAGAACAACAAACACATTTGCCATGTGTTTATCATAATGGAACTTTTTCTATTTTGAATATATATTTTATATAGTTTTTATATTCTGAACTAACTCAGAACATTCTTCTTGAATAGTCCTAGTAGCAACCCTAACTAGCAAAAAATTTGGAATGTCTAGGTTAAAGGCAACACTTGTTATACTCTCTCTGTTTTAAGTATTTCTGCTGAGGAGCAGAAATTGGCTCTTTGGCTTCTTCAGAGTAGCTAGGATTATCTGTACAATTAGTTAATGAAGCTGAACATGAATTGTGCTGATGAGGCATTCCAGGGCATAGGCTGTGTTCCACTTTGTATAATATACACATAATATCTGTTTAATGCCTATAATAAAGAGCTGACCATGAAGCAGTGCCACTTAAGTGAAAGAATGAAAACAGTTTTGCACTACATGAAAGATTTTAAAATAGGTTTATTTTCTTTTAAAATTTCTGAAGTGGACTTGATCTCAAAAATGGTACAAAAAAAGTAGATAAGTTTTTTGTGCATGAGAAACTGGTAATTTCTTTATCTTGTTAATCTGTTTCTAGTCTTCTGGTTAATGGTTACTGACTGTCCTTTATAATTTATTTGCAACCTTTGAACAAGCAGCTTCTGTTGTTTCTACTGCCTTTCCTTTGTATTCTTCCCTCCCTAGGATCTAACCCTATTCTTTGCAAGAAAAAGGACACTGTCATTCATTTATTGTCATTCACTTTCTGTGATTTGTCAATGGCTCAAGCGAAAATTTGAGACACCTCTGGTTTTGATTACAAGGGTGATTAAAACTACTGTAGTTGTTCACTTTCATGATTTGTGATGATTCAGTTAAAAACTTGCAATTAAACCAGGTATTTATCAGACCTGCTTTTAGGGATTAATCTTCTGTAGATTACTTTTAGGTTTTTAGTATGTTAAATGTTTTAGATGTCACTGTATGTGTAAATGATGAATTCTGCTAGTTCCAGAACAACATGATCACTAGTAAATAGGTAAAATGAAATAATTTGCTATTAGCAATTAATTCAGAAGCCCCACAAAAAGTAATGCTTCCTCATGCAGTTGAACTTCCCCTTTCCCCAAATCCTCCTAGCTTGATCTGTCAGCCTTGGAAAATTTATTTAATATTCCCAATATTTATGACAAATAGATTTCAGTTGCTTTCAGGTTATATTATTTGGAACAAAGTGCGGGTCCAAGAAGATGCCTTTTCCCTATGCCTGATCTAAGCAGCTGATCAGCATTTTGTGGAGTCCTGGAAAGCAGCTACTATTTCCACCTGGGAATAAATAGTATTTTGCAAATACTGTTTATTTGTGCAAATAGTATTTTGTGTTCAAATGTTCTGTTCCTCCTCTAAACAGATCGCATACTGCTGGCCTTTCTCTAACCCCTTGAACAGTGATGTTTGCATAACCTTAATTCTGTGTGGGATCTGTAGATCTCGGTACAAAAGATGGTAAATACCTCTGTTCCTACCGTTGAAGAGAGGTAAGATTTTTTTTCCTGTCTAGACAAACTTTCTATGAATGCAGTGATAAGAATCAAAAAATCACTTGATGATTATCCAGTCCAGCTCTAAAATAAATGACCCATGTGGGGACTGAAGTAAATAAGCTCTAAACATTTTTTCCTACAGTCAGTGGAGGAAAAAGTGAAAGAAAACCAAGAATGAACTCCATGCTGTAAAGATGAGCAAACATCAATATTCTCATTCCATTACCTTGCTAATTATTTAATCATGGGATTTTTGTGGTTTTTCTCTAATACAGAAGAGAGTGTGTGTCTTCTTTTCCTTCAACTACTAACTAATAAGCTGGTTTTGTATTTCTTATTTATTTTTGGTCCAGACAAGAAGAATATATTTGGGAAAAGAGAGGAAAAATACAATATAATAAAATGAAATGTTTTTACAAAATTTTAAATTCTGTTTCAAAGTGTCTGTTTGCTACTGACAGTGAGAAACATGCTGCCTGAGTTCATATCATCATTGCAGCAGAGGAATCAGTTCTTTTTATCCAAGCCACACTAATAAAATTGCAGCAACACCAGCTTTCAGGATTTTTCTTTTTTATTTTTTCCAGCTTGATTTTGAAAGTAAATATCCCCTATTCTCATGCTTCTTCTAGGCATAAAGATTATGAAGAAATTTAATAATAATTTAATAGAAGTTAATAGTGGAATTTTTACTGACTTCGTTTAGACTTCAATTCTGTCAGATGTTCATGGAAGTGCTGTTTTCATTTATTAGAAGCCTAGAAAAGGTCATCATAGGCCCTGGTCCTCTATTTTACTGTGTATGTGCTGAAGGTTACATGCATGCAGAGCCTGAGTGAAGTTAACAGCGTTTCATGCTGTCACAACAATCTGCCCACCTCCTGTAATTGTAGGATCAGGACAATGACTTGTAAATTAAAACACTGATGGGCCAAACTGAAATGCTAATTCTACCTTTGAAACCCTGGGGGAACTGAGTCTTGTCTTTACCCAGACAGCTATGCAGGAGATGTTTGTCCAACCTATCTGGTACTAGCACTCTAGAGGTAATTTGCTGTATTTTTGGAAGCATTCACCCTGCATTATGTGACTGCTCTTAGACATCCAAATATTTCAAACTTACTGCAGTTATTTAGTTATTTGACCTAATCAATCTGGATATGTAGGATATAATTGCTTTCTCTCCTGTAGGAGGTAGCACAGGAAAGAAATGGCATAATTCAGCACTTCTGTCTTCTGTAGTGACAGCCTGTCATTTCCTGTACTGTGCTAGGGATTATGAACAGACAATGTATGTAGGCTGAACACAGTTGCTTGGTAACTGTCTTCTTCACTTTCTTAAACGCAATGGCCTCTCTTCAGAAGAAAGTAAATTGGTTTAATTTCTTTTGATTTTGAAGCAATAAATTTGTCTTTAACTCCTCTGAGTATATCAATAAATAGAGGGGGAGGTTATTTGAAACTTTGAACTATTCATTTGCTTGGACTTTCTACGGCAAGCCGTCTAATAAATATTAATATGGTTGTCATCATAATCAGACTTTTTTCACTCAAGTAGAGTTTATATATAGCATAGATTAAACTCTGAAATTATTGTACATGAGATAATTTTTATGGTACAGGAACAAAATATTTGCAAATTTGATACTGGAGTGAAACATTTGCAAGTTTGACAGTCTTCTATTCAAAATTAAGTTTGTTCACCATTAACTAGATGGATATTATTATGGATGCACAGACAGATTTGGACCTTACTGTAAACATTAAGGAAAAACATCAGGTTTAAAAACTTGTAAGTAAAGTCTGAAACCTGTGAGAAATAATTGCTTAGCTTCATATGTTAAAAGCTGTAGGAAGTTAAATGACCTAAGATGAAGCACTTCCAAAGCACAGAAGAGAAGCATGGCCCAAAGTGGCAATGCTCACACCATTACAGCCAGCTGGGAGTAAGGCAGGTTAACCAGAGCTGTGAGAAATGCCTCCCAAAGTGAAAATCAGAAGACCAATCATCTCAAGTATGTGTCTACCAATGCACACAGCCTGGGGAACCAATACAAGGAATTGGAGCTCTGTGCCTTGTCAGAAAACAATTACAGCTTAGGAGTAACTGAAGCATGGTGGGACAACTCACCTGAATGGAGAACTGTGATGGATGGCTGTATGATGTTTCTTAAGCAAGATTCATCAACAGAACCTGGTACTTATAGGTGAGTTCAACTACCCAAACATTTGTTGGAAGAACAATAGAGTAACCATATATCATCCATGAAGTTCTTGGCATGTGTAGAGGACTGCTTCCTGGTGAAAATGTTGAATGTGCCAGCCTGGAGTGAAGTGCTGCTGGACTTGCTA
Organism: Onychostruthus taczanowskii; assembly: GCF_017590055.1. Taxonomy (NCBI): domain Eukaryota; kingdom Metazoa; phylum Chordata; class Aves; order Passeriformes; family Passeridae; genus Onychostruthus; species Onychostruthus taczanowskii. Next base: position 6,346,149 of record NW_024502125.1, on the reverse strand, counting down.
CTTACAAAGGAAAAAGACCTGCTTTGTAATAGCCTGGCTAGTGATAGCCTAGGCTGAGGTGATCACAATATTGAGGGCTTTGGAATTCAGCCAGGTGCAGAAGGCTAGTAATAGCACAAAGGTTTTAGGAGAACAAACTTGATGCCACCCAGAGCTCACCTGGGAGCTATTTCATGGGAAGCTTCCATGTAGGATAGCAGAGCTTGCAAATAGTTCTGCTGGTAGTTTTTTGAGAATGCTCTTCTACAAGCACAAAGACAGCTCATCACCTCTGATGGTCAAGGGAGGTAAGGGGAGCAAGAAACCCTTTGGCTTAACTGTGAGCTCTTGAGCCTGTTCAAACTAGAAGAAAACATAAGAGATATGGAAAAGTGGACATTTCTGTCTTGTGCAGAGGTGCAGTTAGAAAAGAAAAAGATGATCTCAAATTAAAATTGGCCAGAGATGTCAAACACCAGAAGCAAATGTTCTTCAAGTACATAAGCAACAAGGAAAAATAGAAGGAAAATACTGGCCTGCTGTTGAACAGCAGAGTGAATCCTTCACCAACAATACTGAACAGGACGAGTTTTTCAAAATTTCTTCTCTGCTTTTACCGGCCCTGCTGGCCTCCTGGCCTTGGAAAAAGCTATCTAGGTGGGTACAAAAACAAACCTGCCATCAGAGGTAAAAGAGCTGATGTGTGAGATATTGCAGTAGCCTTGTCCCTTCACATTGATGAACCCTAAAGATACCTATCCTAGAGCATTACAAGGAGGTTAACATCATTGTGAGGACACTCTCCATGGCCTTTGAAATGTTGTGGAGATTGGGGGATGTCTCAGAAAACTGGAAGAAGACTAATGTCATCCCATCAACAAGCTCCTAAAAAAGGATCCAGAAAATTATAGACCCATCACTCTTACTTCACTCTCTGCAACAGTTGTGGAACAAACCCTCCTGAAGGCTATCACAAGGCAGAGGAAGCATGTGAGTGAGAAAAGCCAGGATAGATTCACCACAGGCAAATCACATTTGATACGCGTGATTGCCTTCTATGCCAAAGTGACCTGCTTGGTTGATGTGGGGTAGACATGTCCTATCTGGTTTTCTTAAAGAGTTTCAGTATGGTTTCCCACAGCCTTTTCTTAAAGAAACTGTTGTATTATGGTCTAGACAAAAGGCATGTGAGCCTGGCTGGCAGGTTGGTACCCAGGGGATGTTGGTAAACAGCAACCTGTCACAATTGCAATTCCTCAGGGTTGATATTTGGCCCAGGACAGTTTAGTGTATTCATAAGTGATGTGGAAGATGGGATCAAGAGTGACTCAGTAAAATTTGCTGATGACACCAAATTGAGTGGGAAAGAGGACACTTGGGAAAGGAAATCCATCCTGCAGGAATAATTGGATAGGCTGGAAGAGTGGGTTAACAAGAAGCTCAACAAGAAAATATGTAAGGTCATGTCTCCGGAAAAGCATAATCTGGGAGAGCAGCATGGGCTGGGATCTGCCCATCTGGGGAGCAGCTCTGTGGGAAAGGACCTGGGGTCCTGGTGGACAAAGTTCAGTGTGAGTGACCAGTGGGCTGCTGTGGCACAGAAAGGTGCCAGGAGACCGGGTGGCATCACGGGCATCACCAGCAGAGATGACCAAGCTGTTATCCCGCTCCATTCAGTGCTTGTCTGCCTCACCTGGAATCTTGTGTTCAGTTTTGGTCCCCACTGTACAAAATAGATGTGGACAGGCTGCAGAGGGTCCAGAGAGGACCACAAAGATGATCAAAGGCCTGAGAATCCTGACCTGTGAGGAATGACTGAGAGAACTGGGTTTGTTCAGCCTTGAGACAAGGAAGACTTTGGGGAGACTTTATCACCGTGTTCTGGTATTTAAAGAGCAGCTGCAGAGGAGATAGAGTCTCCCTTTCTACAAGGAGTCACGTGGAAAAATATGATGGGTACAGATTACTCCTGAATAGATTCTGATTGAATGCAAGAGGAATATTTTTCAGAATAACAACAATCAGCCATTGGAATAAACTCCCCAGGGAAATAGTGGATTCTTCAAAATTGAACACTTTTAAGATCAAGCTAGACAAGGTGCTGGGGCATCTGGTTGAGGCCCAAGAAAGGTTGGATCAGATGATCCTTCAGGTCCCCTGCCAACTTGATAATATATAAATCTAAAAATTCTTTTGATTATGAAACTAATTTCTTCTTGCACATAAAATCTAGAGCAGTAAACTCTGGGATATAAAACACAATAATTTTAATAGGATGTGAAAAACAGACTTTTGTCAAACTCTACTAGCCTCTGTCAGTGAAGAACTAAATTTAGATTATTTCAAGAGTATTCTTGTTCATGTGGAAATCAGTGGAAATTTTAAAAATTCATTATTTTATTTATGTGAGTAAAAAGAAACTATCTACATAGAATTATTGCTGTGTAAGAAGTAGCTAGAAATAAAATGCTAAAATTTAAACATTTTACCCTTACAGAAGCCTAGAAAACTGCCTAGTGATGATGTCCCTTCCAAAGGCTCCTTTGGGGCATCACACATTTAACAGGAATAGTCCTATCATTTTTTATTAAATAGCTATATTCCAGTGTGGACCACGGAATTTATAATATTTCAGATGTCAAAAAAAGTATTGTGAATAAAATTAGCCTTTGTCAGAGACTGATAAATTGTTTTCCTGCCCTCTACTTCTGGCTGCTTTTTGTCTTAATACTGTAACATTTCTGTTGCTGTGAGTGCATTACCTTTCTGATATTAAGTGCTCGTACTAAGTAGTCAGCTGATGAAATCTTTAAGGATGAAAGGAAGATGAAATTTCATGTCATCTACAAACTGTGAGACACATTTGCAGACAATTTTAAGCTACTTTTATTAGTGTTGTGCCCAAGAGTTATCATTAAGGACTGCAAAAATGGGTATTTTGAAACCAAGTGGCAGTTATTTCTAATATTTTAGTATTGGTCATGATGCATCAATGAATGTCCAGGTTTCAAAAGATTTCTATAGACTATCACAGAAGATCATTATTTTAAAAATTGTGCTTTTCTTCTAGGGATAAATTAAGGACTGTGATTAGAAGACAAAAATGTGTTGACTTGACTATGTGTGTTTGTGCAACATACAGAGTCAAATTAGGAGTGTTTTCTGAAAAAGATAATGCCCGATTGTGTGCTATCAAATAATGTTTTTTAGAAGATGTTCCTAGGCAATTCAGAACTGTGTACTGCAAAAGGTCACCTGTAGCTAATCACCTATCCCTGATACAATATACATTCTGCGGTAGGAAAGAGTATTTCAAACCAGATTGGTTTTGAAGATTCAATACTTCTGAATGGAAAAGTATATCAAAATGTGTATGTGAGCTCTGCAGAATGTGCTTCAAATAATTTTGTCTGATCGCTAGGGTATTTTCCAGCTCTCCTCCCAAAGATCTCCTGGGTAGACTTTGCAATTTTAGAAAAAACAGTGTTGATTGTGAAAATGGTGATGTGATGGACTAGGAACTCATAAGAGATGGTCAGAATCTATTTTTCAGTTTGAAAGAACTTGATTCTTCACATGTCTGTTGGGCATCCAATAGAAGTCAGTAATAACTTTTTAAATGGGTCCTTGTTTTGTGAACTGCTACTTCGTGTCATGGCTTTTTGTGTTCATGCTTCACTGTGATGTGGCAGATAAAGTGTTTTATCCTGTGTTCTTTTTTTTGTTGTGAAAGCAATGAGAACAGAATGGTTGAAATAATTTCTATCTGTATACATTCTTGTTATGAAGCCATTGAGGTTTTTTTTCTCAAGCAGATGCTCTGGACTATCCTCTGGCTCTCAAGTCTTGTTGAAGGGACACCCAGCCAAAGAGTGAAATTTCAGCTTGCAATGGAAATACCTTCTTAAAATCACACCTCTGATGTGAATTATGTTCTTCCCTAATAAACGGTTTCTCTTTGAGGAGAGAAAAGAAACCGGCTGTGATTTTATGTAGTAATTGTGTTCTTCAAGGTATTCACACACTAAGCAGACAACAGCTGTCCTAGATTTAACCACACAAGAAAGAGGAGCACATCAGTATCAGACCCCCATCCCCTTCTTACCCTTTATCTTTAGCTGTAGTGTAGCTTTGGAGTTGTTTGGCGTCTTGCTCCTGGCAGATGAGATATACACATAATAGAAATATATTTAAAAAAACCAAAAAACAAAAAGTAGAGAAATGTTGCCAATAATCGTCACTGCCTGTCAAGATTACATTGCACAGAAGATATATATAATATATAATTAAACCTTCCTGCCTTTGTGGTGGCTAATTCTGCCTACGACAACCTCTAGGGCAATTTATTTTATAATCACAAATATAATCAGCTTCCAACAGGATTTTATTAATGCAGTATCCTCCCACTTTCTACAAAAGCAGTGTTTCTGCACCAGAATCAGTAGCCTTAAAAATTCTTTTGCAGGACAATTGGCTTCTAAATAGACCTTATCATGAAAAATTTAAGGACTTCAAGTAGGAAAGCACGAGATTGTGACTTTAAAAAGTGTCTAACCTATGTCTCCATCTTTCTAAGCACAGGAAATTTTTATTATTTCTTCTTTCCCCCTGTTCTGCTATTTGCTTCCTCTTTTACCTATGTGCTAGAAGAAAGAATAAAATAGAAAAATGTGTTGTGTCTGTGCAAAATTGTTTAATTAAATTTTTCATGTGACGTTTGCAAAGAATACTTGAAAAAAGCTAGAAATCCCCATTAGAAATAGGGAGTATTTTCATTTTAAAGATATCAATCAAGAGTTTTACTTGTAACCTTGTTTCTAAAATCAGCCGCGTCACGAGCAATCACTTTTGAGGGCAGTGCATTGGCTATCTTCTCTTCAGCTGGGTTAGTGCTATTGACCTTCTGTCTCACTCATAAACCTGTAGTGATTCCAGTTCTACACACATGTGCACAGAGGTTGGTATAGGACACAAATATAAACAAACAGCACAATCATTGTCCCAAGAAAGTAAAAAAATGAAAGGTTAAGAACTTCCATGTTGAGTTGTGGCAATGGAAAGGCACAGTATTTCTGAGCACAAATATATTCACTGTGTGTCGAATATTGTGACAGTACTTACAAGGAGAAAAGCACATGAATGCCCATCCCTCTTCAGCAGACCTTAAAATTCAGAGAGAGTGTATAGTAAGAATATGTGCAAATCTTTCACTTCTATTCCAGCTATAGACTGTAGGTGTATGTTAAACCTATGCACAGATATATAACAATTTCCATATCTCTGAGAAATTTCTGATGGGTTTAGAGATAGGACAAGGAGTCCTACTTGCTAGCTTCCTCTGATTTTCTATAATTATAATCAGCTGGCTGAATTTAGAACAATCTCCAGCTTTGAGACCAGTCAAAAATGAGGGGAAGTTGCAACCCTTGGCTGACCCCCATGCTAGAGCACAAACTTGACCTTATGATTAGCCGTATTCTGCTACTCTTGGCAGGTCAGTATTGCACTGGCTTTACTGGTTTAGCTTTGAGACTGCAGTGGAGACTGGCTAGATATTTGTTCCCAGAAGAATAGATAAGGACGTTTGGTTGTATTGCACAGCTCCCTTGTTTGTCTACAAATTAACAATGCATTGAATGATGCTTCAAATTTTTATGTAGTTTTATGGCTTACAGATCTATGACAGAGGAGAATCAGTTTAATAGAAGATCAAAATTGGGACCAAAAAATATTGTCGGTTAGGACTAAAAATTGTGCGTGTTCTCTAAATCAGAAATGCATTGGCAGAAGTTATTCCTTTTGTGAGGATTATTATATAGAGGAAAAAGAGTGACAGAAGCTGGCAAGTATTAAAGAACAAGAAAAGACATCTCCTCATAAATAGTACCTGTTGCGGGGTCCAACTCAAATAAAAAACAACCATAACTGGTGAAAAGGATGAGTTCTTGGTATTTCTAGTTCATGTACAAATATAATTGCTTTTATGCTACTGTGCACTCTACTTCCTTTAAATGTCTCCAATGGTGCTTTTGAGAACAGTTCTCTCTTTCACTCCTATTAGTTGCATGTAAGTTTATAATTCTCCCATTTTGTGTTTGAATGCTGTTATAAAGAAGCAGAACTAAACAGATTTTTTAGACCAAGTCATTCTATATGAATTGCTAGTGTAAATTGAAGTGCCAGTGAGGTGAACATTTTGGAAATACCATAACTTTTATGACTTATATCAGCCTCAAAGAATGACTTTTAGTTTGGAGAAAAACTGTTGTGAGGAGAAATTTAGGGTAATTTCTTTTCTTTGCAACAGAGAGAAAATTGTTTATTTAACAATAAAAAATAATGTTTTAATGGAAGAAATACAATTCAACTTTAGCAATGGGCTCAGAAGAAAAATCACAGGGTTTTTACTCTTTTTGAAGGTTTTGACTCTGCTCATTAAAATCACTGATTCCTATTTTACAGTAGATCATAACTTACAGTTTCCTCAAAGTAAGAAGAGAATGTTGATTTAATACTACTGTAGAATAAATGTTTGCAGAGAACATAAAAAAAAATATCCATTGTTGATCATTTGCCCTGGCAAATGCCAGGTTTTTACCTGTAGAGCAGCTTATGTTCTCTGGGCACTTGACCCATAATATTAATTAAGTAGGGAACAATGCAAAGACTGTTTATTCTGTTATATGCTTGTATGTTTTTTTCAAAGCTGTCAGAGTGAAAAAGAAAGGACCAGGGGTAGAGAAGCAATCTTCACTGGGACAATTTGAAAGTGGGGGATAGATGGTTTTTTGATATAAAAATATGAGTATGGATCTGGTTTTTGAAATGTAAAGAAGTCATAAGGTATATGACAGGGAGCACAGATGAAAAAATACCCATACTAATTTTACTTCATTCCTTCACACTCTGAGGTTTATAATATTTCTACCCATCAGGTAGATTGGGACATTTTTTCATACCATGCCCTGGCTTTCCAAGCCCTTTTCAAGTTAGCCTACTCATTCAAACAATATCAACCAAATCAACCTGTATAGCAGCAGTGCTTTGTGACAAGTCAGACAGTCCTGCTAGAAAATTTATTCTTCTGTGTGAAAGACAGTGGAATTTTAAAGATAAATGAAAGGGTACCGCAATTCTGTAGAAGATAAAAAAGTAGTTTCAAGTGCTATACAAAAGTAAATTGTACATGAGCTCTGACTTTGTAATCTGTTAGAAAATAAGTTTGTCATGGTTTGTAGCTTCTGCTTCAGTGAATTGGTTCACTGAAAATTTTCTTTATCGGTGAAGCATTGATTCAACTGAAGTTCAGTGTAATAATTCTATTCTGTTTTGACATCTTTTAATAATGAGATAGTTCTATTATGTTTTAACACTTGGTCCTCGTCAGATTTGTCTAGACCATGAGATCCCTAGATCTAATGACTGTGACACCCAGGATATTTAATGAGATGTTTTTTTCTGCAGTTGATTGATTTTGTTTTATTGACTTCTCACAAAATAAATCACTAACGTTACAGCTTTAATTTATTTCAATACATTAAAAATAGATTGGCTTTTTATTATGTTGTTGGGGCTTTTAAATCTGGATTTCAAAATCCATGCAGAAGCTGAAGTTTATACTGTCTGACAGTAGTTGTATTAATAGGTTTTAAAATATTCTTTCACTGTTCATCTGCACTCAACGAGACAGAGTACCTATTCCAATAGGAGATAAATATGTGGGAAAATTTTAGCCATTGCTTTTTCTCTATTCAGAAACTGAAATTTCATCTGGACAAATGGTTGTTATGGATTACCATGAGGATTCAAAAAGAAAGGTTAATTTAGAAACCAAAATAGAAATAGAATAGAAGCCAAAAGTATTTCTGAAATTGTCCAAAGGAAACTATGATAGTAATGTAAGAGGAGATAAAAAGCCATACTCAGTAAAACTACATTCAGGAGGAGGAGATGATGTTAATCCAATAAGACAGACCTGAACTTTCTGTCTAAACTTCAAAAGTTGAAATAAACTTGATTTTTTGTTATTTTTTTAACTATTTACATCTCAAAGAGGTATATATATTCATTGAAACCATATTCTTGATTTTGTTATGTATTATTTTGTTATGCATTAATTAGAGCTTACTGTGCTCTTGAAGGATAGCTTGTCTCTATTTTAACATGAAACAATGTTCATGGCAGCAACTTTTTATATTTTTGTTTCTTAGCGAGTATCATTTGCTCTTACTACCCCTACATCATTTAGGTGTAGTGGTAGTAAGAATCACTCAGATTATGTTTTCAACCATGCATGCTTGCAAGCCCTCCTATTTATCACTGCTCTCAGGATTTTGAACTTAATGATATTTCCAGTGAATAGTTTGCTTGGTATTTTCCCCAACCTTGGGAGAATACTTTGAATATGTTTTCCTTCTCATTTTCAACTTCTCTCGGCAGTTCCATCTCTTTTGATGGTAAGCTATAACTTCCAATTATTTATTATTTTGTTGTTGTTGGGTTTTGTTTGTTTGTTCTTTGGATTTTTTTTTTTTTTGTTATGTTTTTCCCTTCCATTTTTTCTTCACAGAAAATGCTGTACTAGTACAGGCACATGAAACTGACTGAAGTCTATGTATCTTTTTGGATCAATCCATTTTAGTGACTTTTCCCCCGCACCCAGAACCATTTGGTCCCTATTGTCCCCTGTAGCTTGTGCAAACCTATTTTCTTTCTAGGGAGGATGAACCAAGGATTTAGAATTTATTCACCAAAGCCTTTTTCATGTAGGATATGTTCAGATGGGTAAGCAGACTGTTTTTCCCTAAGCTTATGTTTAAAATATGTAGATCTACCACTTTGCTGTAAAGGCAGCTATTACTGTGATTTCTCTTTTTGTGCAAAGCTTTTAGTCAGTCAGTGTTCCCTAGTTAGGGAAACTTTGTGACTTGTTGATAAATTTTCTGTTCTTTTCCTTAAAACAATTACCTAGACTTGATGAGCACATTTGTCTCTTTCTCATTTTGACTAGACAATTGTGTTGGGTTTTGTTTCTGTTCTTCTTTTTAAGGGATGGTTTCTATCATCAAATTTTACATTACAGAATTAAATGGTTTAATGTAGTTTAGTTTTTAGTTAAGGAAAAAATCCACAAGCTATGGAAGTGATTCCTTGAAAGGATTTTAGCAGCTTCCTTCAGACCTGAGAGAACCAGTCAGCTGGCTAGTTTTGAATATTGGCACCCTGTCAAACCACTTAAGAAAGCTGAATACGCCTCCGTGAAATCACATTTAAAAACAAACAGGTCTCAGGAAAAGCTCTCTTTCTTCCAGCCTTTGAACAGGTGACTGGATGCTTGCTGGCCAGGCCCCGCTCAGCTGCGTGGCGGGCCGGGCTCGCTCTGCCGTGCGGCCTAGCTGGCTCAGCCCGCGGCATGGCTCGGCTGAGATTCTGCTACCGCTGAGCTCCAACCACGGCCGGTGCGCCAGGCCGGCTCTGCTCTGCTCCAGGTGGAGCTGAGCTGGGTCCCACTCCAGCCATGAGCTGCCCAGCCATCGTGCTGGCACTATGGAAAATCATGCAGCTGAGGACAGAGGTGGCCCTGCAGCCCCGTGCAGAAAAGCAACCTCACAGCTGGAATTGAATGTGGCAGGTGCCAGAAAACAGCCATGCAGCCAGAACAGCCGCTGCCTGGCAGAGATCACGTAACCATCTATAGGCCAGGGTGAGGTATTAACTCCTGTAGTGCACAGATGAAGCATTGTCAATCCTGTTGATTGAGTGAAAAGGAAAGGGTAAAGACATGTAGAGAAAACAACCTGGAGATACTGAGGCCAGTGAAGAAGGAGCCAAATCTAGATGGGAGGAGTTTGAGGAGATGCCTTAGTCTTGTGCTGAAATTCTTTTGTAAGACTATGGTGAAGATATAATTAATACACCAGATTTTTTTCCCCTGTAACTCATGGAATGCACTGGGGGGATGCAACATTCTAACCACAGCCGTGAGCAAAGGCACCCATGTTGAAGTAAACCGATATTGAAGTAACTGTGATCCATTGAGAAGCTCGAAGAGAGAAATGAGAGAGATGATAAACCTTGCCCCAGGAATAGAAGAAGAAAACCTCTGTTCCCAGAGATAAAAGAAGAATACTTTTGTTTCTATTTTTTGTTTCCCTTTTTAAAATTTCTATTTCTGTGTTTTTGAACAGCTCATCCTTAAAACTGTACTCCAATAAGCTGAAATGACCCATGGTATAACTGTGGGAATATTATTAAATCATGGGAGAGGCAGATTTCTGGGAGGTTGCTATTCATGAAAACTAAGACCATGAGAGAAGAGTTTCTTGTGGTAAAGTCTCCATGGCATGGCAGGAGAGACTTCTCTCTCTAAGTGGATTGAAGAAAGATTATTTTTAAAGTGGTAGACTGACTGAAAATACCAAAGATGTCTCTATGTTTTCAGTGGGGAAAGAGGAGTTGGGGGGAGGAGAAGTATTCTGAAGGTTTCTGATTTCTTGCTTTCCTCTCCTCCTAATCCTTGTCTTGCAGCAGAAAATGAGTAAATAATTCTAGTGGGTGCACTGGCATTGGGCCAGCACTCAACCCACCTCAAAAATCTGGAGTTTGAGTGTATATAACTGAGCAAGACTTAGCCCACTTATACCTTTTTGCACAAAGGATGTATACAGGAATTGCAGGATTTTTTCTTTTTGAACCCATGACAAAAGTTTTATTGACATTCATTTTTATGTCTGCCAAAAAAGCTATTTCCCAGAATAAAAAACTCCTCCAAAGGTACACCTCATAATTTGCTTATAGTAATTTCTTTAGACATTACCATCATCTTTCCATCTTCTGTCAAGCATGTCTTTCATATTGGATGTCTTGCATATGGGATCAGTAAATAAGAAAATATTTGCTTCATTATTTTTCTTCATTATTTCGGATATGATTTCATCAAATAATATTACTGTGAAATCTGCTGTGAGGTCTGCTGATAATACATATATTTGTTTCAGTTGATTTTAGTGGGTCCAAGTATAATGCTTTATATTTGATGTTTGTTATATTTTGACAATAGTAGACCTAAAAGGAAGTTCAGACATGACTGTGCCATTAAATTATTTCCAGTGTTGCAGTGACTTGTGGAGTTTCTACAGCTGAGCATTAGAGAATCATTAAAGAGGTGCAGAAAAAATCATTTTATTCTGAGAGGCGTTTACATTCTATCTGTGCTGTTGCTTCCTAAACTGTTTAGCTGGCTCATCGTTAGTGTTTGTCACTGCAGTACCTAGCTCTGCTGCCAAGCATAGCATCAAAAGATAATAAGCTTGGAAGGGACCTGAGGAGATCTTAGTCCATTTCCTGCTCAAAATAGGAGCAGCTGTGAGGTTAGATTAGCTTGTTCAGAAATTTATACAGTCAAGTGATAAACTACACAACATCCAGCAAAATTGCACACAACCACAAATGAGCTGGGTTTTGAAGGACCTTAGAGAGATTGCACAGTTCATCCTCACACCAGCTCAAAGAGGAGTGTGTTGCTCAGGGATGTGTCCAGTCAGATTTAGAGTCTCTCCAGATTTATTTTGGATGGGATAGTTACTTTTCTTTAGAGTGTAGGGCTATGTTCTGTATTTGTGCTACAAAAGTGTTGATAACACGGGAATGTTTTCATTATTGTGGAGCAGAACTAGAGCATCATGGAAGCGTTTTTGCTCCTCACATTACCCCATCAGTGAGAAGGCTGGGGGTGCACAAAGAGCTGGGAGGTCAAACAGCTGGCACTGCTGACCCCAGCCGACCCAAGTGATATTCCAGACTACAAAATATCATGTTTGGCACATAAAGCTGTGGGAAGAAGGAAGAAGGGTATCTTTGTAGTCATGGCTTTTGTTCTTCCAAGTAACCCCTGCACATGATGCAACCATACATCTCCAAAGGTTCAAGGGTGTTCTCCGTCCTAGGTAGTGATGTTTGCATTCACCCTTGCTGAAGTGAACACAGTCCCCCTTGACACATTCTACCAATCACTGGAGGTCTTTTTTGGACTATTTGCCCTTCAGTGATTTGTCCTGAGAACTATTACTCCACCTCTGGCATGAAGCAAGATAGAACTGAGGCCATCAGTGCCCAGCCATGTCTGAAGTTTTGCCTTTTATTTTTTCAGTTTTCTTATTGGGTCTGGAATAATATTTAGATGCAGGTTGTTTTTTTTTTTTTGGTTTGGTTGCTTGGTTTGGGGTGGGTTTTTGTTTGTTTTGTTTTGTTTTGTTGGAGTTTTTTTGTTTGTTTTTCCTGATGGCTAGTGAAACAATGTGCAATTTCTGATCTGCTTTTTGCTTTCTCTCCCTTTTCTGCTCTTTGCTATCACAGCTGTACTGTAGCTAGTTACATTGTAGTCCTTATATTTTTAAAAGCTGCATCAAGGAGCTTTTATATTTATTTGCCTGTGAGATGTTTACATGGGCTTAGTCCATCAGCTCTCTCTGTTGACGTTATTGAACACTTATGCATACATTTAGCATTGCTGGCTTCAAAAGTTTGAAAAATTTATATACCAGGGATTTGATCCTGTCCATCTCTTCTCATGCAGACAGTCCCATCTTTCAAAAATGAAGTCAAAGGACATATCTTAAATGAGGTGGGTTGGATACAGTCCTTCACAAAAATACCCAGAAGACCTCGAAACGCACACTCCAGGGGGTGAAGGCCTTTTCAAGGAAGGAAGAATATGTTTTCCCATATTTTTTAGTATTCTATTCTTCATATTCAACTTCAGTAACAGTGAAACTCAAATCTGATCAGGAAAAAGGGATAGAAGATAGCTGAAAGTTGGGAGTTTTAAACTTCTAATTACTGAGAAGCATGTTGTACAGCATTCACTGAGCAGTAAGCAATGTGAACTAGACCTCATTTTTGTCAGTAAGGTACATCAAAATGGATGTCAAACATGGAAACATAATGTGAATTTCTACTCAGTTTTGCTAAAGTTTTATTATTTACTGCTTTAAAATAATCTACAGTTTTGAGTCTTGAAAACACTAATCTGGAAGAATTAATTTTATTTCCCTGCAAATATTTAACAAATATAACAGGATTTCCTTGTATATGAGCACAACACTATATTCTCTTCTCTTTATTTGGGATAGGAGGCACTACAGATGGAATGTAATGAAAGTCTTATATGTGTACTGATTTGTGGTCAAACATATAATAGAGAAACTTGCACTGAGACCTAAAAGTATAGTAATACTTTCTCAAAGGTAATAGCATAAGACAGAATTTATTACACAAGATTTCTGCTCTTTGATATTATACCATAGTAAGGAGACTGGCAGCGGTCAGTAAAAGATCCAGCTCTGCTGACAATATTTTAACTGCAGGCATGTTCATATGGGAGACAGTGAAAAGAACGGCAGTGTAACTTAAACTGGTTCTAAAATAATTGTTTCTGTTCAGTGTATCCACCACAGGAAGCACCTCAGCCATGGAGCTAGGTCAACAAATACCTGCTGTAACTTCACTGTGTGGCTATAGAATGGCATTTAATACGGATTTCGCATCTGTTCTCAATGATGATGTCCAATTTTAAGAGAGTTTATGCTGTTCCTTGAGTAAGATACTGCCCTCTAGTATGTGGATCACAGCACCCAGAACCTGGTAGCACTGAATGGCTGTCGGTGGGAGACACAAATTCTTCATTGCACTGTCAGATTACGAGACTTGAACCAACATTGTCGGTAGTCTGTCTAAGTGTGCACTTTTTTGACTATTTTGCCTTGCACAGGATAGACCTGTGTTGTAGCAGAATAGGGAAAGGGGAAGATGGAAATCCTAGTATTTTGAAAGAAAAATTTATCATTCTTTTTGGGACACAGAAAAAGCAGGATCTTGAAGTGGCTTTTCCACAGAGTAGACTGGTCATTAATTTTGAGTTTCTCCTCAGGTTCATAGTTTATTTTAAAGACATTTCCCATCTTTGGCATTGCAACACATCTTCTAGAGTCTTGTGCCTGTATGTGACACCAAAATCTGTTCCTTTACCAGAATTAGTGTTTCTTGAAATACTTGGTTTCATTAATGCCATTAGATCTTCCCATGAATGGTCAGAAAAATAACAGCAGGGAATTCTCACTGTAAATTCCCACTCTGAGTTAATTTCCACTTCAAATCACCATCCTTGCAGTAGTCTGTTTAATGCTGGATACTACCCCTTGCCCTTTAAAGGGCAAGAAATCTGCAATGTAACTTCACTTTTGACTTTTGATTCTGTTGTATTAGAGGACTTGTGAAGATTCACAGCAAATGGAGAGAAAGGAAACTTATACCTTAACAGGAGTTTTTATAATGCCATTCTGCCTGGCTGGCAGAGCAGAACAGTCTCTCACAGCCTATCTGACTGGCTAATGGTTCAATTGCAGTGCACATACTTTCTCTTCTGAGTAGCTGTGGGTGGATGCTGAAAACAAAATGCTATGCTTGCTGGCAGTGAGCAAAGAATGTTTTCAGATGTAGTGTAACAAAAGGTTTGCCTCACAATTTGGCAGTGAGATTTATTTTGGTACCACATTGTTCTCAGATGGATATAATTATGGCTCAGGCAAACGTTTTTCCAGTGATTTATGACCTCCCCAAAATTACTATTTTGCCTGGTATTTTCCTTCATGTTCTTCATCAAAAGTGATAATTTTTAATGGGAAAATGAAAAAGAGATACTTTCAACTTATTTTTGAGCATGATAAAATGAGCTTCTCTTACTATTAAAAGAAAGTTAAACATTTTCTAAGCTGGAGTGCTTTGAAAAACATATATTTTTTCAGTAAGAATACTTTCTTCATGGCTCAATATTCAGAGTTCAGAAAAGTGTAGCCTTAAATGAAAGGTTTAACACAGATATCATAGTCAAATGTTAATGCATTCTCTTACTGCTCTTCTAAAGGAAAAAAAAAAGATAAGAAGAAGAAAAGACAAATTGCATGTCATTAGCAAAATGCAGCTTTTTTGCACATTGGTTCAGTCACCATATAAATAAAGACCACAAATTCTTCTCATCACTCTAATGATAGAAGAAATGAACCATTATGAAAAGAAATTGCCTTCAGTAAAATCCCACAAAAGATCATCTCCAAAAAATGACAAAAGAACACAAAAAGAGTTAAGTCATACATTTGGTAGTAACATATGAATGCCCAGAAAAAGAGCAGATCATAACCTGACATTAAAACTGGGGTTTTATTAAGTATAACCCAAGAGCAAATAAAAATCTAGAACCTACATATGTCTTCTATTAAATTATGGAAATTTCTAAATCTTTAGTTAAAGAGAAAGCTACAGATGCCTTACAAAGGAAGTGTCTGAAAAAACCAATTAGTATTAAGTGTAATAAATTCATGACAGATAGGACCAGTCAGAAATTTCAGCATTCCTATATTTCCTGTTATTTGCGAAAGAAGATGGAAGTATCTAGGGTATGATTTTAAAATGGTAGTAACACCTTTAGATAATTAAAGGAATATGTAACAGGTCTAAATGAAAGAGCCTTCATGTAGAAAACATGTTGAGAAATAAACCTCGCAGTAGAGAGAAAGTGCTAGGAATAGTCCATCTGATCAATAGTTTACTTAATACCCTTGAAAAACTTTCAGGAGCCTGGAACTAGTTCAAATTCTACTTTATCTTTGCTTATTTATTTTAATTTATGTGATCTTTCATGTTGCTTGAATGGGTTTTATTGAATATTTCCAATTTCTGAGTCAAGTACGAAAAATTAATATAAATTATGAGGTAAAGAAAATTGTAATAAGTGTAACAGGACTCTCAGTGCTGTCAACAGAAAATAGTGTTAATTCTGGTTTCTTGCAGGCAGCATCCTGCTTTGGAAAAAAACTGCCCTGTCCTGGTACTGTGATATCTTGATAAAACGTGTATCATTTTAATAACCACCATTACATTGCCTCTTTTTAGAGGCTAGGGGAAGCAATCAAAGGTACGTGCTTTTTTTTTTTTTTTTTTCAGTACTACAAAGGCTACTGTCCCAGAGAAATTCTGATTTTCTCAAGCTCCATGGCAGATTTGCCACTTTGTAAAGCCCACCTTAGATGGATTCTTGCCGACAAACCAATTACGGCTGAACTTCCAGTAAGAACTTCCAGTAAAAGGCACTAGAGTTTACATGTTCCATGTTTATGAAGCCAGACAGTACCTTTGTAGTTACATTTACAGATTGCCTCCACCCTGCAGGTTATGAGTCCTCCTTTGATTAATTGCTATGCAAACCTCAGAACAATGTCTAAGCTTAACCTGAATATGTCAGAGATGAAACACCCAGCCTAGGTTTTTGAAGTTGCTCCAGCTGTTAGTTATTTTTCCTGTTAAAATGCTATTGACTAATGTTACCTACTTTGAAGCTTTAGGCTTTGGTCCATATTGCCTCCATATATGTTAAAATTAATCAGGTTTTTTGTTGTAGATGTTGCTTTTCTATTCAATGGAAGATTGATTTCATTTCCTGAGAAGATGTAGATTTTTTTTTCTGCCATTTTAAGGACTTCTATGTGCTTTTCTCTCAAATTTTCATTACTGCTGTGTGTGAGAGTCACAATATTCATGTCTTTGCAGAAATTTATCCTAAACAGTTTCTAGTCCTTTCCATAGCTAGTGACAGGCTTCACTTTTGATTAGAAAAACAGCAATTGTTTAAATTCTGACTAATTTGCATCCAGAACTCTAGAATTATGGTAGGGCATGCCACTGTTAAAAAGAATCCTATTCTCATATAGACTCTTATAAAATAAGAATCTCTAGAGTTTAGAGTATGAAAGATGCTAAAAAGCTGATGATCAGCAGTTTTTTATATTTATCTAAATATGGATATCACCAAACAGCACTGAAAAAAGAAAGAAAAGGAATTTGCATTCATGTGTTAATGAAGTGTATTGAAGTTGAATTTAAATGTTTCCCAGTTTATAAATTTCTCTATTATTATGAGTTATTGTAATAGTTGCACAAAAACCATAAATGTATTTCAAAATTTTCAAACATCAGTCTTAATATTCAATATGTCTTAAGAAAATTAAAAGGGTTGTATATTCCTAAAATATTTTTTTTTGCATATACAAGTTATCAAACAGACATATTTATGTTTCTTTTTACTAACGCACTTAACACTAACACTTTTACTAGCACTAACACTTAACATTTAAAGACAAATACTGAATTAAATTTGCATTTTTAATTAAGTAGTTATTCCATGATAATGACAGTCTGTGTTCAGATTTCAGGAGATATTTATTTAAAAGATTAATGAAGAAAGGTGCACTGATAATAAAAATATCTAAATAAAAATATGCGAAGATGTGCTTTTTTGGGAAGATTCTTCTGTAGCACAGTAGTAGCACCCTATAGCACAGTTTTTTGTGTATCTGATAGCAGGTCAGATGAATATTTTCCAACTTCTAATAAACACTCAGTTCTCAAATTTGTGGTTGAATACCCCTATACTTAGGTTTCTTCCCTGCTGACCAAGGTGAGAAGTGATTTATAATAACTGCAATTATTGATACTTCAGGCATTTGTCAAATCCTTAATTTCTTGCAGTTTCTCTACAAAACAAGTTGGGTTATAACAAAGGCTAGAATAATTGAATTGTAATACAACTTACAGCTAAAAAGCTGGATCAAGACCTTGGTTGCTGGTGGAATGAAAGATGGGAATCACTAGTTTAAATATGTTAGAAATATTTTGTTTCATGTCATATGCATAAGGTGGTGATGGAAGGGGTTTATGGAGATATTGAGTCCAAGGCCCAGTTCAAAATAGGGCCATCAAGGGCAAGATGCTCAGGGCTGTATCTAACTCAGTTCAAAATATCTCCAAGGACAGAGACTCCACAGCCTCACTGGGTTTGAGAACACTCACAGTAGAAAAAATAGTGGATTTTCCGAATTTTTAAAATATTTATTTTAAAGACTTAAATTGAATGTCTTATGCTTGTCTCCTTATTGGTCTTGTTTGCTCTTTGGTTTCTTAATAAAATAAAAATACCTAATCTTGTGAAGTAGAACTGGAAAAGACCGCAGAATATTATTTTTTTGCATCTTCTGAATTCAAAGCAAGATAAATTCTACATAAGTAGTCTGCAAACAAAATATGTTTCAAAAATCCCCCAATCATAAAAATTTTACAGTCCAAGGTCAAGTGTCCCAGTACTTCATTATCTCACCTTGAAAGACTTTTCCTGGTGCTTAAGGTAATCTCACTTAGTCCAGTATTTCTTGTATGTTTTATGGGGCCATGGAGAAATTATGATTCCATTCTGGAAAACATTTTGTGTATTTGAAGACTCTTGTCCCGACTCTGTCAGTCTTCTCTCAACTGTATAATCCAGTTCTCAGTCATCTTTCCTATGTCATTTTTCCTAAGCCTCTGATCATCCACGATACTCTTCTATGAGCTTTATTTTCTGAAAGTGTTGTATCCTTCTTGAGGTACTGTACAGCATGCAACATGGTACTACAGCTGAAGCCATACTTGTAATAATGAAAAGTATGTTTTTCTTCACGTGTCCTGTACATTGGTCTACTCTGCTTTGTGTGCATGAATTTCACATGCTATTCGTGCAAGTGAGTTTAGATTTAAGATCAGCAGTGGGCAATATGAAAATAAAGTACTCAAACAAATGTTGCTGCCTCTTATGCTGTGTAAAAGCAGGCTTTCCCATCATTGTTATATGGCTTAAGAGTGATATACATTTGAACTTAAGAAACATTAGGTACTGATTTTCATAGGGTACTTGGACTTCAGGAGACAAATGATCTCTTGTGGATAGGTTATGATGGGAGGCTGATTGCGAGTGGAGCAGCAAGGCATCTGGCAATGCTGGGTTAACAGCTCATGTCATATGCAAAGATTTGGTTTTTATTTGTTTTTTCCTTAGTTTACTTTGAAGAACAAGGATGATAGTGAAGAGATGGAGGCATGAACACATTTGCCAGCAATGGCAAATGTGAGGAAGATTTTTATCTAGGTTCGGGAATGGTGACAAAGGCCTGAAGAGAGGTGCAAGGAGACATGACAGATAGTAAGGAAATGCCTGGTGATGCAACATGAAGGAAGGTCTCTGATTTTCAATCAGTAACATCACTGTTTTTCAAACAGTGTTACTGGAGGCCTGTCTCAGACACCTGTGTATCAGTGCACACAGCATGGGGATCACAAGGGCAGAAGTCCACGTGCAGATCTTCAGTCTCATTGGGATCACAGATATGATTTTCTTGAATAAAGTGCTGTAAAGAATGGGAAATGAGTCCTTAGGTGTACAGATCAGAAAGGCAGGGAGGAGGACTTGCATTATACACAGAGGCCAGAAGGCCAAATGCACAAAGATCTAATTGGTGTTCTGTGGGTAAAGGAGCATCAGTATCAACTAAAATGACTCCATGAGAGGCTTTGACTACAAACCACCTAATAGCAAAAAATTGATAAGTCTTTCTTTAGAAAAGTGGAAGAAGCCTTACAGGTGCAGGGTCTGATTCTAGGCAGAGACGTGTCATTACTCTAACAACTACTAAAGGATATTGAGGCCAAAGCAACCCAGGAGATTCCTGGAGTACATTTAATAAAATTTTTGGATGGATAAGCTGACTAGAGAATAGTCAGACCTGTTCTTCTCAGAAAGTACTGGCTTGGATTGCAAAGGTCATGGCAGTCTCTGCTTCAGCCATCATGAAATGATACAACCTAAGATAGTGAGAGTATTGAACAAGACTAATAACAGAATTACAAACATGGAATTGAGAAAGGAAGAAGCATGATTACTGTCTTAGTGTTTTAACTTGGTACTAAGCAACAGTTCTCTGTGGTGTCATTAATTCTATTTAGTTGTGTTTGTGTAATTTATTGGACAGACAAATAGAACTAAAGTTTTAGATTCAGACTTCTACTCACATTTTTATGATTGAATGTGTCCACTAAAAACAAAGCCTCTTTGAAACTCATGCATTTATTACCTTTTAGGTTTTTCCCCCAGCTAGTATTTTCCTGCTTTCTTTGTAGATTTATTTTAAAAGAAATAATTTTATTCCCTATGTGGAAAGGGGATATGGGTTCCAGGTATGAATTTTCTAGTTCCAAATTATATGAGCACTACATAGTGAAATGTCACTGAGAAGAATGAATGAAGTCAAAAGATGAAATGTGGAAATGGAGTGCTATAGTTCTGAGGAAACCACACAGTGTGTTTCCCTTGTTTATGAGGCTGTTATACCTTCCCACACTTGAACCAAACTATGGTTGGTGATGATCAAGCGGTGCTGTGGGTCAGATGTACTCCATAAGAGTTGCATATGGTTTGTTCTGAAACAATTTTTCAATGAAACAATCTTTCTCCACAAACTTTTCTTATGGAATGGTGTCTGGAAAACCTCACTGAGGCTACATTTCTGGGAGAAAGATTTATATACACACAGAAGAAATTTCAGCTTCTTTCAGTTTCTGAATAAATGCTCTATTCAGCAGTGGAAATTAGGAAGCAGAGTACTGTCCCTTTTGACAATGTTTTCTGGGACTGTTTGTAATTTTCTAAGCTGTACTAGTAGAATTTGGATTCCAGAGGTAAGTTATGTGGGGAAATTCTTCTGTGTGGCTCCTGACTGAGTTCAATATGGCATAAACTGGTCCTGTCAGTCCATAGGTGACTCAGTAGTTCACCAGTAGCAGAAATGTAGAACCCTGACAATTATAATGAGAAAACTTATAGGCCCCTAGGTTTAGGTAGTGAATTTTAAGGGATGTATTTTGAGCATGGATCTTCATGGTGTCAAATAAATAGGTAAATTCCTTTAACTTCTCTAAGACTACAGTGTGAAGTGAATAGAGTACTCTTGTAATCTAAGAAACATAAGAGGTCTTAGAACAATAAGAGATTGGAAAGAAAAATGTAATTTTAATGTAGCAGCTTTTTAATGTTAATTTCTTCTTTTCTCAGCCACTTACAAGAATGAGTGTTTTTTTCTTTTTCTTTCTTTCTTTTTTTTTTTTTTTTCCCTGAAGTACATGGGATTGGAAATGCTATAATGTGCTGAGAGAAATTCTGTGGCAAAGAAAAATGAAGCACTGATACCAGTAATCAAGACAAAACTCTGTGCAATTCTAAGGAGCTACAACAAATTGTCAGCTTCAAGTGATTCCTTCCACCCACGTACTTATTACTGTCTGTTGTGGCACAGAAGAAAGAAAAGGGTGGCACTAAGTGAACATTTCAGTAGGGTTATACCTGCAGTAAGATGTTGATCCCTGAGCCCTTTCTCAAGTACATATTTTGTGGTGCACTGCCTTTTTTTGGAGTAAATTTGCATATTCTTAAGAAAAAAAGAAAATATTAGGCTTTTAACAGAAGGAAATGAGGCTAAAATTAATTAATTTTGACTGAATTATAGGTACATACTATGTCATGCCTTGGAATCCCGATGGTCTGAGATGAGTTGTGGATCTTTTCTGGCACATATTCACATTTCTTTTTGGCAGAAGTCAACCTCTGAGAGGAGGAGAGTTTGTATCTCTGTTATCTCATGAAGAAGAAAAAATCATATGTGCTAGAGATGATGAACTGTGCATTATGTTAAATGGTTTGACTGCATCTTTTGTCAAGGAAAAGCCTAATGAACTCGAAATTCAACTTTCTTCCTGCGGGCTGATTGAAAGAAGGTGATGCTGACCTTTCAAGAACACTAAATCCCTTATCCAGAGACTCAGGTGTGGTCCATCAAACAAGACAGGCACAAACTGAATTAATTCAATTGAACTGGTTTTTTGTAGTACAGCTAGAAGAGATTTAAGACTCTGTGGTTTAAATATCTAATCTGAAGGAACAGTGAAATGCAAGATGAATTTGCAATAATCAAAGAAATTACAAGGCTAGCTATTGATGTGAACCTGAAAAAAGTAATTTGTGTAGCCAGTAGAAGTAATATTGTTATGCACTTAGCTGAGAAATACTTGTTAAATCATTATAAAAGTGCATTAAGATAAAATGGTGGGTGTAAATAGCACACTGTATTCCTTCTGCTAACCTGGATTGGATGACTTGACCCTGTATGGCTGCCAGATGCCTTCTAAATCTTGTAGCACTACCCTCTTCAGCTGGACAGGGGAAAAAATATGATGAAAGTTCACATGTTGAGATAAAGAGAGATCATTCACATCTTACAGTCGTGGGAAAAACAGACTCAACTTATTAACTTATTGCAAATAATTTTTATCTGATACTCAGTTACGAATAGGGTAATGAAAAGTCTAAAAACCACCATCCCCTAATCAACCTCAATCCTGATTTTCTGTACCTCCTCCCCACCAGTGGCACAGAGGAGTGGATCATTTGGCTTGTGACTAATTCCTCACGTGTCTTTGCAGCACACTTCTTACAGGGAAGACTCATTACACTCTTTTCCTACTCCTGTGTGGAGACCATCCCACAAGAGACAGCCTTCACAAACCTCTCCAATATGACTCCTTTCTGTGGGTTGCAGTTCTTCACAAACTGCTCCAGTGTGGGTCCCTCCCACTGAATTCAGTCCTTCAGAAATACATTGTTCAAGCCTGGGTACCCCAAGGGGTCACAAGTCCTGCCAGAAAACTTGCTCCAGCACGCCCTTCTCTTTCCACAGGTCTATGGGATCTGCCAGCAAACTTCTTCCAGCATGGGCTCCTCTCCTCAGGGGTCCAAATATCCTGCCAGGGTCCTCCGGACTCCTGTTTTCCATGGGGTCACAACCTCCTTCAAAGAGATCCACCTGCTCTGGCACAGGGTCCTCCATGTGAATCTCTGCTGCACCGTGGTCCTCCATGGGCTGTAGGGACACAGCTGTCTCCCCATGACCTTCACCACTGGCTGCAGAGGAACCTCATTTCGGGTGCCTGGTGCATCTCCTGCCCCTCCTTCTTCACTGACTTTGGTGTTTCAGAGCTGTTCATCTTGCATATTCTCACCTTCCCCTTGGGCTGCAGTTGCTGCTGCACAGTTTTTTCCTGCCTTTCTTACATATGTTATCCCACAGGTGCTTCCCCTGTCACTGATGGGCTGGGCCTTGGGCAGCAGCAGCTGGCTGCCACAGGCTTTGTTGGCTATCCTTGTAGCTTCATTCCCCACCCCTTCCAACCCCCTAGTACCCCAAACCTTGCCATCCAAATCAAGTACAAGAATAGACAAATAGCAGCTTCATGATCCCAAATGTCATGTAATTGTGGCACTATGGTACAACTTGTTTATGTATGGATTATTGTTACCAGCTTTGAAATATCTTTATACTGGTTGAGCAACAAGCATATAGTCACAAGCAGTTACGCCTGTAATATGATTAGATCTTGAGACAACCACAAATGTGACATTATAATACCCAAACCAGTCAATTTTTGGCTCCAAACTTGGATATTCTTTTGATATTTCCAAGTGACATCCAGAATTACAAAAATATTTGTATTTAATAAGACTTGTGACATCAATATCCATAGCATTATTGTCTGGAAGTTGACAAAGTGTATCTGGATGAATGGCAGCCAGATGAATTGAAAATAGACTGGACAATTGTAGACAATGGCTTGATATCTGATTGGCAGCCAGAAAGTCTCAAGGAGAGTATATTGGAACCAATATGCTGAGACTAGTTCCTCCCTATTGACCTGGATGATGAGATAAAACACATGTGTAACATATACCAGCTGGGAGTGGCCTCAATATCTAATGATAGAGCTACAGTCCTTAAGTTTGGATTAACAGAACTCTCATGAAATTCCAAGAAAAGAAGTGCAAAGTTCTGTATCTGGTGTATGTGTAGGCTGTATGTAATAGCCCAAATCAGTTACACCACTAATGCCAAATAAATTTAATTAAGCCACAAGCATGCTCATAGTCCAAATAAGTCTCAAGTTGTACACCAAGCTGCATTAAGAAGCATGTTGCCAAGGAACTGAGGGAAATTGCTGTATCTTTGCAGTAAGATTGGACCTTCTGGAATACTCTACCTGTTTCTGAATGCCCTGTTCAAAACAGATGCAGGAGAAAGGTCCAGCAGAGTGCAGCAAGGATGGACAGTGTCCTAGAATACTTTGATTCATGGATGGAAATGGAGGAACTAGAGCTTGTTCAGCTTGAATAGGAAGATAAGAGGCAGCTTTCAACCCCATGAAGGGAAGTTTGAAAGATGAATCCAAATTCTTGTTGATAGCAGCACCTTGCCTAACAAGGAGAAATGACCGCAAATTACTGCATGCGAGATTCAGGTTATGCATTAGGAATCATTTTTTTCACCCTAATGACACACTAGAACAGCTTGCCATGGGGAGTTTGTGGAATCTCTGTCCTGACAGATTTTCCAAACCTGGCTGTAAGCACTCACAGCTATCCTGCCCTAAAGCTGGGAATAGTCCTACTATAAGCCAGTGGCTACCCTAGATATCTTCTAGAGGTCCTCCACAAACAATATTGCCATTATTCTGTTATTTGGTGTAAGCAATTCAAGTGATAACATTTAAAAAAATTATTGTTATGATACTTCTCATCTCTGAGGCTTCTCTTTTTAAAAACTAATAATTAACTAACGGAACCTCAGAACCAAATAGTAACTTGTATTAAACGACAAAAAGAAAAGCCAAGAACCTGAAGTTAAAAGGCATAGTTAGAATTTCTTGTCTCTTATTTCTATTTTCCAAATTACAGGCCTTGTTTCCAGTCCTAACTGTGTTAATGACAGAATTATTTTTTGTTGAGCCATTATTGATCCATTAGAGAACATATACAAAATCATGCAACACAGCTTATTTTTTATTTTGTGAACCATATAAATTTATACATCCATTATTAAAATTTAGTTTTAGATATCCACAGAGAGAAATTTTCCTTCCTCAGGTAGCATTAGCTTATTCCATAATTCATGAGTTCCAAGATCATTAATCAAATGTAGCTTTACAATAATTTTTTTAATTAATAACTTTAGTAGTTTATATGAAGTAACAATGATGCTGAATCACTAATTTTTAAGGCCTTGTTTAAAAGTGATCATACTTATAAAACATGGCGAGTCATATGCATAAACCTCAATGTTTGTAATTTTCAAGAACTTGAAATAATGCCAAAAACCGCAACATCAACCATCTTTAAGCTACTGTGATATTTACAGTGACAACAGCAAGAAATTGTAGTAAAGTACTGGTTAACAGAGAAACAGTCTCAGGAAGTACAAAAAACAATCTGTGGAACCATGAGAAATGAAAAGACAGTCCAGTAGTTTATTCTTCAGTAATCTGTCAGTTGGAAAACTTGTTTTATCAGATGTGCTAAGTGACACACAAAACCTAAACACTCTTACAACCTATGCTGTGATCACCATTATTATACAGTATATATGACTTCACTCTACACTGCTGGATTGAGCCTACAATACTTTGTCTATGTTGTATTTTAAAAAATGTTTTCTTACCATTTTCCTCTCTGAAGTAACATCAAACACAGATATTTTTATAAGGCCAATTAATATCTGTGGAAAGAGCACCATGGAAGGATTTCTAAGATTGGACAGGGATTTCACTGCTTTTGAAAATGAGAGATTTCTTGTTATTGCTTAATTTTTTATACTTGGATGTAATATCTGTGTTGGTTTTTTTCCCTGAATATCTAGTTCTTTTGGCATTTTAAAAGCAGAGTCATTCCCATCCTTTTGAAATTCTATGAGCTTTTGAAGTGAAATGAAATTTATTTAGATTACTTACAAAATACCAACAGTATATTTTTGCAACCAAGAATGACATAGGTGCATAAAAATACCCTGTTAAATATTTACTGATGGCGAGAACATTTGGTATTTTAGTGAGACAAGGCCTAAAGAAAAGAAAAAAGACAAATTAATTGTCCTTGGAATTGATTTTTGCTTTAGACATAAATGGGTATGAGGTTTATTTTAATCTTCAAGCTTGGTTGAAACTCTATTATGGATAGAAGACAAAATGCATCCAGCAGTCATTACTATAGTTTCTGAAAAGAGACAATTCTACAGTGTAAGAGTCAGAGCCAGGGAGAAGAGGAAATCTGTCTGGTTCAGAAAATCTCTTTCTGACCTCCTCTTGCATGACGTCTCCTATGTATCCTGAGGGCCTTGCTCTAAAGGGAAAGGAGTGATGGCTCCTTTTCATTTACTTGCAACTTATTTTTCTTTCCTACACAAAATTTTGTGCCACACAAATATTTCTCTTTTGATGGAGTCAATAAATTATGGTGAGTCATGTCTTAGAATGTGCTGTTTTACCAGAAAACATTCATGGTGAGGAATAACTTACTAGCTTAATTGCTGGCCTCACTTGTCAGATTTAAAGGCTGATATGTCTGACAAACCTTTTTGCAAACCAGTTGTAAGTGGTGTGAAGAAATATGTTGTATTTCTGTGAAGCATCCTTGAACAGTTCACAGGCAAATAATTTTGTGGTGTTGTCTAAGGCCCAGAATTTACAAACATTTATGCATGCATATATATATATATATACACACACAGACACACAGACACACATGTATGTATCTTATGCCCAAGTAAATTTGTTGTGCATCAGATTATGTACATAAGTCCTCAGAGTACCAATTTTGAATGAATGGACAACTGTGCAGATATTAGTCCTATGGCATGTCAGAACTGAAGAATTTTGAGTTTCAAGCTGTACAAAACAAATGAATGGTTTTAAGAAACTGTACTCAAATGCAGAATTCAAAACTGTTGAAAAAGCTACCAGCAATATAGATGGCTATGTACTGAACATGTTGTGAAATAAAATCATGTAAAGGTTGTGAAACAATCATGAAATCCCATTTGGCTAGCTACAGATGCAGTTTTAGAAAGCAAAAGAGAAGAGCATGTTCCTTCACATCGTCTGCTCCTTTTTATGACTGTTCAAGATATTTGTGAATCCAAAATTATTTTACTTTGAATGTTTATATATAAATTTTTGAATAAATAATGGCTTTTTTCTCAGAGAATAGATAGAGATCAGAATCTGCATTGCATTAGGTGTGTTAGACTTCATTAAATGTGGTATATTAAGACCCTAAGACCATAAACCTTCAATTTCAGTTTTACATTCTTATTTCCATTGACTGATAAATGATTAGGGGATTTTTACCCTCTCTATATATACAGTATCATAGAATCCTAGAATTATTTGGGTTAGAAAGGATGGTAAATATCACTTAGTTCCAACTCCCCTGGCATGGGCAGGGACACTTTCCACTACACCAGATTACTCACAGCTCTGCCCATCCTGGTCTCCAGCACTGCCAGGGATGGGTTTGAACTATTTAATAGTATCCTGGTCCCAAGAATATGGTAGAAAATTACAGCAGAATAATTTCATCACAGTTCAAGTTTATGTAAGGATTTATAAAGTAGTTTAGTTAAAGTATTTGTATAACCTACCATAGCAAACATGACAAAAGAGTTTTTATCTAAAGCGCAAATGTGGTTCTGAGGTACTGTCCTGGGCTGAGCTGGGGTAGATTTAATTATTTTCTCAGCAGCTGGTACCATATTGCACTTTGAATTCAGTATGAGAATAATGTTGGTAACACACTGGTGTTTCTGTTAGATATTATTAAACAAGTCTTATTCAGAGTTAAGGACTTTTGGTGTCCCATGCCCTCCCAGTGAGCAGGTGCACACAAGAAGCTGGGAAGGACCATAATCAGAACAACTGACCTGAACTAGCCAAAAGGATATTCCACACCAAAGAGCATCCTGTTCAGTACATATAAAAAGGGGACAGTAGGCTGGAAGGGACCAGATGTTGCTTGGGAACAGACTGGGCATTGGTCAGCAAGTGGTGAGTAAATGCATTGTTCATCACTTGTTTGTCTTGAGCATCATGCCACCATCTCTCTACTACTACTATTATTATTATTAGTGTTATTATTATTAATTCAATTATTAAACTATTGTTATCTCAACCTTCAGGTTACTTTTTCCAGTTTTCCTCTCCATCCCTCCAGGAGGCAGTGGGGAGGGGAGGAGGGAGGTGGTGGCATGTGGCACATAGTTATCAGCTGGGATTAAACTATTGAAGGTGCCAATTAGACATTACTAGTTGATCTTTTAATTTATTCTCTGTGACTTAGCAACAGGAATAATTCTTCAGAATGTTTTTGTTTATCCTTACATTATGTTTTAGATAAGCTAATAAAATTGTGTTCCTTTTCCCTCTTGCATAGCCAGGGGAGTCCTGTGTAATTTTTTGGCTAGGATTTGTTGTTTAACTTTTGGCTAAGGCCTTGCTTTATTGTGCAAGTCATGAGTCACATTTGCATATTTGCTCAACTCCATTACACAGAAGTGACAGAAATACAAAAAATCCCCAAAACAAACAAAAACCCACAACACCAAATATAATTCTATTTGTGAGATGATATGGCTATACCCTCTCAGTTCAGAAAAAATCAAGAATCATTTGTCATTGTATAAAGGCATGTTTATGAGGACGTGCAGTACACTGTCATTTAAAGATTAAAATCCTTCATTTTACTAACTGGAAAATGTAGAAAGTGTAGCAGTGATTGCTTTCAGCAGCTTTTCTAGACTGTTGGTTTGGATTTTTTTCCCAGAGCTCTCATGTGAAATTCTACATAGCAGTTATGAAATCCAGACAACAAGAAAGTGGATAGCTAGAAGAACCTTTTCGGGTCTATTATTTATGACTTATTTGTGATATTTTACAATGAGTTTTAGTGAAAAAGTTTGAGATCAGGTCCTTGCTTCTTAAAATAGAGAACATCCATACAGCTATTATTACGAGTACTTGATTATGGATAACTGAACAGAAAATAGCTTTGCTATATCTTCATATTGAAAGAATCAAATGCCCTTAATTTTAGTTTTCTTGTTATGTATTTCATAAGACTATGATTCTTTTTAGGTACACAACCTCTGATGTGTAAAGTGGTCATTTTTGATGTATTTACTAGTAATATGAAGTCAAGATTCAATAGACAAGAAAAATTTTGAAAAGGCGAGCAAAGTGGTTGGCTGTATTGAACTGAAGAAGAAGGTGGTGTTAGCTCTCATGGACAGATGTCTCCCAACAAAATGATGTTCTGAAGGTCTGGTACAAAACCAATTTGTGTAGTTTGGCAACCAAGCATTTCAGGAACATAAAATTCAAAACATACCAGTGTATTATTTTACCTATTTCTGTAATTTGTTAGAGCATCCTGTTTCTGCTAGAATCTTCAACAAAATATGATATAGGATAAATGGTCACCAGCTTTTTAATTAGTTGTAGAAACACACATTTTTGTGTTCCCTGATTCATTAATCCATACCTGATGATGATCTCACCAGACCTCAGCCAGTCTAATCTAGTTTTCTGAGTTCCCTCAATGGAGGGAGAGACAGGTATATCTAGGGTGGGAATCACTACATCCTGGGACAAGGGTCTATGAGAAACAGGAAGAATCACTTTACAGTTGTCCCTGCCTTGCCTGAGTTAACACAAAAGAAAACTTACACAACCAGTATAAATGCAAATGTATATGTCAGTATTAGGTGAGATGAATTCACTTGTGGTAGAAAGCTAATATAAAGATTATTGTTCAGAACATGATCTGCTGAATCCAAATCTTTATGTCTTAAGTAAAAACATGAATTGATTTTCAGATGAACAGACGTAATGAATTTGCCTGTTTGGTTCATATTTGTCCGGAGTAACTGTTTATTTCACTCCAAAGCAGTGAGAAGCAATCTTTTGTGTCATTTTTCTTTTAAATAGTATGTTGTCCTTCCAAGTTCAGGATGCTTAGTCTCCTTGTAAAAGGAAAGATCCACCAATCACAAAGAGTCACAGAATCAATTAGATTGGAAAAGACCTCTGAGGTAATTGAGTCCACCCAATGACCTAACACCACTGTGTCAACCAGACCATGGCCCTGACTGCCATATGCTATCTTTCCTTAAATACTCCTAGGATGATGATTCCATAACTTCCCAAGGCAGCCCATTCCAATATCTAAACCCTCCGTATGAATAAATTCTTCTCAATACCTAACTGAAATCTCCCAGTTAGAACTAAAATAATATCTCAACATGCAATGAGAAATAAAACTTTTAATTTTTCACATCAAAAGGGTATCTAGCCATTTAAAAGAATAAATGAATAGCTTAGGGTAAAGCAGCAACACACTGATTTAGAAGGTCAAAGTAGTTCAGTTCTTTTCAGGCATACCCATGATTTAAAATCTCTTGGATATGAAAATATTTGAGAAGATATTTGATTCTTCAAAGTAATTTCCTTACTATTTTTGTGGGCAGATTGAACTTTTCTTACATTCCTTTCAGATAGTTTGGGGCAATGTGGGGCAGTGCCCTGCCATACTCACAGTGAAGACTTTCTCCTTATCTCTCTAACCTAAACCTACTCTCTTTCAACTGAAAGCCATTACCCTTTGTTCTATAACTATGTGACATTGCAAAAAAAATCTTTCTCCAGCTTTCTTGTAGGTTCTGGAAGGCTGCAAGGTCTTCTGGAGCCTCCTCTTCTCCATAAATCCCATTTTTCTTGTTAGTCTTTGCTTTAGGGGACTTCTTAGTCATTAGGCATTACTGTGTTTCAAGTTTTTCGTTGATTCTGATGACTTTGGAGCTTTTATTGAGCATCACAAATCACAGAAGGAAAATAAGGTATTTTTAAAATGAATGTCTGGGGGAGGAATCTCAGGTTCTGAATTGGATTTCCTATGCACTCCTCAGAGCTCATCAACATCAGTAAGACTTCCCTGCGATACTTGAGAACAGAATATTTCTAAATGTCATACTAGGCATAACAATACTTCATACCATACAGCAGAATTATCATGAAAGAGTAAATCTCAACTTCAGGAACATAATAAGAAAACAAAACCAAAAAGTCAAGTTTTATTTTAGACTTACAGTTGCTCAAGATTGACTTTGGATCATGTGACTGAAACTTGTAATGTATTTTACTTTTTCAATATCTGTGTATATGGAGTAAAAACGAATGGCATACCAATCTGAGAGACTTTTTTCAGTAAAATTATCATATTTATTTTTCAGTGAGAAAGTTGACTGAACCAATAATAGATTTCACAGGAAATATTCAATGATATTGCTGTTCCCAGAATGAGTAAAAGGTCTTAGATTTAATTTAGGATTTTGTATGCTGTGCAAAGATCTGCATGATATAAGCACTCTGGGTTTCCAAAGAAGAAGTGTCTTTCCCTTCAACAAAGTCTTCTCTTAATTTATTTTATATAGACTTTGGAGAATGCATGGAAGTTTGATAATGCTTTTCTTCCCATTTAAGCTGGAAGGAGCTGATGGTCACTTTTGCTTACTGCCATGAATAGCAGTCAGTTGATGCTCCCCTTCTCTTTTGATCTTAACTTACTTTACCAAAATTTGTTGACAATTTTCTTTCCTCTATAACACATGAATTTTTTTGATAATACTAAAGTCACTGAAACACCATAAACACAGCCCTTATTATGAATAAGAAGTGGAGGAAATTGAGATGAAGTTTTATTGCTTTATGTTTGTATAATAAAACACGAACGAAACATTTTTTTTTCCAGACCTGTCACAAGTCACTGAGGTTACTTGTGTAACTAATATGATAGTACACAGTCATACAAGGAAAGAAAATATGTAGAGATTAAACAGGCTGTTTTATCTCCAAAATTGAGGTTGCATTGTTTATGAACATTGATTGGTAGGTTTTTGTTGACTGATGAAACTAAAACCAGCTGGTCATTTGTAGGGTTCCCATGGGCTCAGTATGGGTACCAGTCTTTTTTAACAACTATATCAATGATATGGGTATGGGGATCGAGTGCACACTTAACCAATTCATAGATGTCACAAGCTGGGTGGGAGTGCTGATCTGCTGGAGGGCAGGGAGGCTCTGCAGAGGGATCTGGACAGGCTGGATCATGGCTGAGGCCAGTGGTGTGAGCTTCAGCAAGGCCCAGTGCTGGGTCCTGCCCTTGGGTCACAGCAACCCCAGGCAGTGCCACAGGCTGGGGCAGAGTGGCTGGAAAGGACCTGGGGGTGCTGTTGACAGCATGAAATGCATAATGAACGACTAGCCGTTACTCTTCAGATTTTTTTTTCTGCTGTCTTCATGAAGAAAATGTATCTTACTTTTCTGTTGGTTCTGTAAATTGGCTGATTTGTTTCCTTAATATGTAGTGGTTCTTTGAAGTAATTGTCAGTAAATTTGAATCTTTGATGAACTATCAGAATTTTCTACTTTAGAATATTCTCCAGTGAACTCTACAGAAGAATGAACTCATCCCCAGGGGAAACACCATTCTACAAGACCCACTAATACATAATGGATTTAACTATTGTTTTTATTATTACTATTTATCCCTTCTGCACTGAATATACAAACATGTTACTTATTCTTTGTACCATTACAACTGTGAGACCTTTTTCTCTCTTATCTGTAGGAAGACTAAAATGCACCTTTATGAGCTGAAAGCTAGTTCTAAAAATAGTCAGTTGTAGTAAGACATCTAACTCTTCAGGTATAAATTCATCCTCCCTAATGTTCCAATAGCAACCTGTTATCGTATGAAAAGTAGTAACAAGAAAAAGACAAAGTTTTAGACTTTTCTATGGCTTTTTGAAAGTTGGCGTAATGAATACAATGAGGCATTCTTCCCCCGATCTCCTATTACAACATGTATATGCATTTGACACAAAATATATATTTACAGCTTATATCAGCAGGAAGGTCTGCATCACTTCTTAGTTCATCCTTTGATATTTAACTTGAATGAACATACATTGTATTTTTTACACTGCAACAGGTCTGCTCAAATACAATGATTCCTGAATTTCTTGTGCGGGGGACATAATAATTTATTAGATTGCCAGATATTCTTTTAGCTCTTACCTAAATCTTTTTGGAGTACTGAGAAGTCTTTTGAAGAAACTAAATAGCGTCTTGCAATATACAAAAGATTGCAAATACTATCACTATTTAAAAATTTTGATTGGTTTTTAATAGTCTAGTTTTATCCTCTATCTTGTGGTTAGTTTTTTATTTTAGTCAGCTTTTTATTGTAGTCTGCCACTGTCCCATGTAGCATAGAACCCTAAGGTGGCAAGATTTGTTGTAATATGTAATGGCATGAAACAAGGCTCTGGAGCATTTTTTTTCTCTTCTGCCCCCAGTTTAGACTGCTACACCTGCAGCCATAATGAATAGTGTGTCAGAGATGCTTTTTCCTTAAATTTAGTCTCTAGTGGATAATTGTCAGCAGACCATCCTGAATGCAATTACACAGAAAAACCACTGTGAGTACGCAGCTTGCCTGTTCCTTATGACAAAAAGCATTTCAGTAGAGTTCCCATGCCCCCCAAACTTTCTAAAAACATAAAGAATTTGTATTTTGTGATATTCTATTCTGGATTTGTATTCTGGTACATTTAATCAGCTGTGAACAAAGAGCATTTGAAAAAGCCATCCATGTCCTTTCATTGCTCCTTTTCAATGGATGTTCCTTTCTACCATCTTTCTTAGCTATATTTAATAAATCATGATGTTTTTCAACTTTATCTAAAAAAGAGAGAAAATCTGACTGATCAGTAGACTTCATTTGAATATAATGAACTTCTTAAATAGAGTTTTAAAGATGCCTTGTAAAACTGTCTCACTTTTTCACTAAGGTGTTAATTTTCTGGTTTTGCATTTTGTGGAACTGTTTCTGTACATTTTCCGTTACTGCTTCATCAAATATGCCTTTGTGTTAACTTGTTTAATGATGTAATGGAGTTAGTATAATGAATGTATTTATTCTTCTGCTAACTCAAGTTTATACAATGGCAGAATTGTCTTCCTGTTACAGGTACTTCATCTAGCAAGTGTTTTATTGTATGCTCTTTCTTTCGACATACTTCCATGCGAAAATGGATTGCAATTAAATAGTATCATTCAAAGAATGAATGCATTTTTCACACTGTTTCAGAGAAAGGTCCTATATCTTCATTAGATTTGCTCTCTGGACTATTTCCTTTCTTTTTTAAAATTTTGTTTATGACATGAATTTTCATATACTTATAACTATTTAAAAAAACTATTCTTCAAGCATGTAACAAAGGAAAATTTATATGATGTATTGAACTTGAATATGTTTTTAAATACCAGATAATCAGAATCCCTCTTTCAAGGGAAATTGTGTTTTATGAGGGATCTCTTTTAATTCATATTTATAAGAAAATATCAGTATGAAATTTGTAAGTATCACATATCATTTTGAGGATTTCAGATAACAATGATGGCAACAATAAAAATAAATTGTCTGTCAGATTTTTCACAGGAGAGGTCACTATTGTCAGGGCTCATGGGGACATTGGACCCTGTTACATGACTAGGTTGGAAAAAAGTTTTTGAAAGAACTTGTCAGGCAACTGGTGAGAATATCAGTCTATCATGTGACAGAATGCCTTCAACTCACAGACAGGAGACCTTCTCTGTTAGGTCTGATTCTGCTTTGTGTAACCATAGATGGATTTAGGTGGAGGGGAATGAAATTCTGGAAGTAGCCAGGGAAAGTTTCAAAAATGCAATTAAGATTCAAAATACAGTTCTATGTTTTTTTGGTGTTTTTTTTTTTTTTTTTTTTTTTTTTTTTTTTTTTTTTTTTTTTTTTTTTTTTTTTTTTTTGTGATTTTGTTCTTGTTTTGCATAGGCTTTTTTGACTTTTGGGGAACTCCTGCAGAAATAGGTTTCCAAAGGTGAAAGGACCAGAATATCTATTCAAATATGGCTTTTTGTGAATCAGGGTGATTAAACACTAGAGTAGTCCAAGAATTGTTGAGCTATGTGGCTGGTTTGAGCTGATCAACTACAGAATGTAATTAAAACCAACTTTTTTCAAAGTCATTTGTGGTTTTTCTTTTTGCCATGACAGTGTCTTCAGATATCCCCAAGCAAATTAACCTTGACTGGATAACTATGTAAGGTCAGTTGACAAGAGCTAGGTGGTCAGAGCTATTTTGTTTTCTTTTAAAAAAGGCTTGTGAGATGGTTCTGTAATCTGCAACACAGGAGTTCTGACTTATGTTTCTTACCAGAAATAGAATAAATGTAAACAAGCTCTGCAATGGAGAGATGTTCCCCATAGTTCTTCAGCTTCAGAGATATACAGTTAGCTGTCATGGTAGAGCTTCATTCTGCTCGTGTGTGGAAAGATAGATCTGATTCATGGAAGCCTAATTGTGTGGGAAGAGAAATGCAGTCATTTTCAAGTCTTTATCTCCCATCTTTCCAAAGAACACATCTCTAAATGGCAATGTTATCTGGTGCTCAGAGGTGATTTGCTCTGAGGAAGTGTGCCATGGGTTGCCTTGGTGAAGAGCTGTGAGATAGGGCAAAAATCTAATACCATAAACACACCAAGAAACATATCAATGAAGAAAGGAAAGTTTTGCTGTGGTCTTACTGTTATGAGCTGAAAAATCCAGGGCTTTGCTTTTGTTCTAAATATTATAGACATAAAAATTTGCAAGATTTGCCTAGAACCAACGATATTAGAAAGTAAAACTTTGCCTTTTCAATTCTTACCTCTTAATGTAATACACAGGTTTTCATTTTGATTTCATGTGCTAGCAATAACACCTATAATAGTACTCTACAAGTTTCCATATTTGGCTTTATAACTCTTCAAAGAATATCAGTGAGATTTTGCTTGAGATAAAATTAAAAATAAATTACTTTTCCTTCACTTGAGATAATGACGGAATTTTTCTCACTGAAAATGATAGCTCTGTATGAAGCAATGAAAAAAAATTTAATATTTTTATTATCTTTTAAATCAATATTATTCCCCTTTTGCATTCTGCATATTCATATAAATTTAATTGAGATACTAATATTGCATATTTTCCTGGAAGCTAATGGTAGCTCTGTCTTGCTTGTGTTTTTGTGACTGATCCTGAGTTTCGTAAATTACTTTCCCCTATAATTTTCAAAATGTCAAAATAAACTCTAGCAAAACAGTAATTTTAAAATCTGTTTGACATTTTAAATATGGTCCTAAACTGTAGTTTATAATGAAGCTGTCAGTATCAGAGGCAAGACTTGGAGATAAGTTTTTCACGTTGAACTGTAGCTCTAAACAATATCTGCTGGACTTATGACACCAGTTGGCCTCCTAAATGACATCTCTTCCTGATGATCTCTTTAACTGGTCTCTGATTTTGCATACTGGATGATAGGAATTGGTGATACATATCCCTGCAGAAAGGACATGGTACATTTATATTGCACTGAACTGTCTGAAATAGGGAACAGGATGTGTTGCTAAGGATACAAGAAAGAGCAGAATTCTGCAGCCACTGCTGTGCTGGAAAATTACCCTTATCATTGTGAAAGAAAAACAAGAAAAAATAATTTTGCTACACCGTTTTAGTTTGCTATTCTACTATTTACTGAGAAAGATACCGATTTGGCATTTTTTATGTTAAATTCTTTATGATGACTAACTTTCTAGACAGATAGCCAGAAAGCCAGAAAAGATGCAAAATCAAGTCTGAAACAACATAATTAAAAATGCAATTTTGATTACATTGGTTTTAATAATTAGAATAAATCTAATTAAAAATGGTTTCTGCCCTCAAAAAGTATCTTTTCCAGTTTTTGCAATTCCAAAAGCTGGAGATTCAGCATCCAAAAAATTCCAGTAGCTCCAGTTAATCTAATCTGGTTCTTCTCTCCAGTAAAAGAAAACAGAAGTTTAATCCTAACTATGAATATGTTTCTCATTACTGCCATTTTTTCTTTCTTTTTTTTTTTTTTTTTTTTGTTTTAACAAATGGACAGTGTGAATCAAATTGGATTCAACAGTGATGGAAGAAGAGATGACTGTACAGTAATATTTACAAAATCCAGGAACATGCCAGTAACTGTCTCCAGTGTTAAAATAGGCATAAAAAAAAGAGTATAAATTACTTCCACTTCCTTCAGGTTGATCCTGTGGCTGAAAGGAAGACTAGAAACTAATAAAAAATTAATAAACATTCTCATAGTCACAATAAGTTAATAGCCCTATCTTTATGTTAGTAAAGGAATAGAGAAACAATCATTGGTCCGTACATTCTGTTCTATCAGGTTTAGATCTCCAGGCAGGATTTATTACTGCTTTACATAGTATTAGTTTTGCTACTTGAACTTGAAATATTGATTTATGGCCTCTGCTGTGGCTCATACTATAAGATATCTGGTGCTTGTGGTATTTTAATTTATATTCTAGTACCAACAGAACATAGACACTGCCAAACATCACGCAAGTTAAACCAAAATAACAGAAATCTGTAATCCTGGAACATAAGTCTCAAGGGGAAATTGGAGAGAAATATTCCTAGATGATTTCAGTATTACAAATACTTTTCAATAATTCTACCACAGAGAAAGAAGATGCTTCCTGACAATTTGTACAGCCATATTTTCTTCCTGCATATTCTGCTTTTAAATCTCTGCTGCTCCCAGACTGGTGATCACACTATTGCCCTTGTTTATCAAATCAGTGGGAAGACCTTGCACTTTACAAGCCCATCGCTGAGCTGAATGAAATGTTGTCTTTGCTATTCCTTATTTGTTCCTATTTCCATGATTACTTAGTAGTATTTTTGAGAGAAGGTGAAGACTTTGTCTATTAAGAGCAAGAAAGATAGTGTTTCTCTGACAAACAGATCTTAAAAAACTGGACTCTGAACAGTTTTGTTTCCAGTACTGTGCACATAGAAGGGGTCAGCTTAGAGATCAACTCTGAATTCTGCTTTTAAGTAAATGTTAGACCTTTCATGATTCAATATTTTCCAGGAAGTCTGCCAAGCCTGAGGTTAAAAATTCCATTATACACTAGTTTTCTTGTTGCTATACAATTAGTTAAAATTGAGCTGACTTTTACTAGGTTTGGAAAGGGAATAACTGAGTTTTTAAAAATGTCACTGTGCTGAAATATTCCTTGGGCTCCTAAGATTCTTTTTTATATAAATTCTAGAATTTTTTCAGGATCTAAGGAAATTGTCATAACCGATTAATGCTATTATTTTGTTTTGAAGACTGCAAGGCAATCACATAGTTCAAACTGAAAGCCATGAGTATATTAATTTCACAAAAGTAATAATTTAAATGTTTTTGACTAGGTGTGACTGCCCCTTGCACATACCAGCATGTTTTATATTTTGAAAGTATGGGGATGCAAGTGAGGGAAGACAATATTCAGAAAGAGACAGAATTAAAAATTCAGAAAAGGTTGGAGTCTTTTTACCTTTCTCAGAGAGATGATTACTTTTTCTGTTGTGTTTTGGTGGGCTGTTTGTTGTTTATACACATTCCTATATTGTAATTCTCACTTTTCATTTATTCTTGTATTCTTTTTTTTTATGTATTGGGCCACTTCCAAGGGATACAAACATTGGACAACAAAATTATACTGATATCCTATGTTTCTACAGATACAGAAGCATTTCAGACATCTAGAGAAAAATCTAAGGAGTTTTTCTGTCTATTTAATGGAGATTGACAGTAACTATTTTTACTTACATGAATTAATGTAGAAAAATTTTATGTAGCACTTGTTTAGGAATTATTTATTTATTTTATAATTCTGTCTTAACAGAATTTGAAGATGTACAAGTTTCGAACACAACATTCAGACTGCAGGATGACTGCTTTCTCAGCCTCTTTCAAGTGTGTTCACTGGACTTCTTTTGGTGTGTTCACCAAAATTATTGGATTAAAATAAATGGTTCTGTAACTGTACAGAATATTGGTTAAGGGCACAAGAGTTCTGCTGTTTGCTTCAAATCTAGTTTTCCTCACATAGGTTAATGCAATTTTGGAGAAGGTATATTGCCAACATTAAGACCTATTAAATAAAGCCCTAAATGGATGAACATCTCTCTTAGTCTGGCTGTGATTTTGCCCTAGCTCTTTTTTCCAAGTTATGAAGAATAGTGCAGCATTCATGTTAAGGTAGGCTAATCTTATTTCACATGCTGTAGCTCTTATTTGCTTTCAGCTGCACTGGCTGTCAATTTCTTCAGGAATTAATGTGCAAAGATTGTCAGTTGATCAGTTTCACCAGTGTCTCTACCCCATGGTGAATGTTGCATATCAGCATATTAGTACATCATGCTCATTTGATTAATATCTTCTAAATTTTCTCTCGTTTCATTTTCACAGTAAAACCTTTAAATATATACCATTGCATATCTCTCCACTAGAAGGAACTGACAGTAAAAGGATACTTAGTTTCTAAAGGTTTACCCGGTGTAAAGTTTGTTTTAATTATGTTTTTATGTGGAGTGCCTGAGGATGTATGTGTTACAGATGCTATAAAATAGTGATTGGATTAGAGTGCCAGGAAGGCAATGGAAGTTTCATGCTGCTCTGTCTGGAATCAAATCAGTGCAGTAAGTGGCTGGGGCAGTTCAGTTTTGTTATTACCTCTTTAATCTGTATTAGCATTTATGTGAAATACATTACTTAGTTCCTTTTCTTCAGGGTGTGCCAATGACCCAGTTGTAATTTCTCATTTGGGACCTGATAGAAATCACTGATCTAAAGAATTCAGTACAGCAGTGACCCCTTCCTGAAATCTGAACTTGTCTTTAGGAAAAGGATGAAAAGTAAGGAACTCAAATTTTAAAAAAGTATTATTTTATTACATACTGAAGACTCTCCTAACTCTTCAGAGTGAATTATATAAGGAAATTATGACTATTCTAAAAATTAGGCAAGATGCCTATGCTGGCTGTTATTATGTAACACTTTAGTTCAGGATGATGGGTATGGTGATCTTCTGATCTCCTAAAAATCCCTCTTTTAGGCATTAATTCATTTAGGGAATGAAAGGAGTATTTTTGGGACAATCTACTGAGAATTGCCCTAATAGTAACCTTCACAATTTTTGGGTTGAATTGTTGCATTGTGTTACAGAATCTAAGAAATGCAACTGGAAATCAGAATTAATAAATCATTTCTGTAAGGCGATATATCAATGTCAGATTTTTCTGCATATTCTTTGAATAGCTTTTCCTCTCTAATTTCACTGAAAGGTACACAGATTTTCAGGGTCATCAAGATTTCCTTCCAAGAGCAACATCATCCGGAGTCATGTGTGAGGAATTTCACTTTGTTACTTCTGCAGTTGAATCTTCAGATATACAGAGCCATTACTTCTTACTTTTACAAAATACTTAGTCATCAAATATGACTCAATTGACAGGTAAATAGAAAATCCTGATTTCAGAATTTGGAGAGACAATCATTCAGGTTGATCATCCACTCCACCATGACCATTGTAATTTGCTCCTTAAAAAGATGGAAACCATTTATGATTCGTGGGGGGGTTTTTTGTTTGTTTTGTTTTGTTTGTTTGTTTGTTTGTTTGTTTTCTTTTTTTTTCTTTTTTTTCTAGCAGCAAAAACATTCCTGGTATGAGAATGTTTTCACACAGTAAATTTCTTACCATTTGTACACATTCTCAGAGTGACTTACTTTAATATGCTTTTCCTCTTAATTTACAGGAGC
Source organism: Onychostruthus taczanowskii (assembly GCF_017590055.1). Classification (NCBI taxonomy): domain Eukaryota; kingdom Metazoa; phylum Chordata; class Aves; order Passeriformes; family Passeridae; genus Onychostruthus; species Onychostruthus taczanowskii. Next base: position 6,305,607 of record NW_024502125.1, on the reverse strand, counting down.
TGGTTCCTTAAAAATTCCTCAACAATTCCTCTGTGAGGTTCTAGTTTTGAAACTGTATCTCTATCAAGAATCATGATGACTACATATAAACCAGCTAGCACACAGGCCTGACTTGGTTTTGCATTTCACAGAATCATAGAATATTAAGGGCTAGAAGAGACAGTAAAAACACGTAGTCCCAACCCCCTCTGCTATGGGCAGGGACAATTCCCACTAACCCAGGTTGCTCAAGGCCTTACTCAGCCTGGTCCCAAACTCTGACAGCATTGGAGCACCCACAGCTTTCCTGGGCAACCACTACCTTGTCACCCTACAGTCAGGAATTTCTTCTTAATATCCAGCCTGAAATTTCCGCCTTACACTTTGTACCCATTACTCCTTGTCCTATCATTACCGTTCTTGATGAAGGATTTTTTCTGGCTTCCCTGTAGGCTCCCTTCAGATACTGGAAGGTTGCTCTGAGGTCTCCATGCAACTTTTCCTCTCCAGTTTGAATAGCCTGTGTTTGTAGCTTGACAGCCTGTGTCAAGCTCTCCAATAGTCCTTTACATGCATCCCAGGACACAACTGACTTTCTGGGCTGCAATCACACTCTGCCAGCTCTTGCTGAATTTTTCTTCAAACCCCCCAGTCCTTTTCCGCAGGCCTGTTCTCAATCACTTCTTTGCCAAGCTGTTGGTGTGTCGGGGATTGCCATGACCCAGCTGTAGCACCTTGCACTTCACTTTGTTGACCCCCATCAGGTTTGCACTGGCCTAGCTCTCAAGCCTGTCCAGGTCCCTCTGGATGCCATCCCTTTCCTCCAGCATGCCCACTGCCCCACACAGCCTGGTGCTGTCAGTGACCTTGCTGAGGGTGCCCTTGATCCCACTGTCCGTGTCCCAGACAAAGACGTTGAGCAGTATCAGCCCCAGCACTGACCCCTGAGGGACACTACTCCTCACTGGTCTCCACATGGACCATGAATCCTTGACCACAATTCCTTGTGACTGGCCATCCAGCCAGCTCTTTATCCACCCAGTGGTCCATCCCTCAAATCCATGTCTCTCCACTTCAGGCACAAGGATGTTGTGTGACACAGTGTCAAACACTTTGTGTAAGTCCAGGAGGGGATGTGAGTAGCTCTGCCCCTGTCTACCAGTGCTGTAGCAAATTTGTCAGGCATGATTTGTCCTTAGTAAAGGCATGTGTGGCATGTCACCAATCACCTCTTTATGTTCCATGTGCCTTGTCCTAGTTTCCATAAGAATCTGCTCCAGGATCTTGCTAGGCACAGAGGTGAAACTGACTGGCCTGCAGTTCCCTGGGTTTTCCACTTTCCTTTTTAAAATGGGAGTTATAATTACTTTTTCCCAGTCATGATCTTCACCTGACTGCCACAATTTTAAAAAGCTTGTGGATAATGGCTTACCAACTTTGTCTGCCAGCTCCCTCAGGAGCTGTGAATGAACCTCATCAGATTCCATGGACTTGGTGCATTCAGGTTCCTTAGATGGTTTTGAACCTGATTTGTAGTAGTAAACATTTTCAATGGAGAAGGATCTTCAGTGTTTGCTATGCATAGTTCACTTCTACATGTGTTTTGACCTTTTTACAATGCAGAATTTAATGAGAAAAATATACTTTCTCAGTAAGAAACTAAATGAACTAAAACCAGAGACATCCTTCCTCTTTAAGGACCATCAAATCAAAGAATCAAAGCCTGTTAGTTGTTGGTCTAGTTTCTGGCAGTCAGACCATTTGCAAGGGACACTGCTGTATGAGAAAAAAATAAATCAGATAGTGTGCTGTGTTTTATCAAGGCAATAAATTTTTCATCTAATACCACTTCCATGAAATATTGTTTCAAAGTCAAGCTTACTTAAGAAGAAAAAGAAAGCAAATATGAGCACAACAGAGAAATGTTGTCACTCCAGCTATTCTACTAGAAGTTCAAACCAGTACTATGCTGTCTCTTAAGAGACAAACTTGATATAATTTTTTAATCAAAAGCAAAATATATCTGTAGAATGTAGAATACAATCTGGGAGTAGCACATATGCCACCAGTTTTGCAGGGGGATGGAAATGAGTTTCAGTTTTAGTTTATCTTCTTTAAGTCACTGTCTCTTTACAGAAGCAAAGGAATTTTTGCAGCTTGAGTACTGTACATTTCATAAGCTAAGTAGGATTATTTCTGTCAAGTATTGCAAAAGACCCAAGCTTCTCCTTATGCATTTCACAGAATTTGTGTTTTGGAATAGTTTTATCTCCGTGTGGGCTTCCCTCACACATGCTGACTAGTGACTTTCATATATTCTATCCCTATCTGGCTTGCACAGAGGCAACGATATGTTAGCAATGACTCATAATCATTTTTGCCTTTTGTGTTTTTACTGTCTCAGTGCAAAGAGAGATATTTTTGGCATTTTTTGCCTACTGATCTAAACATGCTTGGCTTTCGTTTCCTAATTTCTGTGCATAGCATATGGTATCTGAATATACCTGACACAAAATGCTGGAAAATTCATAAAGTCTATGAGACACCCTCTGCCATTCTTATTGGTTGAATATTCTCTTCCATTAGCTCAGAAAATTGTTTTTATTGGAGTCATTAGGATAGCTATGTCATAGGAATGGCTTCTTCTTAGGCTAAAAATCAGTGGTACTTTTTAAACCTGAACATCAGACAGGGGAATAACATGTCCCATTTTTGTTCAGTTTTTCTTTATTTCCCCATAATATTGTCTCTATCGATGTGTGCAATTACAGACCCAAACAGTACCACATGTTAGTACCTCCTCCCCAAACTACTGTTCAGAAGTGTTTATCATGTGTTGGGAATAAACTCTGGTTTGGAGCACAGGAACATCATCACATGACCACCTTCCCCAAAGAAAAGATGCATGCCTATTTTCCTTGCAGGGGAAGTAAGAGAACCGCAGGGCTAAAATGGAGACATTTACATGTATCTGCTTCGTGAAGTTCATTGCTTATCTTTAGGAATCCAGTTTTCTGTTTCAGGAAAAGTTGCATTGATTTCCCTTCTTTTCTTTCTTTGAACAGGTATTTGATTTTGGAAGGGATGGATGCTTCTGGAAGAATTAACTTTAAGTCATGATCCTGTAATACAAGGATAAGGAGGGTGAGGCAGAAGTCTACATTAGATAGGAAACCTGAGTGATCAGTGATGCTCATTTTTATATGTCATATTATCTTATATAAAAGACAACCACATATATAGCAAATATTTTTGCTTTAAATTAAAATAACTCTTCTCTGTATACTCAGTGACTGGTATCTTTGACTACAGGATTGCTTAAACTGATTTGTAACTACATACTACCAGATCTGGAAACCACTATTCCAAAAACTTGTCTGTTGTTTGACTATAGAAATCACTTCTGAAGGTTAGAGGGCCTTGTATCAGTTCAAGGGAAATACATTGACAATGTAAATATTTTTATAAGCCAATTGAAGTTCTCCCAGTCTGAGGCAAAATACAGTGTTCAGATGACATAGAATATAGTTATCTCCGTAATTTTAATTTTTTGAAAATGTATCTTGTCAAGCATGAATTTTTTGAGAAGAGTAGAAGTTAAATTTATAAGAATAAGGACATAGTTGTAACAAATTTGTACCTATAAGGGTTAATTCATTATTAAATAGGATCCTGATTAAAAATATTATTGTTCTTTAGTATTGACATACCAAATATAGGTGAACATTACAAGCTGAGTGGTGGATCTCAAAAAATACAGGGTGGAGTAATCACTGAAAGTGTTGTATTTCTTTATCACATTTCTATCTGTCACCTGGAATAATTGCATTCTGGATTATTTAAAAGTATCGGAAGAGTAAATAGTAATAATAGTCACTTATATCACTTGGTAAAGTAGATCTTCTGCACCAAAATATGGTTTTGCATAGGTACTCACATTGTCATTAATCCAGACATAGGGAATAGATTAATCTCTAAATGAAATTTGAGAGAATTCCAAATATCTTTATATGAACTCCTGGGATAACAGCGTGTCATCAAATGCAAATGAAATTTTCCATCATTTAAATACAAGGAGAAGGGAAATTACTATTTGTCTCCCTATGCTTTATTGGAGAAATTGGTGCTGGAATAGTCTGGTTCTGACCTTCACAGATTAAAAAAGAAGCATCACAGAAATGATTCCTGACCTGGATGACTTAAATTGAAAGGCCTCAAATCTGATATCCTCTGATACACTGAATCAGATGAGGTGACCCAGTCCTAGCAGACCTTAGCTCTCTGAATAGGAATTATAAGCTGTGACTTCTTCCTTGGACTGAAATACAGTGAAAATATGAAGTATTCTCTCTTGCTACTCTCACATTTACTACATTTGATTATACAGCACAGTGAGGAGAGGTACATAAGAATTCCAAAGCAAAGCTCTGCTCTTCCTGAAAGCTGATGGATACTTTAGTATATATGGAAATCTTACCTTGAGATGTATAGGGTTTTTTCCACTTGAGTGTAAGTTGGGGGACAGAGAGAAAATCATACTCAAACACTGCTGACTTTCAAAATTTCGTCTTTAGTTGTGTCTGATGAGATATTTTCTCCATTGTCACTGTAAGCTATGAAAAAATGCAGTAATATTTATGACTTTTGTACCCCACCACCTTAAATTTAGGTGTGTCTCTAAGCAAAAGAAATCCTTTTCTTTCATATTTTGATTTTCAAATATAGTTTTGATTTTGTTCAATTTTACTTCCTTAGTAAAAACCGTGATATTTAAATGGTGTTCTGTGGCTGTTGGCCTGTTGAGTCACCTTTACATCATGACAAGATATCATACTGGCCTATAAAGTGCAATCTGCATTCTGTTGTCAGTCACTTACATCAATGAATGCTGTAATTCTAATACAGGTTCTTTAGTCTGAAGTCAGTCATGCTGCTTTAATCTTTTAGAACAGCTACACAATGAAACCTTAGCCTAATGGATTCAGGCATATCTTTCCTTGGCTGATACCCAGAAATTGATTGTTAGTTTCTTTCTTCTTTGCTTCTTCCTTTAACTGAAAGAAGTGCCTTAGAGCAAAAAAGCCTCTTTTCCATCCTCAGGGAAGGCTGCCTTTATCCATATCAAACCAACACCCCAAACGCTAGGAGCCGTACTAGGAACTGTAAGAGGGAATCATCTTTTCCTCATTACTGAAAAGCATCCTTTCCTTGTTCAGCCTGCAATGCCCAAGAAAATTGGGCAAAAATAACTATTTTTGTCAGTCCCCAGTGTGCTTCTTTAGTCAGGAACCATTTGTAGTGAGTCATGATTTCAGAGGGTTAAGATTTTAGCTGGGGGTTAGAACCAATTAATATTGAAGTTAGATATACCAACCATAGGTTAATGATTATTAGATACTTAAGCTAAAGCTAATTGTTATATTATGAGCTCATTTGTAGAAGGAAGTGGAGCAAGTGAACCATTATAGGAACATATTGAAACCAGTAGAGCAGTGCCCAGCACCTGGATTTTATGTTAATGAAGCAGGGGGCCTTGGGTCGTGCCAGACGGTCACAGGGACCTGGCAAGGACTTTCCTGGCTTCATCCCTGGGACCACTGACCCAGTTCGAGACCACCGACCCAATTCAAGAGAAGAGCTGTGCACTCGTGAAGGACTAATGACCTCATTTTAATAAAAAGCAAGGATGGGAGGTGCTGGGGTTATGCATATATATTATTCTGGAAATAAGTAGAAGGCAAAGAACCTTGTATGATGTGGTCACACATCTCAAGGACGACCCCACCCGTGCCTCCTGCCCATGTAATAAACATACTACTTTCTAACTTTAACTAGGTAGAGAGTCTTTGTCTGTGATTTTCGTTTGTAGCGATTCAGTAGAGTGAAAGGAATGAAATGTTTTTCAGAAGAAAGCCAAACTCTTCTTCCTAACAAGTAATTTGTGCTAAAGTATTTCTGCTCAAAACTAGATCAGAGTACAATATTTAAGTTTCTTAGCACATCAGAGATACAGGAGAAGAGCAGCAATGATTTTAAAAGACAGAAGTATGCAGTGATTATTGCAGAAATTTTGAACGAATGCTAATTACTGATGCCAAATAGGTAATTCTCTTGTTTACTGCACTGAAAAGCTATGCCTTTGACTTTTGGTCTCCCTTCCATTGGGACCTATTTCTCCTGCATTGTAGAAAGAGCACTTTCCTCCCTTAGAATCACCCTCTCACTACTGTCAAAATGATTGATAGATTTTTCCCTCTTGTGCCTTCATGACTCTTCATGTTAATAATATCCATATATTTATCCTTTTTTATGTACCAGTGCTTAGATGTATAAATCAAAATTAAATGCTGAGGGAGAAAACATGATTCAGAAGTCTGTCTCCTTCTGAATTCATGAGCACCTGATTGGATCACTAATAGATTCTTTAGAAAACTCCCAAAGTCTTTGGGTGATTGTCAACAGGCATACACATAAGGACTCAAAAGTTTGCCTGTGGGAGGAAGTTGGTTGTCTTGGCTTCTCTCCACGCTCACTAAAATTTGGAAGTAGTACCCGTGTCTTAGACTACAATGCTCTGGTGCCGCATTGTACCAGGAGGAACGACCATATTTTTCTCAAGACCCATGATCAGGTTACTTACTGTAGATAAGAGAGGCTGAAGTTCAATTTCCTACTTCTCAGATTAGTTCCCTCTCCATATGATTAGTGAGATGTTTGAAGATAAATGGCTCTGTGGCCCCCAAGACAAGAAAGACATTGGCTGACTCTCCCTCAGAGTATATGCTGTTATGCCCTTGATGGGGGGGGGTTGGAACTTCATGATCTTTAAGGACCACCCTCAATCCAAACTATTCTATGATTCTAGCTCTAAATCCTCCTTGCTGTTTTTCTTTAAATAAAGGAACATTTAACTATGTAAGAAAGAAGGCCTCTTTTACCCTTTTCACCTTTCACTGCTGCAAGTACTTGAATATAAAAGCCTAAGAAATTTCAAATGTGTGTCCAGATTCATACTTAACACTTTTAAGCTAAAATTGGTCTCCACAACTGCTCCTAAAACTTATATAATATTGTTATTTAATTATTCAAGAAAAATATAGACCTGAGGAAGGAAATTTCCACAGCTTTCCCTTCTGCCTGGTGCCTCTTGGCACAGACACTTCTCCATACCTCAATGGTACATAACTTTTTTATTCCTTCATTATGCAATTCAGAATGACTGAAGTCTTCACAGGCAAACAAATTAATAGACGACTTTTAAAACTTAAATATATATCCTTCTATTGCAGCCTTGTAAAGAGTAAAATTCTATTTAAAAACTGCTGATGCTAACTTACATGTGTGCAGAAAATGCACATGATTACTTGAATTGATTTGAACCAGGGTGTATCTTGAAATTTTCATAAGAAAACAAGTGCTACATTATTCATTGTAATGTTTTCAATAATTTATTTTGCATGTATTTTTTACCCCTCTCTCCACAATAATCACGCCAGGTTTAATTTGAAAAGTAATAAACTCCAATATAGCTCTAAGGCAATCAAGTTTCTCAAGTGTTAATATAATTTGGAACCTACCTGGTTTGAAATACTAATTTTTATTTTGGAAGGCTAACATAGGTCAGTGACATCTTAATGAACATTTGTAGATGTTTATGCTTGGATTATTATCTAACAACCACATATTCAAATTAATCTGGTTTGAATATGTTTCCTGTTGTGTGGTGTATTCTTTCTAGAAATGTCATATATCCCTCTCCAGCTGGAAAAAGAGGAGGCAACCAAGGGGTTTTCCCCTTCTGTCTTTTTTTCTTTAGAAACAGGAAATTCAAATCTATTAAATAACTTGCAGATGAGATGAAACAAACCATATGTTATTTAAAAAGTCTATGACTTTCTAATTTCCAAGGTCTTTTCTGGTCTTTTCTACACATCAATTTGCTAAGGCAGTATTTATATTTCATAGCATAGATTGCTTAGCGTCTGTTAATTTGTAAGTAAAAATAAGCCATCTTTAAGGGTCATATGAGAATTGAGAGGTTTCCTTATTCCCTACCTCAAATCTGACAGCATCTCTTTTGATAAACTTTACTAATTATTTACATAGCAATCCTTTCAGAGGTAGGCGGGTGTGGGGTTTTTTTTGCTTGTTTGTTTTTTTGGGTTTTTTGTGGTAAAATACACTAATTCTTTGAAATGATGTCTCAAATCTAATTTTGCTCCTTAAAAAAATTATATGGAGGAACCATAAATATATGTGATGTGCGCACACAAGCAGTCATGTACACATAGAAGGTACCAACTGAACAAGTTTCACTTCTAGGAATTTGGAAGTGAAATATGGCATTATCACCACTGAAACCTAGGAGATTATCCAACTTCCAATTAAAAGATGCTCAGTTCTGTAATTTGGGTTCTGAACAGGAATGACAGCTTTAGAGTGTTCAGCTGCTCACAGTGAGACATGGCCCAGTTATAGAGGGCGCCATTGTCACTGGGCATTGTGCTTGGGCTGCTTGGGAAAAGAAACTTCAGAGAATGTTTGTGCATTTTTTTCCAGTGTTTCAATGATATGTTCAATGACAAATTGAAACACTCTCACCACCATCTTTCTTTAACAGTTGATAACGGCAAGCAATGGGTAGATTTGTTTCATAACTGTGAATATTAATTCTAGTTTATTTGGATCTTTGAATTTGAAATATTTAATTTTGTCTTAAAAATAACCTTGATGTTTGGACATTCAGATATAGTTAGATTTATTTTGCCTCCAGGAAGTAGTAAGTACCATAGTATTCAGAGAGTATTAGGTAACAAAATTTAATAGGTCATCTGTGCAAAGTGTAACCTCACATTTGCCAGTGATTTTTATGAGAATTTTTATATCTCCTGTTACTACTACATATTATTACTGTTGTCCAGGTGTATTATACTCACAACTTCTATAAGTTTTGTGTTGTATAAAAAACCAGATATTGCTGTATTAAGGACTCTGTTCAGTAAGCCTTGAAGCCATAATTGTTTGAATTTCTTGTTAGGTTCTGCCTTCCTCAGAAGTGCAAATATTACCAGTGATCTCTAATTTCAAGCTTTACTGATTTCCAGAAAGAAGATGATGAAATGAACTGAGGAGAACATGGCATTTTAAGAATTGACCTTCTGTTGCCATTTTGCCCAGAATTCTCAACAATATGTCCGCCATGTTTAAGACTTTTGACCTAATTCAATACCGTAGTGGAATTGAGTTTTTCCACTTCACCTGCAGTGTCACCATTTCATACTTTCTTTTATGGTTTTATTTGCTACATCCTAGCTTGCACCAAATTTTAAGGAAGCTCTTAGAAATATGAAGCATAGAAAAGTAAAGAAAGCAACTTCATTGATTTGGGCAAAGGCTTCTGTTGTCTGATGGTATATCTCACAACTCCATGCTAGAAAAAGAGTGTATATAACCATTTATTGGTTAAACTTTTATTTTTTTTAACATGGTTAAAATAAATAAACACATGGACACACTTTTTACATCTCTTAGGCTTTTATGTTCAAGTACTTGCAGCTATGAGAGGTGAAAAGGGTAAAATAATGAACTAGTATTGATGTGAGTGGGGGTGACAACAGTAGGTGACCGTTATGTTGAATATAGCAATGCTTCTGAAACTCGCTCCCACCATACTCTTGCATCCAAAAATATTGCAATCTACATGGATATGGAATTCGGTGAGTTAAAAACAGTTTGGGTGACCAGGCCTGTAGGTGGGTGGGTAATGGTTTGTACTCGACTTCAGCCCTACTTCAGATGTAGTATTTTGGGGATCTGTCTGAAGCGTACCCTATCCTACACCCTCATCAATGTTCTGAAGGTAGTGAGAGTGCACACTTGTCAAGTTTACAGGTGGCACAAAATAGGGCACCTGCCTGAGGGCAGCACTGTCACTCAGAAACAGGTTGGAGGGATGGGCTGACAGAGGATTTAATAAATATCAGCAAGAGCAAATGCAAATTATTTTGCTTAGGAAGACAGGCTGGGAGCTGACCAATAGGAGAAGATATGGAAGATGCCTTGTACGTTGCTTTGGCCTGGGGTAGGGTTAATTTTCTTCATTGTGGCTGTTGTGGGGTTGTGTTTTGAATTTGTGCTGAACACAGAGTTGGTAATACAGAGATGATTTTGTTATTGCTGGGCAGGGCTGGCACAAAGCCAAGGCCTTTTCTGCTTTTGGTACTGCCGCACTGGGGAGGGGACTGGGGGTGCTTGGCAGGTTGGGAGGAGATGCAGCCAGGACAATGACCCAAACTGACCAGAGGGATATTCCAGACCCTGTGGCACCAAATTCAGTGTATAAAGTGGGGGAAAGAAGCAGGAAAGGGGGGACATTTGTGGTGATGTCATTTGTCTTCCCAAGTAAGCACTTTGCAAGATGGGGCCCTGCTCTCCTGGAGATGGCTGAACACCTGCCAGTGCATAAGGAAGCGCTGCATAAACTCCTTGGCTCATGTGCACAGCCTTTGCTTTCCCTATTAAACTGCCGTTTTCTTAGCCCATGAGTTGTCCAGCTTTCACCGTTCTGATTCTCTTCCTGATCTCTGTGTTGGGGGAGTGAGTGAGCAGCTGTGTGGGGCTTGGCTGCTGCCTGGGGTTAAACCCCTGGAAGTCTTGGAATGCAGCAAGGTGAATGTGAGCCAGCAGTGTGCCCTAGAAGCAAGGAATGCCAATGGTGTCCTGGTCTGTGTTCACAGGAGCACACTCATAAATCAAGGGAAGGGATTATGCCTCTTCTTGGCCCTTACTAAACTACATCAGACTACTCATCTATTTTGAGCACTCCCTAAAAGAACATCACTAAACGGACTGAGTTCATCATGAAGACACCAAGATAGCTAGAGGGTTTTATACAGACCATCTCTTTCTGTACACAAAATGCTATCCAGGCAGATTTTGACATTTCCTTGCTGAGTGCTATTGCCCTTTTTGGCACCTTTTGACTCTCAGCTGTATGCTTTACACTTTATTTTATTTTATTTTATTTTATTTTATTTTATCTTTTTTTTCCTTTGTTATTCTTGCTGTTGCAATTATGATATTTAATACATGCAGCATTACCTTGTATCTCAGACTTCAGCCAACTACAGCAAAGTAATTCAGTGTGGTGCACAGCCTGACTTGTGTCATCCACCACCTACCAATTCTTTTGTGTCTCACAGCACTTCAGCGTTTAAGCACCCCACATGTGTTAAGGTATCTATCCACTGCAGGAATATAGAGAAATATAATCATCTGCAGTGCTGTAATGCATGACATGCAGAAGTCTGTGACAGTTGCAGTCTGATGAGAATTGGATGAGAAGATCAAAAGGAGATCATCTTAGTTACCTATTGTATGCAGAGCTGAAGATCTATAAAACTTGAAGAACTAGGAAGAAAGTCATCAGATGTAAGAGCATATCCTTCCATTTCAGGAAGAGGGATGCAATGTTCAGCAACAGAGGAGGAATCATTCAAACCTTTTCCTTGTTTAGTTTGTATCATGGATGCATTCTGACTGTATGAATTTTCCTGAGACTTGCTGGAGTTAAATTCAGGTATTTATATAACACTTGAGGCATCTAATCTTGCAATATAATCTTGGACTGACCTGTAGGAGCAAGTACAAGTGAAATAATGGTCAGAAATAAACACAGGAATTAATATTATAGCCATTAGAAGCATGTAGGAGGATATTATTTATATACAAAGACCCACAAAATCAGTAAAATTGCCTCTAAACCTTATCTTAGTTACATTTTTTTGGAATGTTATTCACTTCTTGATAAAGGTTTAAGCTAAATATCTCTCATATTGACTTTATTTTGAAACGGAGTAGTTAAAATATGTCTAATTGAAGTTAAATGATTCAATACTTCTCGAAATATTTGAATACATATTAATGAACAACAACACCTTTTTGAGCTGACTGAGCCCATACTTTGAGTGGGTACATGCTGTTCTTCAGCAGTTAGATTCAATAGGACCTGCACTTGGGCAATATGAATGTGAGAACTGCAGAAAAGTTACTGGAAATTGATGCTGGGAGTGATGCTGCAGTGTGCCAGCTGCAGTGTGACAAATGTGTTTGTGCTTAGCTGTGTTCTGAAGTAAATGGCAGTGGCTTATCTCTCAATGTCCATGACTGTCTGAAAAGTCTTTGTGCTCAAGGCAAGTTAATACAAATCACTTGCAAGATATTTTTTGCTTAAAACATGACTGAAAAAAAAAAAGAGTGTGTGAAATAATGGAATGTACAAATGGAGACACTTTCAAGTTGCCTAGTCAAAATGAGCTAAGCAGCAAAAACTTAAGAATATTTAGTCATTTGTGCTACTTTGTCTTTTCACATTTTAAGTTTTCATTGTAATTTTACCCCTCAGCATTTACCTTGTTTATACCATGTTGTGTCAAAAGCAATGTGACAACAACTAGAATTTGAGAAGGAGTACCTAAATGGAAACTGTTTCATGGATCTGCAAAAGAATTTTACCAGACAGCAATTGCTGTGAAACAGCTTATTTCTAAAACACGGTTTCCTACTAGATTCCCAGGCTCTTCTACATAAGTCTTCCCTAAGAGCCAAATGCTTGCTTCAGTGACAGCTGTTATATACTTTAAATCTGTCATGTGCAAACACTACAGTAACAGCCTATTTTAACAACTGGAGGTGTATATCTGCAGAACAAAAATTGATAAGGACAGGTTTCCCTGGGAATTTTGCCAGCAACAGCAGAAACAACAGAAGCTAATCAAAGACATAATTCCTGTGAGCACTCTGTAAGACTTCTGAGTTTATTGCAAATCCCTCCTAAAATATATAACCACAATAATGTTTGATCATGGTCAAGAATTGGTAATCTCATTTAAATAAGTGATGGAGAGAAATCTAGGTTGGGAGGAACCTCAGGAATTTAATGTGTTGCTCAAAGCAGAGCTAACTTCAAAGTTAGATCAGGTTGCTCAGGGCTTTGAAATAATTCCAAAGGTAGATATTACACAGCCTTTCTGTGAAACCTCTTCCAGGGTTGAACTACTCCCCCAGTGAATAATATTTTCCAAATGTCTTTATGCTAAGAGGGTTTGTTAATTTACTAATACAAAATTATGGTTTTATGGTAAAACTGCTTTCCACTGGCATATAAAATTAACTTACCCAGATGTCTTATTGACTTCTCTTATTTAAATGTTATTGTTTGATATAAAGTAAACTATCCAATCAAGTATGGGTGATTACACCAAGAGAGTAAAGATAGAGTCATAGAACGATTTGGGCTGGAAAAGATCTTAAAATGTTCTCTGTTCCAGCCCTCATGTACTGAGCAGGGACATCTTCAACTAGATAGGGCTGCTCAGAGGCATCAAACAGGGCATCAAACCCAACCTTGAATGTTTCCAGGGAAGGTGCATTCACCACATCTCTGAGCAATCTGTCCCTGTGTTTCACCACCATCAGTGCACAATAATCTTCCTTTTATCTAGTATGAATCTATCCTCTTTTGGTTTAAAATCACCACCCTTTGTACTGTCATAACAGGCCCAGCTAAAATATCTGTTTCCATCTTGCTTATAGACCCCCTTTAAATATTGGAAGGCTGCTACAAGGTTTGCCTGAAGCCTTGTCTTCTCCAGGCTGAACATCCCCAACTTTCTCAGCCTGTCCTCACAGGGGAGTTACTTCAGCCCTTCCGTTATCCTTGTGCCTCTCTTCAGTTCCAACATGTGTTTGTGCTTCCTGGGCTGAGGGCTCGACAGCTGGCTGCAGTAGGGGTCACACTAGCGCAGAGTAGTTGGGAAGAATCACATCCTTCGATCTGCTGCCTTTGATGCAGCCTGGGAAACAATTGGTTTTCTGGGCTGTGAATGCATGTTGCTGGGTCATGTCCAGCATTTCACTATCACCAGCAGTATCCCCCAAGGTTCAATACTGGACGTGAGGTTGTTTAACTTATTCATTCATTACTTGAATCGAGGAACAGAGGCCTCCTCAGCAAGTTTGCTGACAACAGAAAGCTGGGAGGAGTGGCTGCTACCCCAGAGTGCTGTGCAGAGTATCTAAAGGCAGGCTGTCATGAGGATGGAGCCAGGTTCTTCCTACTGGTGCCAAGCAATAGGATAAGAGGCAATGGGCAGAAATTGATGCACAGGAAGTTCAATTTAAATATGAGGAAGAACTTCTTTCTGTGTGGGTGACCATGCATTTAAAACAGGTGAAGTGAGAAAATTTTCAAAATTGGTGAGGAAACATGACAACTGTGGTTTTATCTTGAATCTTTGTAGGGTATTGGGTTCACTCAGAGTCTTCTAAATCACCCCAGAATTTCTAACCTCAGAACTTTGGAAGTTCATACCTAAAACATCCAGAAATCAGAGGCTTCATTAAGCTAATACTTTAATTCTTACAATAACAAGGTTTCACAAGGGTTTAAATCGCAACAATGAGGTTCATCATTTTAAAACACTTCACCATCTTTATTGTCACTACTCAAAGAAAATGTCCAAATATTCCTTTTCTCACTTCTTCTTATAGATTTCTTGTCACCCATATGTTTGTATACTGTGCCAATTGTAACATGTCTTTTTATATAATCTGTACATACAAGACGCTTTTATCTCTACATAGATTTTTCTTGAGGAACGATGTTAAATTCATAGTATTTCTCTATCTAAAAAATACTTAAGCACCTGATCTTGGCTTAAGATTCACTTAAGATTTTAAAAAGATGCTGCAGTGTAGATGAAATCTATAAATCAAAGCACTGAAAATGTAGAATGTTATTACATGGATTTCTCTGAGGTACTGTGCCAGAGATAGGCAAAAGGACGGAAGTGTGAAACTAAAGAAAAAGCAGACACTGCAATATAGAAATTGCCTAAGCCTGTGAAAAGATTCCTTTCACTGAGAACTTTTTGCTCTGCTTTTGAAGTAGCACGTTAGTAATGTATTGCACAGTGATCTAAATAAATTAATTAAACTGAAATATGGTGATCCACAGGAAAGATCTGAAGTCCATCTGTGAAAGAGATCACCCACATTCAGGAAGATGCTTGGAGCACAAGGAGTCTTAATGTCCTAAACCACTAAACTTTTATGGATAATTTTGAGGAAGGTGCTGTCTCTCTCTTGCCTAACTATTGAGATTGAAACAGTGATGATGTTCTTTCCTACCAAAATAAATAGCTCTATCAAATTCAGACAAACAACACTGATAAATTCAGAAGAAACCTGACTTAGTTAATTACTGGCCACTGACAAATCCTCCTTTTTCCAAGCAAACTTATGGGAAGAGTCTAAGTACAGGAGATATCCTAGACTTGGCAAAGTCTGGATTTGGATTAAAACTTTAGGGCAACCTTCTCTCACTGTTGGATGTTCTCCTGCCATTGATAAAGAGTACACAAACCTTTTTGAATCAGTCATTCCTGAACAAGTAATAATTTGTCTGAGAGAGATGGAGAAATTTGCAATGTTATTTGCAGAGAAGAGATTTATTAGTCATTCTGACCTTACCTCTGAAGCTTCATAAAGGGAGGTATCTCCCTTACCTCTAGAGCTTCATAAAGATTAGCTTTCTGTATGACCCTTTTAAACAATCACAAACACAGAATGTGCTGATTTGGCAGTGAATAGAATGTGAATTTGTATGCTTCTTTCTGTCTTCTATAACACAGAATAATTCCAGAACACCACCAATATAGCCCAATGCTTTGCCAAGAAATATTGGAGAAAACAGATCAGCTGGGTACAACAGAAGCTACAAAAGACCAGCTATGCTAATTGTCAGAAGGAAGATCTCAGAGTTTGTTTTGGTCACAATGTTTTCCCTTTTGATGGAAGAAACTTAATTTTAACTCCTTGGTTTCTTGCTTACTAGTAGATATTCTTCTGCTGAAGAATGCATGCATCTTGTAGCATGACCTGTCAGTGGTGGGCAGACTGGGTCCTGTCTTGAAAAATAATGACTGTTCTTCAATGGTACATTGAAGTTTGTTGTTTCCCAGTTAAATTTTAGAAATACAGTGTGAAGCTATCAGAGTACATCATTCACAGGGCAATGTTTCATTTTGGCAACTACAGCACATCATGCCCGACCTATGTTCTCCATGCTGGTTCTCCTCAACCTAGTGAGAAATCACTTGAATGTTAAGTGAAACCTTATCCTTAAACCCTCTTTTATCTATCCTTTTGTGATACCCAGATTACTGGGGATGCGAAGTGACAGAAATAGTCCTCCTTAGAAATAATGTAATGGGCATTAGCAGAGATAATGTCCCTGCATGCAGAATTTGGAATTTCCTCAGTGAGAGTGCAAGAATGACCACAAAGTTTTGCTGGCTCTCCCTCAGAGTATATGCTGTTATGAAACTGTGGGACAGCTGGCAGAAACTGTGAGTGTTTAGCGTCAGAAAATTTCCTATGCCTCTGAAGTTTACCTGACCTTTGTGATACATCAGGACAACAACCAAAGAATTCTTGTCTAAACCATAAGGTAGCAATTACTTTGAAGTTTTCCAGCCAGTGGAAATTTAAAAATCTTCCAGATATTGACTCCAAATGGATAATATTGAAATGTTATATGAATAATGTGTTGTTCTTTGCACCCTAAAGCAGTATTAGAAAAATGTTACTTGTTTATTGGGATGTACGCAGGTGAAGTGCAGTAAACACCACTTTAAAAGACCTAGACCCTTTAAAAAACAAACTAGTTTTTACAGAGATTTTTAGTGTTCCTTTCCTTCTCAGGGGAAAGAATTCTGTGGGGCCTGATTTCTGTGGTACCCACAGATAGCTGAAATTGTCGTAGTGTCTGAACAATTTTAATGTGTGTTATCTGAGAAAGGTGGAGGATAATGACAGAATGTGCTGAAGGAAATTTGAAAGCAAGGTACAGATCTCTGATAAGCAATAGCTGTTCAGTGACAAACACAGCAATTTTAATGCCTGACATCTATTTCTTTCATGGTGTTTATGAAACTATGCCAATAATTTCTGCTTTCGTATTTTCAGACCGAGGTCAGGCAATTATAAAGGTGGCTTTTCATAAACAAACATAAAAAGCATAAAAAGCACAAAACCAAGATAACAGTGGAAAAGAAGAAGGAAAAGGTCTTCACAAATTGTTTCTTCACTTGACTGTTGATTTTGCTAAGTACGTACATGCATTTAGATATATATGAGCTCCATGAAATTTGAGTTAGTCCACTGGGAAAAAGCAAATAACACAGGCACAGACCACCTTCTCATGTTTCATTGGGCTAACTTATTAAATTTTCAGAGATTTACTAAATTTAATGTCAAACTTGTAATCACAATAGGGATAAAATTAAGTTTCTGAAGTGGTGCACTTCACATTTCACTTAAGATTTGCTGCAGTCACTTATTTCTCAACATGTTGCTGATTACAGTCCTCTAATTCTGAGAGGGCTTTTGGTCTTGGATGGCCTATGAACTCTGTTTCCACAGGGATTTGCTACAGAAAAAGCCAAAAATACCTTTATCAAAATGGTGATAAACAGGATGATTTTTGAAGTTATTAGTTTTTTTCTAGTCTCCAATATAAGGAAAGAATGAGGATTTTTTTTAGATTTTAATGTTTATTATATGCATACATGACTAAGGTAGTTATACTAAACCAAATCCATGCAAAATCTAAGTTTTCTGCATGTGGTTAATAGAGAGTTGTGAGAGGGTTAATGTTTATATATAGCAGGTATTTCCAATTTCAAAAGGTAAAGAGAATTAAAAATTTGATATTTAGTTACATCTATAAATTTGTTCTCTTAAAAAATAATAAATTTTTCATGATTACTGTGATGTTAGAGGGAAAAAAACCCCTTTTATTTCAAGAAATTATTGAACTATTCTCATCATTCATAGTTAGACATGGGGATTATGCAGCATATACCATAAACTGATGGTAGGAAGAGAATTTGGAAGTAACACCTTTTAGATTTTCACAGCACTTGAATAGCTTGTGAAATAGTTCTGAGAAGATTAAATGTTTTTTACAAACTTTATCTATTTACCCATATAATAACTTTTTAAATATCCAAACATCTGTACAAAGAGCAACCCGGAAAGGACATATTTGAGTTAACTTCAGCTTTGCTTTTTGCATGGCTTTTCAGAAAAACACACTGAAAAAAAATCAATTTAAAAATTTCATTATATTTTCCTCAAAATTCAGGAGTGTGAGAAGTCTTAAAGAAGATAAGAATATTATGTTCCACTGAAGACAGCATCTGAGTGTCTCCTCACAGACAGCTTTTGAGTTCCTCACAGAATGGAAACTCCACAACCTCTCTGGGCACTCTGTGCCAGTGCTCGGCTACTATCACAATTTATACTTTAAAAGAATTAAATTTCAAAAAGCCTTTTAAAATCCTAAGCATCCACTTCTGAGCACTGCCCAAACTGGTGGGCTAGAAGCACCTTTGATCTAACAGTTATATAATATGATCTCTTATGGTTTACTGCACAGGCTTCCTATGCAGCATAAAGAGAAGGCAAGTTGTTCAGCAAGACAAGGATCTCCCCTACAGAGTCTTCGATTAAAACACTCCAGAACAGTAGAATTCATCCGGCATTTCTCATCCATCAAGCTGTCCCCTAACCTTGAACGTCTCTGTGATTTACAGTGTTAGTCTTCTCTCTCTTGCATCTGATTTGCAGACCAAATGCTTTGCTGTTTATCTTGAGCTTTTGCTCTTTTCAGGCTATAAGCTTATCAGGAATAATTTTTTAGAGCAGCTTTTTGGAACAATACCATGCAGTGTTTGAGACTGCAATACCGAGATACTAGGGAAACCGAACTCTCTAGATTAATAAACTGCAACTTCCACACATAAATTTTTTTACATACAGCTACATATATATATATATATATAGGAATATTGGATGATGGTATATGAGATAAGTATGAAGTACAATTTCAGCAGTCAACACTAATAAAAGAGACTAAAATTTTTTAGCCTTCTAGAATATTTTTTTTCACTGACTGTTGTGCCTCAACAAAACTCTCAGTTGCAGGAATATAACTTTAGTATAATTCTTTAGGAAACTGGAGTCCTAACCACACAAATGATAGTTTTATTCTATTTATCTAACAAAAATGGCAGATCTCTTGAGTGACCTACATTTTAGTGTTCAGTAACCAACTTTTTGTCCTCAGATGATCGGCACCAAGCCTCCACCTTATGACAGTAAAAGACTGTCAGAGATCAACAACATGTCAGCCTTTTTCTCCGTAAAAAAACACCAAAATTCTGTTTTCCATTACCCTAATTACTCCTTAAGGTTTTATGGTAACCAGATGCAGCATTCTGTGGTGGATAGCAGCCCCTTTTAAGCAGTACTCTTGTAGTACATTGGGTTAATGTACTGTGATTTGACGGCGTCTAACACTTGGAAACACGAAACCCAATTGAAGAGCAACTATTCTGAGTTGGTAGCTTCTTAACTCATTTAATCTGCTTCTTCCGCATATTCCAGGTAACAACTTAGGGCTTTATATGATAGGGTGTGGTGATTTTTTATTTTTGTTCTTTTGGGGTTTTTTTACTCACTGAAAATAATAGTAATTGGATTATGTATAGGCTTAGTTTTATCCAGATTGTGAATGAAGGGCAAAAGAAGAGAAGTTGTATGATATTGCTTTGAATACTTCTGCAGGTGATAGTGCTGGTAGGAAGACTACAATATCTTTCAGACTTTCAATTTATCTACGGTTGGCTTTACTTACGTATTACCATAGGTCTTGCTTGATTTAAAGACTTTTTCCTAAAGAGTTACTAGAGAGGCACAAGAATGATCCATTTAATTCTTGAATTTTGCACTATATTTGAAGGTCTGGCATATTTTGAGTAGACTAGGGTATTATTGCTGTTTAAACATAGGCGCCATCAATGTTGTTTGTATTCTAATTAGAAGTCCCATGTAAATAACGTCTTACGACTTTGAAATGTTTCACAGCACATCAGACTTCATTATGTGGAAGTTTAAAAAAATCAGGCAAATGTTTCTAAATGCTATTTCATTGGCATAATAATCATGCAGGTGCTTATATATTGCAATACATGATTTTTATTTTACTTTAGAATTAGTTGTTCTTTCAGTATTTGAAGTCTAATATGATGTTAGAGGTAAGTAAATGTTGAAAATTTCGTCAAATATTTTTGAAGTGGAATTAAGTGCTACTAAGTTTAAACTCTTGCTGTATTTGCTTCTGCAAGTGTTAAAGCACGTAAACTTGCTGACTGAAATGTTAATGAAAGCAGCAAATATTAAGTAAATATTAGAGACTACTGGCAAGAAGTAAATCCTGATTGCAAAACTCAAATAACCTTCACAGAAACATGACCCTCAGAGCCTCCTGTAAAAGGAAATGGAAAGTGTTTGTGATGGTTCCTCCATGCTCTTTGACTTGCATTTTAAATATCATCCATAGGAAAATATTTGTAAAGATCTCAAACAATGGAAGGCACACGCAACATCAACAAATTGTAAGTAAATAAGCCAGCATTGTCATTGTTATGTTAAAAGATGCAATTGTGTACCTCTTGCCTTGTTCATTCTCAGTCTTCCTTTAAATTATATTTGCCTTATGTTCTCTTTTTTACCTTTGTGGCATAATTTGTGGTTTAGTTGCATAATAGCGAAGTTCTCCAGGAACTCCTGTGGAGGGCATGGAGTCTTGCGCATTGTTGGTGTTAGATTCATCTGCATATTTCTCTAATGAAATAGATCCCCCTGATCTTGCCCAAGGAATTCTCATGAGGTTTAACAAGGTCATGTGTAAGGTGCTGCACCTGGGTCAGAGCAGCCCTGGCACCAGCACAGGCTGAGGATGGGCAGATCACAGCAGCCCTGCCCAGAAGGACTTGGGGGTGCTGGTGGCTGAGAGGCTGGACATGACCCAGCCATGGGCACTCCCAGCCCAGAGAGCCACACGTGTCCTGGGCTGCATCCAGAGCAGTGTGGGCAGCAGGGCCAGGGAGGGGATTCTGCCCCTCTGCTCTGCTCTGCTGAGACCCCCCCTGCAGGGCTGCAGCAGCTCTGGGGCCCCAGCACAGGAAGGACATGGACCTGCTGGAGGGAGTCCAGAGAAGGCCACAAAGATGCTTAGAGGGATTAGAGCCTTTCCTATAAGGAAAGACTGAGACAATTGTGTTTGTTCAGCCTGGAGAAGAGAAAGCTCTGGTGGGACCTAATTGCAGCCCTTCAGCACCTGAAGTGAGCCTACAAGAAAGCGGGTAAGGAATTTTTTACAAGCATATGTAGTGATGGCACAAGGGAGGATGGTTTCCAACTGAGAGAAGTTTTAGACTTGATACTGTTAAAAAATTCCTTGCTGTGAGAGTGGCAAGGCACTAGTTAGACAGAGAAGCTGCTGATGCCCCACTCCTGCAGTGTGTAAGGCCAGGCTGGGTGGGACTCTGAGCAACCTGGTCTAGCAAGGAGTGTCCCTGCCCATGGTAAGGGGGATGGAATTGATAATCTTTAATGTGCCTCCAACCCAAACCATCCTATGATTCTGTGATCCTGCACCATGGTAGGTAAGATCAGATATCATCTTGAGGTTGCTTCCAGACCAATTTTTCTGGGATGAGAAACTACTTCTCCAGTACACAGCTCAGCAGGCTTATCTTTGAGTAAGATCTTAATTTGCATATAGTAATTTATTTATTCATTCAACAAATAAATAACATTCATAAATTGCAAATGTTAGAGCTTTTAGTTGCAGAAGATCTGATTTATTGCAGAAAAGCAGTAGATTTTTGTTATGACTTCATCAAGAATCACTTTGGCTTTTGTCTTCTGCAGGACAGTATCCAATTTGTATCACTTTTATTGAGAAGCAAGTTATGTGTGATGAAAATTTATCCTTGTAGTGTTTTTTGGTGTACCACAACTGTATCAAAGAAAGTACCAGCAACTCTGGGATGGGAAAGAACAAGATGTTTACTTCATCGTCAGCCTGCTCTAGCAGCTCTAGCTATTAACCAAATGAAAAAACTGTGACCTTGCTTGCCTCTGTATTTAAGCTCTGAAAATACTTTCCATGATGCTTCCCATTGTGAAATTAAAAAAAGGTCATATTTTATTTTTTTGTTCATATTAAGAAGTAATGTTCTTAGGAAGTTGGTGTCTTTCCACTCTTCAGCTCTTGCCTGGATGGTAATGACCATGCTTAACAAAATTAATATTAAAGCTAGTTCTGTTTCTAAGCATGTAAGTCAAGGTCTTTGAAATGTTTAATGGTTTGGTGTTGTCAATATTTTAACATTCAGCATTTTCTGAATACTGGTCCTCTTTGTGATGTTACATTCAATAATAATTTATATTGAATATAAATTATCATTCAATGATAATTTATATTCAAAACACAGTGATTTTTTTGAATACTGTTGTGATTGATAAAGATTTTATGACTGGACAAAAAGCCTGTCATTATATATAGTCATATCAACAAAAGCAGGTTACATTTAGCCAGAACTGAAGAAACACACGCATCATATTTTGGTCATGGCTTTCAAAGTCTGCTTGTCATGAGCTGAGGAGGAATGCATTGATGAACTGGGAAAGCCGAGACAGAAATATGCCAGTGTGCTGCTAAGCCAGTTTGCAAATATGGTCCATACTTCTAATTTTCAGAGTAGTATTATTAGCCAGTCTCCTGATTATCTACTGACACTATTTTAATGTGTATTATGCTGTTTATAAATTCATGTTAATTGAAACTCTTTAGAAGAAGCTTGAGTTGAGCAAGTGTAGTAAAGTAATTTCTGATTTTCAAGAGTATAAAATCTCACTGCTTATTCTACAGACATCCTTTGGATGACATCTGGCAGATCACAGTGCTACACCTAAGTCTAGACTTTTTTTCCAAAAGGATGAATGTTTTTTGTACTTTGGAACCTGAATTTTTCACAACAAAAGAGCACATTAAACTAGCAGAGTTTAGAAGATATATGAAGTGTAAAAGTGCCTTGATATGAAATATACTATGCAAAAGGTAGGTATTGGTCATGAAAAGGTCATAATGTCAAAACTGAGTGTATTAATATGTATTCATTTTTTTCTCAATGTCATCTCAAATATCTGACAGTTGCTTTTACTGACCTGTCTAATAAGTTGTTCGTCTCTTCCACAAAAAAGTTCAAACCTTTATCATAAGTTTAATAAAGTATAAACAGCTATAATGCTTGTAACTAGAGTCTTGTTACCCAAGACCTGACTGTCTGCTAATGAACACAGGTGTTTTGTCCTAATTAGTTGTTGGCACAATAACATTTTGAGTACAGATAGACAGAATAAATACACCATATACCTTAAGTACCAATGATGTCTAGGCTGTGTGGGTAATCCTGTGCAGGTAATATCACAACAGATATTTTAATATAGCTTATGCCTGGTTATAGATAAACTTAATGGTTTATGGTCGAATTAGATTTAGATATTATCCTAGTTATTTTTAGTAGAATAACAAGTAGTCTCATATACAGACTTCAATACATTTAACTTAACAGTATTTTCTATTTTTATCTGTTTTTATCTATTTTTATCTGCCTGCTTATTCTTCCTTAGAACACTTGTTCCACATCCATAAACTGCAGCTTTGCTGTAAGGAATTTACTAAATTATTTTTATTTCAATAGATTTTTTCTTCAGCTGTGCAAACGACATTGTAATCCCATTCAGCAATTAATCTTGTAATGTGGCATTAATTTTTGTTTAAAAAGTACCTATGAAAGATATGCTGTATATATTAAAACTGAATAGAATTAGAAAAAAGTATGTTCATTATGCCAGCAGAAGTTTAAACTGGGAACTGGGCTGGGAAGTGTACATGATCTTAAAAATAGAGGAAAAAAATAAGAAAGTGCCATGATCTACATTCAGCTCTAATTTTTTCCCAAAGTTTTTTGATCCTCTTTGCTAATTTTGCCTTTTTGCAAAGCAGAGCAGTCTTCAAAATTCCATAACAAGAAATATCAAAACTGCCAGTATTAAAAAGGGTAAGACTGAAATCTCAGTGGATATGTGTATAGTGTGACATCTCTAAATGTCCTGAAGTGAGAACAGAGTCCTTTCATAACTCATCACAGTGCTGTAGCACTGGTGATCTCTGATGCAGTAGTTACATCCAAGGCCAGTGGAGCTTTTAGGGTGCTTCAAAACAACCAGAATTAAATCTTCTCTCTTATAAAGACCACACGTTGTGGTATCTGGATGTACCAGTCATTATGGTGTCCCCACTTACCTTAACCCACTCGAGTGGGAGAGTGCTATTGTCTCCATTTTGGGAATACAAAACAGACAAAGCTGACTGCTTGTCAGGTGTCACAGAGAAATTTGTGGACAGGTTAAACTGTCTGCAACGGGATGACAACCTCCAATTCTGTTTTCAAGTCTCTTGCAGCCTACCCACCCAACACCAACTGCCCTTTCTCCTTGTGCAGAAATACTGCTCAAAGCAATGCCACACCACTCTTGGTGTTTCAGATTCTCAGTGGCCAGAGAGTACCCTACTCACTAACCTGCAAAGGTCAGTTTAAGGACTGCTAACATTACAATCTGGGAGAGATTGTAACAATCTAGGGGAGAGAAATGTTCCTTGGATATCATAAATATGGTCATTTGGCAAGCGATAAGCAGCAGAGAGACAGCTGCCATTGAGGCTGGGGGAACATGGTATCAAAAGGCATCTAGAAACATCAAAGCTTAGTACAGTTTGCACACAGGAGACCTCAGTGACAGCTCTTTATGGAACAGGATGTGTTAGAAGCCCAGTTGTGGCTTTTTTCTAAATTTTTTTCAAGATACAATTGTCAAAAATATTGTAGTCCATAAAACATGCTTGAGGATTTTTCTTATGAAAAAAATATTTCATGGCTGTTTCCAAGTCTTACCCTTTGGCTCTTTTTCTTTGAATTTAACTTTGCTCTGCAGAGTGCAGAAAAGTTGGAGCAAAAATTAGATTTTTAATAGGAGAAACTCTTTTAAATATGCTTATTCATTTTAATTACATGTGTTTCTGTCTGTTAAGCTTTTGAATTCTGTAGCACTTTGGAAGCCATTAGTGATCATTTTTTCTGGCTTTGTTTCTCCTCTCCAGTTTCTAAATAGGGTATGTTTAGGGGGAAAAGAGATCACTTTCACAAAACAAACAGTCGGGTTATTTTCATCATTATTGAGCTAACATTGTACTTGCAATTGTATCATTTCCACTACTTTACAATGCCCTACTAATTACTCTTAACATACAGCTTTTATCTTTTGTGTTGATATATTATTTTTTCACAACTCTGTAGTTTTCTGCCAGTATTGCCAGCTGCTCCTTTAAACTTTTACCATGCAAGGATCTCATATTTTCTGTGAAATGTCAAGAAATGCAATTAACCTTGTTTTGACCTTTTCTCTGCTTTAAGTATACTGCTTTGAATTCTGTGTACAAAGAAATGTTGTCTTCCACATTGTACACACAAATTGAAATACTAAGAATAAACCTTAACGCAAATTGGCAGTATGTCAGGTTAAGCATTAATGTAGGTATGTGTGTGTGTGTACAATAAGCAACATAGATAAATATGTATATGTATGTATTTCTATGCATGTGTATTTAATATAATGAATGTAAGTCTTATGTATTTCAAATACTGAAAACCTGCAAATATATTAATAATGTGTGTTGCTAGAAGTAAGCATGCTTTGGAAATTTCTCCAGAAATGCTCTGCATCTATTACAGTGCCTTTTTTCCTCAAACACATGTCCTAAATGCAAAAAGTAGATAATGAGTAAGAGTTACAAAATATAAGGGTATTCACAGAGTACAGCAGGTCAGCTGGAACCCTCTTTCCTGGCAGGGGTGGAAATTCGGCAGCAGGGACCTGAATGTATTCTCCATTCTGTTATGACTCAGCGCCAGCCTTTGCAGTGCAGCTGCCCATCCTTGCACGAGAGAAACTGCTGTGTGAGACAATGCTGAGAGAAGTGACAGCCTGTCCCCTTTGCTTGGGAAGTCTTTTGAAGCTCCGGCCCTCGCCTTCAGTCTCCACTGTGTCTTCACTGCCCATGTCTGGCCACATGCCCCTGTGACTCCAGCCCTGACCTGCCAATCTGCCTTCATCCCAGACTTGTCTAATCTCTGTGCACTTGTCTGTCACTGGTCTGTGTCTGATCTTGTTTACTGTCTTCAGATCTGATCCTGTCACTCACTTGCTGACTCAACTTTCTGTCTTGACCTTGGACCTGCCTCATAGCTCTGAACTTGTCCGAGGATTGGGATTCTTAGCTGAACCTTGTTACTGTCACTGGACCTGTCCTGCTCACCTTGTCGGAGTGCTGTGAGCCTTTGCTCCTGGTCTCTGCTCTTGCCTGCTTTACTGTCATGCTTAACTCCCTGTTCCCCTTGCTGAGCAGCCTGCTTCTGCTACTCCCTGACATTAGTCATAATAACCAGACCTAATCACAGACGTAATTTACCTTAATTTGAATTTGTGGGTGCTCAAGTTGATCAGATTCATAGAAGCACTTCAGTTTGAGCATCCAAACACAGGTAATCATGTTTAGGCTAAGTTCTATCCCTCATTATATCTGAAGGACTTAAAAGAGTATTAAGTAAGTTTTCAGACAATATTGATTTGAGAGAAACTGTTGACTTCCTTGAAGGCAGAGAGGCCCTGCAGAAACATCAAAACAAATTAGATGGACGATCACCAACCATATAAAGTTTAACAAGGGCAAGTATGAGATTCGCCCTGGGATGGGGCAAACCTGGATGTACAGACAGACTGGGGAATGAGAGGCTGGAGAGCAGTACTGTGGAAAGAGAGCTGGGGGTCCTGGCTGATGGCAAGTTGAACATGGCCAGCAGTGCCCTGGCAGCCAGGAGGGCCAGTCGTGTCCTGTGGGGCACCAGGGACAGCATCGCCAGCCAGGCAAGGGAGGGGATTGTCCTGCTCTGCTCTGCACTGGGGCAGCCTCACCTCGAGTGCTGGGGGCAGCTCTGGGTGCCACAGTGTAAGAGAGAATGAAGCTATTGGAGAGTGTCCAAAGGGGGTCAACAAAGGTGGTGCAGGGTCTGGAAGGGAAACCTTAGGAGGAGCAGCTGAGGTCACTCGTTCTGTTCAGCCTAGAGAAGAGGAGATTGAGGAGAGACCTCATTGCAGTCCTTGTGAAAGAAAGGGGAAGGGCAGGCACTGATCTTTTTACTCTCAAGACCAGTGACTGGACTTGAGGTAGCACTACAAAGCCGAGTTAGAAGGTTTAGGCTGGATATCAGAAAAACGTGTTTCACCCAGAGAGTGGTTTGTCATTGGAACAGGTTCCCCAGAGAAGTTGCCACAGCACCAACCCTTTCTGAATTCAAGAAGTACTTGAACAATGCTCTTGAGTACCTTGTGTTATTTTGGGGGGTTTCCTATGCAAGGCCAGGAGCTGGACTCAATGATCCCAATATGTTCCTTCCAACAAAGAATATTTTTTGACTCTATGTACATGAACTTTTCTAGTAAATTCATGGCAGAGCATAAATCAGGTAATTAGAGGAAGAAATTATTAGATTTATACTGATATTTCAAGTACAAAGGATGGAGGTGAACATAATTTTACCTATCAGTGACTTCATCCCCAGAATTCTCCAGTTTCAGTGATCTGAATTTTCTTAGAATGGTTGACTCCACTGGTTCAGGCTATGAGCTCTTGAATGCGTATTCATTCAGCATGTCTGCCAACATACTCAATTCCAGTCAGAAGCTCCTCCATCTTAGAGCCAGAAAATTTCAAATAGAAGCATAGAGGTGCTATTTTCAGTGTCCTGGGAAAAAAAAGAAAAAGAATTTTTATTAACTGTGTTATTTTCTGCTTGCTTCTCCTCTGACATCATCCTATTTCCGGATGTGTTACTGGAAAAAAACAACCATTTGGATGATTGTCTCTGTGGGCTTTCTGGAAGAAATGTTTGACTTGGAAGGTTATGAAAATGAAATTAGTAGTGAGTACATTACATGTAGAGAATACATGTGATGATAAGTAGACAGAGCTGTAATAACTAAGGCAGCTGGGAAAATACTTCGTATGGTGTTGCTCCTAGCAACAAAATTCATAATTTGAATGTGTGTTTTCAGAAAAATATCATTAGATGAAGAAAGCTGAATTTTCTCTTCCTGTCATCTCCTTTATGTACTACTATATGTTATGTATGTGGTCTCAGCCAAAAATGAAATTAACTTAATAATTTGTAAGTTGATAAGTAGGAGATATGATCAACAGCAGCTGCACATCTCTGCAAAAAACAGTGATTAATCTAAATAGAATCTTTGACTTGTTTATGAAACAACACCACAAGTCGGAAATATTTCAGGAGAATATTTTGTATTTGGTGCTTTTGGTCCAAATATTTATTTTTTTACATTACCATTTTGACGTTCTTTTTAAAAGTAGAGAGCTAAGTAAAATTGAAATGTTTCATTATAAGTTCATCTGTTTTGGTTATAAAAGCTATGACACCCTAGATGTAAAATAAATTTAATTTCAGATGAGCTTTTATACAAGTTTTACCATCTTGATATCAAAAATAATATCAGAGAATGAAAACCGGTAAAACACAGTTAGAAAAATTGTTCAAGGCAAATGTTGAATAAATTATATTGACCAGAAATAGAATAATCATAATACACATACTGCGAACATTATGATAAAATTAATTACCTAACATTGGAAAAGACTTACTGAGCATTTTTAGATTTATTCTGCAAACTATTTCACCAGGCATGATTTTATAATATAAATATGACAAAACATCATAGAGAGAGGAAGACTGAAAAATAAACGTCCTTCACAAATCCATTGTGAAGAACCCAGTCAAGCTGGTGAGCTGTTACTTGTCTGAACATTTACTTAGACATCTCCCACCCTCGCCTTATATGAAAAACTGGTCGCTGGGAGAAACAAGAAGTTTCAAATCTATCTTTCAGAAATGACATAATAACTGTAGGCTTGTGAATGTGGGAGTGGTGCCATGACCATTTCCCTGGGGAAAGGGATATATACAAAATATAAAAATATAAAAATATTTATAAATATTTTATAAAAATAAATATAAAAATATATAAAAATAAAAATAAATATATTTTTATAAAAAACAAAAATATTAAAAAATGCATGTATGTGTGTATGTGTGTGTGTATATATACATATATGCACACATATATAACATATAACTCTAGGATGCAGCAGAAAATAGTCAGATTTCAGGTTTACTTCCCAAGCTGTGGCAGCAACCAGAGGATTCAAAAATGTTTTGGATTTGTATTGGTGATTCAGATAGAATTTTAGACAAAAATTTATAAGTCTCCTTATTTTTTTAATCAGAAGTAGCTTTATGGATGGGCTCTACAAACATTCCTAACTTCATTCTATTTTTGAAATGTTTTATAGAATTTTATTTGAAATGAGACAGTCTCTTGGAACACATTATTTGCACACAACTACAAGTACTCCTAAGGAGATTTGCAGCTCAGCTATACTCCTGTCAAAATGCAAAATCTCTGCTAGTTTAAAACACATAAAAATTTGACTCCTGATCCTAAAGCATAAAACAGCTCAAAGGTTGCTGTCCATTACACTTCTCATAGTCTGCTGTTGAGACCCATCCCAGAAGGGCAAGAGTGACCCAGGTTCTTGTTAGTAGACTCCTTGGGATACGTTGGAGTCAAATGACACTGAATGGAGAGGAGAGGAGAGGAGAGGAGAGGAGAGGAGATTTAGTCCTCTAAAGGACTAAATAATCATCAAATAATTTGCCTTTAGGTACAGATTGTTCTTCCTAAACGAAAATACTTCCTGAAATGTGGTCCACAAAAGTGCCTGTTATATATAGATATTTTAAGTGTTAAAATTCTGTCAAGAGAGGCCTAAAGATGTAGCAGAATAGAATCTGGTACAGGTTTTGAAGTGCTTCATACTCAGAGTGCTAAACAATTAAGGAGACTCCTGGAGTTCCTGGGCTGATTAACAGTTCCACGAAAATCAGATTCTTTTCATTAACTTAATCCAGAATGAGCAATGCCAGTGCAAAGCACACTTGATGTGTTTAATTGTGTTTATTTTCTTCCACTTCTTACAAAAAACTCTGTTGTAGTCTACAGTGAATCATCCATTTGCACTGCTGTGCATTTTATATAAATCTATTGCATAACTCTTGTTATTGTTTTGTCTTCAGAAGTGAAGTTTCCTATGGCTTCATTCTGGTCTCTAATTTGATTATACATACCTTCAAAGAATGGAGCAATATACATAACAGGAAAAAAACCCAAGCCCCCAAATCTTCTGTGGAATTTCTGTTAATTACAGGATTTTTTCCTCTTAGAAATTCATTAGGACAAGTACACTTGTTGCACTTCTTAATTTGAAAAAAAAAAAATCATAAAGGAGATGATGAATACACAATGCTGTTCAAAAACAGGCCATTAAACTTGTTACATATCTACATTCTATCTGAAACTAACCTTAACTAATGTTTCAGCTGTGTGATATGTTCCAGCTTCATACTACAAACAAAGATTCCAAGTCTCTTCAGATGCTCATAGATGCCACAGGGAAGTTTAAGTCATGATGTGATTTACATAGCTTTTTATTACACATATGCAAGAATCAACACTCTGAGGCACCATATGCATCATTGAGATAACTGCAGGAAAAATGTCCATTTATGATTGAACCATCAGATTATATACATTATTTGTTTACAGATTTTAAATTATAATATATGTTTTTCGGTATATTTTTCATTAAAAAGGCAGTCCTGGCATAATTTCATTGTAACTTCATGCCATTTATCTAGTCTCAGAGAATATACCTCAGAGGATGCAGGTGCAAATACCTAGCTAAGAAAATATGAGGTCATTTCAGGGTCTCTGGTACTTCAGAACTTCTGGTACTCAGCCACTCCTAAGTTCTGTCAGGGAAACCAAGGAGGTCCCATCTGAACCCCACCACCCAACAGGAGGGTCTCTGTTACCCTCTTCCTTTTCTTACCCTTTTCCATTTCTAGACTCTGTGTAAATTATTCTAAATTGATTCTAACCCACTTTTCCTTTGCATGTTCCCTCCATGTAGTGAGAGTGAACCTTACCGTCAAGCTTTGTTATGCTTTCTCAAATTCATAATAACTCTGCTTCTGTAATAGCTTTGATGGTGATCCTTTAAGTGACCTAAACTACTCAGTCATGACAGCAGTGAGATTGTATTATTCTTTATGTGTAAAGACAAAAAATCTTGAATAAAAAAGACACCAAAGAACAAGAAAGGAAACAACGGCTCAAGAAAATTTTCTGTTCAAAGACAGCGCAGCAGAAGACCCTAAAAGAAGGTTTAGGAGACACATGTTTAATATTCCTTGTTTAGAAAGTCACTCATTCCTGCAAATCAGATTTTGAAATTTAGACAGCAAACAGACAGATTTAGACAAAACAAAACAAATGCTATTTGAATAAGGACAAAAAGGAATCAGATATTGATAGTCCTCCTGTTGGTAGAGTACTTAGCTGATCAGGTTGCTCCTGCCTCCATCATGTGAGGATTTATTTAGAGATTCTTCACCTTTAATTTTAGAAGAAGTAGAGGATCTTTTGATCAGTGGTAGGTAGGCTTGACCTGTCATGGTTTTTTGTTTATTTTATGAGGACACAAGAAAATGCAGTCTGATGGATGCTTATTGCAGGTATGAATTGCTACCATATAGACTATTTAAAAAGTGATTTAATTTGACAAAGAAGTATCAGATTGTTCCCTTTCATTGCAGTCCCCTTTATATTTGTGTAATATTTTCAATTGGCTATGGCTAAACAAAATTATGCACAATCTTTAGGTTTAAATTCAGACAATATCTCATGCATAACTAAAGAAAAGGGAATTTTTCTTTTTTCTTTGAGAAAATCTGTAGACATTTTTTCTGTCTCTGTCACCTGAAGTCATAATGAATTTGTGCAGTATGTTTAGGTGGCATTTTCCTGCTGTTAGTTATTTGGAAGAAAGGGATGTACAAATGCTTCTCTCAGGTCACTGTGCATGGATGAAAGGTTTATACACTGCATACAATAGAATACTGAAGTGCTTTCGTGGCTGAGGTAAGCTGTTTACCATGGCAGCTCAGAGGATTCCTGTGGATCCCTGACCCCTTGCTGAAGACTAACCCCAAATGTTTCCAAGTGCTTTACATCTATAGTCTACTCATTTCCCATTGCCCCATTTTAAGTAAAGGAAATTACTTGTAGGATTGAAACAGTGATAAATGTGGAACTTGTACAAAAGAAACATGCAGTTGGGTGTAGGATCTGGTTCTGAGAGGAATTTAACTTTAGTTTCAAGGGAAATGCTATCACTCTTTTCTGGTTGCTATTTTAAGATGGTTCTATACACAAATGTTACTGTATTTATTTCCTTGAAAGGAAATAAAGGAGAAACAAAGCTAATATGACACAGACAAATATTTAAGGGTCAGGTTAAAAGAAATAAAAAAAATAATTGTGGCAAACTATCTACTTTATTTTAACACAGACATTTATTTGACATATACTTTTAAAACCAGTATGGGATAAATAATATTTCAGAATCACAAGTTTTCAATTGCTTTACAAAGTAATGCTACTTAGGTTTTGTTGTTCATCAAACAGCTAGAAAGATCATCTTTGGTTTTGTCCTTTTGGAGAATTAATGCAATGTGTTTGTGTTCATATTCTAGGGTCATCCACTAGCAATAAAAAAAAGTGTATTTTAACAAATGTATTGTGTAAATGTGACAGCTGTAAATGAAAAAGTCTAGATGTGTCATAGACTCTATAGAAAACTGACGGAGCAGAAGATATCATAAGTTTAAATGAATGCATACAAAGATAAAGTGTTATGTTTTATATGAATGAGTACCCTTGAGAGCAAATTTCAGAAAGTTGTAAGCCATCAGATCCAGGAAGAGGAAAAATGGGAGTAGTCTG
Source organism: Onychostruthus taczanowskii (assembly GCF_017590055.1). Classification (NCBI taxonomy): domain Eukaryota; kingdom Metazoa; phylum Chordata; class Aves; order Passeriformes; family Passeridae; genus Onychostruthus; species Onychostruthus taczanowskii. The sequence goes on along the minus strand of NW_024502125.1, from coordinate 6,272,613 downwards.
TATAGAAATCTCAGACTTGAGAGGTATTTTTTTCATCTAAGTTGCCAGTATGCAAGCAATCAGCCTCAGGATGTCTGTCTTGGTGGCAGGAATAAGACCTGCTTCCTGCCAGCCTGCAGTGGGGAGGTTTTAGGGGAAGAAATTTCTGCTTTCATAAAGATACTCCTCATGTATAGAAAACAGATCAAGGAGACATTATGCAGTTTTAATTCAGTGATGCTTCATGGTCACACAATAAGCTACCTGAGCTGGCACAATCAGTCCTACATATGAGCTGAAGGTTCAGCATCGTCACAACTCAGCCTGAGACAAATGAGTCAGTCACTGGTCTAGGTGAAAACCCACCACTCTTTGACATACTTTCCTTTGGTTTCTAGAGTTGCTCTGAAGGCAGATCCACTCACCAGCCCATTTAACCCTGAACCACACAAGGGATAAAGCTGATGCTAAGAAAGTGATAGGATGGAGAGCAAATGGAAAAACCAATGTGTCTAGCAGAAGCACAGTGCTACATCAGTTTAACCTGACTATGGAACTGCACACATTTTACTCCTGTGGATCAAACGCTTGTTTTAATCTTTTAATCTGTCTTCCTTATTGCTACAAAATGCCTACAAACCTATCTCACAAATGTCACTCTCTCTAATGCAGTAGATGAAGAGGAAGGTCGCTGCTGTAGTAGTTGTTTCTCAGTGGAATCTGAAGGTAAGGTTAAGAAAAAATGTTGAGTTTGTCCATTATGCTTTTATCACAGTGGGTTTTTTTTTTTCCTTAGCATTTTAGTCTTATATATTCAAAACCTAAATGTGGTGGTGTTTCTTTCTTTCATAGTTGTTATATGTGCTCAATAACTCACAGGGAGCAGGTATTTATCCTAATCAGTTTATTTCAGTAAAATACAGTAGCACTGGCTTAAGATGCATTTTATATACAGAAGTCTTCCTATTAAATAGTCAACAGTAAATGGATGGAAATGACATTTTGTCACCATTCTTATTTGTATAGCACAAATAGCCTTTTCTTTTGTTGCCATATGAAAATTTTGGAATTTTTTTTTTCTTTCTGTATGTTGTGTGTGACAAGTTTAGTATTTTTAGTAAAGTGCTATTTTGTAACACCAGGTGCAATTTTCTAATGCTAGGATTACTGAAAGGGACAGAAAAGTAATAGGCGTTTCTTTTCTGTTTCTCTACTTGTGTTTCACACTTGACAGCACTCCATGCATAGTTCATTCAGATTTTCCCCTGGGTAGCAAATCAATAAGCCACTTTCCTCTGCTGTTTGAGTCTTTTGCTCAACAACAGAGGAAAAGAAAAATATTTCAAAGCATATAATCTCACAAATATTGACAGGAAGACCCAAAGGCAGATGGACTATCAAAAATTACAATGCTGTAGTGGGCACACACTGGGCATGTGCAGAGTATGGGGCAGGGGCAATGATGGTACCTGCCCCTTACCCTACCTTCCTCCTATAGGCGTATTTTGTGGATTAATATTTTTTGGAAGATGAATCCAAATCTCGTATTTGTTAATAAACCTGGCTGAATATTTGTTGTTTTTTAATATGGAGTCCTACCTGTTCAGTTTCTCTAACACCTTCATTTTGGCAATACCACTGTGTTTGTCACATGACAGACTTTGCCAATGCAATTGCAAGTAAACGTATACAATCATAAAGGAGGAACTACCTTCACGTTCTTTATTCTACAGTGGCTATAACATCTAGTGTGACAAAGTTATCATGTAGTTTTCAGTCTTTGATGACACTACTTTAAATATAAGTTGATTAGAGTAATAAACATAATAACTTCCTACTGTTAGGAAAAAAGGCTTCACAACTAATCTATTTTACCTGTTCATCTTAAAACAATCAATAAACATGTTTTCTTAAAAGCCATGTGGGAAGTGGGTCCACTATCACTTCAGGCAATCTGTTCTAATGCTTCACTCTTCTTGCAGTCAGGAATTTTTCCATTCAGGAAAGTGAATATTGCTTGTGGCTGTTCCTGCAGCAGCACTGTTCTTCACTCTCAGTCTTTGTGTGTGGAGCACAGGCGGTTTCGCACTGTTGCTGCAAAGTGCTCACTGCTCGCACTCTGGGAAGAGAGCAAAGAGGAGGGATGCAGTGATCTCTAGATGATCATCAGGCCTGTTGCAACCTGTATTGAAACAAGCAATTTCATACGCTCTCCCCTGTCCTCACCTCTCATAAAACATTGTCTTCTGCAATAAAGTGAATGCGCGGGCGTCACTATTTTAATTTTTCTCTTCTAGCAGGAAAAAGGGCCGTTTCCACAGAGGCTCCCCAGCCGTGTTGGCGACGGGGGCGGGGGGGCGTTTCTGTGCCTCCCCTCCGCCGGCGCCGGCCGCTGCCTGCGGGGGGATGGCCCGGCCCGCCCCGCACGCCTCCGGTTATTGATGGTGGCGGCCGCCGCCCGCCCCGCGCCTCCCGCCGCTCCCGCCCGCTCCCCCTCTCTCCCCGGCACTGCCGCAGAGGCTCCACCGCAACGCGAAGCCCACACAGCCGCTCCGGTCCGCCCCTCCTCTGGTCTGTCACGCTCGGCGGCTCCTCCGAGGGGCTCCTCGCTCCCTCTCGCAGCTTCACGCCGCGAGCAGGAGGCAGCGGCAGCGGCAGCGGAGAGAGCTGCCCCCGCTCTCCGCCGTCTGCCCCCCGGTAAGTGATGCTCTGGGCACTCGGGCTGCCGCGACTGCTCGAGAGCAACTTTTCTTTTTTTTTTTTTCTTTTTTTTTTTTTTTTTTTTTTTTTTTTTTTTTTTTTTTGGTGTGTGTGTGTGTTTGGATTTTTGTTTGTTTTTGTTTGTTTGTTTAGTTGGTTGGTTGATCGGTTTTTTTGCGTGCTTGACTTCAACTTCTTCATGGGACTTACAGGGGTCTTGCTGGCCGGGGACTGGGTAGAGCTCTCCTCGGGGCAGGTCGGGCGCTGGACGGCAGCGCGGGGATCCCTCTCATCTCCGCGGTGAGCGTGAGCAGCCTGCGCTCGCCGGCTGCTCACTCCAGCCCTATCCAGATACCGGTCTTTGCACAAAGAGAGCAGGTTACAGAGATCCGAGGAGGTATGAGCGTCTAATCTTCGCTTTAGAATCTGCCTTATTAAAGCTGAAACTTTTGCACGCCAGGGGAGCAAAAATCCGAGGTGTCGAGGTTCGCAGACTCCAGGTATTTGAGGAATACAAGTTTGCAGATGTCGTAGCAGTAAGGATGGCGAGGAAAACTGAAGGTGCAGAAAGGTTGTCAATTCCAGTTCCTCAGAGGACCGACACTTTCTAAGATCTGTTGAGGAGGTAACAATCAGCATTTCAGACCTTGCAACAGAAAAGGAAGGTTGGGGGGGGGGGGGGGGGAGGCAGGATAAAACAAAGAGAATAACCAATTTAAATGGTTTTGAAAACACTGTTGCTTTTGTCACTACAGATTTCCTTCAAGAATTTTCACTCACATTGACTGTGTTGAGAAAATAGTTTGGTATTCGAAATCCGTAAGGTGCAGGGAGGGATTTCCTTCTCTGCAGCTTCAGGAAAGGAGTTCTCCAAAACATACTAAGTCCTGTTGTGCAAGGGGCTCTGGGAATTTAGGTCCGAGATGATTCTGACATATGTGGGGAGGAGAGAACAGAGAAGTCACAGTGATGAAAAGTATAGTCCAAGTCCTAGGGTTAGGAAGAGCTATGGGATGGTGAGACTTTTTGAGGCAACGCACATCTAATTTAAAAAGGATTGCAGGATAGAAGAGCCTGAGGAATTAAAGAGGCATAGGTCTGGTGGTCCTGAGTGGAGGCAGGACACCCCAGAGGCTGGAGAGCTGAGTGATGTGGGTAATTGAATGTGTAGGTCACTGATTAGGCTTAGGGCCCTAATCCTGCAAATCTCTGTGGGTGCAGTGTGAGTAGGGGACGAGGGTGGGAGCTGAGTCATCCTGGCTGGGGTGGGCACAGCACATCTGTACAGAAGGGAGGGGGCTGAGGAGAGAAAAGGAAGATGAGGAAGAAGCACATAAAGATAGGTGGGGAGGAGGGAGGCTGTCTCATCGAAAGATGCTGAGATCACCCAGGCTTCTCTGTGATTGATAGTATCCTGCTCTCCTTTCCGTAAAGGGTTAGGACGCTGCTGAGTGTATCGCTGATGGAGAGGGGGATGGATTGCAGAGGTTAGTACAACACAAGGGAAACCTACTCAGACAAACACATTTGGTACTGCTGGTACTTGGGCTGCATTGCACTGCAGTGCAGGGAGCTAACAGGAACTTCTGCCTTAGGAGAGAGAGGGAGCTGCTGAATTCATCTATAAAGGTGGCACAAACTATGCCAAAAATTACTGTTTCTCAAGGGAATTGCAGATAGAATTGGAAGTAGAGCTGTAAGGAGATACTGAAAGGATTTTCCTCATGTATTCACCATAAGCCACAAAGGATTTCAGGAAAAAACCTCCCAACACACAAGCCAAATGAAGGTCTCTGATTGGATTAATTGTAAATAGTATATTTATATTGGAACTTTTCCTCCAAGTTCTCTAAGTGAAAGGGTCGTCCTGTTTTAACTATGTCGCATATCCTCCCAAATAGGACTTTTACAAATTTTTATTTTCATGGGTTAAGTTCCTCATGGGAATAAAAACAATTTCACCATCTTGTAAAATGTTTGGTTTTCCCTGTAACTGTTCATTTATTCAGTACTTTCCTGAATACTGAAAGCAACATGGTATGCAAAACCCCATTCCTTCCCTCTCACCTAGGCATTTTCTACAATTTCCCTGAATGATAACATACTATTTTAGTGTTTTGTTGGGGTTTTTTTTTGTTTGGTTGGTTTTTGTTTGTTGTTGTCGTTGTTGTTTTGTTTTGTTTTGGTTTTTAGATCAGTTTCCTTAATGTGGGAGCAAGAAGTATCACTTTTCTGTATTCCAAAGAAATGAAGAATTTGATAAAATAGTTACAATAAGTTCCAAGTGGACTTTTATTTGGAGGAAAGCTTTGCACAGGACAAATACAGAGAAAAAGACAGTCAATTAAAATTATTGATTCATGTCGAGGCCCCAAGCATATTGAATTGATACTTGAGGAAAAAGAAAAAACAATCATTTGTTTAATGTCTGTATTTCTAAAGCTGTATTCCTGTGGTGTTTCAATAAAAACGACCCTGAATATCAGTAGCACTGACTAGATACAGAGTTTCTCTGTTGGCAATTTGATGTTAAATTATGCGTCATTTCTTTTGGGAGAAATGGATTTAAATTTGACCAAATGAAATCAAACCAAATGTTTTCTCGTTATATATTTGAGAAATCTAATTTCTTTTTAAAAATAATAAAGCAAAGTTGTTTGTTTTTTCTCAGTTCTGAGCAACATGTAAGAAAGATACTTGCAAAAAAGGAAAACAATACCAAAAAATGTTGTGTTTACAAAACATGGTGTTATTTCAGGTGACAATGTGAAATCTGTAATTGAACGTATATATACCTGGGAATGTAAACTTGTGTAAGTTACTAGCACTAGTGGCAGATTTCAAATTGGCTTTTTGAAATGTGTGGTTCAAAGCGCAACTGACAAAAGTTTATCCACAGCGGTCCTGATTATTCTGTTAAATCCATGTGAATTGAATTGTAGGTTTCGGTGTGAAATAGAATGGATCCATCTATATAATTATCTAGGGTTTTTGTTAGTTGTGTTTTCTCTTTTTTTTTTTCTTTGTTGTTTGTTTGTTTGTCTGTCATTATTTTTCTTTCATGACAGTAGTATTAATAAAAATATTTCATATTCTCAATATTATAAAATTTGTTTCAGCATCACAGGCAGATCACTTGGGCTGTATATTGCTGTGAATCTTTGCAACCCATACGCACCACAGGATGCATATCAATGCATGTTTAAACAAAAGCTCATCAATTAGATTAAATGTGTTTGCAAACCTGTGATAGGGAACTCACAGCTGCTGCCACTGTTTTCATATGATGTAGTGCATAACATTTTCCTATTAAAATGGAACGGAGTCCTTTGTAAAATGACTCAGAAGACTAGATTTACAGCTTTTCTTCTTCTAAGGGTTTGTAGGCAATATAAAGGAAAAAAATATTGAAAGTGTGCTCAAAGTATTGACATTCCAAAGAAAAAGGTAGTTAAATTTTCCTTTTAGCAAACTTCTTCAGTTTTTAGATTAAATGTTATGTATTCTCTAGTATCTTTGCTGCAAAACACAGTGAGCCTCTTTTTCCGTAAAGCAGTGGTTGATAACCTAGTGCTTTTTATTCATCTTTGATTTTCTGTATTGCTACACAGTTCGTCTACAGATATTCTAAACATACAGAGTACATATTCTTGTGTAAAAACATACGTCACAGGTCAGTGATCTGTTAGTCAGATTTGTTTTCAAATTATCATTTTAATGTCTGCAAGAGATAAATAAGGGTGCATGAAATATAATCAAATGTAAATTTCTTTAGCATGATTATTATTGAGGCATTTGTCCTCTTGTAAAAAAAAAAAAAAAAAAAAAAAACAAATGGAGGAAAGCAACATCGAGCTCAATCCTTCCTTCTTTGTGGTTCCAACTCTCAGTCATTTTCTCACCCAGAGAGGCTAATAAAACTTTAAATGTTGCATACACAACAAACAAAATTGCTTAAAGGTGTAATGCAGTGTAATACACTGTAATAATACTAAGATATCATTAACATCTTTTCTTTTTGAGGCTGAATTCTTACCTCTGTTTGTCTGTATTTCTGCTGACTGACTGCTAACAGTAAAGACTTGCTATGCATTAACAAAACATCAGAGACTTTCACGATTAGGTGGAGATTCCATCCAAATAATTCTAATTGAAGTAAAGCTGCACCATATTAAAAAGACAAATGACACCGACCACATAATTTATCTGCTTCAGCACACAAGGCATATAGCTTTATATTGATCTGGGACTCATAAAAAACATGGTGCTGCTGCAGCTTCATGCTTCCTTGCCAGCCGCAAGATTTTTTTTTTTAAGATAAAGCAGCATCCCTGTAGCGGGCTCTCTCTTTCACTGCCGGTTATTTCTGTGGTCATGGCTGCATGGGCCTACTTATGTGCTTTGTTCTAGAGTGGAAGTCTGAGTTTCACAAGCACGTCTTGATTTTTGGCGGAAAGTCCATGTTACAATGCATACTGTTCATAGCAGCATTAAAGCATCCTGCAGGGTTTTTCCTCTTTAATGATCACATGAGGGTTTGTGTTGGAAAAAGCTTCATGAGATCCATTATGTAAAATAATTATTTAGTCAGTATTTTACCATTTAACCATGGTAACTCTGGAACGGAGAGATTACTTTATTAACAGCACCTCACAGGGCCTCCGTACCTTTAGCTGACACCATTTTCATTCTATATGGAGCTGGTGGATAAAATTCGCTGCCTGTAAGCATAGCAGTGGTTATCCCAAGATGTCTTTGCAAAATGTATTCTACCATCCCCACCTCCCTTAACCATAGAGGGTTTTGCTTTTATCTGGCAATTGCAGCTGTTGCTGCAGCCTTACAAACAGTGGTTCCCTGTACTGTTCCTAAGGCTCAGGAATTAATGACTTCTTGGACCAGAACTGTCCATGAGCCAGCAGCGTGTTCTGGTGGCTGAGAAGGCCCGTGGTATCCTGCTGGGCATTAGGAAGAGCACTGCCAGCAAGTCATGGAAGGTGATCCTGCACCTCAACTCAGCCCTAGCAAGACCTCTCCAGGAGCACTGTGTCCAGTTCTGGACTCTTCAGGACAAGAGAGGCATGGACCTCCTAGGGTGACTTCAGTGGAGGGTGACAAAATTGATGAGGAGACTGTAGCACCTCTTTTATAGAAGAACGGCTGAGCAAGTTAGGCCTGTCCAGTCTTGAGAAGAGACAAGTGAGAGGGAACTCATTGATGTATACAAGTATTTAAGAGAGGGTACCAAGAGGATGGACTAGGCTATTCCTAGTGATGCCAAGCAATAGAGGAAGAGGCAATGGGAAGACACTGATGCCTAGGAAGTTCCACGTGAACTTAAAGAATAACTTTATTGTGTGGGTGACCTTGCACTAGAACAGATTGCTCAGACAGAGTGTGGAGCCTCCCTCACTGGAGATAATCCAGAACTATCTGGATGTAATCCTGTGCCATGAATTCTGGGATGGCCTAGCTTGTGCGGGGAGGTTAGACAAGGTGACCCACTGTGGTCCCTCCCAGTCTGACCCATTCCTGTGATTCTGTGATTTCATTCTATGTAAGCATATGTATGCCTAATGTATTAACTACATACATATATTAATGGAGTAAAACATAGCTTTACCTGTATAATTTTTTTTTTTAAGCTAGACTGATTGGTGTATTTCCACTCAGGCTCATTTGATTTTAATATTCACCTGGAATACAGTAGGTTAAGGTACCAAAGGTTACCATTTGATGTCTTGTTCTCCTATTTTTCGTATCAGCATATGGTTGCGCAGCTGCTGTTGGCATTTTCTTTTGGGCAAAATTCTTGGTGTCTAGATACTGCTTCTTGTGAGCAGAACTCGCAGACTCTTTTCATGACTAGCTGGTGGATGGTTTGCCACTGACACTGCATTCACTTATCCTTTTAACTCTTTCACAGCCTACGAGCAGTGCCATATTTTCAAACAACTAAACCATTACTTCTTTCATTAAGTAAATCAAATTTTGGAAACAGAGAGAATATCAGACAAAAATGTCCTTAGTGATGTAAGACTTACAACTAACAAATTTCTTACTGTGCCTGGAAATTTTTTAGGGGTGATCTGTTAGGCAGGGAAAAAAAGGAGTACTAAGGCTTGTGGGAGTCTCTGCTGTGCAGATGTAATCTGCTCTTTCCCTTGGTATGCCATGTCGTCACTGGCTGCAGTATACTGCAGACATAATGAAGATGTTTAAAATAGCTAGTTTCTGTGGCAGTTTAGTACACCAATACAATGCTCTGAATGAACTACAGGCATACTTGAGATTATCCTACAGTGCGGATCATAATGCGGATAGATTGTCCTCATTCAAAGGCAATTAATTTAAAACTTACAGGAAGGTTTCTGCACAGCACTACTGCAGTGCAAAAGCATCATTGGATAATGTACATTTGAAGGTACTCCTAGAAATTATTTAATGCAGTGCGCTTCTAAAGGCAGGGACAATTCTATAGTTAGATTGGGTTGCTCAGGGCCTTTCACAACCAAAGTTTAAATACCTCCAGGGATGGGGACCTCAAAGCTTCTCTGTGTAACCATTCCCATGCTTCACTGGCTCATTATGAGGACATTCTTCCTTATAACAATGTATTGGTAAGAGGGGCAAAATTGGACATACTAATCTAATCACATCTTGACAAAGAGAGGGGAATGTTGCATTACATTCTGTAATTACAAATAAATACATCATTACATCATACATACATATGCACACATACAAGGTAAAACTCTTGTTAATGTGTTCCAGAATGGGGCTGTCCTTCATTTGCAGAAGGTAGATGGTGCTGTAGAGCAATGCAAGTCAAAATGGGGTCTCTTTGCCCAAAAACTAATGTTAGTACAGACGACCTGATTTTTCTTGGAGAAAACATCTCTCGTTCTCTCTTAGAAAGATGTTACTGTGTGTGATTTTTCTAGTGTGGAATTCCATGAAAAATATTTGGAGACACGGCTGCCTACAAACAGCATGGAGATAAATGTGCCATTGAGGTATCAAGTATTATATAATGACTCAAGTGTCAGTTGACAAAGATATTCTACACAGGTGGCTTCTCCTCAGCTGTGAGAGCAGGGGCACCTATTGCATATTCACGTGTAAGGACTAGTTTAGATCCCAGTAAATCTCACTGTAATTCAAATGTGGTTAAAGCAATTGCATTCAATGGGAATTTGGCTTATATAGAGGTCTGTTGGAGAGAAAGGGCTAAAAAGTAATTGATCTTTTTTCTCTCTGATTATTTTCCCTCTGATTTTAAACAGTCCTAGCTATATTGATCCATAAATAAGCACTTAGCTAGACAATTTGCAACCTTCTAAGATTCTAAGTATTCAGTGGTATCTAAAACTTGTATTTAGATAGAACTTATATGGACAGCCTTGGCAGATATTGCCATGTTTATTAGCATAGAATATTTTGTGTAGGTGTGTGTGTTTGACAGTACCATAAACAAAAGAAATCACATCCATTTTGTGGGTGTATAACTACCTTATAGAACCTTATAAAGGTTATAAAGGCATAACATCACCTTTAAACAGAAAAAAATGTATTTTCTGTCTGTGTATTTTAATTCTTTTGTAGACACTACATTTGCCTGCTGAGGATATGATCCTTATGGGCAACAGCAAGTACACACTTACAACTTCATTCTTTGCTGCTCTAAATTAACAAATGGATTCTTAAGTTTAACGTATTTCATAGGGCTTCCCAAGTTGGGTAGGCCAAGACTATTGCAGCAAAAATTCAGCTCACTTGTTGAGAAAACTGAAAAGCTTTTTATGTTAGTTTTTGATAATTTCTTTGGTCCATTCAGCTGGAATACTAATTCCTTTCCAATGCTTTCCTTGCCTTCAAATGAACTGAAAAGGAAAACAAGCAAACAAGCAACACATGGGGACATGGAGAAGTGGGTCTGCTTTTCCTAAAAAACATATAAAGGTGGTATAAATGCTAGACCCTAATGGAAACAGCTAGCAGTGGCCTGCTTAAATGCACTAAAATTTATTCAACTTCTGTTTCTTCAAATTTAATTCCATATTCACTTTACATCTGAACTTGAGAGAATCTAAGTCTTTATTAATTGTAAAGGTCTTAAAAATTTTACTTACTACATGATCTTGAGGATATGAGCCATCTTCTGTTCCATAAATGCACTCCTTAAACTCTGAATATCTCAACAGATATATTTAGGCCCATATTTACAAAAATTCTTACTAGAAGACATATTCCCATTGAATTCAATAGATATTTGTATTAAAAATAATTAAGGAATCAGTCCTTGTACACTTGAACAACCAATCACAAACTCCTAAAAGTTGAAAGATAATACAGTCAGTTTGGTTCTGTATCTTTGGTCAGAAAACAAGAAGGCAGGGAAGGTAAAAAATCCTCTAGCCAATTAGCCAAACACATTTTAAGAACCGGATGTTTAGAAAATAGGTTATTTAAATAAAAGTAGCTTTTCTCAAAGACCATTATTTATTAGATCCTATAATGAACAGAGCAAAGCTTGCTCCTTAAGCATTTTAGCAGCTAAAATCCAAATTAATAAAATGCAAATATCCCATAAAGTATTTGCTGGAGCTGTTCTGGAAGAAACCATAAGGCTTTAGTCCTGGACACCTTATCTCCTCAAGGCAGTTTTGTGTGCAGTGCTGCTTGTTTTGAACTAATGTCCTTTGTAGAAACAAGAAGACTCCTGGAAATTGCCTTTAAGTTCACATTTGTTAAATGGTTAAAAAAAAAAAAAAAGCTTTTTTCTGTTGTAAAATAACATTACAGTGTTGATTATGAATCTGGAACAACTGACTATAAGCACTGAAAAAAAACCACTGAGTATTGCTCTGACACATCTTTTGACTGAAGTGACTAAGGGACAATTCAAGAGTAACACATTAGGGCGATTTTCTCTACTACCTATAAGTTATTGCTTGGCCTATCAGTTGCTTTAGAAGGTACCTTTAGTGGACTTCAATTTTTGAAAATTAAGAAAATATCTTTCTGATCCCCAGCTGGGATTGAAATTCATTACCTGTGAGTAATAGTTATTTCTCATACCCAGCTCACCCTTTTGCTTAGGAAGATGACTGAATTGCCTGCCTCCTGTATGTTGTTTTGCCTCCACATAGCATGAAAAACTTTAAATGTTACTTACAATTTTCCTCCTCATTTTTAAGTGTTTCAGTTCAATTTCAGCTATAGTTAGTTTCATGGCAGAAAACTACCAGAACTCACAAAGTTGATTTCAAGTTCTTTTATTTTATGTCTTTAACAAATATTTATCATTCATGTGGTCATGTGAAATAGTATAGAAGATTCCTTGCTGTAACCAGTTGTACAAAATTATTAAGTAGAATGTCACACTGCTACCATTCTACTTCATCTTAGCAGTTTCTTTGTAGGAAATAAGTAATTTTTCTCAGAAGAACAAATTTTCACTGGAGAAATTACCTGTTAATTTCTGTATTCTAGTAACAAATGAGCATGATGACTGTCAGCTCTGTACCCAAAGGAAGAAAATACATTTTCCAGTATTTGGGAAACTATTGCAAACCAACTTCTTTAAATATATTGACTGCTCTCTAAAGTAGTTTTTACCCATAGAAATCACCAAAGAGTCATTTTATTGTGTATGCTTGCTGAAATATTAGGAACTCAAGGGTATTACCAGAAGTGTGTAACATACCACTGTGGTGTTTTATGGGATGTTGTGGTAAAGATAGGAATAAAATTTTTCCTAAATCTTCTAGGCTTCACATATACTCACTTCAGGTACTGTGTTTCAGAATAGAATCACTATAGGTATCATCAAATGAATAAACATACAAAATCCAGATAACAACCATAATAAAAAAATGTGTTTAGCTGAAAAATTATGTTGTTTAGTCTTCTTCTGCAGTTCTTCTAAATTGTAGAACTGCAGAATCATTTCTCTATTTATTTATAGAGATGTTGTAGCATTTAGTGTCAGTTCATAGCTGGCCATTATTTAGCTTTTTGGCTATTTTTCTCTTCCTAGGGAACTGTACTTAGGAGTACACAGAAAGAATTTGAGTAAAAGTTACTGGACTACATAGTAAAAAAAAGTGTAATTCTAAGGAGGAAATATTATGTTGAATAAATCTAACGTGGCTCAGAAAACATGAAGACTGTAGTGTTTTAGGGATTTTTACCAGTCAAAGTTACTTTGGGCTAGTGGTGAGACAGAAAGTTTACCTTCATTATCCAAGTTCACACGTGAAAGCCATAGCTAATTCTTTCCTTCTCTTAGAAATACATGAGGATTTTTGCATCCTCTGCTGAAAGGTTTTTTCTGATTGTAGAGGCATAAGAATTTAGACATATTTTCTTCAATATTTTTTCATATGATTAACGTTAAAAATAATGCAGTCAGATGCAATATTTAATTTAAAAAAAAAAAATCCTAGCTCTGTGGCCAATGTTGTACAGAAGCAGATTGTGGGAATTCAAATCACAGAAACCCAATTTCTAAAAAACATCCAGTGGAGGTTTTTCCCCATATGTGTACAAATGTCTATATGCACATAGATATGTAATGTATCTATAATCTTATTTTTTGCTAGGGGGTGGTTCATATAAATGATTTCCTCAAGGGAAGAGGTTCTTGTAGAAGAAGACCATCTGGCTGATAAAGTGGAAACCTTGTGGCAAATAAGTGTTAACAGAGTAAGTGTCTGCTAGGACATGTGTAGGAAATGGAGCTGAATTATCAGTTAAATTTTTTTCTGTCAGATATTAATGATTCTTTATGAAGTATACTTTAGGTGTATTTTATTTGTGGTTATGGGGTAAAAATATATTTTTTGTGGTTGTGAAAAATAATTTTATATTGTCCCTTTTACACATGAAAAAAGGGAAGCTTTTTTGTATATCTGTATTTCAATATCTAGGAATAGGAGCAAGCTACAGGTTCCAGTACGCTGCCTTCCTCCACTTCTGTGACTGGGAAAATGAACTACTGTGAGCTTAAGCATCCTTTTGTTGGCTGGTCTTTATGCTAGCATTTTCTTTAAATGATTGCTTTTGTTAAAATATTAAAATCAATTTTATTTAATATTTTAAAACAATGGAAGCAATAATTTGGTTGTGTCTTGTGTTTTTGATATTTTAGTAATGCGGATTTTCAATTAGTAAGCTCTTTTTAATCAATAAAATGTCCTAAGAAAATGTATAGTATAAATGGAATAGATTTGATTCAAAAACAACAGTTACTCTACTTTCTAAGGGCTCTGCAAACATGTAGAGGTTTTTTTAAAAAATCCGAGTAAGACTTTAAAATATCATTAAGAAAATCTGTTACCTGCTGGTCTAAGAGTGCTACAACAGCAGAGAATGAAAGGCTTTTGTGTTGCCCTGGGTGTGAACCACTGAAAGATGTAGAGAGGCCAGGAAAGCACATGCAGTGGACAGAGAAGATGCACTGATACAAATTTCTGTGAAATTTTGGGTTAAATTAAGAACTTCCTTAAGGGGGAAGTCCCTTGCTCTGGGGGTGCAAACACTGAATGTTGTATCAACTATACAACTTACAAAACTGTTTTCAGTGAAAGTTGATACACACATAGTCAAGGAAAATAAGCACTTAATATGACCTATATCCTGAGGTCACTACAATATACTTTTTAAAAGCAGATTATAAACTATAATCAATAACTAATTGGCTGATAAAGTAAAAATTTCTCTTCTAAAATTGTTTTTCTAATTAAATGTAAAAATTTATGACATCCAAGTTATCATGGCAGGGCATCCCCCAGCCGGGGAAAAAGCTTAGACTCCATGATTGCAGAAGGCTGAACAACTACTTTATTAAGCTATACTGTATTATATTATATTACATAATACACTAATACTATACCACACCGATACTGAACTAAACCCCCATGACCCTTTCAGTCAGTCACGACACAGCTTTGACCTAACTGGTCAATCAATCCAAACAACCATCACCAGAGTCCAGTTAAGAAATCCCTCTTTGGTAAACAATCTCCATAACACATTCCACATGTGCCAAACAACAGGAGCAGTAAATAGAGATAAGAATTAGTTTTGCTTCTTTCTCTAAGCTTTCTCACAGCCTTCCCCAGGATTTTCCTGGGAAAGTTGTGCCTGCTGCTCTCTGTGAAGAGAGCTGCGGCCGCACCAAGTATTTTCCTAATATTCTCTAGAAAAACAAAATTATTTTTAAACCATAGCTGCTATGGTATACTGGGTCTTAATTTAGACTTAATGTGCTGTTCATTTTGCCTGTTTTGGACATATACCTCTGCAGATGCAAGTGTGTTGTTTCTTCTTATGCTCTCTTCAGATTCCCTGGCCCCAGAGTACACAAGAGACCTTCTTCGAGTGTAACACCAATTGCTTTCATTTGTCAGCTGGCACTGGTGGCATGCAGATATTTTTCTGCCTTTGAGCCAAAAATATGATCTGATTTGAGTCATCCAGGGCCCCCACCGTGGGTGCATAAGGAGGGTCTTTCTGTTTCTTTTGGATGAAATAAAAGTGATAATGATAGGCCAAGTCAGAAGAGGAGAAAAATCGAAATGCTTCTAAATGCCTATTAGTAATGTAGAACATTTAAATGATGTGTGCCCAAGCATGAGGGTGGATTAGAATCACTGGAGAGTGCAAATAGTGTCCTTTAACATGCTCTGTGAGTGTATTTGAAGTGCTGATAATGGTATGATCCCGTTGTCAAGTGATGTTATTGATGTGGCAATGCTTCTCTGTGTGACTGATAGTGGCAATATCTTCAGTTAAAGAAAAAAGCACTTTTGAACATGGTACCACTATGCAGGCTTCTGTTCTTGATTATCTGCTGAAGGGTCATGACTGGTTCTGTTTGAAGGCAATATCAGTATAGAGCCAGAGTGGAAAATAGGGATAATGATTAATCAGATGGAAGACATAAATTCAAGGGAAATTGCTTTAGAACACAGACAGGTCAGGAAAGTACCTTCTTGACCTTTGCAGCATCAGAGACCACTGTCTAATGAAAGATAAAACTAAGCTGTTAAACGTTAAGTAATTCTTACTTCTTTGGGAATGTATGGCTTTTAAGGATTGAACCAGTGAGGGTAGGCTCCACCTTTTAAAACATGGAAATGACATGAAAAATTAAATGAGGCTGCTGAACTCTTTCCTAATGGTTTGATTTATCATATTATACTGAACCTCGGGATTTAGAAGAAAACACAGTCAAAAATATGAGTGTGTCTAGTTTACATTGTTGTAAAAAACTACTACTCCTTTTAGCAGGAACATATACAATAAAGTGAAGGTATTTTTTCATTATTAAGCAACAATTACTGATTTTGACTTTTTCCCCCCCATGTTTTTATTCCAGCTCCTTTTAATGAAAACCTTTTTAATGTGCATCAAGAAATTAATACATTGGATCTCAGCAGCTGGCAGATACAGTGTGTTATGCCCCTTCAGAACTGTGTGGTTAATAGTTTTTCTTGGTGTGCTCCATGCCAAAGACAAAACAGATTTAAGGCTTTTGACATCACCTGCTCCAGAAGATGTCTAATGACTCCCAGTCCCCTCTTTATGTTTGACAGAAGAAAATACTTTGATAATATATCTAATATGTTGCTTGAATGGCAGCACAGGAAATCAAGCCCAGGGCTCCTGAGTGCTGGAGTGCTGCAGAGATTCTGTTGCTTCAGCCTTTGTCCTTTCAAGGGCTTCTTTGAATGACATTTTTCTTCCTGAATTTTTAGTCATAATATAGAAATGCTGAAGTGCTATAAATTCATAAGCCCGGTCAATGTTAAAAGTTGTACAGAATTTTGAATTGTCTCGCTTGTGTTTTCAGCACACACTCCTAGCAAACTACTGAAGATAATTGTTCTATAAAAGGTGACACCTGTTCATTGCCAATCACCCTGCCTTCAGTGTGAGTGTGTTAATTTATTCCAATCCAGTCTAAAACATTCATCCTTAATGTTCCTTGCAAACACCCTTTTCAGAATTGAAGGGTGTGCTGCTGCTTGATGTGGCAGAACAGAAATATGAGATCACAGATAGGTAAGAGGGTCTTGATGCTAAAAAGTGCAGTTCAGTGTATGAAGTGCAGTGTGTTCCCCTTGTCTTGCCATAAAGGAGAACCGAGAATGTCTGTTTGTGGACTGCACTTGGTACAGTCAAAATATGTCAAAAGTGAGGTTTCTAACTAGCCATTCCAATAACAGCTGTGGTCAGAGATTGCTAATGAAAAATACTGCCATGTTGGGTTTTTGGCTATAGACTATAGTTTTGGTCCCAAGAGGCTTTATAATTTTGGGTATACCATTCTCTATGGATAAAGCTGCCTTCAAACTTTGGGTGTCTAGAGTCTAGAAATGCCTTCAGAATTTTCAGTAGAGGGATGGACCTGTGTATAGAGAATTTTAGCCTGCTGTCAGTAGTTTCTCTATCCACTTTTAGTGAAGCTTCATGGTCCTAAGGGTAGTCTGCAAATCAGGAATATGACCTTGTTGATTGTGAGGATGCTGATTGTCCCAGCAGACTTGGTTTGCCCTGCAAGTCTCACTGGGACCCCTCTCACAAGCACCTTCTTCCTGCAGGTTCAGGACCTTTAGCTGAGAGCAGGCTTTGGCCCTCATGAGAGTTGCCAGGGAGTAGCAAACCATGAGACTGCTCCAGGAGAGAAGACAGGACAGGAGATGAGGGGGACCAGAGCGTGGCAGTGCTGTCACTGATGCAACCTTGTCCTGATGCAGAGCATGGTGGGAGCAACAGTTTTCATCAGTGGTCTGGTGCTCATCAGACAAAGTAGGGCAGTGTTATGTCCATGATCTGTCAGGGAAGTCCAGTCTGAGGTTCAGGAGCAGCAGGGGATAGGAGACAGATGAAGCTATATAGTGCAGTTCTAGTGAAGCTCAGGCAGACTTGGAGTGGCCAAGTCTGAGCTTAATAGGGAACTTGAGCCCATGGCAGATCATCTGGTGTACTGGAAGGGGCACTAGGTGAGGCAGGGCTGGATCTAGTCTTTATGAGGGACAGGAGCCCTGACAGCCAATTAAAACTCTACAAGAGAAGAAGCACAATCAGTTTCAAAGCAGGGAACTTCAAGAATATGTAAACTTCACTGCTGGATGTCAAACATTTTAAGAACCAGACTAAGAATTAGGCTAAGAATAAGGTGAAATACTGAGGATCTCAGTGAATCAGAGAATTGTTCATGCCTATAAAGCACAAAGATTACCAGGTGCTATTCTGCTTTAAAATGTAGTAGAGATGGTTTGTATGACAGAATTTATTTCTGAGATGTTTCAGCTCACCACACCTTTTTGCTGTGCAAATTCAAACATAGGGAACAGAACATTTTTTTTCAAATTGTCAAGTAGGTTGTTTCCAAAATAAGCTGAAGAAAGCTTACTGAAATTGAAAAATAAAATTTACCAGCTCTTCTATCTTCATTTTGCTTCCTGTATCTTGTGCTTTTAATGGCAGAGCACTGTGTTTATTCAGTCGTGCCATCCATCTCTACATATTCTACCCAAGGGAAAAAAGCCACACTGAGGCTGTGCTCAGATTGTGTAATGTACTCTGAGATTCAGATAAATCCCATTTTGTTAGAAGTCTAAGTTCCTGAATCTGAATTTCTTGGGTCTGCTGCATTTTCAGTACAGACTTTTCATCTGTCCATTATATTAGTCTCTTTTCATGGTTCCTTCTCACCTATGCTATCAAGTCCACAAAATAAAGGCTTATGGAGTTCAGAGAACCGAGTTGTGGTGTAAAATATAAGCTGCTAAAGCATTATATTTGTGATTTAATGGGACCCATACACCTGCAGGCACTTTGATTCATTTACTTGAAGTTTTCTTACACGTGCTGAAATACTGCATGTTCTAAGGCACATATGCACTGTGCAACTGGCAATAATAGTGTGATTCAGGATAAAAAAACTGAAGATGTGCAGTCAGCACACAATGCAGTTTGAATCTCGCTTAAATATGAGTTTATGCTAAACATTACAAAATCTGTTTTTCCTAGTGTGGCATAAAATGAGGTAAACAATTTGCACAATTGTAAGTCAGTGCAGCCTTAAGTAAAATGTATTTGGGCTTTTAGCAGCCCCATTTGTGTTTAGGGAGCATTGAGCAGTCATGATTTCCTTTCTTACCAAGTAAAGACCTGGTAGAAAATGAGTCAGCCTTCATTGTGAAAAAGTAATTTCCACCTCAAACTGTTGCAGTTCCCCACTGGGAAAGGTAAGATTTTATGAGTGTGCAAAATCACTTTTTTTAGTGCAGCACAACTAGCACTTTATTTGAGTACCAGGTTCCATAATCTTTAATAGCTTGGGTATATCTGAAGATGAGCAATACGTTACTGTGATCAGAACCTTCCAGTAAAAATGCTGCATGAGGCATGGTGCAGAAAAGAGTACTAGGAAAACTCTAAAGAAACAGGATGAATTAGAAAAGACTGGTGTACATGATCAGGAGTATATACAGTACAGTTTTTTCAGCCAAATAATTTAGAATGTATCCTGTTCTTTAAGAATAACAGAGAAAATGTAAGGTGAATGTTAAACCAAACCACTTTGCAAAAAGAAGTCTAGGAGTCTTGGTTGTTCTTGTACAAAAATCAAAACAATGTAAGATTGCAAGCTACTTTCAAAGTGCAATAATCTGTTCCTTAACCTCCGTCTTTTATGTGAGATGCCAAGATGTTTGAAGAGAGACATTAAACCTTTAATTATTTCAGAAGGAAAAATAATATGTAAAGGTTTTAAATTCACTTTCTCCTTAAACTCATAGGAATTTTTTGCTATTTTTATATCTTATAAATATTTAGATATATTTTGATAACACTGAAAATACCTTTTGCCTAGGTACCTCTTGTCTGCATATTATCAGGCTGCTTTTCTTACAGCCTTCTATGGGTGCTTTTTCCTGTCATTCTTGTTTATAGCTGAGTTCCCCTGTTGATGAATATCCATGACAGAATGTGGAAGTCATTGTCATGTCTTATGTGCAAGTATATTCCTTATCAACTTTTGTTATGGCCTTATTATGTGTAATGATCTGTTCCTGACACATACAGCTTTTACTTCTTCAGTTATTCAACTTTCTGTTTTGTGTCTGTATTTTTCTAAGCTGTTTTCTCTCAGAAGTAGTAACTTTATGGAAAAATACCGTTCAAAGAACAATGTGCTAAAATCACCAAGTACAAATTTAAAATCATATTTTTATACCTGCCCATATCAAGTTTGGCAAGTGGTTTAATTTTTCTGTGTTTAAATTGCCACTATTTCAAAGTAGGAAAGAGAAAATTATTAAATATTCTGTGTAGTTTATGTAAGGAGCTCATCTTAAAAGAAATTCTTGCACTTTTGAACATTAATAATCTATAGCATTTGTTGCATATTTTCTACATATCCTAATTAATTTGCATCAAGAAACATAAATGCTATCCATGGTCTAATTTTGCTTTTCAAAACAGAGCAAAAATAGCAGGAACAGTGGCATTCTTTTTTCATTTCAAAATTACTAGAGATCAAGCATTTTGAACTAGAGCAAAGTCATAAAAGTCAAAAAATATTGGGATTTTTGTAGCATGTGACAGGGATGTGGCAAAAATCTGATATACAATTTGAATCTGCTCAACTCTCTCAACTTTACCCAGTGCTTCTCCAAAATGAAATTTGTATGAAAACAGAAGACTATTTTCTTTTCTCATATGGGCAGTGGTTGCTGTCCATATGAAATTAACCAAATTAACCAATTTTAGCTGTTTAGGGACCTAAATGGTCACCCATCTTCTAAACTCTGCTGAGGTGTCCTTTTGTCTCTCTCTAGTTTACTAGACTGAATTCTAAACCTTTTTTGTTATTCTGTGAAAGATATATTTGTATACTGACATATTCAGCGCTCAATGCTTGATTTTAATTTATAAAAATAGAGCTCTTCATTTAATGTGAGAAAATCAAGTGGGTTTTTTTTGTTTTTTTTTGTTTTTTTTTTTTTGATGTGTCAGAATGATAGAGTAATTTGGGTGAAGAAGTAATTTGGAGGATATCTAGTCTCAGATCTGGATTTAAATAGTTCAGTCTTGTTCAGTTAAGTTTTGAATACCTCTAGTGCTGGGAAAGCCAGTGCTCCTCTGTGTAGCCATGTAAGTGGCTGGAGACCTAACATGAAGAATTTCTTCCTTAGAACTGTCTGGAATTTCTCTTGCTACAACTTGAAACTGTTTCCTCTTTTCTTTTTGTTTTTGCCTCTGAAAAGAGCCCATCCTTGTTGTATTTTAATCCCTCATTAGATGATTGGGGATGGTGAATGGATTTCTCTTTAAGAATTCTCCTCTGAAGACTGGGCAAAAAAAGACTCACTCTCTTTGTGCATCATGCATCCCAGACCTCTAACCACTCCAGTCATCCTCATCAGACTGTGGTGATGGTGAAGTGCATGAAACTGGATGTGGTAGTCAGTGCGGCCATGCAGTGGGAGAAATATTCCCTTCAATCAGTGGAGAGCATTCCTCCTAAAGTGTCCTAGCTGTCATAGTGGAATGTGTTCTGCCTGTTATTCACCAGAATCCATAGGGCTATGTATGCAAATTTAAGAGAGTTATTTAGATTTAAACAATGTAAATACTAATTTAATTCAAATAATATATTCCTCATCTTAAATTTACATTTTGGCATAGCCAGATTCATGAGCTATGGCAGTAATATACCTGTTACAAATAACAAAAAGTAACAAATGTTAAAGATAAAGCAAAAATAATATATGCTTTGAGTGAATAGCAAAGTGACTGAAAGGGAGTGTGGATGAGAAACCAGGATTTCAAGTACCTTTTAACATTATGCTGAGAAACCACTACTCTCTTACCAGAGTTTATAGAGAACAGCAGCTGATTCCCCATGCAGAGGCCAACACAGACCAGCATCAGATAAAGACAGAATTGGCGGAAGTGAGAAGAATCTTTAGACTCTTATTCTGCAGGCACAGGAATTATATGCCCCAGCAGAAATTCAGCAGAATGAAAAGCTACATGTTTTCAGAAAGTTTTTCCCAGTGAGATCTCAGTGTGACCCTGTATCTACTCCTAAAAAATAAAGAATGCTTACCTCTTTTATTTCAGGAAGAAAGGAAAGACATGTAATTCTAGCTTGTAATACTGCTTCCCCTACAAGATGCCCTTCAACCTTCCCAAGTTTTCCCCAAGTTCCAGTGCTATTCTGTGGCATCTGTCAGTCTAGTATTTGTACAGTTGCTGTTTCACAGTACCTGCACATCACAGCTTTGTGCAAAGCAATTTCAGAAATGGCTGCTTCAGTGGTTGAGGCTTATCCTGTTGCATTTACAGATTTTAGTCCCTGGAGAATTTCCACAGTGCATTATTTTACTTCCAGGGTAGGACTCCTTGGCTATTATTCTTAGAATTTCAGTCTTGGTGGTTTTAAACTACATTTTTTAAAATATATATCTATCCCCAGGTTTTACTCATCTTCCTTGTGAGAGGAATTTTTTCTGCTTTCTTTTGATCTCAAATGATTCATGACTGCTGGTGGGCCTTTACTTCAGAGAAGACTTGTCTGCTTTCTGTACAGCAGCAAACATGACAATGGCAGATACAAGACAAATTGCTAGCTGGTGTGCTTTTGGTAGAGGGTTGTGGGGTTTTTTTATTGCTAGCATTGAGCAATGAAAACTTGCTTGTCCAACTGCTTTCTGCTGTTCCTTCATTATTTAAATGCAGGATGATGCTTTCCACTGTGATTCTGACAACTGAAAAGTACAAAACATATTGGAGACACTGATGATGAAAGTGAATTTTCAGGAGAAGTAGGTATGAGAAGGGAGAGAGCCCTTGGCTTCAGAGGAAACCATTTTCTTTTGCAATTTTTTTATACTTTTAAGCCTTAAAAGTGCAGAGATATGTTTGATTAAAAAGAAGTTTTTACCAATAATGAAATTTCAACTTTCCTAAGATTTGGGTAGTCATTCAGGTAATGTGGGTAGAGTATGAAATCTCGTTAACTTTTACTGATGAAATTTAGCTTATGTCATTCAGTCTGGATGATTGATTCTTGTCATTTCTTGTTGAACAAAATGATGCATTCAGCTCATGTTAACCACCACCCAACACAGATCCTGGAAATAATATGTGCTTTGAGTGAATAGCAAAGTGCCTGGAAGGGAGCACTCCTTCACTTAAGAAGTCCACAGGAAGCATATTATTCAAAAAACAAATTAAAACCACAGTGTTGGAAAACCACAATGATGTTGCTTTGTCTTTAGTGAGAATGAAATTTTTTTTAGTGTTCGCCAGGTAAAAGCATGCAGAAGCTTGAAGCAGTCAAATAGTGATCAGATTGACTGCAAAACTGACAAAAGCAATCAAAACTGTGGTGTTTAGGTACAGTAAGGCAAAACAACTAGGAAGCATTAGATTTTAAAAAAAAAACCCAAACCCCAAAAAACCCTTTAAAATGATGGACTAACAAAATTTTCTTTGTATATAATAATCTCTGTTAACATTTTACTGTGGGAAAGGCAACAAGACATCTCAAAACATGTCCTGTGCTTTGTTCAGTCACCTTTTCCTGGGAAAGCAAGCTCTTGATTAGATAAAAAATTAAGGAAAGGTTCATTCCACTGTAGGATCTTAACAGTTTTGTTGCTATAATTTAATTAGTTGATATGGCTATTTAAGTTTTGGAACTCAATCTGGCCTGTTAGGGGTGCATTGAACTGAGTCTAGTTCTAAGGAATTAGATGTTGTTATTACAACCAAAGAGTAGGCAATATCTATTTTATCTTCAATAATTCTCTTGCTGTCAGTATTGAACCTTTTTTGTAGGTCAAAAGAAAGAATGAAAAGTGCTTAATAAGAGAGGGTGGAGCACAGATGAACCTTCACTCCAGACTGTGACCTTAGGTGGAACCGTGGATCAAAGGGGTTTAGAAGACTGATAAGAGTGAGCTGAATTAGACATGACTGTGTCAGTGTTAGCATGGTTGTGCTTATTAAACTTACAAGCATTGTATCACCCTTCTTCAGGATGTTCTTTGAAAGTTATTTAGAGCATAGAAGTAAAGCATGGAAGACTAATATAGTGGAAGTATAAAGTGAAGAATGTCCCATCTCCTAACTTTGTACCTATAATTTTCCACTCTGCCCTTCTTGGAGAATTTGTTTTTACAATAATATTGCATTTTTATCAGAGATTATTCAGTTAAGATTTCCTAATTTTCACTGGACCGAGTTTATAGCGTTTGTATTAGGTTTATGATTTCATTGTCTTACGTGGTCTGATTTCATCATACTGTTAGATTTCTGGTTTGCACTGCTTAAAGGAGAGCTTTTGCAGATCCTGGTTTCATTGCTTAGATATCCAGATGTAAGTGGGGAAGAATTAGGCCTGTGATCAAAAGCACTGTAAGGAAAGAATTATTAGAGTCATTTGGTTTTGGTGATATGTTAAGGCTCTAAGGGGCTGTTAAAGGTGATGTTTTTTGTTAAAGGCAGATGTCCTCATACATTTTGCTTTCAGGCAAATATGGTCTTTTTTCTGAAAAAGGTTATGAAATTTCAAGTAAAAACAAGCTAACACTTGTTTTGTTCTAATTAGTTAAATAGTTTAAGAGGAGCTGGACAGGTAGAGCATATAGTGCAGAAACAGTTATCTCTGCTGGTTTAACGAGGAAGGAAACTAATAAAATGGGAAAAAAAAGATTGCAATGTACCATGAATACCCTGTTTCTGCTGAGCTCAGGATCACTGATGACTACTAGATAAATGAATTCCTATGCTCATCTTGCATATGTGTGTTGTGTCTGCAGAGAGTGACAAGTGCTGATACAGGACCAGTGGTGAAAATACCATCCCAGCAGGGAGAGTGCTGGGGACAGACACTGGTGATGGCACTGCAGCCTTGCAGTATTACACACAGTTCTGTCTACTGCAGCTTGAGCTAGAAGAGTGCAGCCTGGGGATGTGACTCTCAACATGAGAGAAAGAAAATTTGCTTAACATACAGACACTTAGTTTTTAATCTGCTAGCATTATCCAAAACGAATCTGCTTCACACCAGCTTTGATGCCAGCTCTTATTTATTTTAAGTAACTTAATACCTCTATAAATAAATACCCTTTATTGAGGAATCTGTTATTTATTAGGTCATACTGAAGTAAATACTACCCTGGAAAAGTAAACAGTAGACTTTGCACATGAAGAGATGAGGAGGAAGTTTGCAGATATCCTGGTGAATTCAAGCGTGGGTTGTTCTATTTTCTTAATTACTGAGAACACTTGCAAGACAATAGCATCTTCTGTTTGTGAATTAACATAGTTCAGGTGCCTTTATTTAACCTGGGATGTAAAATAATTTGACAAGGTAGTAAAATTGGAGGTAGTTATGATCTATAAGATGCACATTTGAGTGTGACTTCCAGATCTGTTCTGAAGACTTTATTATCTTATATACATATAGTTAATACCACTTTTTGGAGTACCCAATGAGTCTTCTCACAGCTTATGTTAATCAAAGATCTAAGTCTTTGTGGGAGAGAGTTTTCTGACTTGTCATAGATTTATAACTTTATGGGATCTCACTGATTTAGTTTGTAATGTTCAATCTTTATTTCAGATGTAGCACAATATATACACAATGCTAAATACACTGAAATCTGTGAATGTAACATGGTGGAAAATAATAAATATTAGAGCAAAAGAATACTTTGATTTTTATTTTGTGTATGCATCTTTGTTTTTACAAAATGGTTTTTTGTAGATGCTTCCTGAAGGAGTATTTCTGTTTCTGGTGGAAACACAAGTTTCCTGGGAATTTTTTTTTTTTTTTTCTTTAGTGAAAGCGAACATATTGGCTGAATTGGTTGGTACAAAGAAGAGTGTACAGCTAGACTATCATCTCTGCTTTTGCTGCTTTATGCTACTCAGGTAGTCATTAATCCTTACTCTTTCAGACTTTCCAGTTACTTACTTGTAGTAATCAGTCCAACATAATTGAAAGGGTGGGAAGCTATCATGCATGGGCTGTAAATTATGCTTCTTTGTACTTATCACCTTAAGGCACAGATTTCAATTTATTGAGAAAGTCAAGCTGTTTTAAAAAACAGTGTTCAGATTAAGCATTTTGCTTGGAAACTTCTGCAAGATAGGGAGACATTTCTGATTTCTGCCCAGACAGAAATCTTGCTTTGTCTGTCTGCATGTTTTTGATGACAGGGTTATGCTTTTAGTGAGTATGAGAGGTAAAATTCCTTGTTGATATTCCTGGTTTATCACAAACTGCAGCATAAGTTCAGTTACTTTGCAATTTTACTTTTTTGAGTCTGTTGAACTAATGGGATAGGTGTACTACAGAAGAGTAAAGCATGGTTTTACCAGTGTTGCTTCTTAGACTCTTTGTTCATTTGGTATTCCTAAGCTCTTGCTTTCTTATATATATATATATATATATATATATATATATATATATACACACACACATATATATATATATATATATATATATACACACACTATATATATACACACACACATATATATATATATATATATATATATATACACACACATATATATATATATATATATATACACACATATATATATATATATACACACACACACACATATGCACCCTGTAGTAATTGGGAATTTGACAACTGAAAAGCCTTACTGGACAAACAAAAAGAAACAAATATCAGTCTAAGAATTAGAGGAAGTCAGAGTTTAGGTTAAATGTTTTTTTGTGGGCACTGTAAAATAATCTAAAATCTAGGAACACACTGTACTCATTAACACTCAGAAAAGTACCTGTTAGGATTTCGTGGAGTTCTTGAAAGTATTTGTAGAAGGCTTCAGCAGATCCAGTGAATGTTTTGATGCATTCCATGTGCACTAATAGCTAGTAGATACTCCTAGCTAGAAAGATAGCTTCTACTGAGCACCTTGAAAACTGAAAAGCTGTAATTAGAGAAACTGCCTTGGCATGTAAGTTTCACCAGGATGACCTACTTAAAAGGATCATCATGTACCTAAAGTCAGGCTACAGTTTGCAGACATAAATATTACATCAGGGCTTTTTTAAGGCTGGTTCTCTCTTCCAGTAAATGCTTCAGTTCCCATTAATAGTTGAATAGTGCCATCACATCTGATTTCTTTCAGAAATAGTCAAAGTGTATGAAATTAATCCAGAGGAAGGTACTAAAAATAAATATCTTTTTTTTTACTACAGGTGAATTTCTATTATTAAAAAGCTAGGGAAATATCTCTTAGCTTCTAAAGTTGTGTCTATGTGATTGTAGGCTTTGTTTTCTTGTATCAGAAGTACATCACATCCTTAGTTTATCTAATGCAGTCTGTAGTTTTTTTCTATCCCTCAAAACACTATCAGCCCTAAAACTCATGTCTGGAGTATACTTCCGCAGATGGTATATGCAATAGAATAAATAAAGGACAACTTCTGAAAGCCATTCCTTTGTCTTCTCCCATAAAGCTCTGCAGGCAGTTCACACTGCTTTAGAAAGGGTAATAAGATTAGCTTCAGAAATTTCCATCTATTTTTACTCCTACATCATATCTCACTGCCTTCTTAGTTGCATTACTGCAGTTTTTCTGAGGTAATGCTGGAAAACAGATCATTAAAATGATCATGGTTAAAAATAACCTTTTCCCCAAGCTGGAAGCAGGCAGTGTTTTCTTAGAAGCATTGCTAAAAAACGGTAGCCTGCTCTCTCCCAGAGGGGAGACTTCTACAATCTGTTGCAGTGTCCAGATTCACACATGTGCACGCACGCGCGTGTGTGCACACACACACACAGACACACACACATACACTCCCTTAACTTTAGACACATGAGTAATGGTGCAATTATGTAATTGATTTTAGTTGTTCTAACTACAGACTGTTGCCAAAAAATGCTGTTGCCAAAATATGATCCTGTGTTTCTTCCTTCTGTATGCTTGCATGCTGCTGTCATTTCTTTCTCCTGCCCCTAGTGATAGTGCAGATATGTGGTCAGCAAATTATCTTGTAGATATGCTTGAAAACTGCATGGAGAAGAAGGGAATGGTTAGTCTTCCATCTAATAAGCAAACTGCTCTTGACTTGTGTCTGTATTTGCGGCTGCACAAAATGGAAAGATACAGCAGGGGAGCAGGGAGGAGAACTGGGGCAAAATGTCTTGGTGCTTTCATGCAGCTTGGTTAGTGGGAACTCATGCTGTGCGGGACTAACACACTGGGAGATGCATTAGCTGATAATACACAGTTGCTTCACTCTGCCCCTACTGTGAGTATAGCTAGTGAAGAAAGGAATGTGTCTGTCCATGACTTAGGTATTGAGAATCTCCAAAGTGTGAAAGTGCCATCACTTATGCCCACACAGCTCCCCACACCATATTTTTTAGGATGGGATTTCATATTGCTAAGACTCGGTGTGAATGCCCTGTGAATGCACTGGCCAAATTCAGTCAGCTTTGAGACACTGGTACAGATTGGAGGAATACTAACTTTCTACAGCATTTGTGTTAAATAGAAGGCTAGAGAGATATTTCATGGTAACTCACTGAGAGAAATGTTAGTGTAGCCCTTTCCTATAGGACAGGGAGTTCAAATGGGAAAGGATGTTGCAGACTGAGTCAATATGATGTATGATGCATGGAATTGCTTGGTTTCTTTCAGAATAAAACCTGACATCTCCGACTAGAGAGTAAAAAATTGAATTCGGAAGATTCTCTGATAGAATACATTAAATTTATATTTAGTATAATTTTTTTGTAACCTGTGGTATTTGTATCTCTGAAGAAAATGCAGGTTTTTATATTTGAAGCCCTGTATTCTGATGTCCAGTGCTTAAATAAAGATTGGGATGATCAGTGTGAAGAGGCGTCTAAAAATAGTGAAGTATAAGCTTTTTTTCACTTATATTTTACAGGTTGAATATTACAGCTTCACTCGTACCTGGGCTTTTTCCACTGATGTCCAACACACAATAGACACTCCAAGCAAGATTTGGCAGGTGCCTTTGCAGCCTAACAGCAGTCCTTCTTTGACACAGGATGGAGGACACCTACAAAGACAGGACTTCATTAATGAAAGGGGCCAAAGATATTGCTAAAGAGGTGAAGAGGCAAGCAGTGAAAAAAGTGAATAAAGCAGTCGACAAAGCCCAAGATGGCTACACACAGAGATCCTACAGTCGATTCCAGGATGAGGAAGATGATGATGATTACTATGGCCAAGGAGGAAATTATGGTGTGGAAGCTAATGATGATGAAGGATCGAGTGAAGCAACTGAAGGACATGATGAAGATGATGAAATTTATGAAGGGGAGTATCAGGGAATTCCCAACATGGGGCAGGGTAAGGATGACCTGGTAGCCTTAGGTCAGTCTATGCGTGATGAATACAAGGATCGTCATGAACTGGAAACAGAGAGGAAAGCTGATGAAGAAGAGTTGGCACAGCAATATGAATTGATAATACAAGAATGTGGCCATGGTCGTTTCCAGTGGGCCCTCTTCTTTGTGCTGGGAATGGCCCTAATGGCTGATGGGGTTGAAGTGTTTGTGGTTGGATTTGTGTTGCCCAGTGCTGAAACAGATATGTGTATACCCAATTCTGGATCAGGATGGCTTGGTAAGTAAAGTGTTTATTCTATCTTTTTGCTACTAAAAGATTTGCTTACAGTAAGACTAAATATGTATTTGTCAACAGAGACGCTTTTATAAAAAGAAGTTTGTCTTGAATATAAATGCAATTATTTAAATTAAAATTAATTGTATTTATTAAGAATTTAATTAATATTGTAGCTTTATTTTTAGATTATTGTTTTCTTAGTCAGTTCATAAATAAATCACTAAAGAGAAAGACTGCATTGTAAAACTTAATAAGGAGAGGGGCAGATTTTGTTCTCATATACCAGTGTAGATGTCCAAATGAACTAATCTAAAAAAAAGCAAAACCACAAAACCAGCCCACAGATGGAGAATTGGAGTCCTGTTGAAATTATATAGGTGTAATAAAGAGCAGATGATACAACTGTACGGCAACATTTTCACATACGAACATTTGAAATGGTGAGGTGAATTAAATCCAGTGAAAATTTTTTAAAATCCAGTGAAAAGGCTATCTATTACAGCCTTTCACTCTTTTTATTTTCAGTCCTTTTATGTCAATGACTGTTCTCTAGCCATTCAAAGAGAATACTCTTTACTTAGGGTCAGGGTAAACCTAAGATGAAGGATGAACAAGAACTGGAGGTGTGCTTTTGTGTCCATTCTGCTG
This sequence comes from Onychostruthus taczanowskii, assembly GCF_017590055.1. Lineage (NCBI taxonomy): Eukaryota > Metazoa > Chordata > Aves > Passeriformes > Passeridae > Onychostruthus > Onychostruthus taczanowskii. The sequence goes on along the minus strand of NW_024502125.1, from coordinate 6,242,610 downwards.
TGGGGATAGGCTGTGTCTCATTCCCTTGCCTGCTCCCTCCTGTGATGTGGAAAACAGGCAGTCTGAGCCAGCTTTGTCTGGCTTGGTGAGAGCAGCAGCACTGCAATCAGGTCCATGCTGTCTTCCCCACACATACCTGGGCACAGAACGTAAAACAAGACTCTCATGGGACAGTGCTGTGGAGAAAAGTTGTAGAAATGGTTCCTCAAGGAAGAGGGGAAGTAGGAGCCTGGGCAATTGGGACAGAGCAGGAAATGAAATGTATATGTGTAGATAAGTGACTTGGGCCTGAAGACTGGAGAAAAGGAGGACTTACAAGGCATTTAAAAGCCTTTGTTTTCTACAAAAAGGTGTTTTCTACAAGCAGAAGTTCTGCTTGTACCCTCCATCTTCGCAGCACGTGTTTATGTTGCAACAGATCTCATTTTAGCTTTGCTCAGTTTCCTGACATATTGATAGTAGCAGTTTGGCTCTGTGAGTTTCAATACTGTGGACTGCAGTCTCCCACAGCTACACCTCTAAACATCCCTCCAGGTGGCAGGAGCAAAAGTGGAAACAGGTGAGGAGTTCTCAGATGACTGTGTCCTTTGCATTATTCTTTACTATTTGATCATTTGTTATTAGAACAACTTTGCCTGTAGTGCAGTGATTAAACTTAAAATGGAGGGAAATAAATTATTACAATTTTAATGGTTAAAGAGGCCGAATGCATATAATCTGTTTTGTTTTGCTTGTTTACACTAAATGCCAACATTGTATGTGTCATGCTTGGACCTGTGAGCTTTCGAGTCTACTTCTTGAAGAAGGATTAGAAACAAAAACAATGCAAACCTGTACTACTAGATAAATGTCAATGAGTCAGTGCAGATAATAAATATGCAATGCATCTTAGAAAAGTAGTGAATGCCCAATTTGCTTTTTTAACATGATTTTTTCATCTAGTCCTTGGCAGATAACAATATCTTTGAAATCTACACCTCAAATTTTATAATTTTTGTAATTTTTATAGTTTTTATATTGCTAGAAAAAAATTATTTTTCTCATCCCCATTTTTTAATTACTGATAAACCTGCTTGTTTTACCACAGGCACCCTGCTCAAAGTTGTCTTTGTTATCCAGGTCAATAAAATATCAGGTTAACCCCCCAAATCTCCAATTAATTCAAAATGCATTGTATTTTCTACAAATAGTATTATTTCTAAACAACTGCATTAAATATTATGGAGGTGTTTGGAATTGGGAGTGAGGAGTATTGTCCCCACAGTAGTAAAGGCCATGAGTATTCACATCCACCTGTTGGGGTCTGACCCATGTCAAGAAGGTTGAGGATTTCCCTGTAACTAGAGTTCTTATGATGCTGTCTTGAGATGTACTGGAATAAGTCTGTAAATGTTTAACTAAATTCAGTACAGAAGCTGTTAAATACATCATAGTTACAAGTACGTGTGTGTGTGTATGTGTGTATAAGTGATGCTTGTTGACAAAATTAAGGTAACAGCTCTGGAAAACTCAGCTGTGCAAGTAATATATTTTCATGCCTAAAATATAGAAATCATAATATATCTTCCTATTGCAATAATATAAAACTAGCCTCTCTGTTGTGGTATTAACAAACAAATAATTGTGTACTAAAAGATTAACATACAAAAGCAGGAAAGACCAGAGATGAGCAATTTCTTTCCAGTGTGTATTGAGGGCATTGCAACACGTGACTGCTTTAGCAATAATTTCACCAAAAATATATTTCTTTCCCATTGTTACTAAAAGTATATCATAAGCTGCAATTCATCAGTAAACTAATGTACATATGGCTTATAAACAGAGTAGATATACTGCTTGCAGACAGCATAACCTTAATTCCATTGATACAAAATATTTATTGTACCAGTGAATGCTTAGTGAAAGATTTTTTATGTTGTCATAACTGAGCTCTCACAACCATGCATTTCAATTACTTTGCACTTGTGATTTCACCTTATAATTATATCCTAACTAGGGTCTTCCAGACAGGCATAATTCTTTTTTCTCATGATTAGAATTCTGTAGTCCAGAGGATTCTGATATTGTTAGAGTATTAAAGTCACAGGACTAGTGCTAAGAATTATAAGGTAAAATCAGTACACATATACAGTATTTATTTTTAGGCAATTTTCTATACTGTCAAGAGACACACTAAGAGCATCTTAATTTGTCTTTGAAAAAGCATTCATTGATTTAGTTGTAAAAAGTAATTTCTCATATATCATGCCATGAGAGACTACTAGGGAACTTGAGCTAATTAAAAACATGTGGTGACATTTATTGACCCTCCCTGTTGCATCTTTTATTTTTTAAAAATTCACTTTCACAAGGGCAATTTCCCAAAATTCTTCCATATTGACCCTTGCATGGGCTTGAGATCACTGTTTGTTGATCACCAGCTATGTCTCAGAGCCTATAAAATCACGTAATGGGTGTACTGGTGCCGTGAATTAGCTTCAAGTTGTCTTTTGAATTCAATAATAAAGCAATAGTTTTTCCATCTCAAGTAAGTGGTTTTCTTAAGAAAAGGGCAGTTGACTAGCTTAAATTATCCAAGTTTATAGTGACATGTCACAAAGCATCAGAGAAAAGTGTCCCTGGTGTATATATAACTTCGTGTATACATACTTGTCCCTTGGGATATATATAACTCCTGCATTTAAGTGGATTCACACTGGCCTCTTGGGTTCTGGCACCAATGGGGCAAGACTGTAGCTTCGTGAAACAGGTTGTAGGCTCAGGCCTAAAGATGTTATTTTAACACTTTTTCTGCTTGCATCTTATCTCTTTGGTTTTATCAGTCAGAAACAGATCTTAGATTAATTATCTGGGCCCCGATTTGGGTATACTTTTCCTCCCAGTTTTTCTCTGTCTTTGCATTTAGATTGGTCTTTGCCTTCAGATTGTTCTTAAGTTTTATTGTGGGGGTGTTTTTTTTTTTTGTATGGGACTTGGTTTTTTGGTGGTTTGTTGTTTTGGGGGTTTTTTTGGGTTGTTGCTGGTTTTGCTTTGTTTTAGTGTTAAATTTTTATTGCGGCCTTTCCTTTCCTCAGCATCTCTGTATCTGAAATACTGAAACATTGTTTTTCCTAAGCTAGGCCAAGCTAGTCTTTCCCAGCTATATCCGTTCAGGCTGCCGTGCTCCTTCTGGCCATCCTGCCACTGGTTCTCCCATGGCACCTGTAAGTGCTCACCCTTGTGTGTAGGACCCTTGACAGCTGCACTGCTGTCACCATTGTTGGCAGACATGCAGGCTGACTCCTGCTCAGCTGGTCATGAGGCCACTTCTCACTGCATCAGTTGGCACCTTTTTCAGACAGCCCCTCCGGTCTTCTTTTGTACTTGTCATGGAATCATAGAACAGATTGAGTTGGAATGGACCTATAAAATGTCATGCAATCCAAACCCCCTGCAACATCCAGGGACAGCTTAAACTCACTTGGGTTGCTCAGGGTCTGTCCACCTCAATAATCGAAAAAATCTCAACATCTCAGGATTTAGTGATTCTTTTTAAATATTTTATTTTTATTTTTTTGCGTGCGTACCATTAGGCACTCTTATTCACTGATATATTTTAAAAAGGCCAATTGCTTCTCAGTGATTTCTAATAATCTCTCTGCTCTATTTTGAATTTCTGTATGATCCTCTGTATGAAATTTAGACTGAATGATCTCTGGAGGGTGGATAGTCTTCAACTCTGTTCCGTCTTACCATTGTGTTAATGTATGTGCTAGTCAAGACTTTGATACAGATTCATAGACAGTTCAGTACCAAACTTAGAAATAATTTTTATTTGTAAAAGACATTCTTAGCTGAAGAATCAGCCTGCAGACATTTTCTTTCTTCTAAAAAACACAAGTATTATGGTAAATCACTGGACTGATAATGCAGGTACGGTGAATATGAACAGCAACAAACAGCTTACCTTGGAAATAAAATTGTTTTCTGAAACCCACATTTAGTGTCACATAATACCTTGATCTAAGAGGTTTTTCTGTTATTTTCTGAATTTATTAATCAAATTTTGTGTGGTATTTGTAGAAAGAAGACTATAATTGAAATAACTAGGTCTTTTGAGCAAAAGTAGTTCTAAGTCTGGGACAACAGCCTACCTATTCTGGTTTGATTACTAACTTGCATAATAGCTGCTTTAGTAACAGTGCTTCCCATGCCTACTCTGTCTTAAAATCTACCAAACATAACCAGCATAATTTTAATCCACATAGTTCTTTCTCTTTACATGAGAAGTGGTCTCCAGAGGTTTGCTAGCTAATGTAATGTGCTTATAAGCTCTGCTAAGAACACCAAATAATCTTAATAATAAAAAAAAAAAAAAAAAAAAAATTTCCACTTCTTAGTTTAAAGAAGTACTGGCTTGCCAGGTCTTTGTTATTTAATTTGATTCTGGATTTGCAATGATAATTTTCAACAACTTTATATTCAACAAATACCTGTCTTCAAACTTACCTATGATGAACACAAGTCCTTCCATTGGGACAGAATAACTCAAGTCACTGGTACAAGGTAGTCACTAAAATGCTGGGTAGCAAACAGTTCTGCAGAAGAACCTGTGGTTTTTAGTAGGAAGCAAATTGACATAGGACAGCAGTGCCTTGCAGCTGCGTTGGCAAAAGTGACCAGTAAGCAGAGGGGAGTGATTATTTTTTGTTCTCAACACAGTAAGCCCCCATGTTGGATTCTCTGTCCTGTTCTGGAGCCACTTGAAAAGAAGAAATTAACAAATGCAGGCAAATTTAGTAGAGGATCAGCAAAGTGACAAAGGAAGTAGAATACACAGCATACAAGAAGCAAAAGGATCTGGTGTTTTTTAGTGTGGAGGAAAGAGGTGTGAGGTGAATCTGTCTGTACTGTTTGGCAACAAAATTGAGAGAAATTACTGTGAAGGTGGATTTAAATTTTTCTCAGAGGAGAACAAAGATCACAAGTTATAATTGGAGATCATCTGGTACAATGAAGAAAGTTCAGAGTGAGGTGGTCAACCACTGCGAATGTTGCATAGAGAAGCTGTGGGATGTTTGGGAGATTTTCAAAAGTTGACTGAAGGCTTGAATAAAAGTTATCTTGCTCTGAAGGCAACTGCACTTTTAGCAGAAATCAGAGTAAAGCCCTTCAAAAGTCCCTCCCAACCAAAATTTTTCTGATTAATTATCTGCAAATGTGTGATACTTTCACCTACCTATGACTAAAACACAGGGTGCAGCTGTTGCACTTCAACAAGCTTTTAAAGGAAAGGAGGGTTAGAACTCATGGATTGTACATAGGCATGCTGTTTCAAACACACACTAGGGTCTAAATTAATTTAGGCGAAATAATATAGCTTGAATTACTTGTTCTTCTCTTGAGATCTGCAGAAACCTGGAAGCATGTGACCAAATGGTGGTGAATAAAGGGCTGCACAACCTGAGTTTGATGGGAATATTTTTTAAATATTCATGTATCTACATGCCTAGTGGGATTATTGGCTGGTTAAGAGGTTTGAATTTTAATAGATTGTCACAAAACTGTCTTTACACCACAGTGAGTAAAGAGCCTACTGCTGAGTTAAGTAGTATCTGTGTATAACATTATTGTCTTGTTTTGTTGAATATTAATATAGGTCATTAGAGATGGATGAGATCTCTTCCATGCTACTGCATAAAATGCAGTGGGGCAAGAGGAGTATCTTCTGGTTATATTCCAGTTATTAGTATGATACTGCATTTGGTATGACACAATAGACCACAAGTTGCATAAAATAAAGGAAATCTTGTTTCTCTATTGTTTACTATGTTATGCTCATGATGTACTATTAGACATTTGAAATTTATATAAATTTAGAAGTATGAATTTTTTTCAAGAGAGCACAGATATCAAAAAAGTTAGGTCCTTATATATATCTGGTATATATACACAATAAAAACATCTAGATAAAGACTATTTACTGGAGCCATACCAGATGTTTGCTTGTGAGGAATCTCATTGAAATAAAAGTGAGAATCTGTTATGCTTACAGTTAATAGTAGTAATAAATCTTTAGCAGCAATAGAAATATTAAGAAATAGAGCTGCAATCATTGAAATGCATTCTAAATATTCCAGAACAAGGTGAAAATTGGTCTGTAGGATTAATGTCTTACTCCTTCAGAAGGAGATGCCAGAAATTCAAACGCCGTCATGCATGCTGTTCACCTTTGGTACAGTTCAGCTGCCTTGCAAATGACATTATTAAAGTCCTCCTACTACAGTGCTTTTTTATCTTCCCTTACAAACACAGTTTTTTGAGGGAGAAAAATTAAGAGACAGATCCTTAAAATTTCTAAGCTGTTAAATATATGGGCAAGTGAAAATGGTCGTTATGTCTGGTTTTGTTTTCTGAGGGGAAGAAGGTGACAGTAGAGGGAATATGCAGAGTGTTTTTATTTGTTATGACCTGGACTAAACCTGTGTCACATGGAACATCCTGGACTGTCACGAGAAGGAACTGGGAGCACAGATTTTAAGCATTAATGAAACAAGGTGTGCTCAGTCCTGTGTGCTAGTGCAGGTTCCCACTGTAAGCAACTATCTAAGGTGGGTCATAGGTGCCCTCTTTTTCTGAGTATGATGTTCCCCAACCATTTTGTTGAAGCCAGTATTAAGAGGGTGAACAGACCCATTTCAAATGTTTTTTCTCTTTCAGGTTGTTTGTACATGCAGCTTTACTGCAAGGACCCATAAGGATCATTGACCCCAACCCATCATCCTGCTCAGGACAGTCCCAAAAATCACACCTGAGAGCCTAGAGCACTGTCTAAAAGCCTTTTGAACTCTCTGTCAGGCTGGTGCTGGGACCACTATTCTGGGAAGCTTTTTCCAGTGTACAACCACTCTTTGGGGGATAAACATTATCTTGGTCCTACCTAAACCTCCCCTGGCACAGCTTATTGCCACCTCCTCAGGTCATGTCACTTGTCACCACAGAGATCAGTGCCTGCTCCTCTGCTTTCCCTCATGAGGAAGATGTAGACTGCAATGAGGTTTCCCCTCAGACTCCTTCAGACTGGCCTCAGCCACTTCTCATAAGGCTTCCCCTCAAGGCCCTTTATCATCTCCATTGCCCTGCTTTGGAAACTTTCTAGTAGTTTAATGTCTTATTTTTATACTGTGGCACCCAGAACTGCCCCCAGCACTCGAGGTGAGGCAGTGCAGAGCAGAGCAGAGCAGGACAATCCCCTCCCTTGCCCAGCTGGCTGTGCTGTGCCTGATGCCCCCCAGGACACAGCTGGCCCACCTGGCTGCCAGGGCACTGCTGACCATGTTCCACTTCCATATCCCTTTCCAAACCATTACTCTCCAGTTTTTAGTATCATTTACTAGCATAGAAAATTGAAGTTAAATAATTATTGCTTGTAGTTTTCTTCAAATCTGTCTCAGAGATTGAGTTTGTCTAAAATAATCTAAAGTCTCTGGGCTGCTTTTTTGCTCTTGACAGGTTATTTTCTGGCTCTGCCTATCCCATCACAGATTAGTAATTTTACCATTTATGTCACACAAATTTATAGTCCTGCAAAAGTGGCCAAAAGAAGGAAATGCTTCCCAAAGGAAAAGCCTGAGGGCGATGTTGATTTCACACATTTAATTTGGCTGTAGCCTTCACTTTTTCCTCCCTCTTTCAACTACCATGGGATCCATGGTTGACAATACATCACTTCTTAAATCAATGTGTCAAATAGAGTTTTTTAGCCAATCTGAAAATTTAAAAGATGACGGTGCACTCTCTTCCAAGTCTCAGCTTGGTTAATTCTGCAGAAGAGTTTAGTATAATTTGCAAGTTTTCAGATTTTTTGTGTAGCTTTGAATTTTGCAACTTGCATCAAATGCTGAGCTATGAAATGAAACAGGGAATGTATTAGTTCTTTGTCAAGACGAAGAAATATTTTTACAGAGAAAGAGATAATTAACTTCCTCAAGACATGGACCAAACATTATTTAATGGTTTGATCGTCACAGCTGAGTAAACAACTTCCTATGCATTTAATTATTGAATTTAATCAATCAAGGATTTTTGAGCTTGTCGAAGTTTGTCTTTTATCTTGCACTATCAGTATGTTGAAGAATTGAAAGAAAATTGTATGTTATTATAGCAACCATTTGAAATAGCTTCTTATTCCAGACCTTTGGCTTGTTTAAGGGAGTGTCAGTGGTGAAAAACATGGAAAAAGAATTTTAATCTGGTCTGGCTTCATTTTAGTGCAGATGCAATTCTTTCCTAGTGATGGGTTCATCAATGCTCCCTGTACACACTTGTTTCGCTTCTTTGAACTATCAGTTTACAATTGTTCAAATGTATGGAATATCACTACTTTCATAGCTGATGCAGAATCAAAGTGGTGGTTATACAATATTACACAAAGAAATACTTATACAAAGAAATACATGAACATGACATATATTTTTTTAAATCTTCCCTTCATGCAAATATTTTTCCAGCAACAGCTATAATTGTAGTTAAAAGTCTGTCCAGGATACTGTGATTTACTGACATTTATAATAAAGTCTCATTTGCATTTAGTCTTATTCATTTTTCAGTGCTTTGTCAGAATGAGAAGTATTGATACAAGGGAACAATATAAATGTGAGATTTTGTAGTTTCACTTGCTACTAACAGGCCACTGGAGCCTGGGTGGAGTTACTCGCAGATTTATTATGTGGGCAGAACTGTGGGTAACTTAGGGAAGTTCTGCTCATAATTTTTTTTTTTTTTTTACTAGGGAATCTCATATTTTACACTCACTTAGCTTTACTTACTACTCACACTGCCAGATGGGCACTTCCATAATGCTAACCAGAAAATGTTGTTTCCTGGCTCTACGAAACCTATGACACATTTACACATCATCTACCAACCTGCTGCAGCTGGAGGAAAAAAAACCCAAGAGGTTTTGATGACAGATTACATATGTTGAGTTATTCTTGCTTAACAAGTAAACTTTACCCAGGATAAACGTGTAATGGACAAAGTGTTTTCAAAGACTCACAGAAACCTGTTTAATAGGCAGAAAGGTGTTCTTATATAGTTTTTTAAGGGGATTGCAGAAAGTTGGGAGAGAACTATAAAGTAGAAAAATTAAGAAAATGGTGTAAAGTGAAACTGGCTTTACATCCATCGTGTTAAAGAAGATGTGTGTTTTCAGTGACAGGCAAAAGTGGCTATTTGCAAATTTCTTCATGTCAGTCTATCTGGACTGAAATAATTTGCTTTATACTGGCAAGAAGTGGAGCATCTTATATCAATTTGAAGGAGCATGGATGAATATAACCCATGTGGTATGTGACTCTATTGCACTGCATTTTGCTTTTGTCTCGTGTTCATCAGACCTGCTCATCACAGAGAACAAGTATTTTCTTAATACATCAGAATTCAGGGTAATTTTCAAGGCTGGTTCTGAAGTTGCCTCTAGCAGCTGGATATTATAAACCACTAGCAACTGGACATTATAAACTGGATATTATAGCAAATGGATATAATACACCAATAGATGCAGTAATCTAAAAAATTTTCCATTTAGACCTTATAACAGTGCCTCCTGGTACTATGGCAAATACATAATTAATAAGCCTGTTTAGCTTCACCAGCACCTGCAGGTGTATTGGCAGCATACAGGAGATTATTCTGATTCATTATTTCTAATTCTGACATTGGATTATTTAATCTGTTTCATTGACTCTAAATTGGAAAGCAGAAAGAAGTCATGGGACGGAAGGTTTATTTTCAGTCTCATGCAGCTCTGTGAGCTTTTTTCAGTCTCATGCAGTGCTAGGTGAGGTGGACCAGGCCTCTTCTCAGACGGTTTCAAATGTGTGTTAATTTTGGTAACCTGTTTCTGAACACGTTCAGACTAATTCAATGTCTGTTTCTGAAAGCAAAAGGTTTGGTTAGAGTTTAGGTTTTTTCTTTATTTTTCTTTGGGTTTTCTTTTTTTTCTGCTTTTTTTTTTTAGTGTAATTTTTCTTCCCCCACCCTTCCGCTTCATTGGAATAATGATGGTAACAGCCACTGTTTGGATGGAACAAAATAAAAAGAAAGTATTCTCTCTCATTTATGAGGAAAGAAGTTTACTTCTGCTCTGGGATATACTTACAGAAAATAGACTTAATGGCTGATTGAACATAGGAGAGACAACCAATGGTTAGCTTAAATATTGAACAGAAACAACTGAAGTTGTAGTTTTGTTAATCAGCTCTTAGTATCACATATTTTGATTTACTGCTTTGGATGAATCTGATATTAATGTAGGTTTTTATGGTTTGGAATTTTTGTTTTAATTCAACACTAATTAAAAGTTAGTGATATTCATGGGATGTGCTCTGTTTAGAGTCAGAAGCAGGACTAGTTGAATTAGAAATTAATATTCAAGCAATAAAACATGTGGCCAAAATGGACAGCTTTGATATGAAATGAGATTATTAATGTAGATGACTGCATGGGCAATTTAAGCTTTAGTGAAATATATATTTTGGCTTTGAAATTTAATTAATCCTAGCTCATTGCACAGTGCTATGCACTGTTCAAGCATACGCAGCATTTACAATCATTCTGATTCCCAGGATTGCCATGGAAGTGCATTTCAAATTGCAAAGTTACAGCTGTTTCTTCCATGACAGGGTCAATCCAGAGGTGGACAAAGAGTGCAATGAATTTAGCATCTAAATCTGAGAGCAGAAAAATCCAGAGGAACCTACACAGTTGCTGTGGGATGAAACAGGAATTAGGGGGGCTAGGACAGCTTAACTAGGTGTGTTTTATCCAAAGCTTGTCTGTTAGGATTTTCTTGCTAGTGCCAGAGGGAATTGTTGGATCAAAGGAAAAGATAATGTGAAAATAGTATGTTCAATGATAGCACCTACGGAATCTGTCAACAGCTTCATGTCATCACCTGGCATTACCTGAGCTTATGTTAATGTCTGTGCTCTATATATTGCATATTGGTAGCTACCATCTTGTAAAATATTGTTTATATGGGAAGAAAAATACCATGTATTGGCTGCTTTTTGCAGTTCCACATTGTTTAATTTGAATGCTCATTGACTATTTGTGTTGGAAGTAGCAAGGAAATAGTGCATTAATCTTTTTTTTTGTATAATGCACTGTTGATTTATCTGTCCAAGTAATAGCTGTACGAAATAGCAGTGTGCTGATGTTGGCTGAAATAGTGACTATGGGTACCCAGTTTATAAATTATTCCAATGAAGAAATGGAATAACTCTGATCAAATATTTATTCTGATGTATCTCTTATGGAATAAATAAAAATTGTGCTAGCATCTGGTAGGAGATAATACTTTTTTTAAAGACTTAAGTTCTTGGCATGATAGCATTTTAAAAGTAGAAGTGATGATGACAATGTACTGCTGCCTTATCAGAAAATGCAGCTGTGCAGAATATCCTTCAGCCTAGCAAGTAATCTATTACCTGTCACAATCTCTGCAGCTACTGATCTTCTTCTATTAATTTATTAATTTATCTAATTTGAATATGAGGATAAGCAGAAACACTTATTCCTTTTGTCATTACAGTGTTTCAATTAAAATAATATCTGAGTACACAAGAATGTGTGTTACTAATGAAATAATAATCCAAAACTGAGTATTATTTCATTATTAAAAAAAAAATATATCAGCGCACCTACTGGTATAAATTTTAAATATATTATAAGGAGAATGTGACTATAAGAAAAGTGATTAGCATGCATAGAAACATAGAGCAAGAAAGTATGTTTTTTTTTTTTCAAAATGAACTGATAGTTTAAAGGTCTAGAACTATATCACCTTGGTCTGCACTAAATATTTAAAATAAAACTACTTTCATTAGCCCAAGGAGGGGAAATATGGAAGCAAAATGCTTCATAATGGAATTTAATTGAGCCTTATGCCACAAGCACTGCAGGTTGTAAATCTCACAACTGAGGTACAGGAAACTAATCAAAATTAAGCATATTAGGCATATAAATATAATATGAGGATGCCAGAGGGAAAAAAAACCCAAACCTTATTAATAACTGAATGAAATTTGTATGAATGATTGTTGTGGTTTCATTCATTTTCAATGGACAGTATTTCTTTTATAAGACTAGAAGAGTTTTGATCAAATATTTCCAGTAATCAGTTTTCATCTTTTTGATTTCCCTCAGGATGGATCTAGTGGAGTAGATTCCTGAGACATGCAAGCTGTGTTCCTGGGGGAAAGAAAAAATGGTTTTGTTTTGGTTTGGTTTTTCTGGGGCTTGTTGTTGTAATTTTTTTATTTTTTTTCTTTTTCTTTTTTTTTTGGGTCGTTGTGTTTCTTTTTGTTTTTTTTTTTTTTTCTTTATTTCACGGAGAGGATAGAACAGTTTTTACTATTCCTTTCTGTCAAAAAAAAAAAAAAAAAAAATTCTTGGCTCATCTTTGACCTTTTGGATTTGGAAAAGCAAGCTGATCTGTTTGAGCAGCCATGCCACCAGGTGATTTTTACTTAAGTCTCATGTTAAAGCAAGAAAAATAAATGGTAGGTATTTGTCAGTCTAAAGTTTTGGTGGCATAAAATTATGTATAGTCAAATTTTGTCTTGCATTGCATTCTTTCTGCTTTCTAAATATGTCAGAAGTCCTATCCACTTAGTTTCAGTTGTTTTTTAGCTATATTGGAGGCTTCATATTGGCTTCTACATTTTTTCCCTTTTTGGGTAAAGTTGTCTGGAAAATTTGGACTTAGTTCTTTTGAAAAGGAAAAAAAATGTGCAAGAAACCACCACTTTTTTGTTCTTTTTCATTTCTGTGTAATGTTTTGTACTTTTTTAGGCTGTATATTTTGCTTCGTATTTGTGAAACTTCTCTTTAGAATTATAGTACTAGGCTACCTCCCAACAATTTTTCTTTTACTAAATCATTCAGAAATTATTATAGTCTGTCATCATTTTTTTAATTGTTTGTGCTATTTTTTAATTGTTTGTGCTATCGATGATGTTTTTTCTCATTATCTTTAAGATCATAAACAGGTTTGCATGAAGAACTGTTGAGTTACTTGCTCTTTTCCTGTCTTTGCTGGTCAGCTGAGTATGATATTACTTTTTCTTGTTTTTACTTTAAGTTCCATTTTCTTGATTTTTCATTGCAGCTGTATTGCAGCTCATCAGTTTTGTTTGAGAACAGGATCATTTTGTGTGAATACTGGATAAAATTAATTTGATTTTTGTTTATATGGAATTTCTAGATTGGTATTTGACTGTCATCAGATGTTTGTAGGCATATTTGAAAGTGGTGCTTGGGTTTGGTGGGTTGTTAGTTTTTTAGGTTTTTTTCTTTGTTAGTTTGGGAATTTTTTTCCTACTAATGGAGCAGACAGACTATTTCTTGTACAGTTTTAAATTGATTGCAGTGAGCTATCAATTGTACGAGATGTATTTTTTGTATCTTGTACATCACAGGATTTCCCTGAGTTGTTTTCTTATGTAAATACTAAAGAAACATAATTCTAAATTAAAAAAAAAATAAATAAAAAGTTTTGGGTTTAAAAAATACTTTTTTGGTTTTTTGCCTTGATGTAAACACTAATGTTTCTGTATTGCTCAATGATCTTAAGAAGAGATGAGGCTGTATTTTCTTTTTCCAGTAGTCTCACTGGAATTTAGTCTTTTCCTTTTTCTTAAATTTATACCTTTCTTTAGTTATTATGGAGATAAAATTGTCCTTTTTTACTGACAGTGAAGCATATCCAGAATGTTTTGTGAATTAAGCAGCTAGAAAATATGCAAAAGCAAAACGGTCTATCATGCAAAGATTTGTCACTTTGGAATTATTACTATTAGAGAACTAAGCACAGAGGTTACTCAGCTGCAAATTCTCTTCTTGAAGGCCCAAGAATGACTGCAGTGTGGTAGGTGCTGTAAAAACTTCTATATTCAGAATGGGGAGCTTCAATATTCATTTTAAAATAGCTTTATATCTTTCATGTATTTAAACAGATAAACCCTATTACCCTGGTTTCTAAAAATAATTCCAATAATACAAGTGAACCTTAACTGTTTGTAAATGTATTTCAAGTCAAAGAGCAAAGAGCTTCAAAAGAACTGTGTAATTAAGCATCTGTGCTAAAGCGTGTGAAATTTCATACAAAGCCTGTCTGCAGTTGTCTTGACAGGGAAGTTGGGAGGAGTGGATTAGTCTGAAAAGTCATAATAGAAAAAGAGCCTGATATGATGTGGCATTTTGAGGATTTACATACATTGCATATCATTAGGCAAGAGAAGTAATTTAACATCTGAAATTAAGACACTAAATGTTTACTGTGAGAAACAGCTAGAGTTTAGATGAAGGAAATCCAAGGCCTGAGAAGTCTTGAACTTGCAAAGATTCACGCAAAAGTTGTTTTAGTTAATATTGTGCTATCTCACATGCTTGCTGGAAAACAGTACCTATCAGCTTTTTCAGATGGCTGAACAATTTGTGGTTTACTTTAACCACTTAGATCCACACATTAAAATTTTCCCATACTGTGTATAGAGAGCTTGGTGTTTCACCACTCCAAGAAACATTTAGAGAAGTGAAGAAATAGTTATTACAGAGAAATATTAGCTTGTGGCAGTTCTTTATGTAGGAATATTGCAGCCGTGGTACATCTGAGGGGATGAATGGCATAATATTAAAAATAAAAAATGAAGATTGAATATACTAAGTATATAGGTTTTAGACATCCAAAGATAGGAGCTGTAAAAAATTTGAGTTCTTTTGTCAGTTCTGGAGTTATTCCAGCTTTCTTATATATGTTGTTTAATGGATAAGAATTTGCCTTAATTACCTCCCATTGCAAACACTTAATTAGAGGCTATGTTTGATGGTTGCTGTATAGGTTGCTAAAATTTTCCAAGTCTTTTTCTATCAAAGAAACTATTAACAGATTACATAAATTAAATACAGGTTTGAAAGATTATAATCTTTGAACTCCAAATATACTATATTATCAGGGTTAAAACAAATATAAATCTGGATATTCTTATTCTTATATTCATCGTTCTACTTATAGGCATTGCAGTACTTCACTATGAATTATTATATCCTAAAAAATAGCATATGGGAAGATCCTAGTACAAGTAAGTAAAACACTGATTACATTATAATTCTTACAAAAATTGTTTTGCTTGTTATGGAACTGCCTTAGCACCACATTTATAATTGCTCTTTCCAAAATATAAATGGTGTTTTAATTTTATTTTTAAAGTGTTTTTATAACATGTGTACTTTTTCTGGCTGTATGAAATGCATTCCTCATTCAGAAAAATTACCTAAACAACATAACAGGAAACAAAAACTTCATGCTAGTTTCATAACTGATTTATATTAGGTATGATAATGCAAAAAGTTAATCAGGCAGTCTTATCGTCTCTGAATCTCTCTATTGCAACAAAGTCTGACTTTTCTTTCATTGCTGTATTTTTTTGCTGACTAAATACACTTACAAACTGATTTCTCAGAAGATTTTGTCTATCATTTAGATACCAGGCTATGAATTACAACAGATATCAGCAAGTAATGAAGTTATGGCCGCACAAGGAGTAAAATACTGCTTAACTGAACTTAAGTGACTTGATATGCATTTAGTGTTATGTCATTGTTTAAATTGTCCATAACTAGCATTTGGATACGAAGGGAGTCAGCTGTTTTGTAAGGCTAAACTCTTTCTAGCAGTCTGAAAGATGCTGGGTACACATCCCTTTAAAAATATCTAGCCATCTGGTAGCCAGTGTGTATAGTGTAAAGCAATTCCACACTAAGGTTCCCTTGTCTGAAGAGGTTGTGTGTATTATGTACATGTGTGAAGTGGGTGAAAATCACTGAAGTATGTAAGATTTCTGCTGTGGAAAGAAAATACAGGTTTGTTAAAACTTGTCAAAAGAACAATAAAAGAGATTATTTATTTTAGCATGTTTCTTTTCAGCTACCATCTGCCTCTTCTCCGTGCTTTTCCAAAAATTGACAGAACTTTAGATTACATGTTACATTCTGGGGAAAATCCAAGATACAGATTATGATACAGATATCACTCAGAGTCTTTATATTTTAAAATATTTTAAAATATGTTCTAAGATCAGACTGGATATCAAACCAGTGTGTTCCTTCCACTGTATTAGCTGATTTCTTCAGAGGCATGAGTGTGCACAAAGAAAGAGAAAAGCAGTGGCCGGTAGTAGCTGTTCAAAAAGGGAGTACCACCCCTCAGCATCATATGCTAGGTTGACATCTATAGACATATATAGATTGACCAACAACATGGTATTAATTTTTACATATATGAATTTATGTCATGCGTGAATTATGAAAGATGTGCAAAAAATGTCGTGTTATCCACAAGACATTTATGTTCTGACCATAGAGAGCTACAAAGGTTAGAAAGGAAATGCTCATGATAATCTGATGACAATAAAATGATAAACTTATCTCATTGGCTACTTACATTTGTTGGGTGGTTGTTCAGCTATTTTGCATGGTTAGATTTCTCCTTTGCCGTTTGTCACTTTTGTGACTTATTGTGAATATTGCTGCATGGTAAAATGATCTCAAGAAAAAATTTGGAAGTTGAGAGACAGGGCACTTCCTTTACATGATGCAGGAGAGGTTTAAACTAAAGTTTCCTAAACTAAAGAAGGGAGAAGAACTTCAATCTACCCCAATCCTAGCACGTTGGTGCCAGTACCAACAAGAGACACCCAGAATTTGGAGAATGTTCAGAATCCAGCAGATTTAGATAAGGAAGAAGATCTTCACTATTCGCCTACTGGGACAGATTGTACAGAGAAGCTGAGAATGCACTGTCCCTGGAAGTTTGCAAGGCCAGGGTGAATGGAGGACTGAGAAATCTGGTCTAGTGAGGAGAGTCCCTGCCCATGGCAGGGGGGTTGGAAATAGGATGGGCTTTAAGACCCCTTATAACCCAAACCATTCTATGATTCTATGAATCTCTTATAATATAGAGACAGAAAATACAGAATAGAAGTAAGACAGAAAATATACTGAAACATATATTGTTGGTAGCTGCAGTAGGTTCAGGATGGAAGGGTTATAGATCTCTGGTCAAGGAGAGGATTTGTGCAGAGACTACAAGGCAAATAGGGAAAAAAATTGGAAGTTAATATAATGGGGAAGAAAAAGATAATGCTGCAGCTCAGAGAGCAGCTTATTTATAGCAGTTTATTGACAGGATGAGAATATTATTTTTAGCAGCATCTTTCAAATGTTCTTTAGGAGAATTACATCAGTATAAGAGTCCAAAAACACAGTACAATGACCAAAGGATTTTTCATCTAAAAGAAAGGTTATTTTTTTTAGACTCAAGGCTTGGAAGCATTTTTTTCTCATTGTTCAAAGTGTTTTGATATATTTGTGCATCACAAGGAATGTAAATTGGTAAAATTAGGACTATTTGCATAGAAATATTTCAGTTATCTCTATAAAGAAATAAAAGGCTATTTAATTTGTCTTCTCTATTTCTTATATTAGAATGTTGATTGGGAAAACCCAATAATACTCATACAGAAAAGAATTAATAAATTTCACTGTAAGAATAAAAATTAAATTTTCTCCTTTTTGAAATCTGTCTGCTGGCAGTGTAGCTATTTGACTATCTTTGCTACATTCTTTCCACTCCTATTGACAAGCAAGCAGCTGATCTGTTGGATGGAGTTTCCAAACTGCTTATGGGCAGAGATCCACCTGCAGCACCGTAAAATAACCTTGACCACAGGGGAGCTCTTAAAGCAGATGAATGAATATGCTACATTACCCACCAATCTTTGTCTCTTTAGGGCCACAAAATATATTAGCCATGTGCATTTGCAGGAAAATCTCAAGTAGTGGAATAAAATTTCCGATCAGAATGAAAAAACTATCTAATAAATGTCTTCTCCTAAACACATTTATACCAAAAAAGAATATTGTAATGTCTGTGTCCTTCCTGAGCTAAAGGTAAAGAAAGATGACTTAGCTGTTCTGCAAATTCTGGATTTACTTATAAGTATCATCAGTATTCTTTGATGAAAGTCTAAGAACCCAGAAACATCTAGAAAATATCGATTGACAAAAATTGTTTTTAGAAGACACTCAACTGTTGTTCTTATCAAGTTTGTTCCTTTAGCAGTTCTCCTGTGATGAGCAGCATTGGATCTGTTGTCTTATCCTGAGATTAGATGCAGCACTGAGAAATCTGATTTAGTGGAAGATGACCCTCCTCATGGCAGGGGATTGAAATTTTAGGTGGTCTTTAAAGTCCCTTCCAACCCAAACCACTTTATGATTCTGATTCTATAATCTTGTGAATATACAATATAACACAATGTGTATCCTATTTTAAAAATATCCTACTTTAATTTATGTCTTATAAGGCAATAGCAGTGGAAAATACTTGCTCAGAATATGAGGGGGAACAGGGACAATTAAGGGTGTATAAGACCCTGCAGATGTCAGCACTTCATATGTTATCATCTGTAATTTCAAGAACAGAAATATTGATGAGTAAACTCTACACTGATATGTGTTTAACTGAGCCCAGGAATTTAAATAGGTTTTTTTCAGCTTCCTTTGCTACCCAACTACCTTCTGCAGGGCAAAGGCGATTCTTTTGGAGGCCAGAATTTCACAGCAATAAGAGTCCAGTAGAGATGCTGGAGAATTTGTCCATTCTTGAGACTAATTAAAACGAGACACATAATAAGGATTCCTAGTATTTTAATTACTTCTAGCACCTTTGTAAGTAATTTCTGCCCTCTAGAAGATGGTAGCAATATGCAGGATATATAAAACCTAACCTGAGAAGTTCAACAAGAAATTAGATGGAAAAAGAATTCCATGAACCAAACAAATTACAATATTAGTGATTCTGTCCAAAACTTGAGAATTGTTGTTTCCTTCTGAGAGTCTGCTCAATATGTTGTACATATTTGTCAAATGTTCCACAGGGTGTTTGGAAAGGAAATTATGTACAATGTGGTAAGATGTGAGCAATCAAAATGTTACATATTTCAACTTACCTTTTTGTGAGAAAATACATGTGGAAACACAATTTATGTTAAAAAATATCATCCCAATATTATTTTTTGCTATGTCATTTTAATAAATTTAACTGTATCTATTCAAAATTATTGGGAGGGTGGAACATGACAAAAAAACCCAAAACAACAAGTCAAGAATATTACAGTGATTTTGCTTTGAAAGGACATTGACTTTTAAGAGAAAGAAATACACTGATGTAGGAGGGAGAAAAAAATCAATCAAGATGGATGTCTTTGATTCTATAGATCTTAGGTGGAAAGTGTTTGTTTTGTAATCAACCTTTTTTAGCACATATTACTCCCATGATCCCAGTGTTTAATCTCCTGCAGGACTGCTCATACCCTAGAGATGTTCAGACAAACTGTATCTGTAAGGGAAGTAATAATTTTTTGTGATATTTAACATGAATTCATTTTAATTCTGAGGAAATAGTGGCATTTTCTCCTACTCAGACTTATTTGCCTGCATGTTTATTGTTTTAGCTAGACACACCTTGTTTAATATTTATATTAAGTGTGTCTGGTAACAGATGAAAAAGACAGTAGGAAATTTGTTCTCTCTACATACATTTGCAAAACTGTGCATAAAATTTCTATTCAGTGAGAAAGGATAAAATTATCTGTATACTAATATTTTTGTAAATATAGAAGGTTAACTGATTTTGCTGTGGTCAATTATGTAGCTCATAAAACATCTCTCTTTGTATTTTTGTGTATTACAGGGAGTATCGTGTACCTTGGGATGATGGTGGGGGCATTCTTCTGGGGAGGCTTGGCAGACAAGGTGGGAAGGAGACAATCACTCCTGATATGCATGTCTGTCAATGGATTCTTTGCCTTCCTTTCATCCTTTGTCCAGGGCTATGGCTTCTTCCTCTTCTGTCGCTTGTTTTCTGGATTTGGGTAAGCTCTTCTGGTTTTGCTAATTTTCACAAATCTGTGTGTTAATAAAAGTTTTCTGTTTGCATAAGCACATTTATTTAGTGTAGAAATACAGTCTGCATCTGTGGTGAGAGAATTAAGCAAGGTAGATACTACATTCCTAAATAGCGACCTGAAGGCGAAGAATAATTTTGGGGAAAAGACACAGACTGAAAGCTGTGAGATTGAGTTTGTTCTTATATTGTAAAGGATTTGTTTTGTGAATGTGATCAATTTGCTTAGCTCTTTTATGCCTCAGCTTCTTTATGTACAGCATCTTGGACAGTCAGCAAAATGACACTCTCCTCACAGGTGTACGCTAAGATTTTGATAATATTTGTAAAATCTCTAATGTCTTTGTGTGCACAGTATTGTTTATAATACATGGTATCATGATAAATTTAAAGTGGAATCCTAAATTGCGTCAAATGTTCTTTCTGAATATTGGAATTTATAGACCTGTGTTTTCTTTGCTTTTCATTTAAATAACTTCTCAGTGATTAAATTTATAAATTTAAACTTTTATGAGCAGAGAAGGAGTTAGATAAGTAAACTGCTATGAGAAAACCTCTACCTTTACTGCACACTTGGATAAACAAGAGCACTGTTCTGCAGACTGCTTGGTTTAGCACCTCTAGTCATTGCTTGATTCAGATTAAGACTCCTAATTACAGTTCCAATTCAGACCACTATCAGTCTTTGGTATGCTGAACAGACAGGATTTGGTGAGAGCAAGGCAGTTGTGCTGCAAGGTCACACACATGAGCTCCATTTCTTTAATGGTTTGTTGCCTTTATGTTATGTAGCCATGGTTCAGCAATGCTGTTGTTTGATATTTGTGTTTTGAGAAATCCTTTGAACTGGTCTGAAGTAGGCTAGGGCTCAATATGAATACCAATAAGAAATTACCATAGCGCTCAGTAGTCTCAAACTGATTTATGAAAAGGAATGGAAGGACAAGAGGAGAGAGAAAAATGTGAGGAGTCATCTAGTTAGAAGAACCTCTTAGTCTGTCACCAGATCTTCAGATATGACTTTATAAGACAACAAGGAGAAATGGCAATATTCTACTTCCTAAAAACCCCAAAATCCCATAGAAAACCAAAATTTAAAAAATCCCTTGTCATAAATCACCATCAGTTCCAGGAGCTATGTTTTTTTACTCCACGCACAAACACTACAGATCATGTTGCATGACACTTTCACTCTTCTGTGATCCTGCAAAGTCAAGAAGCTTGTTGTATTACTGCTTAGCCTGGCCAATTCCCTGGGACAGGTCTGGACCCTTATGCTATAAAGGTTTGGTTTTTTGCAGACCTAAAATGGCTTTAACTGAAATTGTCCCTTTTGGGATATACTGCAAAATATGTATTTATTATGCCTCATGATAAACTTGTCTGCACCATTTCCTCCACACCTGTCCAGGAGCTTTTGCAGTAAGAGTCAGTGCCTGCAGTTTCCTTGTAATATATGTATGTCCTTGACTGGCAACCACATTCTCTCGTGTACCCATCTTATGATTAATGATCCTTGAAGGAGCATGGGCTTCATATTTTTATCCTACACTTTCCCCACTCTGTTCAAAGTCCTCATCTTTGAGAGCTATATGAGCAGATCATAGATAATTTGTCACCATGTACTATATTTTAAATGGAGTCTCCAAAATAAATAAACCCCAAACCAATCAAAAAACAACAACAAAAAAGACAGCATGAGCTGCAGAGTTGTTCCTCATAGCAATTACTGCAGAGCGAGTTTCATGGCTGGCTCATATTTTCTTCAAAGATTGGATTTTCCCCCTGAATAATCCCTTTCAGATTATATCAGGGTAGCAGTGTGAAAGCCATGAGGTTTCTAGAAACCTGTTTATCAGACCCTCAAAATGAGGAAAATCCTGTTTTGATAGGTGTTTCTCCTTTTCCAGTCAATGGGCACCTCACAAAATTGCCACAATTTCTCAGATATGGATGATAGTGGCTTAGAAACTTTGTCTTGCAATTCCATCAGAACCCACCAATGTATCTTATCAGGTCACATCAGCCTGTGCACCTTCAGGCTACTTAGATGTTCTTGAGCCTGATCTTCTCCTGCAGTGGAATTTTGTCATTCTTCCAATTCCCCTGCCTCACCTCCTGCAGCTGATGTGAGTGGAGCTCTTTGTGATGAAGACTGAGGGGAAAAAAAACTTGTTGACTGCCTCAGCCTTCTCCATATCCAGGTAACCAGGTCTCTGGTTTCCTTTGGAAGAAGGCACATGTTTTCCCTAGGTTTCTCGATGACATTCCACTGTACCTGTTTTTGAGGGAAGATGCTTTGTTACAGTAATTTTGTGTGATTCAGATAGCCCAACTATGGAATTAGAATGATTTTAAGGAAAGAACTGAACTATATGTTTTAAAGGCAAAATAGTATTGTTACTCAGACTGGAGAGGAGTGGGAGTTTTCTGAAGGGGCAGAGAATTATCTGGATAATTTCTTTTAATTAAAGATCACTGAATTATTAAGAAGTACTCAAATTGTATAAAATCACTTAGGTATATAGAATTTAAACTGCTCTGTTATCTTGTAGATAAATAAAAAAATGGTTAGGAAAGATGAAAAATAAAATCAGGATCTGACAGAAGATTTCATTTATTTAAAAAATACTATAAAATATAGTCTCCCCATAATTGCTTGCAGTGAAAATATGTTTATAAAAGTAAAATATTCAGGGGGAAAAAAAGTACCCCTTCAAATACTTTCCCCCTCATTTTTAACCTGAAAAAAACCTAAAATTAGTAAAACTTTTGCAGGCGAAAAAGATTTTAAATGCAAACAGTATAAATAATATCAAGATACTGTTGCATAAAGAGTATTGAGACATACAAAATTCTGGAACATAAGCTTAGGCTAGACAAAAAAATGAACAAATGTTGGAAAGACTGCAAAGTAATTTCCTTTTCTAGAAAATAATATCAGAACCGTGATTCTTCCATTGATCAATTGGAAATCAAAACTCAAACAGATATTGAATCCAAAAGCCTGATAAAGGTCTAGGAGGGTTTAGACATGGTTTCCTACAAAATGAAAAGATCTAGAAAAGAAACTGTGAGCTGTATTCATCATTAGCCATTTGGGGAAGGTACAAATATTTATCATCAAAAAGCACCTGTATCTGTCTGAAAATGTCAAAGAAAGGTTTCTCTGGTACAGAGCATGACTCACAACACAGCTGTTAACCTGAATGAAGCTGCAGCCCGTTGTCTGTTCAGCACTACCATTGTGAAATATTATTCTCAGATACATAGTTTTGTCCAATTTTTATAAAATATTAATCTAAGCTATTAGTTTAATATTTTTGATACTTACAATTTTAGATGCAATTTTTTAAAAGTACAACAAAATTTATAATAAGATGATTAAAACCTCACTACACATTTGTCTTATCCCACTGAATTTCATTTTGTTGCTTCAAGATAAGCAAAGGTTATACAATTTGGGGGAAAAAAAATCGTGCTTATCCAGCCCAAATATTACTTCTGAAAGAAACCAAAGTTTTCATACGGTGAAAACTAGCTGAAATAAATATCCTGAGGTGAACTACAATTTAGAAATTTTTCAGACAACTTGATATGCTTGCTTCTGGTGGAAAGTTATTCTTCCTTCTAAACAAAATAAAAAATGCTAAATAAATTTGTCCTACTTTAAAACCACACAGTATTTCCAGACTGCAAAGATTTCTTTCAATTTGCCAGAACTGCCAATTTGGCCAAATTTCTTCTCCAAACCAACAGAAATATTAGGAAATACACGTTAGATGTTGTTAACTGATTTAAGTAAAAGCTATTAAGAAGATTCTCCCCTGCCTGTTATCCCTTGTGAACAAAAGCCTTTCTTAAGATATATTAACATAATATTCTTTTCCCAGACTGCTTTAGAATATACTTCATTGAATCTGAGACTTACCTTCAGACAGTTTTCTTCATCCTTCCTTAGACAATCTCTGAACCTTCCTGCAGTACTCCTTCTATATTATTGGGATCTACCACAGAGTGCTGGTGTCACTATGGTAGAACAAAATTTGTAATTCAGATATTTTCTCAAATTCTTCACTTTTTCATAGGGAATCAGAAGTTAGCAAAAATCCAAAACTGTGAATGTAGTTTCTTGTAACTTGCAGTTTTGAGGGGTTACCTGAGTAAGTCCACACACCGACTTTTACCAGCAGTTTTGTATACTATGTCTAGTGGCAAAACAACTTAAGAGTTGCATATGCACCCCTTAGAAACTATGACATGAAGGGTGTGCAGGCACTCTATATACATAACAACTGCAAAAATGTTGCAACAGAGATGAAGACTATGTGGAAACAGGACAAGATTTTTGGCTTACACAAGAAGTTCCTTCAGAAACTTCAGATCTAGACCAACATGCAGCTTTCATAATTTTATGTCGTCAGTATTTAGTATCATGTTGTATTTATCTTTTACTTCCTCATATCCACTTGTTCCACTGCTTTTTCATGAAGAACCTTGTATTCTCTCACTCTCAAAATGTTGTAATCTTCTGCCTCTGATTCCTCTCCAGCACCCAGCTATGTCCTTCCCAAGGCTATCAGTGTTTTTACACTGTGAGCTAATGAATAGCTCTGCAGGTGACTGGCTTCAAAGCTGATAGGCTATGCCAAAAGGGATATACACTTCTCAGTGAAGCCAAGTAAGCAGTTGGCAATGTCTGAGCTTCACAAATTGCTTTGTTTCAGTCCTTGCAGCTTCAGACGTGGGTAAAACTTGACGAGACGTTCTCAGAGAGAAGGGGGTCTTCCCTAAACCTTCTCTTCCCTTCTCTTCCCTTCTGTAAGAGAAGACAGCATTCTTATGAGGAAAGGAAGATTATATAAAAGGGAAAAAAGGGAGGAAAAGACCAGACAAGGGTAAATAAAGAGAGACTACACAACAGAAAAAAACCAAAAAACAAAAGAAAAATTATAGAATTGTAGAATAATTTAGGTTGGAAAGGATCTTTAAAGTCATTGGGGTCAACCATCAAACTAATACTGCCAAGTCCACCACTTATTCCTAAGCACCTCATCTACACATACTTTAAAACCTTCCAGGGATGGACATTCCACACTTCCCTGAGCAGCCTGTTAGAATGTTTTGCAAACTTTTCCATGAAGAAATTTTTCCTACTGTGCCATTCCTATGGTACAGCTTGAAGCTATTTCCTCTCACTCTATTTTTTCTTACTTGGAAAAGGAGAGACCAACCTGTCTACACCTCTTTACAGGTAGATGTAGAGAATGATATGGGTTTTTTTCTTATTTTCTCTAGCTGAAAGTCCCCGAGTTCCCTCAGCCACTCCTCTTAGTTTCGAGACAGTGAACACCCTCCAGATCTGATATGTGGGCGGGTCAGCAGGTTTGATCTGCGTCCATCTTAGGACTTGCTCCAAAAGTTTTGCCAACTTTGCTGCCCTCTCTGAACATGTTCCAGCATCAAAATGACCTCCGTGTAGTGAGGGGCCAAAAACTAAATACACAATTTGAGATGTGGCCTCACCAGTGCCCAGTACAGGGGACAATCCCTGCCCTGGCCCTGCTGCCACACCATTGCTGCTCCAGGCCAGGATGCCATTGGCCTTCTTGGCCACCTGGGCACTGCTGGCTCATGTTCAGCCGCTGTCAGCAGCACCCCCAGCTCCTTTCCGGCCACTTTGCCCCAGCCTGTGGCACTGCCTGGGGTTGCTGTGCCCCGAGGGCAGGACCCAGCACTGGGCCTTGCTGAACCTCACACCATTGGCCTCAGCCTTGATCCAGCCTGCCCAGATCCCTCTGCAGAGCCTTCCTGCCCTCCAGCAGATCAGCACTCCCACCCAGCTTCGTGTCACCTGCAGACTGACTGAGGGTGCACTCGATGCCTTGCCCAGGTCATCAGTGAGGGCATTAAACAGGATTGGCACCAGTATTGAGCCCTGGGGAGCAGCACTGGTGACCAGCCACCAGCTGGAGGTAACTCCATTACCTGGTAACTCCATTAGCTGCTTTCTGGGCCCAGCTAGCCTGACAGTTTTTCACCCAGTGAACAGTGCAACTGTCCAAGTCATAGGCTGCCAATTTCTCCAGGGCAATGCTTTGGGAGGTGTGTCAAAGGCTTTACTAAAGTCCAGTTGGGCAACGTCCACACTTTCTCTCATCCACAAAGTGGGTGATCCTATAATAGAAGGAGACAAAATAGGATCTGCTTTTCACAAACCATATCCGTGATGGCTGTGCCTCATCCCCTTGTCCTCCTATATGTGCCTCCTGTATCTGATGGTGTAGGCTCATCTGCTCCATGACCTTCCTGGACACCATAGCCTGTAGTTCCCCAGATCCTCCTTCCAACCCTCCTTGTAGATGGGCATCATATATCCCAAACTCCAATAAACTGACACCTCCCCAGTTAGCCAGGACTGCTGGTAAATTATGGAAGGTGGCTCAGTGAGCACTTCCACCAGCACCCCTAGGACCCTTGAGTGGATCCTATCCAGGCCCAAACATTTGAGCATATCTAAGTGATGTAGTGGGTCTCTGAACATTTCCCTTTGGATTATCTGGGCTTCATTCTGCTTCTTCTCTCTGTTTCACAGATCAGGAGGATGTGTACCCTGGGGACAGCTGCTCTGACTATTAAAAATTGAGACAAAGACCCCAGTCTTTTTTTCACGCTTTGTCACTGTGCTTCCTCCTTCATGTGAAAAAGGCTGGGTACTCTCCTTAGCCTGCCTTTGTTGTTAATATAGTTATTGTTGTTAATAGAGTTTCTTTGTCTTTTACCAGAGTAGATAGGTTAAGAACCAGTTGGGCCTTGGCTCTTCTGATTTTCTCCTTGCATGACCTCATGACATCCCTGTACTCTTCCTGAGTAGCCTTCCTAGTCTTTCATAGATCATAAACTCTCTTGTTTTTCTCTGGAGTTCAGCTCTCTGTTCAGTCAGGCTGGTCTTCTTCCCTGCTGGTCCAGCTTTCAGCATGTGGTGACAGCCTGGTCCTGCACTTCTAGGATTTCATTCCTGAAGAATGTTCAGTGTTCCTGGGCTCATTTGCCAACCACAACTGCCTCCCAAGGGACTTTCTCAACCAGGCTTCTAAACAGGGTCATGTCTGCCCTCCACAAGTTCAAGGTACATGTTCTCCTTGCCAACCTTCCTTACTTCTCTGACAATGAAAAGCTCTGTAATATTGTCATCACAGTTATCAACCATGATATCCCATCACCCACCAGTCCTCCTCTGCTCACAAACAACAGGTCCAGTAGGGTGCCCTGCCTTGTTGACATCCTGACCAGCTCTGTCAGGGCATTATCATTCATACACTCCAGCAACCTCCTGGACTAGTTCCTCTCTGTTGCTTTTCCACCAGGCATCAGTAGGTTGAAATCCCCCACAAGAACAATGGCCAGTGATTGTGAGAGTTCTCCCAGCTGCTTCTAGACTATTTCACCTGCCTTTTCTTCCTGTTTTGGTGGTCTATACCAGACACTGACTATGGTGTTTGTCTTTCAAGTAAAAACTTGAAGAATGAAAAACAAGAAGAAAATCTACAAAAGAAAGAATTAATTAGCAGTGATTTTGTGATTACCAATACTAGCATTTGTGAAAGCAATTTATCTGACATATCTGACAAATTCTTTGTTATTATATACTTAAATGTAAATTAAACTTGATTTTTTTTAAATAGTGTTGGGTAAATACAGGGAATGTATTATTTATTTGTCTATTCATCTTTCATCAGAACTGACTACTGTAGAGTTCAGTAAATTATCATGTGAATCATTTTTACAAGGACTCTCTTGCTATTAATAGCACACAGGCCACTTATGTACCTGCAGGAAAACTTCCTTATTATTCATAGTCCAAAGAAACACTTGTATTTAAAAATGGGTACAATGATCAACAAAGCTCAGTCTTTAGTGTGATGCAGTTTTCTAGGTCTTTATCCAGCAGTTCTCAAGGAAAAGGTCGATGTGTTTGCTCACCATTAAATATTTTGCTGGTCTAATGGCAGCTCTGAAAGGAAAGCAACAGAAATATTTTTCAATGAGGCTTATGGTATTGGGGTAGAAAACTGTTAAGAAAACTGTTATGTGCAACTGAATGGAAGGACAAGGAGTGATGGGCTGTTTCTAAATCTCTGAACCTGTGTTTTGAGCTCTATCACTTTTTAACAAGTAGCAAATAACAAGGTGACAACTTGCAAATGCCATCTCACACAGACACTATCTATTTTTAGTCTGGATGTTGTTCAAGTTTGAAAGGGAAGACAAGGTATTTCAGGAGAACACCATCCTACCTTGTATATTTAGTATTCAGTAAGGGCTTTTTTTCCTAATTATCTCTATTCCTTTTATGCTTTTGCATTTCAAGCCCTTTTGGCTAGTGAATCTGCCAATAAACAGTAACTTCTATCTGAAGCCAGAGGTTTCTGAATGCCTCACAGACGTGTTTTCATCCCAGCTGCCACATTGTGCAGTTGCCAAAATCTGTTGTGACAAATCACAGCTCTAAAGGTAGATTAGCAGACATTTAACATCTTTGTTTGTAACAAAGAAAATGCAAATGTATCTTAGCTTATTGTCTGTTTCACTGAATCCCACACTCCTAAGGTGCACCCCTTTAATGTCCTTTTGGCTTCACCTTTCTCACAATTGCACAGAACAAACATGAACTGAGAGTGTACATAAATATGCATTCTCTCTTGCTCTGCCTACTTCTGATGAGGTTTATTACATAAGATGAAGAATAACTGAAAATATCATTATTGATCATTCTTTTGATTGACATTTATGGTGTTCTCCCACGTATGAACAATATGTGCAGTAGGAAAAGGTTCCTGCTATTTTCTTAGTGCTGTTCTTGCATGTATTCCTACATATTTACAAAAAAATCAAGGCTGAAGACATGCATCCTTTTATTTCACATTAAAAGTCTGATTCTTATTGAGTGAGAGAACTTATTTCCTGATTTTGGGCCAAGCTCAATGAAGTTTTGCTTCCTGTTGGTATTAGATTGTGCCTCATTACAGAATGTGTTATTCAGGAGACAGATATCACTCATGATCATCATCCCCGAGGCTTAGATCTGTAGGTTTCTTAATCTTCTAAAAAAATGTTCAGACTCCACACAATTTATCTGTGAAGATATAAAAAAAAGTACTTAGTTTTTGTACATACTAACAAGATACATATTTTGTGACCCCTAAGGAAGTAGTGCATGGACTTCTCTCTGTTATCTGTGGGTAACATGTTTACATCCACTGCTTTGGTTAGGATAACTGAAGAGATAACAAAAATTAATAAGAGATGAGATATAAAAGCTTCAGCTTGTTTGAATAATTTGTGTTTAGGAAAGTTAAACTCCTTCCTATTTTTAGAATGAATGTTCTTCTCAAGTCAAACCCACAGTTTTCATGGGCTTTTCATCTGCTCAGGAAGACACATCAGAGAAGAATATAGTTTCACATATCAAATTATTTTCTACAGGTGACAATGAGCCATATCATTTACAAACACAGCAACAGTAAACAGCCCACTGTATCATACAAATTCATTGCAGAAGCAGACTTAACTCTGTATCCTGTGGGAAAATAACATTTCTTTTAAAACAAACAATGAAGTCTTCCTACTGAAAAATTAGTAGCAGTTCTGCTTTTAATTTTACTTGAAATTCACTCCTGTGCATGCCACCATGTATTTCACACAATGTTGGCAGGCAACAACGAGGCAGTTGCTTTCAAACTTATAATACAAAAACGTTGAGAATCAAATTTTATTCCTTCCCTAAAAATATGGAATGGCTCACCTGGAGGCACTGAATTATTAAGAGTTTGTATGCGTGCAAGATGGGGCCTATTCAAAGTTTTATTTTTTAAAACTGTAACAATTATATTCTTCCTTGTAGCTGTTGCATGATTTATTGGTGGATTTTTTAAAATATTAACTTTTGATAAGTTAATTCATAAATAGCAGTAGTGGCTGAAGGATCTGAAGAATCCTCACAAGAGAGTGAAGGAAGAAGTTGGAGATAGTCTGATCTTGTCTTGCCCCAGTCTTTGAAAGATGGTTTATGCTTCTGCTAGCATAAACTAGTTCAGTATACTAGATACCATATTAGTTCTATAATAGAAAATGCCTATAGTACCAAGCACAAGTTAAAACTTCAGCAAGTCAGGAATATCTTTGCTCCTTAGAAGAGTTCTCAAGGTCCATTGAGGTTTTTAAGGCTATTTCTCATTGTTGTTTGGTGTGAGAACAGTTGTAGCTGTCCCTACTCTCCCTTCCTACTTTCACTTGCTCTGCATTTGGGAGCAAGTTTTAGGGAATGGAGACATGGCTACTGCCATTTTGAGATGGTCTAACATCAAGAGAAAAAGAACGGTCTTCTGCAGGAGTATACTTCCTCTCCATCTCCCTCCTCACTCCTCCAGTTTTCCTGTTGATTAGCCTTTCTAAGATTTTTATAATCAATTTTTAGTTATTGTAGTAGCTTTATGATATAGGAAGAGCTTCATAAGTACTAAAAACTTAACATACTAAAATATTGTAGCAGTATCAGTCTGCACTTACATGAGGCCAGAAGGATGAGTTTAACCAGCTGAGAAGCAAATTTTCCATTCACAGGTTTAAGGTGCAAAAAAGTACACAACTCACTTTACTACACCGTCACTGTGAAACAAAGACCTACAACTCACCATAGCAGCAGTTTTCTGTACAATGGAAGTACATACTGTATTTCTCCTTTAAACTATAGACAGGTTATTTTCACTGTTTGATCAATGCAAACACAGTATCTGGACTTTAAAGAATTTCTTAACCTATTGATGTACTCACTCAGAGTGACAAATAAACCAATCAGTTGGAACAGAACTGTGAGTTTTCAAAGTTGATTATTTCTTTACTGCTTATTTGCATATCCTAAATAAACATTTTTATTTTCTGACTCCGGAATTCCTTTTACATGTATAAAAGGTCTATTTGCTAGCAACATTGCCCTGTTGACTTGGACAGGGCTTCTTCTATAGCTCTGGAGAACCTTTAGGATGTAGCATATATATCAACCCACCTGGATCAGTTTTAACAGCTAAAGCAGCATTTACCTCTCATCATCATCCATTATATAGTTGGTTCATGCTGACAGGTGGGAGATGCCTTTTTATCTGCTTTTGGTCAGGTTCTCTACATTTTGTGACATTAAGACAAGGTAGATTTTCTCAGCTTGAAACCTCCACCCAAAAGATGCCATGAGTAACATATTAAATTAGGTCTTCTTGAAAGTGGACCTATAACACCTATAACTCCTTATCAGCACTTTTCATCTTTGTCAGGAAAGAGGAATATCTTGTTTTGGTTCTACTAGTAAATTTTTGACCTTAGAAAAGAAACTCTAAGTAGAACCATGAGTACTCTATTTGGATTATTGTGGGAGTGAAATTCAAAGCCATCTCTGCACCCTGGAGGGTTTACATCATAGCTGTAATCCTTTTATATTTATGGAACTGGAGAGCACTGAATCCATAAAAACACTGAGACAGCAGGGTTTCCCCATCACAGGAAAATGAATTGTGGTTTTACCCTTGGCCATGCTCCCTCAATTTTTCCTCAATCCAGACTTCCAGGGGAAGCTCCAAGGACATTGTCCCTTGCTGCCTGTGACAGGGCAGTTTCCTAGCAAAGGCTTTCAGTATTTCCACCCATGAGAAGAAAGGGGATACACCTTGCTGGCTGTGTATGTAACAGGAATTCTTAGAGGTGTAAACCTTTGCATTACCAGAAGAGCATTTAACAGCTAACAGGTTCAACTATGCAAAAGATTTGTTGTAAAGCTAAATATTGGCCAGCAGTATTTCAGAGAAGACAAAGCTTCAGGATGTCCTAACTGGACCCTCCAGTACCTGAAGGGATCCTGTAAGAAAAATTGTGAGAGACTTTTTTACAATAGCATGTGGTGATAGAACAAGGGAGAATGGCTTCAAACTGAAAGAGGGCAGGTTTAGGTTAGATACTAAAAAGAAATTATTTCCTGTGAAGATGGTGAGGCACTGGAACAGGTTACTGAGGAATGTTGTGCCATCCATGGCAGTGTTCAAGGCCAGATTGGATGGAGCTGTGAGAAATCTGGTCTAGTGAAGGTGTTCCTGCCCATATGAAGGGGTTGGAATCAGCTGATCTTTCAGGTCCCTTCCAACCTAAAGCATTCTATGACTCTGTGAAGAGCTGTACAAAGGAAAAGAGAAAGCAGCAGTCCCCTATATAACTGTAACAGCTCAACCCTTCATAACAGTACATGAAGATATATTAAAATAAACTGTATGGCTATGGCACTGCATTTTCTTAGTGGTGAAATACCATTTCTGTATTCATGTTTCCCTTATTAATATCTGTTTAAAGCTGTTTTGAGGTTTGCTGTTTGCTTCCAGTTTGGCAGCTGCCAGATGATATATAAATACACATTTATCTTTAAAATTCACTTACAAATTCAAACCATGCCATATATTGCTTTAAAGTATATAATCTGAAGGTATTTTCTCACTGGAAAAAATAAAATCCACAAGCATTTGTCCTGATGTAGAACATTAGACAGCTTGCATACATAATGAGCAGATAAAGACAGTAAAAGATGACTTGGAAACTGGTACCAAAAATGATATATATTTTCATTTACTTTAATTTTTGTAAAACCTAGTTGAATCTTCTCTTTTTTTTTTTTTTTTTTTTTTTTTTTTTTTTTGTACAACAGACCTTCAGACAATGTTTATTTTACCATGATAGAAAAATGAATATTATATGAATGCACATACTTTTCATAAAAAATTAAGTAAAAAGCCAACATGGGCTTAACTTTTCATGTAGTCCAACTGAGTAGAATATGTTTTGAATTGTGGGTAAAAAAAAACCTATTGACATTTCGTTACTTCTTGGTTACCTAAATCATGGGAGGTAAGACTTACAGAAATACCTATTACACTTTGGGAAAATGATTAATTTTTTTCCATTAGAAGCAATATATTTTGACACTCATCATTAGACTGCCATGATTTTGTAATGGTGAAAGTCAAGACTTTTTCCTTTGATTCTGTTCCAGTGACTGACACATTGACAATTCCCTTGAAATGCTGAATGCAATAAATAGTACATAGAATTTTCAAGGAAATATTTGATAAAAAATTGCATCCAAACTGATGAAATTATTCTCTAGAGTTCCTCAATATATGGTGCAATTTGAGAAAAAACACTTGCTAGAGAATTTGAGGTTTTCGATGACTGCTGCTACAGGCTTGTTCAAACTTTAGGTGTTGCTCTCTTGCTTAATTCATGATCTGTATCTCCTTTTAGGATCGGTGGAGCCATGCCAACAGTGTTCTCCTATTTTTCGGAAGTGCTCGCTCGGGAGAAACGAGGTGAACACCTGAGCTGGCTCTGTATGTTTTGGATGATTGGTGGTATCTACGCTTCTGCAATGGCTTGGGCAATAATTCCTCATTATGGTAAGAAAAGCCATAGAAGAAAGAAAAATCTCCTTGTGATTTGAGATATTCTAGTATGAAAGTAAAGATCTTGAAGCTTGATAGATGATGTGGAGATTCGCATCAGAGAAATTTTAAATTGCTGGAATGTCAAATTAGTGGTCCTTTTGATACAGCGACAGATTGTGAATTGAACATTCCTGAGAAGAAGAGTAAGAGCTTTCTTAATGTTTGCAGTGCTGAAATCTGAAATTAGTCTGAAAATAAAGCTGTGGTGAATACTTCTTAGTAGATATTTTTAGTGGTGTAAAAACAGATAAATGGAACACAGTACATTTAAATGCTGTAGGGATGTATGAGGGCAATGGCTGAAGTTATACTCATGTAAAATATAAACTACTCTGTCAAAGAGCTCTTTAATTGCCCTGACATACTTAAACGTAACATGGAAGTATAGATTCAATTCTTTGTCTCTTGTGCTTGTGTTTTACAAGAGTTAAGTGCTCACAGGTCTCCAGGGTTGCTCAGACTGCTCAGGCGTTCTTAAAAATCACCTTCTTAAGCAGTTCTCTCTGGCAGGCCTCAACTGAAGTAAAGCAGCACTGTGAGCTGGTATCCAAAGCAGCTTCCTTTGGCCAAGTAATGAGGTTTATCAAAGCTATATTGTAAAGGTTTGCTTGAAGTGATGGGAATATTTAGCAAGTGATAATGTCCAGAAATAAATTATAATAATGCAGACTAATCAAATACCTAGACTGTTGCATTAAAATTATTTTAGGGTTCAGTACACCAAACCTGAATCTCTATCTTCAACCTTGCCCTTTGACTTTGAACTGCTGGAAGCAAAGAGAGGAATTTGTGCTGACAGGCATAATATGGATTTTTTTTTTCCAAAGTAGTAAATTGCTCTGGATGCCAAGTGCTTTTTTGCTTTTTTGCTTTCTTATGGACTTTTATTTTCTTTATCTTTTAATGCAAAAAGCAAACATTATGACAGACTGATTTACACAGGTAGTCTAATTTAATGTAGATTTTATAAATAACTTTATATCCTTTACAGAGATGCTTTTACAATATCACATGGCAGTATATTTTAATACAGTACACTTATACCATAGCAGTGTCACTACAGGGAAAACATTTATCTTTCTTTAGCAGTGGAAGAATATCAGCAACAGAAAGGAGTGCTGCACTGAGGTTTTTTGTTGTTCTTGTTTTTTTGTTGCTTTTTCCACCTGCAAAAATATTTGTTAAATAATATAAGACAAGAGAAAACAAAAAACAATTTCAAAACATAGTATGCTTTAGTGCTAGACATACAAATCACTACTTGTAGTGTATTAATTATTAATGTATGTTACAATGATCAAAAAAAAAAGGCCAAAAAAATAAAAAAATCATAAGAATCCTTTTTCAGAGTAAAATAAGTAAGTTGGTACGCCATTTTGGCAAAATTAAACAGAACATATTCATAGGTTTTGATGACGTCTTAAAACTGTCTTTACTTTTAAATCAGACATTTTTGTTATGTTTGAAGTCTAAAACCTAGTCTTAGTTCCTAGTATTAGTGTGAAATCTCTCTAGTTCAGGCAAACTATTTTGTTGTAATAATGCTGTGCCAAGCTCTCAGAAGTTGCCATGGGATCCCAGGGCAAGTCCTCCTCCAGCATTTGGGGAGTGTGGTCACACATTGCTGTCCCCTCCCAGAAATATTTCTGGTCAAGAAAATGCCCATTCAGGTGTCTACACCATTTGTATCACATGCATTTACCAGGAGGCTCTTATGGTATTTTCTCTTTTACTATTTCTAAATGATTTCTACACAGACTTATTTTGCCAGAATTAAGCAGAAATAGAGATTTTTCTCCAAATCCCTTTCTGTACTTCTCATCATTCACATCTTCAGTGACCAGGAAGAAAAATATAATCATAAACTACCCACCCACTTTTAAACTGTATTTATATTTGTGCATGGGTATTTCTGTGTTCTCTGTTTCTCAACTGAGGACCTGACAATATTTGGTTTTCTCAGCTGGACTCAGAAGTTACTCAATAGCAGTGAATGAAGCTTGATCTGTAAAAAAAGCAATAAACTGTCATTGAGCATAGTGGAATTATTCTTCTATTAATATCAGGTCAACACAGTAGACTACTTCGGAATACTCTTTTCTTCCCTCGTTTACCAATGTATTCCTTTCATTTGTACTCCTTCTCATACAGGCCACTTTTAAAAAGTCCTAGATACAAAAGTACACATTATCTAGTCCAAGGCAGACTGTGAAGCTATACATGTATGTTTGCCTGTTGAACATTGAGATATATCTTTCTGGGAGAAAACACAGATTACTCAGTTTATCTGTGTTGCTGTTCAAGCAGCATAGCAGACTCTGAAACAGGAGTAATGCTCTGGAACACAAAATAAAGTGTTGATAATTGTTGTTTTGACATCAGCATGTTGGTAACTGAGGGATAAGTGTGATGCAGTGCTGCAGTGACCACATATGGAAAGGCTAATATCATCTGGAAGACAAGCATCTCTGTAGCAAGGCTTTTTGACTTATATATCTGTTGACCATTGTTTAAAAACTGAAAGTTTGTGTAGACTTGTTCAAGGTCTCCTAAACTAGAGCTCGGGCTGGGAAGAAGAAGAAGAAACATCTGCTGAGAAATGCTTCTAATTGCAACTAATTTTAAAAGTCCCAGGTTAGACTGCTAAAAAGAAATTCCTCTCTACAGTGTTTGTATCAGTCTGGATAGGAGAAATAACAATAATTTTGTAAATACTTCTGAAAGCGCAATTTTAATTTTAGCATCCTGTTCAAGGTAGAGTAGTTCAAAGATGTCAAAGACTTCAACTGTGTATTACAATAATGAAGAATCCCAAGAAAGAGAAATTTTAGTTCAAAATCCAAATACTTATGTCTTACAAAATTTTTTACACCAAGTTTATTTTAGTCTGAGAATAGGAATTAAAAAGAATTATGAAATTTGTTTTATCAGTTATTAAAAAAGAAAAAAAAATCTGTGCCTAAGCTAAACATCAAGGGATCTAGATAAGGATTTCAGTGTCCTTACCCTTTCAATTTTGATATTCTGTCTAATTGTGTTTTGACTGCAAGAGTATGAAAGCCTTTTCTGGCTTTATGGACTAAAGGGAAATCTTCTGAAATTTACAACATTCCCTAGATTATTTTACTTAGTCATAAAAAATATTGACCTCATTTGTTCTTAAATCTTATTCTTGAACAAGAAAAGAAGTTCTTGACCAAAAAGAAATTAGATTGCTAGGCAGAGAACAGGATGGTGCAGGTCTCCGGGCTGTTACAGCGTTAAGTTGCAGGTGGAACCTGAAGCTTTTTGCAGACTCTCACACCCCAGTTCTGGTATTAACCAGAGAAGAGATGAGATAGCCATGTTAAATGACATTAGTGAACAAGTCTCCACTGCATGGCCAGAGAAGAGACATTACCTCCATAAATATGCAAAAGATTCCAATTAAATTAGGCTCCATTATTCCCCAAACCATTTCAAATTTAATAATACAGAATCAAGGAAATAGGAAAAAGACTTCTTTCTAACACATTCAGTACAAATCAGATGTAAGTTTAAACATTCTTTCAGACCAGCGCAATCACATTGCATGACAGATCTTCACCGAAAGTATTCATTTTTCATCACTAGAGTCTTTTGTTCTGCTAAATTGAGGACCACATACTTGTGTTCATAAGAGAGATATTTTGCACCATTCAGGAAACAAACTTGGAGCAAAAAAGTGTGGAATAAGAAGTTTAAGGAAACGGCATTCCATTCCAAAAGTGAAGATTTCTTGCCTAGGTGTAATGTGTCTCTCTGGCTGTAGGTGGGAATGTATTAATATGTTTCTCTATTTCAGCAGTTTTCTATTGCATCAGCAAAAAACTGGTATTTTATTCTGTGACTAAAAGTCACAGTTACAAATTATAAACTTGTCACTAGTCACAAACAGTATTTCTACTTCAATCATTAGAGTTTTACTAGAGAACGCCATTTTTTTCTGAATGTATTTGTTTTTCAGAGAGGAAGTTCTTTACAGTAGCAGAACTTAAAAATATAGACATAGAAGTGTCCAAACAATGCACTCACTCTTGACTTGCAAAGCACTGTATCTAAAATATGAACAACAACTTCTATTTAAAATTTTTTAAATTATGTCTCCTACTGGAATTTTTTGTATTAATTTCCTGGCCCTTAAAATATATTCACTTCTATTCTCTCTGAATGTTTTTGCTTTTTACTTTTCTCCTGTCAATATAACTAAATGAGTTTAACGGACAGAAACTAGGACTTAATTTAGATAGGATAGAAGTTAAGTTTTAAATACAGTTGGTATATAGTACTAATATGAACTGCCAAATGTATTTACAGAATCTTCATTCACTGGATGTTGTCAAGGGCACATGAAACTACAGTCTTTAATAGTTAAGAACCATGCTAAGTTCACTAGACCTACCAATGGAGACCTATTGACTGTTTTTAATTCTACTTTCCATAATTAGATAAGCCCTTTTTTTAGGCCCAGGAATAAATAATGGCTTCTATCTCAACGCAAATGTGAGAATAATGGACCAATCTGTTTTTCTTTTGAGTAAAAACTGGTTTGCAAAGTGGTCTGGAAAATATTTCTCGGTTTGTAGCAGAAGATTGTTGCAGTAGAGCAATTAAATTCATCTGAAGAAATTTACTCTACTGGCAATGAAAGTGATCCTTTTATCACCCTTAATCATGGTGGCTTGAAAACATTTTTTGTTGTACTTTCCATGTCATGTTTGCTTCATTTTTATTAAATCCAAATGAAGATAACAAAGATAAACCTATCTTTAAAATAATGAAATCCCCTTCTGCATGAAAGCGTCATGAATGATATTGTAGTAAAACAGGCAAGGCAGCAGGGCTGCATGCAGCAACTACACAGATGAGGAGATAGATACTGGCTCACTGTGCAACTCACAGCATGCAAAAGCATCAGGCAGTGTTAATGGAGGAATTAACCTCTCAGCCTGCTGCAGATTTAACTGAGAACATGATGGACTAAAACTGTAGAGCAGTAATGAAAAAGAAAACATTTTAACTCTCTTATTCTATCTGGGTTTTTGTTGGGCTAAAGGGTTTCTCAGTGTCACACAGCAGCAGTGGCATTGGGTTAAAAATTCCCATGATAATGCTATGTACTACCTGTGGGTTAGAGACTCAGGGCATAGCAAGTGCTTGTGCTTGATGAGCAATAAAAGTAGAAGCATCTTATGAGGCATCCACCTTTCAGCACTTCTGGTGAGCAGACCTGTGTCCTTCTGAGCTGTTAAGTGTGAAGTTACAGAGACTGATCTGATATTTCTGTCAAGGGGTGATAATTAAAGATATTTTTTATATTTATTTATTTATTTATTTATTTATTTTTATTTTTTTATATTATTTATATTTAATACAGATAATTAAAGAGATTTTATAATGATCTGTTAGTTAAGCATCTGAATGAAACTGCCATTAAAGAAGTAAAACCTCAGGCTGAGGTTGCAAGGGCCATTGTGGATTCTGGTTTGAAGCAAGCTGATGCAACGGATGCATCAGCTCAAAGTTCTCTCACCCCCTTTCTATTAAACAGATACTGTTTCGTCACTTTGTGTTGGGGTAGACTAGAAAACAGCAAAGAAAGGAAAAAAATTAGATTTTTTTAAAAAATAGAAAAAGAAGGAGCATTGAATATTCCCAGCACTTGTAGGAAGATGCATGTCTATCAAATTATCCTGGCTGGTAGCTCCAAATGGAACACAGAAAACTTGGCCAAATAACCCCACACTGGTAGAAGAAGAAATTTGTAAGTTGGTCCTTATTTAATTTTTAGAATTCTGGACTCTCAATTTTTAAAAAATCCAACTCCTTAATATTACTTTTCTTTCCTATTGTTTTCCTCAAACATGTCTTTAAAAATCTTCCTTTTCATGGTAGTTCAGAAATTCATGCCATAGCAACAGCTGTTTGGGAAAAAGTTGAACCCAAGGCACCATTTTCTATTGTATGATAGTTTCTATTTTTGCAGAAAAATAGAAATTTGAATTTCGTCACATGTCCAGTACAGAGAGAAATGCCAAAGAAGATGGCCTGGGTAAGAGAAGCATGGAGTTTTTTCTCAGCTGTAAAAAGCCCCTAAATGCACCAAGAAATGCAGAATTTGAAATCAATATATTGTCCTTTTTTTAAACACTTGATGGAAACATGTGAACCAAATTTTAATACCAAGAACGAATCTTCAAATTTCCCTTATACAATTTCCTTTCTGATATATCTTTGGTCTTCAGAATCAGCCTTCAGTATGAAAAATACTATCTAAGAGGTAAAGAAGTTAGAGCTTTGTTAAGGTTGAATCTGCATTTGCTATGAGACTGTGTCATGCTGTATAAATGGAATGGATCAGACATAAAGGCATCTACTATGTCACCATATGCAACATCTGTTGATCTATTTTACTTTCCTCTAAGAGACAAAGTGATTGATCCCCAATGTGCTATGCTTCCCCCCTGCAAATACTTAATGCACTTACATTAATCAGGTGTTCTGCAAATGAAGCTTTATCTATACTTTTTAAAATCTGAGTTAATTAAAGTGTGTACAAGGAAGTTTCAATGTTAATTTGAGTTATCAACATCTATTTATGAATTGTTTCTCATTTGAAATAATCCTATTAAATTAGATTACACTGAACGTGTACTTTAAAAAAATCTTCATCTTTAGGAACAACAATGATAGAGTACGGCAGAGTTTAGAAGATCTGCTTATGCAAATCTAGCTAGAAGAGCAAAAAAAAACCACTTTATCAGGTTGTTGTTTTTTTTTTTTAATTTTCTGTGCTCTAATGCAGATTTTGATATGGTCATTTCAATGTTTATATTTGCAAGCCCTAGAAGTTTAAGTAGCTTTTAGCACATCTACTTAATGAGCACTAAAGATGCTCATTAGTGAGCTTCAAATATAACCTTTTCCTTGGCACTTCAGGCTGAGGCTGAAAGAGAAAATTTGTTTAGGGAGAGGTTCAATAAAATCTAGCAAACTGTTTTGTGAGCAAAGAAGACATGAGGCTCAGTTTCCTAGGGGTTTCTGTGAATCACCTTTTGATCCTGGTGAACTCCCTTCTCCCCTCTCTTACCTGATGTTGCTTACAAGGCACCACAGCAGTCCTTTTAGTTTGTCCTTGCTTTTTCTAGATCCTTTTCTGATATAGTCTCTACAGTTCCCCCTTCTTTCCTCCAGAACTCTGCTATAAGAAACATTCAGACATTCACTCTCTCACCATACTCCCTGGTGCAATACAGCCCTGGCCTAGCTGCTCTCAGGTAGAAAGCAGATCATTTTGACCCGGGTGAGACCAGTGCCAAAGCCAATGGACTGGGTGGCTATGCTGCATTCCGCACCCCCAGGTAGGCTCCAGCATCCATGAGGGACCACTGATATCTCCTGCCTTTTTCTTCATCTTCTACTGGACTCTCTCTTCTCTGTCTGGGCAGCATATTTCACCAGGCTTTGGAGAATACAACTATCTTTAGGACTATTACTTCCTGTGATATTTGATTGAAGTAGATTAATGGCTTTAAAGAATGCTGGTGGAGGAACTGACAGACAGATGAACAGACTGTTGCAATAAACATCATTGTTCAATGCCATAAACATAATTTTCCACAAAACCTGTAGTAATAGTCAATCATTCTTATGACAATAAAATTGTCAACTTCTCAGCCTCACTCTTAATGAAAATTAAATTTCCCACAATAAATTTGCTTTGAGTATAATTTAACAAAAATTACATCCAGGTTAATAAAGCTGCCTTACAAATCTGTTCAGTCTGACCAGCAGAAGTACCTGCAGTGTCAGACATTAACCTTGCTTTTCACATCTAGAAACAAGGAAGATGCTAATCAGATAAGATTTATTTGTTAGTATTTTTAATGTTAAATCACAAAAAACCTATGTTTGATTTTGTGACTGTTCTGCAACAGATGAAAAAATCATGAGATAAAGCATATACAAAAATGCATTCATTTTTTCTGGAACGTAATATGACAGTATGAATTTGTCGACCATACTTCCATATTATTTCTGTGGCTTGTAGAGCTATCTGCTTTGAAGAACTTGGTGACTGTCCTTTTAGTAACAGTTTCTTTTCACTTTAATAATATATTCTTTCTAGAGATTGCATATACAATTGGTATATAGTTTTTCAATTTGCAGTCCAGTTGCTTTTAAAATAAAATTAACAAAATCAATTGCAAATGACATTGGATTTTTTCAGGAAGTTTGTTCATACTTTTTTCAAAGGAAAATATTCTATGTTACTTTTGAAAATCATGCTTACTTTAGTGGAAGTAATTCCTTGAGGTCTATTCAAATATCCATGCTTACCAATGTATCTGATTATACTCTTTCTGCTCATACTTTTAGGAGAGGAACTTGTTCAAAAATATGGCAAAACTGGATCTATCTCCCTTACAGTGTTTGTGCACTTCATATTTCCAAGACATCTCTGTTTTTACATCTTACAAAGATGTTAGTAGAAAACATAAATAAAATGAGCAGTGAAAAGCATTAAGATTTCATACTAGGGGCTCTAGGCTGAGGTTTCCATTCCCAATTTCCTCAGCTTTGGTGCTGGGCAAGGTGAAGAAATGCTGCTTTCTACTACTCACTGTTCCTCCCTTGCTGTTTGAGTTGGTATGGCTTTCTTTTTAGTATTGGAACATTTTAATTTTAGGCATTCAAAATTTTGGTCCCCCTCTTAGCTGTTTCAAGAAAGTGCCATTGCTATATAATAAAAAAGTAAGGAATTGCAGATAAAGAGATAAAGGTAAGGCTTTTATATAGTTTTATTTTCCCATAGAAACATTATTTAATTCAGTGTGATACAAACATTTCATTCCTTTATGATTCTAGACTCTCAAGAAAGTCATGAAGCTGTATAAAAGGAAAAATATAAAATAATTCTCTGTTTTTTTAATGTATGTGTTTTCATTTTTTTCTTTGATAATTTCATTTCAAACACTGTGACTGACTGCTCACAGGCACCATCCACCTCTTGTTGTAGTTATGATAGACTGAGAATTATTAGTACTGATTGGAGTGTGCAAGAAATAGTTTGGTGGAAGTTTGACCAAGGCTTAAATTCAAGACTTCTGACCCATGGTTCACAGTATGTACAGAAAGGCCCTACAGTCTATACAGTAAAGACAGAAATGTGACCAGTATTGTTCAATTGACTGCTGTTAGATTAACAGATCATTCCTAGCATGTACGTTAGCTCTAATAATTTGATCACATAAACTACCTGCTTAGTCTGTCTGCCTCTCTCACAGGGATAGGATATTGCTCCTTTTCTTTTCTTTTCTTTTCTTTTCTTTTCTGAGAAAACAAGAGGCAAGAGAGGTAGCAAAAAAAGGAAATAATACTTTAATCACAGCACTGAAATGCTCATTGAAAATAAGATTTTTCTTGCAAAGCTGTTCAAAGAAATAAATATAATAGTTAAATTTTGAAAGAGTTTCTTGAATTACAGAGATATTCTGCTGTTACACTGCAGCAGCACACAAAAGGTAGAATGTGTATCACTGATAAAAACATGTCCTCTTGGTATTCTTCAAATATTGTTCCAGCATTTCAATTAATGTTTTGTTTCTATGTTAAGCTAGATAAGGAGTCCCCATTTTCTTTTCATAAGCTACAGTGTTTCATTGTGCCTTTTGCCTATTGTCCTTTTTGATTAATTGCTTCTCTTTCCTTCTTTTCCATGAGCCCATTATTTAAATATCCTTAGTCCAGATGCACATAAATCACTGTGAGTCCTGGAGCAGGACAAGAACACTTACATTTTCAATTAGTTTCCACATCTAACTGCTGCTTTTAGTTGTGTCTGCAACAACTCATTACATCAAATATAGCACCATTTGTGATCTCATGGCTGTGGATCGAAGGTGGAGGACACCACACAAGGATACATAGGTATCATTGTATCTGTATTTTGTGTATGGGTAGGACAGCAATAGGAAGAGATTCTGTTGAAGACAAGTGTTTCCTTATAGACTTCATTCATAATGGCTACTGCACATAGTATTTGACAATTTTATATTGTCTTCTTATAGAAGTGGATTCTGTCTGCTCTCAGTGATTTACTCTTTTTATACTCTTCGGCACTGTCCAAACAGATGCCTCAAAATTAATACAAAGCCATTTTTCAATTCTTTAATAAAGTAGTGGAAAACTACTAAGCACATATAGGAGAATGGAGGTAAAGAACTTAACACAAAAGTAAAGCTGTATACAAATGAAGTGCATATAACGTTTGTAGCACATTTTAGTGACATTTGGTTGCACAGTCTTGGTGCCAATATTGGCCATGTTATTTTGAAGCTCTGATAGCAGCATCTCGTAACATTCTGTCTCCCCCACTTCTGACATTAATTGCATCTCTTTGAACCATCATCTCTGCAAATCTTGACATAACCTTTTCTTAGACTGACAAGCCTCTAAGTTGTGATGTTGTCAGTGTTGTGGTTGGCAGATTTTACTTTGTTTTGCAGATTGTGAAGCGCCTTCATTGAACAGCTGCACAGAGCCAGACCCAAGCCAGGACTTTGTAGAAATGCATGAGTACATAAATCTCTGGGGCCACTGACTCAGTCAGCAAAACAGTCAGATCAATTATGTGCCACAGTTCTTGTAATGAGATTTTCAGCTACATATTAACCCTTGGTGGCCTAGTCTTATTTATTTATTTATTTATTTATTTATATCTGAGTATTTAAAACATCATCTTTACAGTTTTAAGTCTCAATTGTAAACAATGTAGTTATTGAATAGATCTTGTTCATACTGGAAAAATACATTTCAATTTTTATGGTCACTTTTATCTGGTTGTCAAGCTAAGAAAGTTCAGCTACTGCTGTTTTTTTATAGCAGGGTTTTTATAAAATGCTTCTAGGCTATATGGACACAAAAAAAAATTAAGACAAATAAATCTTTCTTCCATAGTTATCCTTAGTCAGCTACATAGTATCCTACAAATCCATTTGAAAAATGTCTGGTGGTCATTAGGAAGGATATAAAACACTGACCTATGACCATCCTAGCGCTAATATTTTTTCCCCTAAGTCAATAGGATTACAAAGGCACTAGGAAGATTCAAAATGTATATATAAAAGAGCATCACAGC
The DNA here is from genome assembly GCF_017590055.1 of Onychostruthus taczanowskii. Taxonomy (NCBI): domain Eukaryota; kingdom Metazoa; phylum Chordata; class Aves; order Passeriformes; family Passeridae; genus Onychostruthus; species Onychostruthus taczanowskii. The sequence continues at coordinate 6,197,906 of NW_024502125.1, read as the reverse complement.
AGTAAAAAAATATTTGCTTCAATAGGACTATGAATGGTGCCACATAATGTAGCTTTATGTTAAGTCTTCAGCTAAAATGAGAAAATTTTCTAAATCAAACTTACACACAGAAATGTAACATTTAAAGTAAAATAAAACTTTTGAGCTTTTGATTACATATCACGGCCCTGGACAAAAGTTGACCTGTCATTTTTAGCAGACTTGGGCAGTTCACTCTGAACAGTGCCCTAAGTTGTAGCTTTCATATTTTTCAGATTCTATATTACCTTAGTGTGTGACTCTGGACTCCGTATAAAGTGTTAGCAAGTTCTCTTCACAGGGTAGTTAGACAAAACAATCCTTTTCCAGGCTGAGAACCAAGACACCATTGCAGCTTTGAGCCAAAAAGGTATAAACAACGGCAATCTGGGGAGAGGATGGGACTTCATAACCTGGAGCTGTAATTGGACAATTAACCCAAATGCGTAAACCTACCAAAACTTCTAAAAGTGTGAAAACTTGTGGCTGGTTGTCCCTCTTGGTTCCATCTTGGGCAGAGCCCCAGCCAGGTTCTGTACTGCCCGATGTGTATCCTTTGAAGGCCTTTTAATAAATATCTACTTTATTCTTTTAACTCAGCCAAGCCTCTGCTCCAGGTCAGCTGCTTTAGCCGTCAGGGCCATGAGTGCACAGAAGGGAAGTTCAGAACCTTTTAGCCTATTATGTGCATATTTACTTAATTTAAATAGCTACATAGTATTTCTCATTTTAAATTTCAGGAGCAATCCACTTAAATTTTAGGAGAGATTTTGCACTGGTTTGTATTTTATAAACTGTGGGGTAAAGCAGAATAAAATTATTTTGAGAATGCGAGAAGTAGACTATTTTAGAAACACTGATTTATCATCTAAGCAGAAAATTAGAGATTTGCCATAGCAAGCTTTCAAAATCTGTGCTCATTAACGAAGAACTCTTAACAAGTGAGCATATACCCACTCCTCAAGGACTATAATGATATTTGCATTCAGAATAAAGCCATGTTGAAGTTACCCAGGCTCAGTTCCTGGCAATGGGTCTCTGAAGTCTGGTTAAATGATGGGACAGAGACAAAACTCTTAATGGGTGATCAAAGTCGAGATGTTGCAATGTTGTCTTGAAGTGCTTTTTTGGCAGGTTTCCAGTCCTATAGGACAGTTGCATTGCAATTGTGCTCAGAATTCCTAAGATGAAAAATTGTATCCTGCCTGGTGCTGGAGACGTTATACCAGCATGACATCTTAGCAAAGTGCATTTCCACTATTTCCCTTTCACTTGAGAATGGAAACTTCTCAGCGGCCAAGGTTAAATAAACAGAAGTACAGAATTTCAGACCTGTCTCTACTCCTCATCAGTGGCATCCTTTGTTCCTTTCCTCTAAGTGGAATGCTTTACTCTTATCCCTTATTTTCATGAAGAATCATGTTGTTGGGTGCAATGAATAGTTGAAGCTGGGATCAACCTAAGAAAGGCTCACAAAGTTCTGTATGGTAATTGCACATCAGCCAAACACATCTCCCAGGTCAAAAGGGTATTGGATAACAACCCTAAATCTCGTAGGAATGAGGTGCAGGTATATCAAGAAACCATGCAGAAGCTTTGGACAAATTTGATGTGTCTCAGTTTCAAGAAAAATTTAGGAGAAAACACTCTGAAATGAGTGTTTCCTCTGAAGAGAAGGACTCCTGTAATGTCTTTTGCCAATGAGAAATGAATACCAGTGGGTGAAAGTGAAAAAAAACCCCAAAATGTTTATTAACAAAAAACAAGCAAACAAACAAAAAACCCAAAAGGGTGCCCACAAGGCACAAAAAAGAATTGAATAAATGCAAGACACTGAAATTTCAAAATTTTAACTCCAGTCCTGACCAGACTGTGTGGTGAGGAGGCAAAGATGGTGGCTGCCCTTTGTCTCAGGGAAGGGGAGGAACAGGAGTTTGCACAGCCGCACTGGCAGACTAGATGGGAACCTTTCTGGCATTAGTCCCTTCCTTGCAGCAGGCAAAACTGGTGGGTTTTAGTGTCCTTCCTTATGTCAGTTCAGCTTCTCTGAGGTCAGGGATTCACAGCAGCCCCCTGCTGGCTCCTCTATGGGACCAGAGAGAAAAAACCAAAAACCAAACCAAAGCCAAAACAGTTAAAGGAAAAAAACAATAAAAACCCCCAAAACAACACAAAAAAACCCATGAAAGAAGCTGCCAAGAGGATTCCTGGTACAGTGTACAGGCAAAGGGAAAAAAAAAATCCCAAACCTTCTTGCTTCAAGCTAGCAAAAAAACTAATCCAACAAAACAACCAATGTAGCATTCCAGTCCATTCTGCCCACAGCACACTAAAAGTGAAGGTTTGAACCAAACCCAGAAGGAGCTCAAGCTCCCAGCCCCACTCCTGGGGCCATCTTAAAACTCCAGCAGCCGTTTCTGGGCATAAAGCAGATGATTAGGAGAAAAAGTGTCATCATAAAACCACCCCAAGACAAGATGTCTAAATTTTCCTGCTTCTCTTATGTGATAATGGCTTTGCATTTCATGTCAGTGTTCTTCTTTATGGATTTTAACAGTGCAGTCTCTTCCAAAACTGTCTGTATTTTGGCTCTGATTAATATCTTATTTTTACACTTCTTCAGTGTAAATATAAAGTATAAATATACAGAAAATATTCAGTATAAATATACAGAAAACCACAATAGAGGACCACAGATTGCCAAAAGCTGGCCATACAATTGGGGTGATGTTATGAAGGGTGGTGGCTTGGAGACAAGCTAAAGGGCATAAGTGTGTATGCCTCTGTGCAAGATAACTTAAGAGGCAGAGAAATCTTCCTCTTCTGCCAACTGTTTTGATGTCAGTTAATTTCTACAGCTACCATTCAAGATAGAATATTTCCTGCAAATGGCACTAAGTCAAGGGCTTTTTTTTTGTTTTTAACCTGCTGTTTATCTATAGAGGTGATAATTTATTTTACTGCTGCTTTACATTAGTTAAAATGGAATTTGTCCAGCTCTGTGAACTGTAAGTGAATGCTCTTGCTATCATACTTTCTCAGTCATACAGAAAGGGCTGAAGAGGCAAAACAATTCTGAAAATACCATAAGCTTCTTCTTGTGAATGCTCTTTACTCTTTTGCCGTTGTTTGTTATAGCTATTGGAACAGCTATGCCTTCTGAATAATTGGGATAGACCCCTGAAGGAGGTTATATAGGGTGAATATGTAGAAAATTTATTATGGTCAGTTCAGTTTGTGAGACTTTGCTCTCTGGTTCTGTATAGCTTCTCTTCTGCTCTGTTAGACTTCATAACATGAATGGATAATGAGTGATTTTGTCATATTCATGTCTCTGTTTTATTTGGTTGGCCCAGTATCCTTCCCAGTAAAGAAAATTGAAGTGCAAGAATAGCTTCCTTTGTTCAACTCAAGACACAGGCATGCCATTCCCATCAGGCCCAGTACTGGCAACAGCCTGCTTCAAGACCCTACAGGTTTTAATATTTATCTACTAGGGAGGCAAGAGAGATTCCGATTTCATAACCATAAATAGACCAGTTATTAGACACCCCTTGCCACTTCTAGCTTCTGCCAAGATTAGACAGATAACATGACCAGACTATTGGGTACCTGCAGTTCTCTTATTAGGGATACTGCTTTAATTCTCTTATATGATTATGTTCATCTCTTCTTCATTTTAAATATTATCTTCTTGACTGCACTGACTACTGTGAGTTACAGCATCTTAATACAGCCATACCTCAGGGCCAAATGAAAGTCAGATTTCAGACAGAGCATTTCAAACCATGCACAAACTTACAAATTTTCCTTACCTTCCCCACACATCTACCTTCACCCCAGCATTTATAAATATTCTGATTTTAAACTAATTTTTGTGTGTCCTTTTTTTTCCTATCAGGCCTTTTACATTATTACATTTATTATTACAATTCTGTGTAAGCGAAAGCCTTACTTGTCATTACTAAACCTAAAATTTTGGGCACATATCATACCACGTCATTGTCTGAGGTATGAGGATGCACAAACATTCTCCTTAATGAAAAGTAAAATTTTCAGGGCAGTTTTACAGCTGGCATTAGAGAAATTTAAAAAGTGGACTTTTGATGGCACTAATCAGAGATACTGCACCTGGATTACAGTGCTATGCAGGAATGGGTTTGATAGTATTTGAGAGAAAATTATTTTCTATGGAAGATCAGTTCTTCTTGCAGCTGTCCTGGGGTTTGTTGGAATACAAAATACTGCCACTGGAGTGGCTGGAGACCTGGTTTTTTGTAGGTCTTCAGATAAATGTCAGTGCCAGCACAGAGGAGTGACTTATGTCTCTGCTTACAAACCTTCCTCTGTGACAGTGGATATGTGTCTTTAGAAAATGCTTTGTTCTTTCTCATCACGTTTTAAGTGTCAGCAGACCAAGTCTGAGTCGAATGTGTTTGAAAAATACATCTGTTGAACGCTTTTACATTCTTCTTCCATTGAACTGGTAATCCTCAAAGGCTGGTTACATTTAGCTAGAGAACCATGCACCTTTGTTAAGTTCACTCCATCATGGCCTGCCACACTTCAGCTATTTAATTTCCAAATTCCTTCTTCAGAAATTACTAGCAGCTGACCTGCTGAGACTAGGTTTGTAGAGTACCTAACTCTCTACACAGGCTAAAAATAACACTGCTTTTCCCATGTGATATTAATAATTTAATCACAGAAAAGATGAGTGTTCTACTTTGTGCTGCTGGAATTTTACACTAATATAACACTGAAGAATTCTGAAAACATAATTTCTGCATTTGTATAAAATCATGGTTTTCATCCAGTTTTGTAAAAATGTGTATCAGATTTTCCTCAGCTACAAAAATTATCTGCTCTTTTCTTTTTTTCAGTTTCAGTGATGTTTCACCTTTATTCTAATGAGTAGCACTAGAATATATGGTCTCAAATCCTAGATGACACTGACAGTTAAACTTGCTAATGCCAGGGAAGAAAAAATATAAGTGCAATAATAAGGTACTTAAATGATGCAAGCTTCAAAATATTTCCAGTCCTCATAATTTTGCTTTAACTTAGTTTGGGAAATACTCAACAAAACAGCAGCATTTGATAGTAAAAGCCTTCCTGCAATAGTTTTAAGCTTTATTTGTATTGAGTACGGTAACAGTGCCACCAAGTGACAATTTTATGCAATCATGCTTCTTGGTTACCATAAATATTTCAAACAGAAACATTGTGAATGAGAGCTAGAAAGATGACTTCTGACCAAAGGTTGTGTGGTAAAACAGAAATGAGAAGACCTAAAAATCATGTAAATTATTCTTTGGAAGAATTTGTGAAGTCGATGAATTAATGTAAGTTCATTGGCTCTCTTTCTCCCCAGTCTTTAATTTTAAGTATGTTTCTGCATCTACTCCCTCCTTTGATTTACTAAAAGACAAAAATCTATGAAAAATCAGGTTTTGGCAATTTATGACTCTGCCATGAAACTAGTTCCTCTTATTCATACTGAACAAAAATTGTCAAAATGCTCAGCCTTTAGCTAACCATGCCATAAAATCACAATATTTGATTGGATTTTATTTGCCAACATTAGTGTCTTAGAAAGGTGTTCACAACTTTATTCCTCTGGTATATATAAACTGTCTCCTTGCCAGCCAGTATTTATACAGAGTCTGGGGGCACCCATGTTTTTCATTGTCCACTTTCAATTTAGTTCAAGATGTAGGAGTTTGAAGAGATCTATGCTGTTCCTTGCAACCCTTACTGTGGACAGTTAAGCAAATCATCCCCATAACTGTAGGAGAGGATCATTGTGCTTAAATGCACTTACTGTTTACCAAGTGTTATACATTCATAAAATTCATCTTAATGTGTACAGGTTTCCCTCTGTATATATTCAGAAAGTCTGTAACAAATAATCTTTTCTCTCTTTTGGAGCAAGAATTTTATAATATCTTTTTGATATATTAATATTATCAGGCTGATAGTATGCTCTTCTGTGAGACAAGATTTTGTTGACATTGTGCTCAACTCATAAATTGGTGATTGGATACAAATTAGCATCTTGTACATTTTGATTTTGCTCCACTGTGCTCCTGTGTTTCTGTAATCAGTAATTGCCATGTCTGTGATTCACTTGGCCTTTTCCAGCAGCCAGGAAAGCAGGAGGGTGGGATTTAGCACAAAGGTTCCTGCAGAAGCTTCAGATTCAGCCATCACAGGTTTTGGGCTGCTCTACAGTACATTACTCCCAAGATGCATTTGGGACAAATGTTTTGCAGTTCATACAAGATTGTGACTTAATGAGTCTTGAGACTAATGAGGCTAATGACTCTTGAGTACACCACAGCCAGGGTGCAAGGGTGAAGGTTAGATCCAGTTTTGAGCAGTGCACTGAATGCAGCCATGTAGTGCTGCTGTGCCTTTGCTATTTTGCCGTGAATCAGGGGAGAAGGAGATTGACTTACAGCCAAGAACACAATTTCATTTACTTCGAAGCCTTGCGTACAAAGGGAATGAAAGCCACTTTGTGAGCTAAATTCAGAGCTGCTCTAATGGCTCCATTATCCAGATTAGCTCATGACCTGGGGAAAAAGGATGTGTTAAATATAAAAATAAATCAAAACTTGCTGTGAATTTGAAATACATGTTTGTTTTGCTGATCTAGTGCTGGAGCTGGAAAAGATGGGAGGAAAAACCTTCAGAAAGCTCTGTGCAGCTCCAGCTTTTTTTCTATGAATTGCTTTTTATAATAATGACATTTCTCTTTTATTAATTCGGCAGATACATTAAATCACAAGATAAACTGCAGCAGCTGATACAGTACATAGTGAAAAAGATGGAACAAAAGCAATAAAAACTATAATGGCCATTTCAATTGGCATGTCCATCAAGTATTTTGAGGAGTAAAAAAGACGTTTTGTAGGTTGTCACAATGCCAGCAGAATGAACAGCGCATTTATTGTTTTTAATTAAGTGTAGTATGGTTGACTTATATTAATAAATGACTGCTAAAAATAAATTATCAAGAGCATTTTCCAGGACTGGCTACAGAGCACAAGATGTTGCTGTTGCTTTATAACAGGTGTAAAGCAAGGTTGATTTCATTTACTGCAGAACTGCCCTTTGTACAGCTCAATCTTATAAAACATAAACTGGAGCTGTGAAAGGCAGATTGCCTAACTATAACAGTGACTTTGTGTATTTCTGGAACTGTTTCTAGTAACAACAAAAGCCAGTACCTTGGCTGATACTGTATGTTCTGAAAGATGAAAACTCCCATCCTGCGCTGCCTTCCCTGCAGCATTAGCAATTGCACAGCTGTCCAAAGATTCAGATCAACTCACTGATCAGACTAAAAATTAATTTCACCAAAAAATTATTTTGCAAATTCTGCATCGGGTGATTTTGTTCTATACTTTAAATTATGTAATGAAGAATGTGATTCTATTTTTAGAATAAAATGTGTACACAATGTCCAAAACACAGGTGTAGTCTCTAATTGCTTCATTAACACACTGTAAACATTTCTTTCCTTGTCCCTTCAAAATTTAGATGTAAAATAAATCCACATTATTTAAGTCTTGAAATTCCATAAGATCAAATGTTAACATTTTCAAAAATCAATAAAATGTGAATTCTAATACACTTTTATGTCTTTGTTTTTGTTTTATTTACAACTTTATTTGTAAGTTTTAATACCAGGTTTATTTTGGAATAAAATCTAACATTAATTTTTAGACATCCTTGTTTAGTTGGAAGGATATTTTGAGCAGTAAAGTATGTTCATATGGAGCCTTACTTGAAAAAAATTACATGGGATTCCAAGATCATTGTCAACACTCTTACAGATTTTATCCTTTTCTCCCTGAGTTAAAGGTGGTAGTGCCAAATGGCTGCAGAGTAAACTGATATAATTTTGGAAATATAAGATGTTTGTAGGAGACCAGAAATACTCCCATTCCCACATCTGCTCATCAAGATGTTTCACCAAATCATTGATAAAGAATAAAAATAAGTAATGTGGTAGTATATAAGTATATTAATATGAGAAAGACATTTTTTCTCAAAGTGTTTATGATCCACAGCATAGAATCTTTACATTCCAAAACATACTTTACATTTCTCACATAAATACCTCTTTTGAAGAACTATTTAATAGGCCATTTGGTATACTATGTCCTACCAGTTGTTTACTAACATCCAGACGGATTTAACTATGTCTTTGCCTAGAAAAACCAGGTAGCAAATAATAGATTAATCCAGTGCATCAGTTCTTTCATTACCCAAGATTTCATTTTCTTCCAGTGACCTCTTCTGTCCTTTTTCATTATTCTTATCTTCCACTCACCTTTTAATAAGTTATTCTTGAAAATTTTACTTGAAAATTCCTGCTATGCTGACGAATAAAAGGCAAGGTAGTTACCCAAATAGTACTTTTTCTTAAGACAAATTCTTTGTTTTCTTATAGTTATAACATTTCAATAGTCCAGTCATAATATACCAACCAACCAGATATTTTATTAAAAAGCTGAACTACCAGTCCTCCAGTTTCACCTGGGTGATTCTTATTAAGAGTATTGGAAACAATTTTGTAGAAAAAGTTAATGTTAAGGAAAGCTATGCATTCCATAAAACATATAATTTGTGTGTAGATTTTTAAGTCTCTCCACTTCCATTGTTCACAGAAAGGTGGGGGTTTTTTGTATATATATATATACAAAATATATATATATATATTTGTATATATATTCTTATGCATGGTGATGATGTTCCTGTTTTGTTCACATAAGTACCTTAATAGAGATTTTGCTAAGAGAATTGAAAGGAGCTTCTTCATCCCTGAAAGACAAGAAAGTCTTTCATCCATAATACAACCACTTTCCAGTACGACTAGTCACATGCAAGAGGCTAAAAGTCATATTGTAAAACTACTTTTTAGATGACCAATATTTGTGGAAATGTATCAGTCAGGCTTTATTTAAATATAGGTATCATTTTGCATGTCCAAGAAGCAACATATATAGGATAACACATATAATACTCCTTATTTGTCTACATTGTGTGAATTTCTGCTTCCACAGGATGGAGTTTCAGCATGGGGTCTGCCTACCAGTTCCACAGCTGGCGAGTATTTGTGATTGTCTGTGCACTGCCTTGTGTCTCTTCTGTGGTTGCCCTCACCTTTATGCCGGAAAGCCCACGGTTCCTGCTGGAGGTATAACTTCCCAAACGGTTTCTAGATTCCAGTGAAAATTATATCTGTTTTATATCATGACTTCTACCAAGCAGGCATTTAGATAATTCAGGGACTATAAGTAGTAACTAAATTTGTACATATGTTGCACTTTAATGTTTTGTTCTAACATTTAGGTTGGAAAACATGATGAAGCTTGGATGATACTCAAGCAAATTCATGACACAAACATGCGTGCTCGTGGTCAGCCCGAGAAAGTCTTCACTGTGAGTATTGCTTTTAAAGCTAAGCACCTATCACATCAGCAAATCTCCTGACTAGTGAGGTCTGGACAGCTTAAGCAATCAATATTAATTCTCTAAATGGCTAAGCCAATTTTTTGCACTCCAAATGCCTAAATAAAAAGTATTGTGAATTCCTTCTGAAATTGTTGTATATACAACGTCTGCTAAGAAATCAGCCTTTGGCCAGGATATTCATGGGTGTATGAAGCCACAGCATGATAATTTTATCTGGTGTGCCAAGATGGTTAATAGATTCTGTTTTATTTATTAAGTTTTGACCCTGAGTAATAACAGTAGGCACATAGTCCAAATTACTTAGCTGTTGTGTCTTTAGGATTTTGAATGTTTTCCCATTCTTATCAGGTAAAACAATGGGTTTAAAAACTATGTCTTCATTTCTATGAAATAGTAATTTCAAACATTTAATATTCTTAAAATGTCTGGGAGGCTCAAATTCATTTTGTTGAGGTTTAATTATAAAACCCTATTTAAAGTATTGATGGGTTGTTTCTACTAGAGGAGAAATTGCCAATTCAAAAATGGAATTTTTTATGGCATCTTTGTTATTTGTGAAGACTATACAAAACAATCTTGTCTTCCTGGATACAGTAGGATCAAACAGCACTTTCTTGCTTTGAAAGCCAGCCTCTCCAGCTTGTGCAGTGCTGTGGCAGCATGTGCGCTCTGCTCCTTTGGAGCCATGTGTGGGATGTTTTTCGTCTTCCAGAAGCTTTCTTCTTATTTTAACACACATGTAACTCAATTAAGAAATCCTCTTAAAGGTTCTGCATTTGCAGGCAGTCTTGAGGAATGCATCTGACCACATAACTTATATTCCACTAATATTTGCAGTTTGCTGCCTTGAATGTAGTTTACATTGCTTTCATTTAAACCTTTCCACAAAGAAGCTCAAGAATTCCTATATTTAACTTGAAAAAAAGATGGTTAGAATATTTACCATGTTAAATCCACATTTATTGGTACACTGGTGACCTACTCCTAATCCCACCTAATCAAATATTTTATTTTCTGATTTAATTTATGAGTAAAGGGATTTGCCTAACACCATACAGCTATGGTGTAATTTCACAATTGGCTCTTGCTGACCTAAGCAGCTCTCAGTCAGAATATGCTTGCTCCTGGTAACTCCAGGGGTTTTTTTTTCTGCTACTATTGATATTCATTGACTGATTTCAGAGTCAGCCATAGTGCTGACCCTGTCCCCTTTTAGCACTGGTTTAAGAACGAAGGAAGAAGACAGAAATGTGCTGGAGAAAATGTGGGCGGAAGGATAAACCTCTCACGTCACTTTGACGTAATTGTAATCAGGTCCTAAAGCAGCTGTCGAGAACAAAACAAAGCACATGCTGCTTGTTTCCAGCTCTTGCGATCTAACAAACCTTTGTCTCTATGGTTGTTAAAATGTGACACTCTGACACTTCATCTACAGTCACTTTTGTAAATTGGTCAGACATTAATTTTGCCAGTTTCTGCCCTAAGCATTAGGAAAACTCTACTCCATATATCAAGTTGAGACTGGAAATACTGCACTGTGTGTCAAGGTTAGACATATATAGAAGTCCCTATTTTTAGCTTGCATTAAAATGATTAGAAAAATGTATCATACTCTTCTTTTTGTACAACATCAGCACTTCATCTCATAAAACCCAGGAAGCAAAGAACTTATGCATAATTTGTTTGACATATCCTTTTAGTATCTTTTTTTTCTGTTGGTCCTCAATATTGTGACATTTTCTCCCAGTAATTTATTCACATACTTCTCCTAAACTTTCTATACTTCTCATTTGCTTACCCAATGCCATTCTGTGACTTGTGCTTTACTATTTTCCTCAGTTAATGTTGTTAGTTACATCAGACCCCCTTTGGTAGTATGTTTTCTGACCCTACAGATGATTTAACTTTTTACATATTACACTATACTTTTAGAATTATTTTCTTTTATGCATTTTTCTGTATTATATTGACTTTATCTTTTCTAGAAGCTTGTTTTTTTCACAAGTTATGTTTATTCTTGTTACTTAAATTATTGAGGTGGTTATTTTCAAGCCTTTAGAAAGAGATGGCGTCAATGGACAAGTAGTTGGATTTAGAGTTAAACCAAAATGGAATATTCTGGTTCCTGAATTAATTTAGAGGGTGGCTCTTCATACTTTGAAGAATTTGACCTGAAAGCAGTGACACTAACTAACATCAATAAATTGATAGTATCTTCAGTCATGGAACTACCAAAGTTAGACCTTTATATACATGCTTCATTATCTTCTTGGGGTTTAAAAATACCTATTTGTTAGACCTCTTTGTTTAAACATTTAAATAAAAAAAAAAAAAAAAGCTTTGCATCCCTAAAATAAAAAATTTTTCTACTCCTCAATTACCATTTATTAATTATTTTTCCTGTAAATACTTCTCTTTGCAACAAGTCTTGATTTTTTAAAATTTAAAACATTACATATTTCTAACCATGGCTTTTAAACAGAATCATCATTTTCATTAAAATAGGTTTTCCTTTCTGGCTTTGGGTGGTTTTTTATTATTCATACACTGACATGCTGAATTTGCATGTTCCAGATGGACTATTAGCCTGACTCAATAGGACTTTTCATATGTTAAAGAACCACCAATGCCAGGGAACTTCTGTCCCCAGTCACATACAGTGGTCCCAGGATACATATGTTTCCCTCAGTCTCCACAGCTCCAACTGAGTCAGGTGCTCAGTACAGGGAAAATGCTGTCCCTGAGCCCAAAAGAGTGAGACTCAAAAGGCATTCCTTTTCTGCCCAGAGGAGTGGTATGTAAGGATTTCTGTACATAGGAGATATCAGATACTTTTTGAGGACTTGACTCAGTCTTTTGTATAATATGTTTCCTGAAAGCAGTTTAAGAAAAGCTTGAGATCAATGCAATGATGCGGACACAATTATTGGAAGAGGCATGACAAGAAGTTTATAGGCTTTTGATAACATCATGATCTGGCAAAACAGCGAGCTCTAGTACTTCAGAAATGAGGGCAGTTGTACCTCAAAATGCTTAATAGGCTTTTCTATGTTCTTGTTCATGGCATGACACTGCAACAAACAGTATACATGTGTAAAAGCAGTGGGCTCAAAACTTGACATTTATCATCAATATTGCTATATCCTGATGTCTTGTAATCCGCTGTGATACATTGGAGGTGGGGGCAGGGGTTGTCCTCATTCTGTTAAGGGGAAACAGAAGCTATGTCTAACTTCAGAAACTGCAGCCAAACACCAAACACGCAGTCTCTTGCTTTCTCCTTCCTTCTGTGTCAGTCCCTTTCCCTATTTTATTAATTTTCTTTCTGTTCTCTACTCATCTTCTTTTAAAATCAATTGTGGATGAATACACTACCTTTTGTGATATCACTATGAAGCTGGGACCAGAGGAGAAACTAAAACAAAAAACATACAGTAGTATATATTTGTCAGGTCCTGTGCCTGGAAAGACCATGATTCTGCCATTTAATTTTTCTTTTTTCTTTAATTTTTTTTTTCTTTAGTTTCTTTTTTTTTTTTCCTTTAATTTTTACTTTTACTCTCTTGTGTAACAGAACCACATCCTGGTTCTGATACACAAGAGAGTAAAAGTAAAAATTAGCATTGCAGGATCCATTACATTCTCTGTCACTGGTAATTCAGTATTTTTCCCTGATGTCTGTTTATCTCATTTCACTTTATATAAGTAGATGATTGTTCATAACAGCAATAATATGCATGGTTCCAGATAATTTTACCTAACTTCATTCTTCATTAAGTTCTCTGTTTAACACTAGAAATAATAACAAAATAATAAAAAGGTTGTCCAACTACTAATGAATGACATTTTGAATACTTCTGTTTTCATTGCTGTGTCTTCAATCAAATGACTTCCAACAATGTTGTGATAGTAAGTCAGAAACAATTTGAAGGCAAATTCTGGGCATGGTTAACTGGTGGATGAAATTAATGTTTTATCCTTTGTGGCATCAGGGGTATATACAACAACTCTCTAGAAGAATATGACAGCAACAGCTTATTATAGCCAGAGGAAATGCATTTCCTGCATGCCTTGAACATAGAGTTTTCTGAAACTGTTGCATCCTTAAAAACTTCGGCATTACAGCATGTTAATATTACTTTATAAATCTAAAACATGTCTAGTGTAGACACAGGTTGAGTATCTGCTCATTTTTAGCAGATGGGGTGTTATAAACCCCACCAATACTCCTCCATAGGCAATTCATGATTCCAGAAACTACAAGCATTTTTGTTCTGTTTTTATTTCTAGGTTACCAGAATCAAAACACCTAAACAGATAGATGAGCTCATAGAGATTGAGAGCGATACTGGAACTTGGTACAGGAGGTGTTTTGTAAGAATCCGCACAGAGCTGTATGGTGTAAGTAACAATGTCTGTTCATTCTGTAATCACCTTCTTCCTTTTAAATTAACTTTCAGAAATCAGGCAGATTTGCTGAACTCCTGCTGTTGATAGCTGCAATGCTACATTTTCCATGCGACTGAGGGAATCAGGAACCAGTGTAACTTTTTGGTTTCCTGATCCAGAAACAATGCAGGTGAATCATGGAGCTTATCCTAGCTTCAGAAGAGGAAAATGCTGCATTGGTCCTCACAGAAGTGATGGCTAATAATTACATGGTGATATTCATAAACAGCACAAAATAACTATGTTTTGAGAACGTGGATCAAAATATATGTATGGAAGGAGGTGACACAGGAGGAGATGAAAGATTATCAGGAGGAACACGAGGCAGCCACATTAGTTAAAAATTATAAATTCATTAATAAATTATGTACATTAATGCCTTTATAAGGCATTGTATCTGCATATATTTGTAGGTATGTTAAATGTTTTACCAGAAAAATATTTTAGAGCTATTTCAGATCTTAATACAAGCTTGCTGGGACTGTGCTCCTTATCCTTTTGTTAATTTTTTCTGTAAAACTAAAATCACATAGTATTTGTTACATAGGCTCTTTGAGCCTTGCAACAAAAATTGAAACAGTCCTCGTTGATTAATCTTTTAAAAGTTCAAAACTGTCTTTTCACAGCTATTAAAAATCTGTCATTTCAAGCTCTCTAGAACTATGATGAAGTGCTATAAACCAAGATTTGTCACAAAGTTACTTTGTTAAGAAAAGACATATTTTCCTCAGGGGGGAAAAAAAATCCAGAAACTGCCTACTTTTACAATTAGTGACCAAAAATGGAGCACTTGAAGACTAAAATATTATGATTTGACATCTTATTAAACTAGCTTTTAAATAGCTGCAGCTTGGTTGGCTCGCATCCTCTGTATCACTAGACTAGACCCTGGATCGGAGTCATCATTGCATGATGGGTATTGGGATCTCTAAGAACAGACAGCCTCTCTTCTCTTCTCTTCTCTTCTCTTCTCTCCCTCTCCCCTCATGGAGATGAGAACACCGTTCTCAGTCACTTCCACTATACAGTCTCTGCCCCTGTCATAGTCCCACATTTTCCTCATATAGTGCAGGCATGAATTTCTAGCCATTGCAGGTTACAATATATCAAACTGTGATCATAGCTCTGAATATAGTTTGTCTAATACTGGGAAGCAAGAAGAAAATATTTCTGAGAAAATCCCTGGCTTATTTGAGAAAGTAAAATGAAGCTGTCTAGAGATGAAGAAAATTTGAGGTGATCAAGATAAGCCTGAATTTTTGTACACAGTCCACAGTGGTTACAAAAATATTGATATGAGACTACAATATATTCTTATGCTTTCTCAGCTGAGAAAGCAAATCATATCCTGGGCAGCATCAAAAGAAGTGTAGCCAGAGAGCTGATTTGCTCTCTCTCATGCCCTGAAGAAGCAAGCAAATAAGAATCAAATATCTTCTAGCCTTTAAGAAAACTGTTCAAAATAAGTGAAGATATGTAAATAAATGTGTTTCATAATGATTTACAGATTTGGTTGACATTTATGAGATGCTTCAACTACCCAGTGAAGGATAATACGATCAAACTTACAGCTGTGTGGTTCACCCTGTCTTTTGGGTAAGAGTGGTTGTGATTAAACCATTTTTTATAGTCTTGACAGATAGAAAAATCATCTGCATGTAAATTTCTGGTGCTATGATCATCTGTTTTATTCAGGATCTTTCCACAAAATGCCATGTTTGTCAGTTAGTCTGTCTGTTGCAAACCTGACTCATCAGGAATACCCTCTTTGAAAAACTGACATCTTCTGGTGTCAACATCTTTCAATAATTCTATATTATGGAGGATTTTATTGTGGTGGAGCAACAGCTCAATCACATAAGTGTCCAAGACAGCTGCTCATTCAGCTTCGCACAGATTTCTGAATGAGTGAAATTGGTGCCTGAAGTTTTTCTGTTTTTCCACAGCTACTACGGCTTATCTGTCTGGTTTCCTGATGTCATTAAACATCTGCAGTCAGATGAGTATGCATCCCGAGTGAAACATTTCCGCAATGAGGAGGTCTCACATTTCGTCTTCAACTTCACTCTGGAAAATCAGATTCACAGCAACGGAGAATACATCAATGACAGGTCTAAAGGTTTCCTATTATCTTGGCTTAGTTGGAATAAACAGATGCATATTTTAAATCTCATCCTAATAACCCAGTTTTTTCCATGAGGTAATGATAGATGGTTTTGTTACCTTTTAGTAAATATTTATTTCTGTTCTTAATTTCTTATGACTCATGAGCATGGGAAGAAGTGTACATGCCCTTGTGGTTCCTGTGTGAGGATCCACCATGCAAATCCAGCTTCCTTGTCTTCCTGCAAAACAGAACAAAAAGCCTGCATTAATTTTACTTCCTTTCACAGTGGGATTCAAAGGTTTTCAGATCCAACATATGCAGCATATTGTAGGGGGCTGGGCAAAGATGTACTTTCATCTGTGTTGCTGCTTCTTTTTTTATTGGTGATAGACACTTCTGTGAACAGGCTGAACATTGGGAGGTTAGGATCTTATCACAGAAAAATGAAAGCTAAACAGTACCATAGACCAATGAAAAGCATGAACAGCCCTGAAATGGGAAACACCACTCTGGCAATGCCTTCTGTGATTCTTTTAGCCAAAGGCATATATATCAAGGCTATATCTGGACTTCACAAATAACAAGATAACTTAGGGGAAAATTAAACACAGCTGGTTTAGGTATCTGGTTTCTATTAAGAAATGTACACCCCAACCATGTGAATGGTCTGCTGGAAGTAATGATAATAAGTAATTATTATTTCCATACAGAAATCCATATGTAAGTGAATTAATTTTGTTATATTGTGATGATTTAGTAGTAGTAGCAGTGCTTGAGTTTTGACATAGTTAAAGATTTATGTATTGAAGAAAAAAATAGCCACTATTTAATTTTCAACCTAGCCATAACTCCCAAGTACCACTCCTCTCCAGAATGTAGTTGTTCTCCCAAAATCAAAGAACTATCTGTAACTGAGGTTGCATCAATTGAAACAGAATATTCTTGTAAAACACTAAATCTAGCATTAATTTATGCTAAATCAGTAATTAACTCTTTCAAATATGCAAATTTAATATGCCTCTGACAGTTATTTGGGATTCACAAAACATTTTCCAGGAGGTGTGAACCCATTTGATATCCTTTCTTCATAAATGTTTCAATATCCTACTCACCCTCAATTTCACTGTTTCCTTCTTGTTCTTTCTTAATGAGAAGATCCATCAATACTTGACTTCTTAATACATTGCTTTCCTGTTGGGTTTTAATTCAAATCATTGTGACACCAATTTTAATGTAGTCACATACTTCCTGTACAAAGGTAAAAAAAAAAGTGCATCAGAAGAATGTAGAACATGTAGTCTGTCATTTTTGTTTTAACTGACTAATCTAGTCACTATATTTTCTTTGTTCTGCTCTGGAACTAGTCTACATTTTAGAATGGAAAGTGCTGTATGAAAAATGATAATGAGAACTCCAGCCTGATTTTAATCAGTCTGTCACAAATGAAAAATGATATAGTAACTAAAACTAATGGGCTGAAAACATTATTCTTCTGACCAATACAAAAAGAGAATTCATTAGGTAGTAAGTCACTTACTGTGATAAATACTACTAGCTTTCTCTTTCCTTTCTCATAAAGATGTGGTTTCAACAAATTCATTCGTGAAAGAATTTAATTCCTGCTCCTTTGTAGATAGCATTTTTTTGGTGTTCCTATTCCTACTATTACTCTTCTTATAAGAATAATACTTAGCTGGTGACACTAGGTTTGATTAGAATAATGTCGGGTCTGTGTTTGGAAGAAAAAACTGCCCTTTTTTCCACGCCTTCATGTGAAATAAAAGACATCACAAAAATAATTATGCCATTCCACATATTTGTTATGGTTGTTGATGTTAGCATAATTGTGTTATTTGGTAGAATTTTACTAAGAAAGTCTTACTCAAAAAAGCATTGTTTTAGTCTAGTGACATCGGGCTAGAAAGTTACTGTATATGTAATATAATTTGTCACTGATTTTTCTATTTATATTTTGATAAAATCTAGGTGTTAAATGAGAGCCAGTAGAAAGGAAGATGTTCAGAAATAAAAAAAAAAGCTGCTGGCAAATTGTTTATGTTTTATTTACATAGTAATTATAATTAAAATTGCATCCATAGGCACACAATTAATAAGGACATACTTACATGTCTAGCTCTGTAACTGGCAATATAATTTTTTATTCATGTTATAGCCATTTTGTGAAAACAATTTTTAAAACTGATATGTTTTGTATTTGAGCCTAAACCAGTAACCAGTGTGTTCCTCTGACAAATCCCGATCCTTTTAAAAATTCTTTATTTTCAGCTTGTTGGTATTAGCAAGTGTTTGTTTATTCCCAGTGTTACTTTCTGAAGCTTGATCTCCATATTTCCAGATGTAATGTAAAATTTCTAGCAATTGTGATTTTACATGGCTGTCTCAGGAATTTCATGACATTGGTTTTGATTGATGATTAAAGACAAGTAACAACAGAAACATTACCAAACAATTTATATTACCAGTTTGGGCCAGTAACTATGTGGAGCTATTTGTCTTACTAATTCTTCTGAACAATAGTATTCTAGAATGAGTTAATCATTAATCACATCTGCAAAATGCATCAAAGGAACCATTGTTACTGGAGTTGAGATCTTTTAGATCTAAATAGCTGCATCTGTTGCTATTTCAAAACTATGAAGGTAAATTGACAGCAATTCATTGTATTGGGCAGGTTTATTATGATGAAGTTTAAATCAGTAACCTTTGAAGATTCACTTTTTAAGAACTGTTATTTTGAAGACATTACTTCACTGAACACATACTTCAGGAACTGTACTTTCGTGAATACCACCTTCTACAACACAGGTAGGAGAAAGAGCCTCAGATGCTCATTGGTCAGTCACATGTTTTCATCTTACATTTATAATTTGTGGATTTCTAACAAGACATACAAGAAGTCCTCTTGTATAATAATAATAATAATAATAATAATAATAATAATAATAATAATAATAGGAATAATAATTTATAAAAAGCAGCTAGCTTGTTACAACAGAGAAGTGAATGGATCTCACTGCTCAAGAGATACTGCAGTCCTAATATTGACTCAGAAAATGAATTATTTATTTTATTCACATAATAAGTGATTTATTTTTCATCTTTGATTTCAACCATGTCTAAAGAGATTCAGTCTGGCGAGATGAAAATGCATTTACCGCTTTACTGGTAGCTTTAATGATTGTATTTTTATTTAGTCCAAAAGGGACTGGTTAAATACTTTGTTCACTGTGCTTTCTGTGGCAGGGCAATCTGAGTATAGGATTCAAATTACCTAGTCTATATTCATTCCCAATCGCCTAAGTATTGTGACAAAAATATGAATCCATATTTTCATATGTTTAAACAGAAGACTTCGTTTGTCTCCAGTTTAATAAAACATAACTGAAAGTAGAACATGGCCAACTAAGCTTGTTGAAAAGATGGGGCACTTCGTCCCACTTTCCTGTAACTACAGCAATTCATAACAGTAACAGACCTAGGTTTCTGAGGAAGCAATGACCTTAATGTGGAGGGAAGGTATTCTTGATTCAGGTTTATAAGGCTGACAAAAGGAATGGAAAAATAAAAGGAATATAAGGATAGTTCTCTGGAATGGTATTGGCAGAAGAAATAACTACACAGAGTAACTCATCTATGACAAGCTGAAGACCATGAGGCTTTCTCAGAAACAAAAATCAGTTTAAATTGAATTCCTCAGGAATATTTCACTTAAAGGAAGTCAAACCAAACTGACCACAATTCACAGTCTCATCAGGAAATAGTAGGCTGATAGTGAGAAATATTGAGTCATAGAAACTTGCAGGTACCTAGCGTATTTTATGCAAGACCAGCTGGTGCTGAAAGGCCTTAACCAAACACAGTCCAGCCAGGGTAAAATACAGTAATTTAGCTTCCTAATTCCAGGATTTAGTTGTCCTTTTCAAGAGCTTTGCAAATTTTTCTAGTAAGATAAAAACTATCAAAATTACCAGCAGTAACTAGTGCCTTTTTGCAAAGCTGTGGAATCTCCAACTTGTCATTAAATTTGCTTGCATTTGAAATGTTTTTAATCAAAAGTTGCACATGGAGTTCACTCTTAGCTGAAATTATTCTTTTTCTTCTTTCCACAGATCTCGAGCAGTATAAATTTGTTGACAGTGAATTGATAAATTGCACATTTTTTCACATCAGGACAGGATGCCAGATTTCTTTTGATGATGACTACAGTGCCTACTGGATCTACTTTGTTAATTTCCTGGGAACTTTGGCAGTGTTACCAGGAAATATTGTGTCTGCTCTCCTGATGGATCGAATAGGACGGTTAACGATGCTAGGTAGGGGCTTCACTTTCGTACAGGGAAAGTCAAAAATAACATGTCCCCTTTTCAAGGAATTTGGCCAGAGAAATGAAAAACATTCTTTCTGCCGATATGTCATTTATGTGTCATCATAAATACTGTTTTTAAAAACCCCCAGTTTTGAAACTCTGGGAAAAAATGGGATCTGTAGCCACCTCTACTTGCACATCCACAGATATTACAAGACCATAACCTAGGCATTTAGAGTGGGATTTTGGAGTCTGATGACCATTGGTTTATCTCTGCTCCAGCTGAAAGGAAAGAAAGATGTGCACAGGTGACTCTCAGCCAGTGGAGCAGCTTCTGGAAAGTATCAGCTGTTCTTTGTCTGTTATCTATTTTGCATAGGAACACAGTTGAAAGGTATCTCCTGTGGATTGTCTACAATGAGAAATCTCTTTTCAATTTACTTAAATAACTATATGGTAGTTCATTGCCTTTATTTTCTAGGACAATATCTCTATATAAATACATTGAAATAAATACAACTGTTTTATTATATGAACAGGTCTCGTGTAATTGCCAAAGGTGATGAACCAAGAATAGTAGGGGCAGATTTGCTCAGGCATCTTGCTTTGGTAATTCAAAGAGGCTTCCAACTTAGTACTTTGGGATATATTTTGATATGTGAGAAGTCATATTTTTTCTGTGACCTCCTTTCTTCAACATTTGTCTTTCTGTCTGGCCTTACTGATAGAAAAGGTCTCTTGGGTTTTTGACTCAAATATTTGGGTCACTTATTTAGCTACACTGTGTGCACAGAAATATTAGACAAAACAAATGTTATTCTTTAAATACAATTCCACTACATGTTTGTTTCACCTGCCTTGTTACCTAGGTGGTTCCATGGTTCTTTCTGGCATCAGCTGTTTTTTCCTTTGGTTTGGGACCAGCGAATCCATGATGATAGGTATGCTGTGCCTCTACAATGGCCTCACCATCTCAGCATGGAACTCTCTAGATGTCATTACTGTGGAACTGTATCCTACAGACAGAAGGTATGTGCAGTTGCACCTCCTCTAAACTCACTGAAACTATGTACCAGCAGAAATGGCAAATAGAAATTATTTTGTATGGTTCTTACTGAGTTAGTGGTGTTTTGAGAGGGCCAATTTAATAATTTGTCCTATAAAAAGCAAAGGGAAACAATGAGGGGTTTTGAGCAACTTAGTATGTATTTTGCATCAAATATCTCCTAATTAGGAAAATGCCATAAATGTAGTTTCATTTGAAAGCAGAAGGTTAACACCTACTCTCATTTAAAAGACACTTAATATTTCTGAAAACAATGATGGAGTATATTTGAGTTTCCTGTAGTTTAACTATATATAAGGGCAGTAGTTGGTCCAAACCAGAAATACAGCTCCATTTGTCTGTTGACTGTGAAATGATGGGAATCGTGATAAAAGTCACTGTCTGAACCACCCTGTGCTGCTAATTGGTCGGCTGTGAATTTGTATGCAGGGCCACTAGGAGTGTACACTAAGTGGGTAAAAATTATCTTGGGCACTGCTCTTGATTCTTCAGGGCTCTTGCAGGAAATCTCAGGGCAATTTTCAAATCCTGCGTTGCTGCTAGATGACATGGGTTGGGTTTTTTTCAGATACAGGGCACTTTTTAATCCTGACCTTATGTCACATAATGGACTGAAGGAAGAACTGTTGAGTCATATTCTGTTGTATTGGGAGTGCAAAAATGTAAAAGCTGTGCTATCTTGAATATACTTTAATACTTCTCCCCTCTCAAATCCCTAAAAATATTTAAGTAAAATTGCCCAGACTCCTAAAAAAGGACATTGTGTTCTTTCTCCTGTTGCAGTGGTAATTATTATGTCATTCACTGGATATTTGAAATGCAGTGAAAAATATTTCCACTTTATAAAAGAATCATGCCTTACTGGCAAGTGTAATTTTTCGGAAAGGATTTACCATGTCTTTAACGTTGTCCATGAAGAGATTTAGAAAAGTGTAGACTGGCTTCCCTGTTTTCCTTTCATTGTCATTTTAAAATTATGTGCTTCTTCAGACAAGAAATTGATGTCCACAGCTGTAATTATACCAAGTTATGATACCAGTCTACTTATGAATCTGAAGAACTGAGCTTTAATATTAAGTGCTAGTATTTTTAATACACCTCAGG
Organism: Onychostruthus taczanowskii; assembly: GCF_017590055.1. Classification (NCBI taxonomy): domain Eukaryota; kingdom Metazoa; phylum Chordata; class Aves; order Passeriformes; family Passeridae; genus Onychostruthus; species Onychostruthus taczanowskii. Next base: position 6,175,346 of record NW_024502125.1, on the reverse strand, counting down.
AAATTGCTCTTCTGGCAAGGATTCTTCCACCATCCAAATGCTATGATATAATTTTAATAAATATACTGGAGAAATGACCATCTTTTAGGTATTCCTGAATGTAACAGCCACCTATATTTTCCTAAAATGAAGTAAAGAAAAATAATTGGAAAAGTCATTGCTGGTAATGGAAAAAAAAAATCATTATTAGGAATGATAAAAAGAATGTAACTGATATTTATCTATATATACCTATACAGATGTTAAGGCATCTGTAGTTGTATTTAATGGGTTTTTTTCATAGTTTCTACTAGCTTTGGGATTATAGTAATTTCTTATTCATCTTTTCTCTATTTAAAAATATTTTATATGCAGGAATAACTGTCCAGAAACAGAAACTTAATTGAAACTGAGTTGGTTTTTACAACAAATCAGAGGAAAAGCTTGTCCCCTTGAATTATCAGTATGAAAAGGCTGAGGGGTGAATGTACCTGTGCCTGGAAAAGCATTATTGACATATGCTTTTAATGAGACTTTTTCCCAGAAGTTCTGATAGCGATGGAACCATGACTGCTAGTTTTTGCCAGCTTGGTTATGAGTAAACAACCAATTCCAGATATTTTTTTAGACTGGGGCAAAGCTACTTCTTTTGTAGAACTTTTTGAAAATTAAAGAGACTTCAGAGACTCAAATAACTTGCTTACAATAATTTTTGTCTGATATTTTTTTTTGATCCAGTCTAACTCCTGTGATCTCCATAACCAGGCACAGCTTGCCACAGTTTGCTGGGAATTTCCAGCTTCTGCAAGTAACTGTAGGGCTGAACAACCTTTCTTGGCATATGTGGGACATGAAGCTTCCTGATCTGTTTTTGCATATGAAATCCTCCATACTTAAGATGATATTCTCTTTTGCTACAAAGCAAAAGCAAACAAATTCCAGACTGAATCTGGTCCTGAAACTGGCTTCCAGATTCTCCTGTAAAGGGAATCTAAGCACAAAATCCTTGCTCACTCTCTCAGTGTTTAATACTGTTTTCTTACAGCCGCTCAGTGAAATGACCACAAATGTGCAGCAAAGGGTAGCTGGAGGTTGGGCTTAAAGATAGATGGGTGGAATGAAGCCAGTTCATGCTACCGTGCACAAGAGACTGGACTGGGTAGCCCCTCCTTTTCCTCCTCTTGGAGACCAGCCAGTTGCTGAACTGCAGGGGTTTTGCTGCTGTCGTGCAGTACAATACGAAAGGTGTTTCATAAATCGTACTTGAGGCACTTAGGGATCATATTGGCTTTTAGCCAGGTAGGAGTGTGGTGAACAGTTTGGTAATGTGCAGTCTATGTGCTACAGGGCACACATTTCATTTTATTCTTTATCAGCTATGCTTGCTTCAAAATCTTTACAGATTTGAATTCTGTATAAATTCAGACTCATCTACATATTAACATTTTAGTTTACTGATCCCAGGAATCAAGGTAACTACATAGTTTGTCCTACTTTCTTGATGAGTACTGCCAAATTTTATGCTATTTTAGGTTAGCTTTTGCTTTCACGTTCTTCATAAAACCTCAGCTGGTTTGTACAACTGCTGTAATAGACATTAGGATCGATAGATTTCAAATGGTTCTCAGGTAAATTATGAAGTAATGTTCAAATGGAAAATATTGTTACTAATGTTGGTCATAAGTTGGTTTCTGTCTTCTAGATTATACATATGAAGTAATTAATAATATTTTTATAATATTCTACCATTTTTTAAACTTTTCAATACACAAATTTTAAAAGACACTCACGATAGCTGGATATAAACTAGTGATTTCCAACAAGCAAGTAAATTAATACAACTCAAGAATGTAAAGAAGTTTTATTTTTTTTCTTTTCTCTTCTCTTGTCCTTTACCTTATATTCTTAATGGACTCTGCTGTCCATCAGGAGAGGAAATCTGTAGGCTGGAGTGTGTGACGTCAAAAATTCCAGTCACTGAGCATTTTGGAAGGAGGAATGGGTTGAAAGTGTAGCTTCAATACAGCTATAGGTGCCTAGCACTCCAACAATATAAACCTGAAGATGCTAAGCTGAGCACGTAGAAAATATGAAATGCATGCTTAAAGACCATTTTGTTAGCTTTATATGACTTGCTTGCATCATATGCAAATTCTACAACAGGAGTAGGGATTTTATCCTTTCTTCTGACAGCACTTGATTCTTTTAACCATTAAACTGTTTTCCCATGTTGCAGTCCCCAGTGTATCTTCTAACTCCTCTATCAGATGAGGGAAACTAAATTTTCTTCACTACATCTATATTTTACCCTCAAGCCCTCTTTGTTCTCTGCATTGGCAGAGTGGTGAGGAAAAAAAATATTGTGTGATGAGGTAATTACAGCTTGCGTTGTAATGTGTGCCCAAGGGGCCTGCAATAACACTGCACAGTTCCTCAGTTCTGCCTGTAATATAAATATGGATGGAAGAAAGCTTAAGTTCTCTGAAGAAGGAACTTTAAGATATCTTTATTACTTTAAAAAGCAATTTTTACTTTCACATAAGTGGTAAGTGTCTTCTTGTGGACTTGGGAAGCACCAGCATTATAAGCCAAGATTCTCATCAGGAAGATGATACAACAAATAACTAGAACCTAAATAGAAAGTCAAATATAAATAGATCATCTCCCACATAGAGAATAAATCAGACTGCATCAGATAGCCAGCAATTCATCATTTTTCTATGGCTGCCATAGATCTGGGTTTGAATCTTGTCCAAGAATACTTAGAATTCAAGGTGAGCTACAAAATTAAGTCATCCTGTTTTGCCTTTATTAATGCCTCTGAAAAAAGTTTGTAAGGGTTTGGCCATAATTAAGAAATAAGTCTATCTTCAGTTCATGATTTTTAATTTTTTAACATCTTCTTGAACCCTTAGGATCAATGCCCACAGTAATAAATATTATTCTCACAGTATCTCCAAGTTTGTATTGGTGTGGATGTCAGAAGAGAAACTTTCTATTCTTTTGAGTCATAATAGCAGTAATTGACTTACAGTAGCTTTCCTGACAGCTATTTTCTACTCTCATCCGGTGGATATAGTTCAACTGCATTTTGCTGAAATTTTAAAGTTTTTAAGGCATGACCTGCCACACCTATACCTTTTGCACTAGTCCAAGGAAGGAAGGCAAATTCTACCGTTTTACTTGCACACTAAGCACTATAAATGATCAAGCCATGAACTACATGATATGTAGTTCTGTACTAACTTTTTAAGAGAATATAAAAATATCTGACATAGAAAATTGTCCATAGAACATTTGGATACTCTGTTTTAATGCTTTACATATTATTAATCCTAACAACATTTTGTTGTAACTTGCTGTTTTTGTGAATTGCTCTGGCAAGAAAGATAACAAATATTTGTGCTACACATTTATTAGCACTCTGCCACAGGACAATGAAGTTTTTACATATTTTATCAGCAGTGGAAAAGTGGATCTGAAGTATTTTATGTAGGAATACAAGCACCTGGTCTAAGAAGGAACATATGTGGCAATCAGGAAACAAGCTCTTTTAGTCTAAAGGCTTGGATAATCCCTCTATTTTTAACTGTTTGGACTCTTGCCATTTTTATGTGGACCTTGGATGAAAGGAAGCTAAGCATTTTTCTTTGTCACTGCTTTCTCAACAGCAAAAGTAAAATACATTGGGGAAAATTCCTTTTCAGTAACATCGAGCTTTCTCTTCATGCTGACATTTTTATAAAAGACATTAGTATTTTTCTCCTATCAACACTAAATTCTGTATCTGGGGGGGTTTTTAAGACAATCCTAAATTGATTATCCAGCATTGTCTTAGTGATATGCCTGAAATACTTAAGTGAACTCTCTTGCTGGACAAAGGATTCTTGCTACGTATGACTGGTCTCCCTTGACCAGTAATGAGGATTACTCATGAAGTCAACATGACATTTTTCTGCAAAAGGTTGCCCAATAATTGATCAACACTAAAAAAATGGGTGTATATATAGTATAGAATATGGTCCTATTCCCTTAGAATTTTTCACTTAATTTGTTCATCATGCTAAGATGATACATCACATAATTTTAATAATTTGCTGACACTCTTGCACTTTCCTCAAACACTGTAACAGAGACTGTACTAATGCTGCAAGAGACTATAGTTATACATGTGTGATTTGCAGCATATTTATTTCCAGCATATTTATTTCCAGGATTTTTATTTCCCTGGATTCAGGAGAATTAATTATAAAAGCATGAATAAATACAGATTTTAAAGAGTTTGAATCACAAACTGCTCTAAGAAGGATGTTTTAAAAAAGCAAGCAGTCTGACTTTGCTATCCCTGGAGCTCCATAATGGTTTGACACTTTGTTCTGACTGTAAGTACAAACACATTCAAACACAGTATTAAAATTGAAGGGTGTGAAGATATAAGATCAAACAGTGCTTTTCAGGTACAGGTCATAACAACAATTTACTTAAGCCTGTTAAAATCTTATTGTTCATGCCAATTATGTGCTTATTTTAGGCAAAAGGACATGCCTGAAATCTGCTTAAAGATTAAAAGATTGAACTTCTTCTGGGTTGTTCATTTTTTAATTATCAGGACAGCTAAGGGCAATAAAATTAGCTTACTTTTTCTTACTTTTATTTGTTTATATTTTGATAACACTAATGGGATTAGACTAATAAAAACCCCTTACAATAAGCAAAATTCTGTAAGTCCATTTTACAAACAGAACTGGTTTTTAGGTGCAAAAAAATTACCTTAATTTTGTTCAGGCAGAAGAGATATTGTATGTATTACAAAATTACTTTAGAACCTGATATAGTAACGGTAGATATATAATCAATAATAGATCTAAAGAACAGTGGCATCTGTAGAAATCAGAACATGAAAAGAAATGGTTCAAATTGCTCAGAAAATTGTATTCAGACCACTGTCATAACTAGTTGATATAAGCAGCCAACATCTGTGTAACAGCTTACCTTTCTTTTTAAGGTAGTATAAAACAACACTAAACATAACATCCCCATATGTTTCATGCTATTGTTTTTCCAAAGATTACGTGCCTGTATCTATCTGATCTTTTTTTTTAGCTGGATCTGTGTATTCTTTGAGGAGTTCTGGTATCTCTGAATATACTGAGGCTGTTGATGACTAGGCATCTAGTTTCTCTATGTTTGTTTTTTTTCTGTTACTGTTACGTGGAGTTAAGTTTGATTTTACATCAGCATTGACAACCAAGAAAATCATATTTATGTGCAGATTCTGATCACAACCAGTCACCACCATAACTTTAGAAGTACTTTTTGTGCATAAATGAGGCTGACATTAGAACCATTCTGCTCTTTTCCTTTCCTTCTTCCCTTGAGTTCTTCAGAATAGCTGCAATCTCTTGTTATCCTATCACATAAACTTGGTTTTCCAGTCCAGCTGTGCTGTCTTTAACCTCTTTCCACCTGCTTGCAATACAGTCTATTTTAATAAAGCCCTTTCCTCAAGAATCTTCTGCCTACCTGCATGCTTTGTGCAGCTCTTCAGAAGGACCTTGCAGGCTGGAGATACGGGCAAAGAAGAGCCATCTGAAATGCAACAAAGGCAAATGCAGGGTCCTGCATCTCAGGAAGAATAATCAGTACAGGCTGGGGCAGACCTGCTGGTCTAAAATGACCCTGTTTGAGCTTTGAGGTTGGACCAGGTGACTCAGTGTGGCCCCTTTCAACCTTACCTACTCTGGTTTTTTGAACCTTACAAGATCTGTCAGTCTGGGTCTCCTTCCTTCTCAGTAGCTGCAACCCATCCTGGGTCATATTCCTCCAGATATGTTGGACTTGGAGCACAAATGTTTCCATGCTAGACATTTGCTTGTATTCTCTTAGGCTATGGAAATTGACCCCAGTAGGATGCTCTTCTCTTCCCCCTTCAGTGTAGCTCATGCTCCTCCTTCAGACCCATTCCTCCAAAGGTCGTGCTTAGGATGGACATGCTTTAACTTGCTCATTTCTCCTCTGAAAGTGGTATTTTCAAGGAGCTGCTGCAAATGTTTCTCTGTCAGAAATTTCCAAACACAACACTTCCCCAAGTTTCCTCATCTGCTGCTGTCAGCAATGTGCTCTCTGCAGCCCTCAGGGGTCCTGGCTGCTGGAGGGCAGAACCTGTCATTTTCAAAATTGTTATGGCCAAGATGTGCATGTTTAGGTTTCCTTAGCACTATGGATTTTGTAAAAGTACTGCAGGTTCAATCAAATATATATAAAACAAGTAAATAAGGACTTTGAACATGTAAGAGACATATCTAGGTCTCTTCTACTTGTTTTTTCCCACAGATTTTTTTGATAGTTTCTACTCTGCTGTAGAAATGACCTGTCTCTTTTTCTTTAGATACTGCCAATACTTAGTGTCATGCTCTGTCTGGATGGGTGCCATGCTTTACACAAAGAGGAATTGTGCTTACTTCAGACAAACCAGTAATTTCTTTGCTAAATATCAGACATTTCAGAGATTAAAATACTGCTGGGGGGTGCAAGAGGCATATTGCCAAACTAATAATGCATAAATATATAATCACCCAGTAAAAAAAAAAAAAAAAGTAATTTGTGTTTTGTCCCAGATTCACAAAGCTGATACTAGAACACTATGAGGTCTTCTGAATTTACTTTTATAACATTTTATGTAAGGGAACTGACTTTGGTCTGCAACAATGGAAAATAAATATTTAATGTAATGGAAATAAAAACTGTTTGAAGGTGCATTAATTAGTATGTTACATGTCTTAATTCTGTTCTGCAGACATTCTTTTAAATTATTTAAGAATTCGAAAGGAAAGGCACCATTATTTAAAAATGGCGCATTCTGAATCTTGTTCAGATTGTGGAGTTGACTTTGTGGGTTAACTAGGATTATGCTTCTTAGAGCCAACCACAGTATTTTAGAAATGTACAAGAAGGATTTAGACGTAGTAATCATTCTTTTGATGAAGGGTCCTCAAATATACCAGGACTGGTATTATTCTAAAGCACAGTATCCCAGACAGGGAATGGACAGTGCTGAATGCCCCTATATCCTGGTCACCTCTCCTAGACCAAAGCTTTTACTACTCCCCTAGCAAACAGCTTGGAAGCATGACACCAAAAGGTCTAACTGATCTACACTATTGAGATACAGGTTTGCCAAAGAGCAGAGGAGGTGAACTCTGACACTCTGGGCTGTGGCGAGGTCAATCAGTTGCTTCAGACAGAGGATCTCTCATGCCTTGATGTAATTGTTTGCAGTTTTCAAAATCAAAAATCTGTTCTGCAAAGAGCATTGAGAACATCCTTGCTCTTAGCTGGGGTCAAGTGTTCTTACTTCTTACTGTTGATTCTCTTGGCTCCTTTTTAGTAGCTTCAGTAGAAGCTTTTCAAACTTCCCCAGGATTTCAGTCTAGATCTGAGCATAAGAGCTCTTCCTTTCTCACACAGATGCTTCAGTAGAATAATTAGAGCCTTTAAAGTCACTTCGATCACTAGCATTTCTCTTAATTCTTATTGTATAGACCAGGGCTTTTAATCGCGATGCAAGCAAGAAATATTTTGTTCTGAAAATCAGAACTCTCTTCTTGAAATTCTAAGAGAGCTGAGAAATGTTACAGATTCTACCACTATACAGATATCTTTGTTAGGAAACTTTTGGTAGGGCAAGCTTATTCCTGCATCAATGAATCATACAGTCATGTCAAAACACAATTTAAATAATGGCAGTTTGCGTAAGATATATATGCAAGAGTACAAAATAATAAAAATACTTCAGATGACTAAAATTACATCGCTGTAATGCAAGACTCCACCTGACTTACCGGTGTCATACTTTCTGTTGGCAGTCTATTTCCTTTTCCTTTTGTCCAAAGTTTCTCAGTTATCTCTTTCACCCAACAGATTTTTATATAACCTATCTTCTTTACCTCTAAGAGATGAACATTCATTAATATTGGAAGCCTCATAAGCCTTTGAAAAAGCACTGTTTTGACATGTGTACCACATGTAAGAAACTCAATTTTAGTTCAGTACCCTAAGACGATCATCTTTTAATTCTGATTAAGAATCATCACACAGATGACAAAGCAGTTCTCCTTTGGGAGCTACTTGACGTGTCTGCTCTCCTAATCTAGCCACTTAAGTCTTCCTGAATTTCCATTTGCAAGTCCCATTATCAACTCTAGAGGTGCAAACTCACCTGTTCAGTCATTAATTTCATTTTGATCCCTGAGGCAGAAAAATTAATTGCCTCATGAAATACTGTAGCAGCTGAGCTTTAATTTCTCATTTTAAATAAGAGCACAGAATATAAGCACAAAATCTTTATTGGCATAAATTTTGTATAAGCTATTGGGACTCTACTGATTTATTCTCACTGGGGATGTGCCTCAAAGGTGTTACTCTTTCACCTGTATTTTAACTTTCTTCTGTTTTCTCTTCTAGGGCAACAGGCTTTGGCTTTCTGAATGCACTATGCAAAGCTGCAGCTGTACTCGGAAACCTAATATTCGGTTCCCTTGTTGGTATCACCAAAGCAATCCCTATTCTCCTTGCTTCTACTGTGCTAGTATGTGGAGGTCTGGTAGGACTTCGGCTTCCTGATACAAGAACCCAGGTGTTGATGTAACTGGAAAAAAAATTCACTATTTCCTTCTTTGTACAAATGTCATTCTCCTGACTGATGGTGCAAAGGCTTCAGATTCACAACACACAGTAGAGTGCTCAAATGTCAGAAATCAAACTCAAAAGATACTTTGGAGTAACAGAGATTTAGCAACCTCTGTATGAAAGTTTTAAATTTCACTTTTGTTTGCTTGCATATTTTGTTATTCAAACCCATTTCACCTTGAAGTGCAAAGCTACCTCTTAAAACAGTTTTGGTGACATATCCAGGAAAGTAAAAACCATACTGATAATTAGATATTTAAAGTGCAAGCAGTCAGATTATTTAAAAAACCCATGCTAAATTTGGCCATGGCATTGTGAGCTTTAGTAAAAGTACAGACGTGCAAGTCAATTACTTAGCAGTATTGGTGCAGGGAATGTTATTGTATCAGTGCATGCAACATTTGTCAGGAAACTCAACTGATTGCATCAGCACTGGGAACAGTGACCTTCTGCAGCTGTGCTTAGGTGATAAAAACTCGTGGCAATGACTCTTCCTTGGGAAACGTTTTTAGACAGATTCAATCTAAGCAAAGATTACCAACTACACCCCATTCTAACTGAGGAGAAGGCAACAGCTACTGCAGGGAATTTAAAAGTCCATATAGGTATGCAGCAGAGAGAATAACAAAATTGACATTCGTCACTTTTTGCTGCTGATGCTCCAGAAAAATAAAAAACAAGAAAAACAAGAAAACTCTTTATTCTCATTTGTGGCATCTGGATTTTTTTTCCATTTAAAACAGTGAATTTGTCTTATTCCATGAATGAATGAATGCAAATAGTTTTGCTGTTGTTAGTAAGAGTAAAGGAAGAATCAGGCCATTGAACTATAAGAATTATACTTTCAGAGGTTTATTTGGAATTTATATATGTAAAGACCTTAATTCTTTTCATAGTTTCTACACTTCTTAATATAACCGTTTTCTCAGCTAATTTTTAATAGTTCCAGAAATGTCTGACCACTTAATATTTTCAAATGTTTCTTTGAAAAGCCACTAAGAAATAAGCCATGGCAAGGCTGCAGGGAATAGTAATGTTTTTATTAGACCAAGTGCATAGATGGAAAGCAAATGGTAGTAAATACATTCCTTCTATGCTGTGGACTGTTCGGATTACTGGAAAATTCCCCATCAGTCCTAATGCTATGCAAAAAGTTATGGGATTTCTTTAAAATATCAGCATTACAAATTTAATACAGATACATTTATAAAATCATCAAAGAAAAGAGGCAGATCATCTGATGACAAAAACTTGAATTGCTTTCAGTGGAGCTAAGACAACTTTTCTGATTAACTATCTGCAGTTTCAAGTGTGAAATAACAAATTTGCTATAAACATATGGAAAACTTTATTCAGTATTTTTTTGTAATTATGTCTGACAGCATTTATTAGGTAGATGAATCATTACCAAGCAACCAAGCTTTCAAATAAGGTCATCATATTGTAAGCTAGACCTTTTTTTAATTTATTTTTCTCTTGCTTTTAGATGTGAACTTGGATTTAGGTAGTAATATGTGACACTGCAGTCTTCATCAGTCATCATCTTTGCCATATTAAAAGAACCAGTAAAGGTCTATGTAAGAAGACCATTCAACATATTTATAGTTCATTGTTTAATCTACTGATTCTAGAAGTTACATTTTCAGTTACTAAAAATGCCTCTGCTACACATTGTAGCACAAAAAATGTTAGCCCAAGATGCTCTTTTCTGCTATTAAATTAGAAAAATTGGCAGAATTTAAAAAGCTTGAGTATGAAAAATTAAGGGGCATTATTTTGATGTTGGTAATTAAAAAAATATTAGTGAGTGTGTTTATTTTGGAGTGTTAAGATGAAGATATTTGAGATTAAATATTTTATGTTTGAATCTGACTTAAACATGTCTCTTAAATTTCTAAACTATGCTAATAAATGATGAAGATCTATTTTTCACTAAGGTCTAGAAAAACTACTGGCCTTAGTTTTGCACTAGTGGCCTTTTTTCCAAAAATAGCCTTAATATTATTTTAAGGCTATTTTCTACAATTAATATTATATTTGAGCCCTTTTTATCTGTGCAATTCATTAGTAGCACATGTTCAACTCCTTGCACATACTGCACAAGTTATTTTGAAATCTGAAGCCTCTGTACATACTTGGAGTAAACACCAACAACAATGGTAAAATATTGCTTTGTGTTGCTATGCACTGTCCTCTTGCAGTAGTATATTCTGTCCATCTCTGCATGTAATTCCCATAACACTCAGATGCAGCACTTCATACCTTCTGACCAGCTTGAAGGAAATGGGTCACAGAAAAATAATACTCAGCTTTTGAGGGCTATGATTCAAGTTTAGCACTCTAAAATCTCATGACATGTATGTTGATTTCAGTGTTGGTCTTATCATAAATCCTGACTACATCATAGGTCTGTGATTAAGTCTGGATTAAATGAAATGTAGCAACAACAGGAATTAGCAGAGATTTTTAAAAATGGACTCTGTATGGTCCAGAATTATAATGTTCTAAGGTAGAAAAAAGAAAAAAGAATAGTGGATAGGAATTGGGAGAATAAGCAAATGAAACAAATCAACAAAGAAAAAAACCAAGAACAATTCCAACATATGAAACAAAACCTAAAGTTAGAATTTTCTCAGATGGCAAGCTAGCTGGCTCAACACATTTGAGCTAGCGTGCAAGCCAACAACAAAGTTGTTTGAATATTCAATCGTTTTTGTTTGAGCATAGTAAAGCTTTAGCTCATAAAGACAAAAAAGTGAATGCAATTTCACGCTATAAATAACTTTGTGAGATAGGTGAAATCCACAGACTGGAACAGAAATCTATGGAGATCTGCACACAAATGTTACTCACATTATAAGCAAAAGTAATTTGACTGGTCTTCAGCAATCTTTTCTTGCAGTCTCCAAAACAATCACAGGTAATAAATATTGAACAGAAGGATGTGTACTTTCTTTCTATGCCTATTTGCTTATATGTCACACAAAGAATCACTTAGTGGCATGGCTAATACACCAGACAGAAGCAAACTTGATATTATTTGTGTATTACAGTTATAAGACCTATGAAATCAAAACTGCTTCTTTGTGTATTTTGGTCACAAAACTGACTGACTGCCAGCTAGAAATCCCTGTCAGCCTATATCCCTGAAGGAGGATATAACATCTAGGAATTTTCTGTGCAGCTGAAAAGTTCATCCCAACAGCAGCAATGACAAAAAGCACAATGACCCCTGCAAACACGTGACTCACAGCATTTAGAATGCTGTTAACCATAAGAGTCAAATATTTTGAAATTTGGAAACTGTCCATGAAGGAGATGACATGTTTTCATTTTTGGCAAAGAAATTTTATTTGAATTAGTTTTACTCCTTACAGGTTGTCTAATAGTAGAACTTGACTTAGCAGACTCTAATTTCTTGAAAGCATCTTATTCATCATGTTAGTACTCTTTAACCAGCCTGGTTATGTCCATGCTAGCACCCTGCTGCTTGGAAGCATTCGCTGCAACATTTGGCAATCCCTGCCTTGGTTGTTGAGTACAGGCTCCTAGAAAGGGAAGTAGGAAGAGGTGTTCAGGGTGCAGCACTCAACAGGATTGGTAATTACAGGTTTCCTACTGGGAACCTTCTTCCTCTCAGCTTGATTTTAACCAGTTCCCTTACAGAGTCGTGTACTACAAAAGCTGGACTGATGAAAAAGTTAGCCCTCCTTCCTGATGGTTCCAGTAGTCTACTCCTCCTTTATCACAGGAATACGGGTCAAAGTTAAGATTGCTAACATAAACTCTGCTTGCTTTCTCTTCCTGCCATTCCATTCATTCCATCCCAAACTACTTTTCTTGCTAGGGGACCAGCCTCAAAGAAAATTAAAACTTTCTCACCTGCTTCTGACTTCCCAGTAACGTTCAGTAGGAAGTTTTGTTACATATCTTTTGCATTTTGGTTATAACTTTTAAAAAAATATGTAAAACAGCCTTAGAAGTCCTTCTGTATGTGAATCTCACCTTTTGAGACAGCCAGACTCAACATTTACTTGCCTATTGAGAAGGCTGACCTAATACAAGGAGAGGTGTCCTCTCAGAATAGCCCCTGTTGACCTCCTGATTTGAGGGAATCTTCTTGCCTGTGCACCTAGCTCAGCTCCATTCGGAGGAAATTATATTCTGTATTCTTTTTGTCTTCTTTCTACCACTGTGGATCCTTATCTTTGTGTAACTGCTCTTGAGGCACAATGGTGGATACCAATTCTCAGCAAAGTAATATAGTCCTCAGTCCCTCATATGGACAACCTCTGTGTGCTAGGCTTTAGTTCTCTTCTCCATTCTGAGTTTTAAATTAATCTTCATTAGTCAGAGAAAGATGTTTACATCCACTCGCACCTCTTTACCTAAACAAGATGATATCATGCTAATACAACCTACAAGCCATGTTTCCTGTTTAATAGCCTGGAAATGCAATTGAAATTTCAATCACCACATTAAAAAATGAATCTTTGCACTCAGGGGGTCAAAGACACAAGAAGTAAAAACAGAAATGCTCCACTTCCTCTGCTGTTTTGAAAGAAAACACATGTTCAGTAATCATATTCCAGAAGAAAACACATATGAGAGGCTGCTTTTCTATATTTCCTGCCTTCTTGTCCATTAAACTGACTGTAAAATATTACGTATTTGCCTGCATTAGTACTTTCAAATGCTGCTAGTTGAGAAAACACAGCATGAAAATACAGACTTTTGCTTGTACTTTCAAGGTAATACATGGTTCAGGCAATGATGTGGAATTAGAAGAGACATGTTAGCCAGAAAATTTTGAACTCAGTTCAAAACATGAATTAAATGGAAATCATCAACATATAATGCTACTTGCAGATCTCACTTACCTTCATTTAACCTCACATAGTCTACAACCAGTCCATGTGCTGCTATCAGCTTCATTTGCTTTCTAATAATTTCAACAAGTGCTGCAAAATGTAATGAGATTCACTATCATTAACTGCTCTTTCTTTTTTCTTTTTTTTATTTCTTTTTTTTTTTTTTTGATAGAAGTTGATTTCCTATTTCTTCCTGCAAAGGAAGAACCCTTCAATATTTAGTCCCACTCTAGCTGTATAGTATTGTTATATAGAAAAACAGAAAAAAAAAAAAGTTGAGCCTGATTTATTTACTTTTCTTATTAAAGCTTTTTTAAAAATTATGTGCAAAGATGCTGGCCTATAATATGGAGTTCTGGGTCTTTGAATACATCCTGTGGAACTCAAAATGAACAAAGCAGTAATTTTCAGCAGTGTCCTCCCACAACATACACATGAGTTACATTTAATGGGACCAAAACACTTAGGGAAAAGTACAGTGTTTTCTAGGGTAAACAATCTATTCTCTTTGACAAAGGTCTAGAACATGTTTCTTGCTTGTACAGTCTGATAACCAAAGATTGGAGATTACTTAACAACAGGAGCATTTGGGTGAGGATGACCTGACATGAAAGTATTGTTCTTTCCACCCAGGGTACTCACGAATATACATTTTAATGACACATAACCAAAATGATTTGTAGAGACCTTGCCCCTACTCTGGCCATCAACACATTTGAGTTGTAGCCAGACATACCAGCCCACGAGCGAGAGAGAAAGTGAGAGACAAAAAGAGCTGGCAGGCACTTTCAGCACTCTCTCCACAGCTAACCACCTAAGTTCATTTCTCTTGGATCCTAAGGATCTGGTTTTCAGTTTAGCTTTCTACTTTCTAATTTTGGACATCTACCACTTGCCATTCAGTTTTCACAAGCAATCACGACCAAGCAAGCTGAAGCTGCTTTAATGCTAAAGGACAGCACTCACAGCTCATTGCAAGTAGAGTACTCTGCAAGAGTCCAGTATCATATGTGTTGTTCCGGTTTCATTTGTTGTCAAGCACTAGAGTTGTCAGCTAGCACTTCTCCTGTACGATTCTGCATGTTTTCTTATCTATGTCATGTCTTCTGTCCTCTTAATGTCTGCCTTGTATGATCATATGTATGCCCATCCTCCACTAGCTATGTGACAAAAATATTTTGTGAATCTTACATGGGTCTGTCTTACCTTAAAAAGAAGAGGGTTGGGAAAAATAATGAAGCGGAATCAAATTAAATTAAAACAATGAAGAGTAATAGCTCAAGAAATAGGCTTCAATTATTTTTATTTTTTCAGATGTTTTCTTCAAATCCTAGCTTGAAGCTATACAATATTGTATATTGTAAAGAAATAGTACACAGTTAGAAGTGAACACATATGTGGCTGAGTATACAAACATATGGACACACTCACCTCTATAACACAGATGAATATTAAACTTACAAACCATGTTCTCATTTCTTTCTCTGTGACAGTGTTACTTTCTTCGTTGTGCATTATGCTTTGAAAACAAATAACATCCTGTTCCATTCCTTGTGCAGAAACCTTTACTTACGTATGTGCAAAATTGTTGGGATGCCAAGAGTCATCTCAGCTGGCCATTAGCTTCCAGTCATTGGAGGCATAAAGTGGTCTGAAAAATGAGCTTTGACTTAGCTGTTGCCTTTCCCGTCTGCCCAACCCACCCTCCTGCCCCATCACACTGTGCCAAACAGCAAAACAGCACATCATGCAAAGGCACTGGTGTTCCAGTGACTCGGAGACTCAGCACTCTCAGATACATAAACTCCTAAAAGCTATGAATTTTGTCTTATTCAACCAAAAGGCCTTCAAAATGGTCCATGGGGATATCAACATGCTAATTTCTGTGTAATGTATGAGAAAATGTCTGTGATTTTCTGTATTGTATGTTTTTCATTGTTTCTGCATATATGGCTGCTGTTGTTCTAGTGATGTGGTTAAAGAATTATCTGCTATTGTTCTTATCAGCAATTTTTGACCAGCTTGAAACAGAGCCATTGCCAGGGTGTTTTTCAATTAATGATTAACACCCATGAAGATCTTCTACAGTAATTAGTGCCATACAAAGTCATGGATACTATAAATGAAGCCAATCCAGGGTGAAAATAGCACCACATACCCACAGACCAGTGACAGTGGAAAGAGCTCTTCCAAAAGCTCTGGCATCTGCTACATTTCTTCTTTGTTCTTTTCAGGATGTTCACTCTCTGCAGTATTCTTCCTCTGGTAGGGGACATGCACTCATTCTACAGAAGTAAGAAAGCAGAAGAAAGGGCATATTCCTTTCACAGGAAAGAATGTATGCTTGCTATAGGAAAGCCAGCTCTACAATAAGATTAAAACAAACAAACCAACCAACCCAAGCAGTTTGCTATTCTTTTTTATCCCCATGTCTCTTATGAGTTGATAAACTAAATACCAGTGCTTATGAAACCTTTGGGACAAGGCTAAGAAAGCGTAGCAAAGCTTACATGATAGTTCTTTTGGAAAGGAGGAGACCTTTCCAAGGGGTAAACATCGGCAACTAATGAAACCATAGCATATTGTTTCTAATTATGATCACAAATAGGCAGTTTTAAGTAGAAAATTGTCATTCAAATCTACAGCAGCAGTAGATCGAACTACCTTTTATATGGAAATGTGTAAACATAGATTAAAATCAAAGGCTTGGAAGGAAAAGGAGAATATTTGAAGAGATACTTAAACACAACCTCCCATCATCTCCTTTGGACAAACCTTTAAGTGCTTTCCTGTTCCTTCCTGCTACCAATCGTCCTAATAATGTGACTGATTCCTTTAGTGCCTCACTAATGAAATGAAAGGCTAATATGACATTTGCAACAAAAATTGAGAGCAGGCATGAAATTAGCAGTGTAGGAAAGCTAGCTCATTTATAAGAATTTTAAAAATGCCCCAAGCTGCTAGTGTCTGCCTGCATTTATTGTCCTCCAAGTGGTTTAGGATCCTACAAAGTGTTACATGTCACAAGTTTCGTATGTGTAATCTGATCCCTGTTAAAATTAGTGAAGCAATTTTTTAGGGTCAGGAGCTTTGCCTTTCAAAAATATGAGGTATGTGACTGTGTATACCGCCATGCTGGTATTGCTATTGTGAGAGAAATGGTTTTTTCAGCCCTTTTTTAGGATGAATAATTTTAGCTTGGTTTTTCCTATGAATGTAGTGCTTCACAAACATTAAAAGAATTTCAATACCAATGCTACAAGCTAAGTGAATCAACTGGCAACTTCTTTTAATAATTTTCTACAGAATACTCTATTTAAAATCCCAATTAAACTTTAAATAAATGCTGTTTTACCTTCAGCTGTACAACATTGTGACAACTAAATTGTATCTCATGCTTGGCCGAAAATATATGTAGGAATATACTGTATAAAATTAGATTTTTTTTTAAGTGGGCAGTTTCCATTGCAGTGTAATGACATATATGCAGAAGCCAGGTATCAAGGGTGAGGTACAGAAAGTAGAGCTCTTGATCTTCACTGCAACTTATTGCTATTGTAAGGGTATTGATTTCCTTAAAACCTTGTTCATTTTTTGCTTTCATTGCAATTTATTGGCATTGTTAGGTTACTGATCTTCTTAAAAACCTGTTAGTATTTTCCAATGCTAAGCAACAGAAGGAAAACATGTATTCTTTCCTAGTTTTTTGCAGTTATTTTCTGTTCCCAGTTTCTGCTTCTAAACTTCCATTCAAATTTCCAATTGCTCTGGCTGTACCATTTTTTCAAACAGTCTTCAGTGTATAAACACACAGGTATGTCAGTGGCCACATGTTGTCAAGAAAATCTCCATTTCTCAATGCAAGGTAACATGTACATATTGTATATACGGGTAACAAGCTACTTTAAAGTTGAATTGCCATTTGAACATGGCAATTTGACTTCAGATCTGCATCAAGATCTTGGCAATGGTCCTGACCTCTCTGTTCCTTTCTTTCTTTGTTTCCTTTACTGCTGTTTGTGCCTGGAAAGCAGGTTACAGTCATCACTATTGTATATATGTGTTTGCATGTGTGTGCCTTGATAAATTCTCTCTTTTGGAGTTCGGAATTTTTCATTTCAAATCCAGCTGGTACAATTGTGAACTCATCTTTTCAGTATCCTCATCTGTGTCAGATTGCCAGCTTCCAAAATGTTTGACCAAGTGTTTTGATTAAGTCCTATGAGGAAAGCTGTCTGTATATTTGTGAAAGGGCATGCTCTGTGTAGGATGACCGTGTACAGTATAAATCTATAAAATGTGGAAGTGTTTATAAGTTTATCTGCAAAATATTTATCATCTGTGTAACAAATGCAAAGTTATTTAGTGTACATCAGATTAATAAATGGGGATGATTTTTTGCTCTGCTATATTAAAATAAAGATATGTTCTCTGCAATGAATACATACCAGGTGTGATGATAGCCAGAATATTTTTATTATTATCCACAAGATACTACACTACCCACTATAGAAAAAAATAGTTTTTTAACCTTAATTGTTCTTTTACAATGGTTCTCTATGTATCTCATCTTTAGTGCCTGTAGTAGAAGTTGAACATATAGTAAAAGTAAACATGGAACAAGTTAATAAAGTTAAATGAGTTTAACTTGTGAAAAAAAGAGAGAGTAAAAGTTACTATGGTTGTAAGAGGCAAAGTTCTTTAGTTAATCATCTGGGATTCATATTTTTATTGTACATAACTACACAAAATAGACACCTAGCCTTTCAGTATATAACTGCCTTTTGTTATCAACAAAAGGGTCTAGTCTAACTCAATGTAAAAAACATACTGCTGCAAAGTATAATGATCCATGAATCTGAAAGGCCAATGGAAATTTGTACAATAAACAATGGTTCCATAAGAACTTGCTATTCACAGGGAAAAACCCACCACCAACAACAAGGCCAAACAATTTCATACTAACAAAAAACCCTCCCGAACCACCATAAACACAAAAAATCCCACCCCAGAAACCACCAAAACTGAAGCAGAAGTGCAAGAATATTAAGTTCATTGCATTTGTGCTTTTTGGACATCCAAAAAGCATCAACAGATCAAATGTGGTAGCTTTAAAATAACAAAAATATGCTGAGTTATTTATATTCTAACATTTCCATGGCTAAATTGGAAACACATTTCCAAATATAGGTTATTTTAAACAGATGATGGGCTAAACAAAACACATGAGTCTCTTCATCTGTGTCACCAACAGGGAAAACTTAAGCTACATGTGAATCGAAACTTTTTCAGCTCAAGCAAGAGTACTGTCTGCAAAACCCAATTACAAAGGCTATGCATGATTTTGTTTTTGTCCTTTAGCAACTAGGTTGTTTTGTGGTACAGTATAGAAAATGTCATTCTGTATTTATTAAGTACCACCAACAGAAGTACTATTTCATGTTTTTAGTCTCCTTAGATGTACGTCCTCATCTACCTGCATTTGAAGCGTACACTTCATTCTCTAGTGGAGATTTGCCTTCTAGTCTCATTCTGGGAAGAAACACTACTCTTATTTTCTGCAGTTTTCTGCAGATATTCTTCACAGCTACCTCTCAGAACATCACATGCTCTCTAGAAAACCTTCAGTAGCTAGGAATCTTGTGTTGGACAGCATCTCTTGTGTTGGAGGACATCAGGACATCACCCTGCAAAGAAGGATACTTCAACTGTAGGACAGCATTCCTCCAAATGAATTTTGGAAGCATATATATATTATATGTATATATGTATAGTCCTGGCTGACAAAGCTATGCTGTCAAAATGGTGATACTTACTTCAGAACACTCTGTTTGTGTGTCTCCATTTACATATTTTTTGAGATGAGAGCATAGAGACGGATGCAAATGGTAAGTGGGGGAGGCATTTTGTGGTATATAGCACAGTATATCCCTGAGAACAAATGTTAAAATAGATTCCATGAATTCTCCATATGCCTTGCTTTCCACTAGGATGCCAGCTAGGCTGTGATTTGTATTTAACACATAGCAATTGCAAAGTCACACAGGCTATATATTATATGAAATCAGTATCTAACCCAAACTCTCCACAACAAATTTACCGATCTCCGGAATTTTTTAAAAGCACTTTACCCTGGCAACAGAGATAATAAATATTAGCTGAAAGTTCTTCAGAGACTTTCCTAAAAATATTAAGCTGAACAGAAATTCATACCATTGTGTATATTTTCCGGTGTCACCATACGTAAACTTTCACAGTATACAAGATAATGCATTCTTTCTGCAGATGCATTTCACACCATGTTGCTTGTGGCTCTCACAGTGAACCCAACTGATCTGATTAGGACTTCAGGGGTGATTTTAGTAGACACAACTATAGCAGACTGAAGTTGTAAGTACTAAATAGCTTGGGAAGAAAAAAATGCCTGACTGAACTACATCTGGAAATGCCCACACTGTTCAGTCAAGGCAATGTTTCCAGCCGTGAAAATATAAAGACAAACTAGTGCAAACCTTATCAGTTCTTGAGTAAATTCCTCTATCCTTCAGAAGAGCCAGAATGTCGCACTTCTAGTCACAGAATGACAAATTGTCAAAATATTCCTCAAACACACTGTTATGGCCTGAAAAGGTACTTAAGAATCCTTAAGGTACTTAAGAATCCTTAGCTGCAAGAATGAAGTGTGAAATGCCTGCTGCAAAACCTTAAAATGTTGCTTGGATATCCCGATAATTTGGCTGAATTCTGAGTAAATACAGTCTCAGCTACAGATCTGATCTTTATTCTCCCCCAGTCAAATAGCACTTTAATTTAAGAGTTTCATGAAAATGCAGAGCTCAATTATTGTAGAACAACAGGGTTTTTGCCAATATACCTGAAATGTGAATTTTACAACATCTGGTTTATAATGCATTTAACTTTAGTCTGTGCCCACACAAACTGCAGACCACTTAACCCCAGGACTTTCAGGGTGTACACGACTATAAATAAAAACATCCTTTGCTTTGCAGTTAAACTGGACTTTACAGAGAGTAGGAATGAGAAATCCGATAAAACTAAGAGTATTCCACCTTCACAAGAGTTCTAAAAGTGAAGCCACTAGTGGACTCTTGTATTTTCTGCATCATTTATTTTTGGCTGGCTGTCCCTGCACACACACTCCATGGACTCCCTTGCAAACTCCAGATTCTGCTTACAAAGAGCGTTACAGCATTGGTGTTACAACCAGATTATATAAAAGGCATTCCACCTGGTATGTAGCATTACATTCCAGTTAGAGCCATTTTTCCCAGGTTTCTTTTCCATCCAACAGGTCTGGGAACAGTTATCTATGAATATGTTTCCTCATCCCTCCTACTCAGTCATAAGGAGTTACAGAAATAACTGTTTTGATAGTGTTCAGTACAATCATATGAAAAGTAAGTTCAGGCTGCTCAAGAGTCATTGCCCATCAGCTCAATTCTCAGTATGCAGGAGGAGTTTGGATTTGTCCCTTCAGTCTTTAGCTAAAATCAAAGGGTTTAAAATTTAAATATAAAAAAAGAAATGAAAAGGAATAGTAAAGATGCTGACGTAGAACAAAGAAACACTAAGATGCTGATGTGCTTTTGAGTTACAGTGATATTGGTATTGCACCGTTAATGTGAACTCTAACTGTGTCTTTGGTGGGGCTGCCATACTGTGTTTTGTGAAATACAGAATACGTAATTATTGAAGACAGGGATACAAGGTCAAATGGAGCCAAGTTCCCAGGGTAAAACTCTGGACTTTGCATGCCAAAATCATATCACAACTACTGACTGATCATAAACCAAAAGGAAAAAACAGATGGGCGAGAGCCCACATCTGTTTAAGAAGTCATTAACTATGTAATTAACTAGGTTACTTTGCATTGTTACTGTTACACAAATGTGGAAACCAAGGAAAACTACCTGTTGACGGTGACACAGGATCTTGCCTCAGTTCAGGGACCATATTTTACCATCAGTAATCTGGTTATGGAAAACAAACTGGTCCACAATGAAACGGTGCAATCACCAAACTGACCTACAGGTGGAGCAGGAAAAATAACTAAGGATCAGGAAAGACCTTATTCACAAAGCTCCCAGAGTTCCAGCTGTCACTGCTCAGAAGCAGATGAGATCCTTCCCTCACCCAGGCACACACACCTTGTAAGATGGGTGAGCAGTGTCCTCACGCAGGGGTTAGCTCATCTCTGACGTGTTTTGGTGGACAAGTCTTGAGTGGAGGCAGCTTTGGGGGTCTATGCAAGCAGGGCTGCCACAACCCAAGGAGCTAGTGCCAGGATACCAATGCTCCCCAACCTACACAAGATGTTGATTAACTTTTCACTGCTCATTATTCACGTGCTCATTTTAATGCTACAGACACAACTGATTTGGAATCCAGTTATCTGGGAAATACCTGTTTTCCTTTTGGAAAACGAGAAAGACTCTTCTAGGAGTGTAATTCAAATGGGAGCCATTTTGATTTAAATAAGAGGAGGCTGCTGACACTGTGTTCTCTGTGAAGGGTCCTGGATGTTGGGATTAGCTCTCCTGGCCAAGCCTCCTGGAGCCTGAATTTGTCAGTCTTTTAGACACGTTCTTAATTTTTTTTACACTAATGTGAATAATGAGGAGCTTTTCAAAAGGCTGGAGCTGTGCCAGTGGAAAAGTGATGGAAATAAGAAGACCAGAGTTAATCTAGTGCAAATCCATGGGAGTTCAGCCTGTGCTTTATCTGTGGGGCAACTGTTGGCAGGCTAGAAATAGTTGTAGGGTTGCCCTAGCTGTCACTCAGTATGCCGTAAATGCAAAGCTCCTAATGCTGAGCCTCAAGAGTAATAAATAAATAAAACATTAATGAGTGAATAATGCATAGACTTTTAGTGGAGTGGAAACATTGCTAAGCACATGCAACCACAAAGAAGCACACAGATGCTGTGTTACAAAACCAAAAAAATGCCACTCCAAAACACATAAAAATCCCCCTCCCCAAAAGAAACACTGCCACAGGCAAACCACTTATAGCTTGTGGATAACATGTGAGGAAACAATCAAGATCTTGCTACATCCAGCTCAATAAAGAATGCTTTTTCCTGAATCCCTGAGCTGCAGCCGGCCACAGATGTTCCCTGCTTTCAAACAGTTCTGAATTCATTTTTATGGTTATTCATTACGTCTAGACAAGGAGAGTCACTCCACTCCGAAGTACTCTGTTAAATGAATAAATATTTATTCCAACAGGCAAATGGAGAAAGCCCTTTTCTGTCAGGGTGCTGGCAGAAAGATTTCCACCTCTGTCTTGCTAAACTCATGCCACTTTTGCAGGAACCAGGGCATTTGTCCAAGACATTTTGAACAAATACTCCTTTTTTAAAAAAACCTGTTCAAGCAGTGAAACTGGTTTCTTAGGTACCTTGACAGACAAGATTTAAGAAAGTCTTGCCCAGATGGGGAAAGCAGAGGGAGCCCTCACCTGATAGGAAAGGGCATATAAAAGTACACCTCCAAAATGCACCTTAAGTAAGGTTAGATACATGACATTTAGGCAATTAGAAGAAGACAAAATAGGTTGTGGTGTAATATGGTATTGCCACTCCACTATTGCTTCTCACTTTCAGCACACGACACATCACTCCAGCCTTTGTTACACTTAAGCTGCTTTTTGGGAGCTGAGCTGGCTTCTGAAAAAGAAAACCACAGCTTTTGGGCAGCAATGAGGAATGTTAAGTTAGCTTAGTGCCATGACTAAGATAATGGTGGGACCCTACAGACAGCCCTGTGAGCACAACTATGTCAGCATGAGCTGTGTTTCTCCAGTTTGTAACATGCAATCTAGGGCCTGGGAAGAGTCACTGAGAAATCACAATATTGCTTTCTCCAGTATGTCAGTGTTTGAAACAAAAATCCTTGGATTTACTATTAAATTGGAAGTCACAAAGTGTTTCTGACAAAAACGCTGGAGGATATACTCCTATTCATATTTCCAGAACTGCATTTGCTAGTTTTTCCTCAAAACATGAGGTCTAAAAAGGCTATTTTCCTCAGAACAACTGAAGTGTGAGTGCTTAAGCACCTTCTTACTTTGGCAGCTGCAGCTTTAAGGCAAACAACATGAGGTTTGCAAAGAAGACAGATTTCTGACACTGAAGCAATTTCTCTAAACATTTTCTTTTTCAGGTGTCAGTGCTATACAAATACATTGTTTTACACACATTTAATGTAACACTTTACCCTTTAGCCTTATACACATCTTCTGGTTTGTTTTTCTACAAGTTTGGTCAAAGTTACTCACATGTTTGTTTCTCCTCCATCCCACAAATGTTTTCTTTGCTTTTAAAAAAATGAGTTTTCAATTTTATCAAATAAGAATAAAATTTGGCCTCTTTTATTTATATTGATGACCAACAGAGTTTAATTAGGCATATTTCCAACTACCTTGTCTTACCCTAGAAATCATTACAAAATCTGAGGAATGTGTTCCTCTAAATATGGAGGCTTGGTGTTTAGTTTGCCTCCAACCATAAGCCAGGACAGTTCAGAAGTAAAAATCACTTCCTCAATGGGAAGGAGTGATTCCTGCTGAGAAAGAAAGGCACTTCAACTCTTTTGTTACCGGTCTCCATTTAACCTGCCATTCAGTTTGCCCTGATATTTGTAAAATCTCACATTTCTTTAGGATCCTTTGATTGATGCAGCTCCAGTCTAGCTTGAACTTAATATACCTTTTTAATTAAGGTTTCTGCTGATGACAGGCCCTCACTTATTGGAAAGGAAGAGCTGAGAAGAGAACAGGGAAGCGAGGGCTGAGTTGCACCATCACCTTTCTCCTCTAGGCACACAAGGAAGAGAAGAGAGGAAAGTGATATCTCTCACTTGCTTTTTCTGAGCAAGGGACTTACAGTCTCCCCACTGACACAGTCTGTATTTTCTCCAGTATCCCTGTGGCCAATTATGTGATGACTTAATTGTTTACTTACCTCATGACAATAAATAATGCATAAGAAGAATACTGTGCTGAGGGGAAGGCAGTAACCCAGCACAATTCCCAGAGCTGATCCCTTTCCCTGCAGAGACAGCTGCTTGCAAGACCCACAGCAGACCGTAGAGGCAGCTGTGCTGGGGACACTTCCTGATTTTGTGTTCCCTAACATAGCCTTGAGAGCCTCTCGACATTTGAGTTAAATTCTTAAGCACAGCAGTTGTGTCCTTTTCTCTGCAATGTATGCAAACTTATTAGTCTAGGTTCACCTGGTGTTCCCACTAGTCCCACTAGTATCCTTGTCAGCACACGGGGACACCAGCTATGCAACATGTCCTTACGAGTCACCACCACTTTGGCGACCTCCAATATCCAGCAGGGCTGGGGGACCCCTCCCACCATCCCGAGGCACTGAGAGTTCATTCCACTAGTCAGGGTAAGACCTTCTGGAAGCACAGGGAGCATAAAGGGCAAGCAAGATATTTTTGGTTACGACACACTGGTGTTGGGTCTGCACAAGCACCGTGTGGCACATTCAGCTTAAGCTTGTCAGCCTTTAATTAGCTGTAAGAAGGAAACAATTGAAAAGGTCCTTGCAGTAACTGGGAGCCTGCCTGGAGCTAATCTTCTTCCGTATTGTGCTGCAGAGATTCAGGCAGCGCCCCACTCCCACTTACCAGGGCAATCTCTCCAGCCCAGGCTTTCTCTCCTGCAAAAATAAAAAAGAATATGGACTTTCTCTACAACAGCTAATAGGAAACAACAACAACAAAACCAACCAAACAAACAAACCCCGAACAAATCAAAACCAAAGCCACCAAATAAAACCTCTTTTAAATTAACAAACGCACTTTTTCTTTCCATAAGACAAATGCAGCCAGCCAAGGCACATGATTTAACAATAAATTCAGGTATCGTCACAGAAAAAGTGACATTAAAGCCTCTGTTTCCAACAAAAAGCCTAGTGTCTCTAATTACCTGCATGTACTTGCGTCACTGCTACATAAGCCACCCAAGAATTTCAAATATCAATATCCTTCACCATATAAAATCTCTCTGTACACAACAGGACTGTCAGAAAACTTGAAGTAGCAGAGGCCTCTGCAGTTTTTTGATCCAAGTACAGGCAATGATATGTTGGAAGGATACATTTTCATCTGTCCCTTCTTTCAGCTTATTCCCTTCTAGGCCCTGGAGCAGTCCAGAGCTGCAGCTGAACACAGAGTTGCTGCATTTAAATACAGACTATTGATTCCTAGCTGGCTCTCACATTCTGTCCCTACTGGGGCACAATGTCCCTCACAGACAGGTGTGGAAGCTGGAGCCGCATTGTTAGTATCAATGCAGTGGGAAGCATGTTATCCACAGAACAGTGTCCTTGATAATATGGTGAGGACATTGATCTTAAACTCCATTAAAGGGCCCAGAGTATGAACAGGAAATGTTCACATTCAAACATTTACTCTAGATAGCTGACTACACTGATTTCTTTAGTGCATGCTTCTTTGTAACATGTAGAAGTAGAGTGCTTGTATATACTCATAAAAACGAATCTAGTGTCCATAGTGTTAGCTCGGGCGTAGGCTGCCTAAAATGTGTGGCTCACTTTAAATCTTCTATTGCACTCGGGTTCCATAAGAAAGGTAAATGCGCAGCCTTTCTTGCAGCGAACTTTTCCAGCCAGTCACAGCTGCAGTAGGACTTTGGAGGGCCAGGAAGGAAGAAGGAGAGGAGGGAGGTGCAGAGGGGCTGCTCCCCCACCCCATGCAGAGCACCCAGCAGTTCACAGGGGCAGGCTGCAACTTCTCTGCCTGGTCCCTGCCAGAGGTGTTTAAATCTTCATACCACAAACAGCTGATGGAATTTGCCTTTAAACTCGGAAAAGCAGGGATTAACAAACCTAATGCAGAATGTCATGAGCAGGCCTGCGTGGCTGCTGCTTGTTACTCCAATATTCTTTTACCTGTCTCAGTTCCCACTGAGAGCAGTTGGTTTCTGTCATGCCTGCTGTTCTGCAAGCATTACAGAGGTTACTGCTGCCAAAAAAACATTCTCACTTCTCCCTGCCCTCCTTTCATTTCTTACCACGGTTTGCCCCCTGCTCTAAGCTGGCACTTGCATTCAAGAGGCAGCTGTGTGAAAGCAACAAACCAACTGCTGGCCTAAGAAATAACCTTACTAAGAGAAAAAAAGTTATTTTTCAATCTGGGACAACTATCTAAGTCCCCATAGGGTGATAAAAGTGCTGGTGCCAACCTAGACCAAGGACACCCATGGAGAAGGAGGAGGAGGACAGGGACACATTGCAGGCACAGACGCTGAGAGACAGGGAGGAACATTTTCTCAGCAAAGGTGTCAATGTATGTGTGTGTGACACCATGCCTGCACACACCCTTGTCTTTCCAGCAGGTAAGGGAATAAGACAACTCACCAGAGACTGGCAGTGTCACACAGAGACCCTCTGGGGCTTTGGCAGATTGTTCCTTCAGGACAGAGACCCCTCCGTTACTGCTATCACACCACATCCACACAACCTGTAGACCAGGCCAAGCATTTCTCAGAGAGAAGTGTTGTCATTTGAAGCATAATGCAGTTGTGCCAAAATGAAACTTTTCAGGGGGAAAAGACCCCTTGATTTTAGTGAGAAAATATGTTTTTAAGAAAACTTTGAATTATCTTTCCTTGACTAAAGGATAAAAGAGATGGAGAAAGTGTTCTACAGCACATTCTCGACTTAGGCTGTGTAACAGTGTAAAAGGCTGTAGAAATGGTCGTTTGAAGCAAATGCAATATTTTCAATAAACTCTTTAAATTGTGGAAGCAAATTTATTCTTTTCCATGTTGGGTTTATTCACCCACTTTATTATATAAGAGAAGAAGCAAATGGGTGTTTGTTTAAAACTCAAGAAAGCATTCAGAAAGCCAAGTGCGAACTGCAGCTCTACTGGTGCTTGCACCACACACCTCTGCTGTAAGTTATCCTCCCTGATCTCTGGGGACGGAGGAAAAGGGAGCAGAGGAAATCAAAAGCACCTCAAGAAAAAAAAAACAATGTTTCCTCTTAGGTGTTGTTTTTCTCCCGTACCCTGTCAGTCTTTTCTTCTTCAATAATCCATGCCTTAAGTACTATGAGGAGTGTCTTTCCCTACCTCAGTGAGCTGTGCCCAACCACAGAGGAGACTCCACAGATCCAGCAGTGTTTTATTTTGAAACACAAATGACTAAACTCTTCCATTCAACCTGCAAACACACATTGAGCCACCTGGTACATGTCATTAAAATACAAGCATGCTCAGGTGCAATTTGTCCCACGGGCAGGCTGTGGCTGTGCAGACACACAACCTCATCCTGTCTTCCACAGAACTTCATGGTATGGGCATAGTGACTTTCGACAGGATATAGTCCTATAATAGACTGCAATTTGAGAAACCTTTTTCTCTGACCATCTTCAGGTGCATTTCATAGTCACCTGGGAGCTTGTGGCCCCAAAATGTGAATCAGTGATTCATGGATTTGCTGCTCAGCTGTCCAAAATCAAGCTCTCAGTGACAGAGACATCGTGGAGAGGAGTCTCAAATGGAGGAACATGCGTAGATCCCTCACAAAACTCCGTAGAAAGGAGCAGCAACATGGGACAGGTCCACACAAGTACACCCAACTCCAAAGGTGCCCTGCAGGTCATGGTGATGGCTTTGTGGTTTGGCAGGAACACTGCTTGTGGGGAGTGAGAATTTTTTGAAACAGCAAAGCTACAGGAGGGAGTCTTAGGCTTGGTTCTTCACCTCTCTTCAGAGTCCACCCTGCCAAAACACCATAGGGAAGATTCCTCGGCCTTCTACACTGTGGAATTTGGTTTATTCAAATGGTTTTGTTGTTTGGGGTGGTATTTTTTGGTTTGTTTCCCTTTTATTCAGAGGGTTTACATGGATTGCTGGTTTGGGGTCCTTTCCTGCATTTGGGAGGGAAGAGTTTCTGCTTTTTGATTTTAGGACTCCTTTTGTACTCGTTTTGTTTTGTTCTGTTATGTTTTTGGTTTTGTGGGGTTTTTTTTTTGTTTTTGTTTTGGGGGGGTGGGTGGTGTTCTCCTTTTGTTCTTTGTGTTGCTTGCATTTTTTTCCCCTTTGTTTTGCCAGGTCTTGGGGGGAGTGGATTTAGTTTCTTTCCACTTTATTTTTTGGTTTCCTGGTTGGGTGGTTTTTGTTTTGTTGTAGTTTTTTGTTGTATTTGTTTTTGTTGTTTCTTTTTTTTGTTTTGTTTTGATTTTTGCTTTGGGCCTTGCCTTTTGGTTGTTTTTTGGGTTTTAGTTTGTTGTGTTGTTGTTTGGGGGCCTTTTTGGTTTTTGTGGTTTGGGGGGGGGGGTTTGTTGATTTTTTTTCTTTGCTTTGGGGCTTGGTTTTTTGTTGATTTTTTTTTTTTTTTGGTGGCTTTTTGGGGAAGGGGGATTTTTTAAATTTCTTTTTTTTATGTTACGTTTTGATTTGTTCTCCATTCTTTTTCTACTTTCTGACCTGGCACTTTCCTGCCTTTTGGGGGTTGGGTTTGTGGTTTTTTTTTTGTTTTTTTTTTTTTTTCCCTTAGTTTGGTTGGTTGGTTTTGTTTTGCTTTTTCCCGGGTCTCTCACTTCCCTTCTCCCCTTTTCCTTGTTTTTTCGCACTTTCCCCCGCCCGCCGCGCTCTCCCGGCGCACACGCGCCCGGCCCCGCTGGAGCCGCCCCGGGTGGCCCCGGCCCCGCGCGGGGCGGGCGCGGCCGCGGGCGCAGCAAATCAGCGGGGCCCGGGCCGCGCATAAGAAGGGCGGGCGGGGGCCGGCGCCGTCCCTCCCGGCGGCGGCAGGATGCACCATGAGGAGCTGGCGTCCCTGCAGCGGCCCCGCTACGGCTGTGAGTGGGGTCCTGGGCGGCGTTTCGGGACCCCTTCTTGGTGGGGGTTTTTTTTTTTTTTTTTTTGGTTTTTAAATTTCCACCCCCCCCTCCTTTCCCTTGCTGCTTTCTCGGTTTAAAAGAGCGAGTTGAAGGCAAAATAAAACCCGCCCAGCAGACTCTGCGGCAGAGCGCAGCGCTCCGGCTTCTTTTAGGTTAGCTCGCAGCCGGCTCCGGCTGGGTTTTGAACAGATTTTCACGGGGCTGCGTTTTGTTCTGTAACTTTGTGAATGGATTATAGCTGTAATTCCGCATTGCAGCTCGGGAGTTTTAGATTAAGAGGTCGAGTTTCGGGTTTTAGTGTTGTAACTTGGTGTTGCAGGTATGGGTTTGAGTTTTAACTTCCTAACTTGAGTTACGACTGTAGTTTCAGGTTGTAACTTGGTAACCTTTGGATTATCACTTCGGAATTTCGGATTATAAAAATAAACCTTTGCTTTCTAGTTTTATAACTTTGTCTTAGACCTTTGCAACTCTTAAGTACTTGGGATGAGGGGAGAGACCGTGCAGGCGCCAGGCATTTCTTTTCAGAGGGGGTGTATTTACTTCCCAAACGTGTGTTTGAGAAAAACCCTTGAAGCACCTTACCTCTTCCTGCTGCTGGTCTCTCCCGCCCGTGCTGCGATCTTGTAACCGCCTGTGCTTTTCCTGGCTCTTGTAGGGCAGAGCAGCGCAAACCGATGGCTGTGCCATTCCTGCAAGAAATGCCTCTGGTACTTCAGGCATTACAAAATGGGAACACACAAATGATTTGCAAAGCTCTCAACAACCCTGGCATCCTGTTGTCTAATGAGCAACTACCCAGTTCTTATCGTAGTGGCTTTGTTTAAAACCGGTTTTGAAATCTCCTTTTAGAAAGAAACACAAAACTCCTTAGCAGTGCTAAGGGCCACCTAGATTCCACCTAAGACAAGTAGAAAAACTTGGCAGTAAGATTTTCAGCTTGCAGAATGCCATGCTCTTCTGAGCTGTCATTGATGACTGATTCACCCTATTGATGCCCTCTATTGGGGCAGTTTGTGGTACCTGCCTGTAGGTTTCATCTTTTGTTTTACCCAGTAGGTGGATGACATCCTTGTGAAAGTGTGTGTTTTCACTGGTTCCTACAGGCATAGCCTGAGTGCCCATGCTACTGTGTTAGCAAAGATGAATATTTTGCTTGTGAAACCAGTCCCCTAGCTGCTTGTGCTGTTGCACGTGTAGTTGGGCAGTGTCCAGGTGTGCAGCATCGTGCTCCAACCTCGGTTTGGACACTGTCCACTTGCCTGAGATGCAGAAATGTTTGTTGTATGCCTGTCAGGACTCCAGCAGCAGGGGCTTTCCTGTGTAGCTCTGGCGTGGCTGGTCTCAGAATATGTGGGTCTGGACAGGTAGACGTCAATGTGTCATGACTTCTGGTAAAGGCAAAGATTAGGCTTTCACTTAAAGCAAAGAGCTCATCCTTTGAGTCTTGTTCTTGCCTGGGCGCTGAGGATGAATTACCTTATTGCCAGAGCTGCTCAGAGTATTTTAAGGATTGTAGGCCTCAATTATTATGGGAAAGAATGACCATGTTACGGACACTAAATATAGTTTTGAAGATATGGTCTATCCTCTCAGTGCTTATGCTTTGTATGGTAGCTGAGAGCATTTTGTTCTAGTTACCATGGGGATGTTCATGTTCTGAGTTGTAGCCACTCTTGGTTCAGATCTCTCTGCCCCAGGTACAAGAGTGGATGAGAGTGCATTTGTCTTTTCTAATGGTGCCTCCCCTCTGACCAATAACGTCTGCTTGCTCGGGATCCGGTAGTTTTTCTGTCCTTCCCTGAGTGAGAAGCTGTGGCTGCTGTGCCACACTGCATCCACTTCTTTCTGCAGTGCAATTTTTGCTGCAGGAACCTTTGAAATGACATTCCTTTCAAGAAACTAGGCAAAGGCTCTTGAAATATGCCGGGCTCATGGCAATATTTAAAAAAATACACCAAAAAACTTCATGGACACCTCCATACTTTAAAGAACGAGCTATAGCCTTGTCTGTAGTGACAAGTAGAGGTTTTTTTGCCTGTGTTTAGAGAAATACATATGTTTTATCTGCATTTGGCTGCCATTTTGAGAAGCAAAGAGACCCAGCACCTTAAAAAAAAACAAACAAAACCCAAAACAAAACAAGAAAAAAAAGGCTCCCTAACTAGAAAACATTAGCGTTGTCCGAGCTCTTATGAAAGCACATCATAAGTTGTAAGTTCCCTGCATAACTAAAACTTCACTTTGGGTTACTGACAAAGAGTTCCCTTTGTTGAGAACATCACATCTATGCTGGATTTCTGAAGGAGTTAATAAGTTGTCCAAGTTAAGCTATCAAATTTCTAAGACCCCTTACTTGGACTTTTGACTTTGGCTTCAAGCTCCTGGCAGAGTTTGTGTATTGCTCTGAAGAATGCTAGTATTTTACTATCATAACTTTCTGCCAGGTACTATGTAAACTGGTGCGTGGTTATGAGTATCATTTCACTGGGAAGACTTATCCTGAACTTGAAAGATGTTGTACATTACAAGCTTTGCTGATATAGTAACACGAAAAACATCTAGAAAAAAAAACTTAAAGCTGATAATTTCCATATTTAAAGTCAGGAAATTGATGAATTAAATCAGTTGGTGTTAGTTCAGGATGAGCATGGTTCATGGGAGAATCAGAGCTCGGAGCAAACTCCGAAGTCTTCCCTTGGACTATTAGGGCGAAAGTTTTGTGGCTTCTTGGACCACTTGTTGAAAGATGCCTCCAACTCTGCTTGCTGTCGATAGCTTAAAGGAGATGCAGAAGAGATTTCTGTTGGTGCTCCGCTGAGCCCTTCAGACAGATATTTGTCTGCAGTACCAATTCAAGTGTGAATGTCAAATTACAAGGAAGCCAACTTATCTAGCCGAAACTGTGTTAACAGGCACACTGCAACTGAATTTACGTAGTGGTTTCCAGTCTGGCTACAGCTGTTGCTTGGTTTATTTCTCAATCCCAGCACAATCGGAAGCAGAGGTTCGCAAAACTGCAGAGAATTGGAACTTATATTACAACTAGAGGTATGAGCCATTTTTATAACAAAAATGCTTGGTGCTGTGGAAGATTGTGGAGACAAAAAAAGTGTAAATCTCAGATGTGCCTCACAGATTGAACCAAAATGGGAAGATACCAAATCAAGCAATGGTGTATCTTTGAGAATGCTCATTTCCTGACATTCGCAGTGCCTTCTTAGCTAGTTTTCTCTGAAGTCTGTGTGCAGAAACAAATGTTTAAGTTCTTGTGAACGGTCTGAATGGCTTCACTGCGCTTCCAGGAATGTAGTGAAGCTGCAGAGAGTGAGTGTCTGGATTTGAAAAGGATTTTAGGCATTAACATGCTCAGAGTAGCTGAATGAATACATGCCCTGAGTCCCTGTCTACTGAGCTAGGTGCTCCAACATCAGCAGATGCTTCTGTTGGAGATGCAAAAGTCTTCCTTCACCTCTGCTGCTGAGGCCAGAAAGCTAGTTTCACAGGGCATGGGTGATGGGTTAAAACAGGGGAAAACAGATTTTGGTATCCAGTGTTAAGGGCGTTGCTTGTGCTTCTGGTGCTGGCTCCCAGAATTGCTACTGTTTGGCACCAGGAGTTTGGAGATGAGGCATAAGCAGCATGAAGCTTCATGAGGGAGTGCTGCTCTGCCTGTGGAGACAGGCAGGGCAAACCTGAAGTGAAACACAGCCTACGCCTTTCTATGAAACTATACGTAGCTTCTTTGCTCAGCAGGATGTGAAAGTTTGCAAACCAGTGGCTTTATGAAAAGCTTTTAACATAAAACACTATAAATTTGTCTGCATGTCTAGTAAGTGCAGTGAAACAAATGACTCTTTTTCAGTCTAAAAAGGGGGAAATGTCTTTTGGTAAGAGTTCCATAGGCTTTTCCTAAGTGAAAACAGATGGGATTTTGTTTTTTTTTTAAAAGTTTTTTGAAACTTAAAAAAAAAAAAAAAGCTTTGCTGTGTCCTATGCATATATATTCTTTTGGGTGTATGCTTTCTTGTAGTGCTTGTGACTTATGAGAACACTTCTCCTTTTTTATTGATGGGTGTTATTTGGCAACCAAATACACTGTTTATCTCTTCCACTCTTTTTGTAGGTTGCTAATAATTAAACTGCTGAATGAGAACTCAAAAGGTTTAACTGCTTTGTTTAACCAAGTGCACATAATTCACTTGGTAGGAGTGGTTCTCTGTGTGCTTTTTGTACAAAG
This sequence comes from Onychostruthus taczanowskii, assembly GCF_017590055.1. Taxonomy (NCBI): domain Eukaryota; kingdom Metazoa; phylum Chordata; class Aves; order Passeriformes; family Passeridae; genus Onychostruthus; species Onychostruthus taczanowskii. The sequence goes on along the minus strand of NW_024502125.1, from coordinate 6,141,661 downwards.
CAGGTTCATCTCCCCTGAAGTCTGCTGGTAAAGAAAGGACAGAGCTATGTTACAGCATGCTTAAAGCTACTTGAATGCTGTTGAAACAGGAAATATTAATATTGCACTGGAAACAGGATTTATAGCACGTGTGAGCGTGCTACTTCAAGTCCGATACTCGAGGCAGGGAATAGGAAGCATGCAGATTTTTAGCTCACCTCTTCCGTCAAGTGGGGTTTGTTACTGTTGCTGGCTCAAGCTGACTATGTTTTACTAGGAATAACCTTACATGTAAGGAAGAAAAAAAAAAACCTGTCAGTGACAGGCAGGACTGGTGGGTCACATTTCAGTGCGATGATAAGCAAGTATGCTCTCCTGTGCTTGCTCCTTGCAGGAAATGATTAACCTGCTGTGTTTGCTTCACTTGTGCAGGCTGTTATGTTGTTTTTGTAGAACAGGTATCCTTGAACTACTGCATGTTGTGGAATGCATGTTGTGCAGGGGCTGGACAGGGGAGATGTGCCTACCCTGGCCTGACTGGGGGCGCAGGGGCCAGGTGCCCCCGCCCTGGGGAGAGATGCCTGCTATACACGCCTCATTTGCTGATCCCTGATAAGACAGGCTGGTACGAGGGCTGTGTCCTGCACATTCATGGGTCAGCACTTCCTGCACCTTGGCACTTAGGTTCACCTTCAGAAAACAGCAACCTTCCCTTCAGAGTAGTGCCAGCTGGGCTTTGAAGAGGTTTGCTGAACATATACTGCCTTATTTTCACTGCTGAGTGTCTGACAACCACAAGGATGGGGTTGTGCTGGAGACCAGCCTGTTGCCCTGGCACTACTCCAGTTGAGTTTTGCCGGTTGCTGTGATGCAGGACAAGAGTGCCCTGGCCCGTGGTGGTGAGGGGCAGGTGGGGCAGGCAGTGCCTGCAGTGTGTTCTCTGGTGGCCAACAGCCTTGGTAAGGTGACTGGAGAGGGAGGGAGGGAATGGGCTACTAAACCAGATGCTTGTCCTGTAAACTCTGCACAGTGAAACACTTAGCTTCTAAATACCTTTTGAAATGTGTAAGCAAATAAACAGCCATTAAGAACCTGTGCTGGTGGCTGATTTCAGTGCGGAAATTACTGTTTTGCTCAAATGAATATGCACTAGCAAGAAATATTTATCCAGAGGGATTATGTCAATTCTTTGTTATCACTTATTGCCCAAGCTGTGGTCGTCTAGATAGAAATTCTTCAGGAATCAGATTGAAGGAGCACTTCAGAGCTCTGATACACACCAGCTGGCAAACTGCTGCCAGCCCATAAAGACTTTCTGCCTCCAGGTGTGGTCCTGTCCTGTCTGCCAGCCAGGCTCCAAAGCTATTAGAAACTACTGTCTTCATCTCAGATGCTTATCTTGGCCTTCATGTGCAAGGCTAAGCAGTCCATGGCTTCTGCTAAAGTGACTGATGAAGGATGTGGTCTCTGCCAGTCCTCTCTTGTGGACTCTGACCTGCTTCTTTGAAAGTGCAGTAAAAGCTTTTGTGGCATCTAGCAAGGTATTTAAAGCAACTCTTACCAGGCTTCAAAGTATGTAGAGGAATCTGTAGTCATGCATGCTATCAATCCTCTATTGTCTATTCCTCCTGAAATGAATAATAACCTCCTGCATTTGTGCTTGATTTATAAAACTGCTCCATAAACTGATTATATTTGTGGGATTGGACTCCCCTTTTCTGGGAGGAGAGCACAGATTAATCCAGAGGCAGCTGGAATGGGAAATGCCCAAAATCTGTACAGAAGTGTGCTGCATTAAGGCAACTGCTTTTCCACAGGGTGGTAGGATCAAACTATAGGCCAGTAAGTGTTTCACTTGTTTTAAGGGTGTTGTTTCAAAGATGTTTTGAGGAATCATAGCTGAGTACTGGGGGCTACCTGTGCCTAATACTCCTGCTGAAGTATTAGAAACAAGGCAAAAACCCCTTGAACTAATCACGGACATGTATTTTTTGAGAATATGCTCTTGTGTCTAGTGTCAACGTCATTGATAAGATGTTGTTTTTAACTGCTATTTGCACTGGTATTCCCTTGCCTGCTTTGCTGCAGACTGCTGCAGCTGGTGAGGTTTCAGCAGCATGAACTTGTCTTCAGCTGCTCTGTCATGGTGCTGAAGACAACTTCACCTCTTACCAGCACAAATACCCAGTCTGTCAGGAAGCTAATCTCTCCTAGCAGAGCTGATTTGCATTGCTGGATTTGCAGTCACCTCTGGTCTGTGCAGGGGGGTGACTGCAGGTTCACTTGCTGACCAAGGCAGAGGGACTTTCTGGCCAGGCGGGATTGTGGGCAGACAGAGTTTAGAGGTGTTAAAAGTGTTCTGGAACCACACCCTGAAACTGTGGTTTTGAGTGTGCTTTCAGTCAACTCTGCTGGTGGAAGAAGTGACCTTGACTCCTCCTGTGAAATTATTTTTGGCTGGATTAAGTCCCCAGTCTGGTTTGCAGCATGAGCCTGCAGGCAGGTCTGCCAGCATGATGGAATAGCTTGAGTAGAGATGAGCACCAGCACCTGGAAGAATGACAGATCAAGTTAAAGTTGTATGACTGCTGCACATAGAGATCTGGAAAGTGTGCATGCAGTGGGGCAGGAAAACGTGCAAGCAGAACTCAAAGGTGGACTGGGGCACACAGGAAGGAGTGTCACGTGCATCGCCCTGGTGTCCCAGCTGCCTCTGCTGTGGTGCTGGTGACAGCCTTGTGCCCTGTCAGCCTGGCTGGGGCTGCTCTCAGCTCTCTGTTGCCCAGGGAGTTCTGCCGAAATATTTCAAAGGTAATCTTGTCTTTAGTGGTGTAATTTCGCAAATCCATGTCAGTAATGTAGCATGGCAGTGTTTGCCAGGCAATGCTACAGTGCTAAGAAATTTTGAAGAAACTGAGTTCTAGGCTGCCCAACCAAGAAAGAAAAATAAATGCCTTTTTTTTACACCAAGTGAGATTCAAGATGCTTTTTCAACCTCTTTTTTTGTAGCTGATAAAATTACTCTTGACTTGCGGGGCCTCAAAACTATGGCGATGAGATGTAACTTGTGCTGCTTATTTCTGTGATTTTTAGTTTTTTCAAGACCAACTGATTTACCCAAGCTGCAACTGTCTGGATGGTCTCTGTTAAGTGGTAAACAGTTTTAAAATTTCATATATTTTCAATACAGTGTAGCAGAATGAATATCTGAGTATTGAGCATGAGTAGGTTTGGTGTAACTAAAAAGGAACATGAAGGAGGGTAGAGTAGGGATTATGCTTAGAGAAATCTGGGGCAAAGCTTTAACCAAGGAAAAATGTCAGCTGTTTGAAAATGAGGCACACAGTAAACATGATTTCACTACATCTGAGCTAAGAAGTAGTTTTGAATACTGCTTTTCAGACCACAGCAGAGCACAGATTTCTTCACTGTGATTTAGTGGACTCTGGGAGAAGAACCAGCCTGGCTTGGCATTTGAAGCTGCATGGCAGCTGATTATTGAAGGTGGATAGACAACTGATCTTCAAGGACTGGATGTGACAGCCTGCTAATGTATATCACCTCTGACTATGATATGATGTTTAACAAATGGGTTAGAACAATCCAGAAAATACACAACTTTTTATCACTTGTAAAACCAGCCCCTTGTGCTCCAACTTATATCTACACACAGAAAAAGAGAAGTAAGACCACGTGGTTTTGCTGAAGATTACACAGATATGAGCTGTCCTAAAACAAAATGAATCAACTTTCTTAGTATTGTGGTTAGTAACAGGCAAAACAAGGGCTGGTGTTTCCTATAACACTGAACCATGGCAATAACACAGTATTTCCTCTTTTTTGGGGGGGAAGGGGGGTGAGGGAAGAGGTGTAGGGGGTAGGTTTGTTTTGTTATGTTGTTGCCACACTTAAACAAAATAAAGGTGCTTCGTAAATGTTTGTAGAAATTTCTGATAAAAACAGAGGTGGATTTCTGTAATGTTCATCTGTATTTTCTCCTGAAATTATCAGGAAGCTGCTGACTGGTAGGCCGCTTCTGTCCAGGCTACAAATGCTGCCCATTGACAGGCCTGGACTCCCAAAAAGGAAATGAGCAGTTAAGAATTTTCAGTTCCTATACCAGTAGTAGAAGTTGTCTCCAGTAGCTTCTCAGGCACATTTCAGATGCAAATTTACACCATGATCAAGTTTTTTAATATAATTTCCTCAAGTTATAAAGCATAGACTTTTGTATTGAAAGTTGACCATTTGTATGAAAACTGTTACAAATTAGGTAGAAGGTATTTCACGTGTGCTCACACTTCACAGCCTTTAGTGTGGAAGCCGGGAAGAGGAGGAATACTTGTGATGGACAAGGTAATACCTACAAGGTAATACCTACAGACCACTTGTTGTGACAGTGGGTCTGTACAGAAATAGTTACCATATAGAATAGGAATGGTAGAAACTCACCTGGGTAAGGTACTGCTGATGAAGTATATTTTTACACTGCTCCACTCCCTCTAGCAGCAGTAAATGCCTCCTTTTGAGGAAGCTGTCCATAGAGTGAGCTGGAAACCAGCACAAGACTTGGAAGAAGAACTGTTTACAAGCTGAGCAAAAGTCTTGATTTTTGTGAAGAAGTGCTTCAAGAAAGGAAACAAACTGCATCTCTACAAAATATAATAAAATTCTGTGCCTAGCCCTTATGCATGGCACAAGGACCCAAATTTCTTTTTTGGATAAAGACCTCAAAAATTGCAAACACATAACTTAGTTTGGTCTTAAGTTTATGTATGTTGCTTATACTGCTGTTGCCATAACAGTGAATGAATGCTAGCTATGCTTCCTTTATTTTGGTGGTCTTAATTTTGGTGCTGTTTCAAGCAAAACACTTGGTTTTGGGGTGTTTACATAATGCTTCTGATATGCTACTGATACTTTTTATGCAATTGATATTTAGCATTGTCACTGTGATGCTCTCATTAGAGGAAATGTGCTCAAGGTAACGAGGAGGCTGTCTTTAGGTCAGTACTTACTCAGTTAACCCAAAAATTACTTTGGGTTATAAAGCAGAAATAAGAAAATAACGTGAAAAATTAAGATATTCAAGATGCTGTGGACAAAGTTTCTCTCAGGTTAGAGGAAATTTAGTAGAACAGATACTAATATGTAAAGACTTGTGAGTGTATGGTTTCTCTCAGGTTAGAGGAAATCTAGTAGAACAAATACTAATAATTAAAAACTTGTGAGTATATGGTTTATGTAAAAATTTATCTTTTGGGTGCAGCTGTCAAAGACTTGTCCTGGAAATGAAAGTACTTGGTTTATTGATAAGTTAGGAGCAACATCTAGCTCACTCTGTATCTGATTTTGCAGTGATGTATGCAATGGTAGATGTGTCATTGTCATTCAGAACAGCTTCAAGTTTCAGTAAATATGTACTGGATGTACTGACTTAAAAGGTCAAGATTTGTCTGTTCTTTTCAAACCTTGCTCAAAGGTCTGTTATTCAATGCTCCAACACTTTGTAATTTTGCTCTCACTTGTGGTTGCAACTCCTGATGATGAAGGAAAAAATAATTCATATTACTGGGTATGTGTGTGAATGAGAAATAAGGGTCAGAGTTGTCCAGAAGCCCTGTGGGCAAGTGCCCTACAAGCAGTGCCTGCCTGCTTGTGCACTGTGCTCCTGAAGTGACCTACCAGGGAGTACTGGGAGGAGGTTACCCTGGAGCCAGCAGTATCAGCTCCAATACTTTTGCAAACACTTGCTTATTGCGTAGTGAAAGCAGCCTGGAAGCCTCAAGTGATAACTGAGGTCATTGCTGGCCTGGCACTGCCCCTGAACTGAGCACCTGCACGGGCACACTGCATTTGCCCTCCTCCTGCAAGAATTTATCTCACCGTGAAGCAGGAGCAAAGGTACATCCTCTGTGCCTTTCTGCCTCTGTGTGGACCAGCACAGCCAACAAAGCCAAGAGGTTTTGGAGTAAGATTCTAACTTGTGAGCCTGATGTTGTGCCTCCACCCTTTATTTTGTGGCTCCTGCTTGTGCTGGACCATATCAGCTGCAGAAACAGCTACTGAATGCACAGGAGTTTTGGAACTTGTTCAACAAGCAGCTCAGCTACCTTCTCAGGGGAGCCGGGAGTGCTGGAGAGAAGAGGGCAATTGCCATGGCTCTGTTCTTCTCTGCCTCTGAGTGCCCAAGGGTCCTGCTCATCACCTGAACTTACCATATCTACATATGAGTATTATGCAACATACAGCATTTCTTTATGTTCTTGTGAATTTGAAGCCATTTTTGTATGTAAACCATTCGATCTCATTGTCTGTCTCTGCAGCTGCAAACTGAATTTTCAGGTCTATTATCCCGAGTGCGTAAGTTTTTTTCTCCCCACTAAGATTAAACAAAAAAAAAATTTAAAAATCCGTTGTGCTTTTAAGCTGAAGAATTTTGAATTACAAGCTTTAAAGATACTGTGACCATAACAATTATTTAGGAATTAAAACCCAGGCAGGCAGAGGCAGATGTGCTCTTGCAGTTTAACCTCATGGTATATTCACGTGCTTATATTTGTATCTTGAAGGAAAAATGCGCTGCAACGTTTCAGGTGTTTTCTGGAGCTCCTTTCAGAATGTGGAAAAAGTGAACAGATGGTTTATTCAGACCTTGGTAGAAGGACCCTGCAAAAAACTGGCTGTGAAAGAACCAGAAGATGATGAATTGGCAAAAGAAGAATAAAGACCAGATGTCAAGGCTGAGGGTTTCTACACTGCAGTCTTTTTCATGGTGATTTCTAATTTACTCAGTGATTAAGTGGTGGTCCTGCTCTATGGGTTTTCCTAGACAGGTGTTTCGGTCCTCTGGAGTCTCATGGCTCAGATCAAGACTTCTAAAGCTCTACAGTATGAGTTACTTAGTGACTCAGACACAGCTTTCTCTGCAGATTCCCTTTTATTCCAGAATTCCTGCCTGTCATCCTTATTTTCTGTTCTTTAAGCTACACATGACCACATTTCTTTCAGTTGGTTACCGTTCTGAAAGTTTGGTGATAGGAAGCTTTTTGGTTTCAGCTGTCAAATGATCTGAATATTGAATCCATTGGGTAACTCTTTCCTCCCGGACTTCTTTCAGGAGGTCTGAGTTTTTCACCCCTTCCCCTCTCTTTCACTTCCCCTGTTCCTGTTCTTGTCTTCCTCTTTTCTTGCGTTCAATTGTAGCATTCAAATGTAGCCTTCCCTAGGCAGCCCCTGGGTAGAAGAGGTTTGCTACAAGTGTAACTGTTCTGGCCTCAAGTTGTGATGCAGATAGGTGTTTTTTGCATTTTCAAGACTGAAACAGAAATGGAACAAGGTCTTGACTTAGCCAGAAAACCTGTGCAGCATTTGCTGTCTTTTGAATTTCTACCAAGTAGTAACAACAGATGCAGAAAACATTTGTGTTGTGCTCTTCATTTCAAGTAGTTTGCCTTTGGTGAAGCATCAGTAGCTCTTGTCAAACATGCCTGCCTTCCTCGGGGTCCTTCTTTGCCACAGTAAGCCTTGTGCTTTATTCTGGCCCTGTGTGTTGGCTGAGGTGTCTTAAACAACACAGTTAGGGTGATCTTACTGTTGCTAGGTCGGAGGTTTTGCTGTGCAAATAGCTGAGAGGAGTGCCGCAGAGGTGTGGGTAGCCATGTGTGGGAGAACACGATGGGCAGGCAAGCCTGAATTTGGATTTCCCACCGCCACTGTAGTGAGTTCTGTCTGTGCCCTACCCTTCCTACTGATGGTCTCCAGCCCCACTTTCCTGTTCTTCCACTCGCTTCTGCAGTGGCTTTCTGCCCTGCCACCAGTGCTGATGGGTGTGGTTGTGGCCTCAGGCAGTGGCGTGATGTGATTACACACAATGAAAGTTGCCTTTGGGGTTCTGCAGAAGGCTGCATGCCCAGTCACCTTTCCTGTTAACTTGTTGAGACTCTTGAGTCCAACTGCTTGCATAGGGATGAATGCCTTTTGGATTAGTTGCTTTTGATTTTTGGAATCATCATCATCACAGTGTTTTAGTGACCACAAGTTACTTGTCCGTTTATGTAGGTGTGTGTGCACATCTGACTTATTGATATATGTGCAGTTCTCTTCAGAGAAAAATTAAACTGCCTAATACTAGAAATAAATTTGATGGCATTTTTAGGCAAAAGACTTGCATTTGTCTTCTGACTAAGTCTAATTACAGAGTTCATACCGAGGCACATTATAGACACTAGCATTTTTCTGTCTTTCATAGTTGCATAGTGCATTTTACTAGCCTGGCAAGATTGAACTGTCTTTCTCATTACTTTGTTTACAGTCTGCTTGTGCTAAGTTGAATTGAGGTCACAGTAGGTAAAATGTAAAGAAATGGAATCCATATGGTGAAATTTTGGCTCTTTTATTTAGGATTTTTATGTATATTACTAATAAAAAGCAAGCAGGTTAAAGTAATTCCAGTGAAATGAGCAAAGCAAAAGGTAAATATGTCAAAATACATAGAATTCAAATTGCAAATTCTTTATTTAAGAAAACAGCAAATGGATAAATGTGGTAAAGGAACTCTTGATTCTTTATTTTCTTATGAACTAATCTCTGGAGAAGGAAAGTTTCTGAAAGCTGCCTTGAAGTTTGGCTGTGCTAATGTGTTTGGACTAAGGATGTGGAGATAGTATAGCCTGTGAGTGAAAGAAATAGATTGTAATTGGTGTTCACTGCCTCCTCAGGGTCCATCAGTGTGAGTGCTTCCTTAGACTTGAGACTTTTTTTGGGAACTTGGACTGAGGGTTTATTAGTAAATAGTAAGTATGAGTAAAGTGTTTAAAAAAAAAAATTAATGAAGAGAGATAAGGTCAATTGTCTAAGTTGACCTAAAAGTTTAAGGTCAGAAAGGAGCTAAAGTTTTAATGGTGTTTTGTGAGCACCTCAGTCTTGGGAAAGCCTGTTGTGCCTTGAACTGACCAGCTAGCAAAGTATGCAAAGATACAGTTACTATTAAGCAATTACACCAAGTATGCTGTAGACAGTGAGACCAGCAGTTAAATTTTGGTGGAAGTGGTTGAGCAACAAGCTGATACATTTCATTCCATGTTTGTAATCATAGATGGCAACACTCGCAGCTAAATTAAAATGGTTGGGTTTTCTTCTGCTTCCTTCAGTTCCATTACTTTATCTCCTTGTTCTTCCAAACATACTGAACAATTATAATGAAGTTAAGATAAAATGAAACTTTTTTTTCCTGCACAGGGTTAAATTACCACACTAGAAAAGAGATGTCTATGCTCTCGTATCATACATTAAGGTAATGTCAGAACTACTCAGTGTCTTTTAATATTTACCTCTACTGAAATCTCATGTGATGATATAGTAGAAAGCTGGAAGTTTAAAAGCAGGATGTGTATACCTGTAAGCAGAAAATTGAATGTTAAACTTTCTGGCAGCACATGTAGTCATTTGCTCAGTGCCAAAGCCAACTGGTGTCTGTGGTTGAATGAGACTTTTTTGTAAACTTTGTGGGGATTGAAGTATCTTGAGACATGTTTGAGGAGCCCTACAGACTTTTGCTAGTGTCTGGCTGAAATGAAGTGGTTTTGACACTTGAGTTCAGGAGCATGGAATGTGGTTGCTGTTGCATCACTGTCCCCTGGTATGATAGTCCCAAGGTCCATGTATTGCAATAGCACTCAGTATCTGTAAATGGATGTGGCTGACCTTGTGGTAGCAGATATGACTGAAATAACACCTGTATCAAGGAAATGGGAGGAAGAGCAGGAGTCGGGAAAGTAAATGCAGGCTCTCTGGGAAAGCTTGGGTGAAGGACTGGTTTAGCAAACGTTTTTAATTTTATATCAGGATGCCTTTTACTGGATATCTGTGTTCAACACTCCCATGCTAATGGTATGTGTTTGCTTTCCCTGTTTGTGCAGTGTCTGGCAGCTAGATGTATTCCAGAACAGTGGCCCTGGAGATCCCGTGTGACACACAATTTGTGAGAGTGGATAATATCTATCTGCTGGCCAGAAGATGCATTTATATTTTGGTTTGAAAATACAAGCCTGCATGCTTTGACAATGAAATAACTAGATTAGGAGAGATACAGCCATTTTTAAGGGAGAGAGTAGTTCAATGTTGGAAACATTTGAATAGTTACATATTGAAGACCCCTACTCTTTAATTAAGTGTATTAGTCTACTCTCTCATGTGAATCTGCCCTCCAAGTTCACAGCTGTCATGGGTTTTTTAGTGCTTGCAGCGTCTGCCTTTGTCTAGAGACCTTCCTTTGAGCGACTTTCAGGGAATGAACTGAATGCCCCTAACTGGAGACACAGAAAAATGTTCAGGCCATCTGCTCTCATTGCTGTGAGACACATGCTAGTTGCTTGCAATTGTACTTTTTGACAGAAGAAATCTATAGAAAGCTTTAAAGAGCCTTAAATTTTTCATCCAAAGATAAGCAACTTCCAGCATAACAATAGACCTGTAGGTAAAAAATACCTTAATAACAGAACACTTGTAATAGGTGTTTGGTGCTGTAAAGCCAATTTTTTCTTAGTAGCCTGCTGAATTATCTCTGTTCACATTGTTATAGCTGACACGCTTTCTTCTGCATATTTAATAAATCGTTATATTGGATACCTGCAAGTTGATATGGTAGTGGAGGCTCAGGGGGAACTCCATCTGCTTGTAGCTTTGAGAATTGTTTTTCTGATATCTGTACATGAATTTTTCCCTGTATTTTGTGGCTTCCTAGCAGTGCTCTGTCCTGTTGCACTGAGGACAGCTCAGGGAGCAGTGAGCCTGCCTCAGAGCATTGCCAGTTCAACCTGCTTCATGTACAGGGCTTGGCTGGTGCAGCACATGAATTGCCAAACTAGGAGCAACCATGGAGTTGAACTGCCCAAGGCAGGTACTCATGGGGTGCTAGGTACCTGAGAGTATGAATTTTACTAGGAATAAAAAGAAGGCACAAAAGATGAATTTATTGGCCTCTTTCAAACTAGTTATATATTCTCTCATTACATAAGGTCTTAAGTCACTGTGACCATCTAAAATGCAACTAGCTTTTTCTTGAAGCTACAGCACTGAATTGTGATGACTAGTGCCTAAGGTCCTCACCCTGCAGGGAGATATAAATGGGGTGCTGCCTAGAGCCTGTTGTACTGGGCTCAGCTATCACTGGGACTGGCTATGACCAACAAACTGTCAGTCAGAAGTTTTTGTGCGAAAAGGCTCCCTGGCTTTTGTTTTTCTTATAGATTGGCTCTGTTAAGTACTTTTGACTGAACTAATACTGGATAAGGGGTATGAGCTTGGGAGGAAGACGAAAGGGGGCCATATACAGTATTTGCAGAACTTCTTGCGAGTGGGCTGAAGCACCGCCTTGCCTTGCTTACTGTGTGGCTCAGACAGCAGACAGCTGAGACTGCAAATGTGCTTTAGCTAATGTTTAATTCAAACACTCTCGTGAAAAACTGTTATCCCGGCATTTTATAGTATGTACTCCTGTGTCTCTTTCTTTCCCCCCCTCACGCAGCCCTGACTTTACAAATTCTGTTCTATCACCATAAGAGGATTTTGTTCTCTCCATAGTCTGTTATGTCTTGTTCATTGAGCTTCCCTGTTGGGGTGCCAAAAGAGCCCTCCTCCTTATTGCTCACGTCTTGCTTTCCATGGGAAAAAGTCTCTGGTGGCAGGAAATTGAGGGGGATTGGCCCTGGGAAATAAAAGCCTCTGTTCCTTTCTTTGCCTTCAGTGTAAGAAGTCCTTTGATATGTCTGTTCAAAATGCCTTATTAAAGGGTCTGCCTGCTAGGAGCAGCCACGTGCTGTTCTTGAACTGTTGCAGATAGTCATATGTGTGAGAGAAAATTAATGACCAGGAAGCCTTAAGTGCTGTTGTAGGTTTTGCAGGTTTTTTTTTTTTTTTCCAGCTTCAGTTTTTCCAAGACAACAGAAACTGGTAAATTATTATACCTGAATTGCTTAAGGATTATGCCTCATAAAGTGTTCCATAAATTTGTATTTAGAAATTGTAACAAATATTACTTTTCCTTGCATGCTCTTTTGTAACATTTTAAGTTTAGCACCCTTTAAAAGTACAATCCATTAACTAATTTGCAAACTGTTACAAGCTAGATCTGTGAAACATCTCTTAGTTAATGTGAATTCAAACCTAAACTACTATGATCAGCAAGACAAGGGTGGTGATTATAGCTGCTCCACTCCAGCCACATAACAGCCCATCTGGAGTGCTGTATCCAGCTCTGGGGCCCCAGGCATAAGAAGGATGCTCATCTGTAAAACGGGTCCAGAAGAGGAGGCCACAAAAAATATCAGAAGGCTGAAACATCTGTTCTGTGAGGAAAGACTGAGAAAATCTGGGCTGTTCTGCCTGGAGGAGAAAAGGTTCTGGGAGATCTTTTTGTGGTCTACAAGAAAGATGGAAAGGCACTTTTATAAGGGTATGTGGTGATAGGGAAAGTGGGAATGGCTTCAGACTGAAAGCATAGATTTAGATTAGACATTAGGAAGAAATTCTCTAAAGGTGGTGAGGCACTGAAACAGTGACTGGATTTCCAGTAAACTCAGTATCAATGTAAATTATTTCTGTGATCTTGGGACCTCCAAAATCCTTGTCATGGATGTAATATGAGGATGAGCTCTGAACTGGATGATGTTTAGAGAGACAGTACTTGTTTTTAAAATTCTTGTGTAAAGTGACCACATCTCTGTGAACCTGAAGTTATGATTCTCTTTCTGGATCCTGTTAGTAAGGTCATGGCTCCAGTGGCCCTTGTGCACCTGGGCTGATTGCTAGTTTCAGTAATAATATTGCATCTTCAGACATTGTAGCTCTATTCCTGAAACTTTTAAATGTTTTCATGTTGTCTACTAATGCTGAGTCTGACTTAGTAAATCCTGCAGACACCGTGTTGACTGTAGGTTATGGAGTGCCGTGGGTTGGGTTCCCAGCTCTGTGGTCAGTAACTGGCATAGCTCCAAGAATTTGCCAACAACTGGAGTGGCTATCTTGGATCAGGGCACATCAGAAAGTTTTTGCAATTGACAACCAGTCCTCAAACATCAATTAGTCCTAGATACTGCCTACACAGGGCAATTTGAGGATGAGGAGGGTTCATGTAAGTACAATGTGTCAGTTGATGGAAGCTGACCAAGTCTTCAATTTAGGAAAACTCCTAGGTGAGCACTTACCTTTGTGCTAAATATGTAGAATATACATACATAGGAAGCTGCCAGTAGAATGTTATTTTACTTCTGTTGGATCAATTGTGAGAAGAATTGGAAAGTTGGTGTGCTGTACTGAGTACCAGAATAAATCTCCCATGTGTGGCAGTTTAAGCTTTCGTACTGCTCACTGTTCCATGTGTTTCATACACACTCTTCCTTTAGTGTTTGTTTCATGAAGAAGTGTCTGTGGGTGGACTTGGTTTCTTAGCTTATGTTTTATGTCTACTGACTCTTGGCTAACAGGGTGTCAACACCTAAAATTAATTGAAATAGCTTTAAGGCTAGCATTTTTATTAGTTCTTGTTGGTTGTCCAGGTGCACTCCTAACATTCCTTCTTCAAGGGGGTATTTTAGATTTTTCCTTTCAATTTGAAGTTAAGCCCCATAATTAATGAATTTAATCATAGGATGTTGTTTAGATTCCTTTTTTCTCTCTGTATAGCTTTCATGTGTGCCTTGTTCTATGGCATTTGGATCTTCTCACCTGGAAGATTTTGTGTCAGGATCCTGCTTGGTAGAGATCCTCAGGTGGAGCCCAGCCCTGATTACTCTGCCACAAAACACCCTTTATTGCAGCTCTCTCTTCCTTTGTGAGCTGAGCACTATCAAAATGTTACTGATATAGCAGAAATATCTTTATTCTTTCATCAATCTTCCTAGTATTCTGACTAATACTTGCTCATTTAAGCAGAAAGACTGAGCTTTCTGTCTCCAAACCAAACTTGTTTGTGTGTTGAACTTGGTGTGGCTGGCTTGATGGATGCTCTCAGGATGTTTGAAGAAAGATGTACACAGGGCTCTAGTCAAAGGCTGAAGCCCTTGCCAAAATATATTATTATAGGCTAGACTTTAAGAACCCAAGCCTTCAAAGTAATTGCCTCTGCAGCTCAGTCCTGAGGCCACCTGCAGGTTGTCATTTCTGTTTCTAAAGTTGTGTCTGCAACCACTCTTGATGTGATAGCACAGTTGCTTTGAAGCCAGTCTATGCTGGAGGGTAAATGTGTAATCAGGCTTATTGGAAGCTGGTGTTGTAAGAGACTCCTCCCAGGATTCGCACTGTAGGTGTTGGCATTCCCTGTGCTCTGTATTTTCAGTGCTCAGATATCCAGCCCAGAAGCTTTAGCTGCTTTGGCCCTGACAGAAAAGTCTGATTTCCAGCTGCTGATACCCCCTCCAGAAAGGAGCTGGGTTTTCCACTTCCTGGAGTGTACAAGTTACTTGTTTTTGAATCTTGCTCTTATCTCTCATTGTTGCAGTATTTCCTAAGCAGAAAAACTCTTACAATTCCACCATATCTTTTGGTGCCTTCATCCACTCTCTGAATCAATCTTTGCAAATAATTTTAATGAGGGATTTGAGTCTGGCCAGGGCTGCTTGATCTAGGATACCTTTGTTGGGGATGGGAGGCACCCATGGATGTGCAGATCCAGGACTAAATGGCAAAGCATTAGTGTTATTCAGGTTAATTCCTAGATGGATACCATCCATTCCATTATATCCATTATCAAATAGGTCATGTGGTTTTCCTTCACCTATATTCGGACCAGCTGCCTTTTTTCTGATTTGCTTATGGCTATGTTGAGTTGTCTTTGGAGGGGAGGACTGGACAACTGTTTAACAAGTTACGAGGAAAGGACATGGGAATTGTCATGAGGGATGAAGGCTTGGCCTGATATTGACTGTCCCACCCTAGCTGACAGGGCCATAGCAAGTGGGATAATCAGCTGGGCTCTTCTGACATCACTTGTCTCTGCTTGTGAACACTCACAGCTGAGAGTGCTTTTGAAAAGGGGCCCTTGATCTCCATGTTGCAAGCAATAAAAAGATATTATATTTCAGTATGGTGGCTTGTCAGTATTTTCCCCTCGCTTTGGGAAGTCAGGAGCTCTCTGCAGCAGAGGAGCTGTCATGGAGTCAGAGCAGCCTGTCTGGCTGTGCTCTGATGGTGGTGAGGGCAAAAGCAGTATTCGAACAGCCTCTGTGGCCGGTTTGCCAGGCACAGTGCTTTACCATCTGCATCCGATGTTTGCCTCCAAACGAATGTTTCAGTTCATGCAAGTGATACACTGATTACAGTATCTGAGAGCTCATTTTAGAGTCATGCTTATTGGAGCTACCAGACTTAAAAGAAACTCTGAGCAAGACATGTATTTGTTTGATTGGTGTATGAAACATCTGGGTAATTAGGAAGAGCAATCTTAAAAGTAAAGGAAGATGAGAGATATCGACTCTGATGTAGTCATTAAAATTTAAACTACAAAGCTTGAAGCAGCTATACAAGACCTTAACAAATGTATGGTAGCATCAGTCCAAAATGTGGGTGCGTAGTGTAATTTCTTTTGTGTGTTCTGTAAATGCATGTGAGATCATTTCTCTGGCTTTTTTTTTTCTTTTTCTTTTTTTTTTTTTTTGGTGAGGTACAGGTTTCAAGGTACGCAAGTACTTACAAAACCCGGAGTCCTGCTGTTTTTAAGTGCCTTTTACTTGAGTTGCCTGTGTCGATTATCTGAAAGTGTTTGTTCCCTACTTGAATCAATTGTCAGGGAAAAGCTGAGAACAGCTGAGAACTTGCTCGTGGCACGCACGAATCTGTGTGAGAATGGAACTAACAAAGCACATCACAGTGCATTTCAGGAGGAGCAGGGGCTGTGGTTTTTTACTGAGGATGTGTCATGATCTCAGCTAACCAGCTCGTGGGATGCCACACAAAGGAGCTAGTCCAGCCCTGCATTTCCGTCCCCTCCCTTGTGCCTGCACCACGGTGCCTGCAAGTATGCAGGGGCTCAGATCAGGGAGCCAATCCTCCCTAAAAGAGTTCTCTTTAGCAAGAGCTGCCCCTCGTTCTGGTTCACTGATGCACCCCCTGGGTTGCCAGCTGTGGTGTGAGAGGTGATGTGAGCGTGTGACTGAAAACATGAAAGAATGTAGGACCACGTTTTTCACAGAATGATCAAGGTTAGAAGATATCTTCAAGATGATCTAGTCCAACACTCAGCACAAATAGGGTGTCATTTTGGTAACTGATGCATCTTGAAGGCTGTTTACAAAAGTCTTGCTGCTGTGGCTGAAATTCATCTAGAAGTCAGCACAACAGTATGCTCCTTCAGACTCACTGCTAGAAACATTTGGAAGAATTGGGAGAGCTGCTCACAGAGGCCCCTTCTGTGCTCTGCATGTAGAGAAAGACCAGTCACTGGGTAGTAGATGTAAATAATTGGGGTTATTTGCAGCTGGAGATGTGCACAGACGTCCTTATAGGCTAGGAGAGTGTTTTTATGGGAGGTGATGAGGTTGCAGCAGTAAGTAGGAGAAACCACAGATGGTTCATTTGATTACAACCATCATCACCTCCATCAGTGGAAGGCAGCTCAGCATGTTGCAGTCTCACAGGTTCCTGAAGCAGCAGCCACGTTGTCCTTGAGATGCCTTTACAGTGTGTTTTCTTTGTTTCCATTGAGGATCTACTTAGCATGGGGCTGCTCCACCTGCTTCTTGCCTTGAGCTTCCTCATGAGAGTCCTCAAACTCTTCCGAGTATGTGTAAGCTGAAACTGTGCTGGCTTCCAGCCTCAGCCCCCGTGTTTGAGTGCTCCATCAGCCCCACCGCAAGTGCTCCATCCTGCCCCCAAACCAGGCAATGGTCTCAGAGCAATACATGCTTAGTCTTGAAGAAGTGAAACTTGAGGAATTCTCTGTAGAAAGAACAGAATACTCTTGGTGACCTAAACATCTTTGTGCACCATACTACAAAAGGCCTCTCTTAAAGAGAAGTGATAACTATTTTTATTTCCCTTCTTCAGCAATTCACCCAGATTCTAAGTAAAATTGCTCTAAAATCACCCGGACTCATGTATAACTTGATATGGGTTTCTGTTTGCAGCTATTGTGGATGATGAAAGGCTTTCTGCAGAGGAAATGGATGAGAGGAGGCGGCAGAATATTGCTTATGAGTATCTGTGCCACTTAGAAGAAGCAAAAAGGTGAGTAAATGAAAGCACACTTATTTATGGCCTTTAAATGTGGACATTAAGGACTGTTGTGTTCTTGAGCATCACAACTTTTGATTCAACATCTTGAATTATTTGAATTAACTCCATGTCAGACTGTCATAACACTCAGTATGAGAAACTAATGCCCAGTATGAAAAGTCTGATTCAAAGAAACACTTAGAAATAATCAAGACAACAACCTGAAACTGGCTGTGGTGTCCAATTTCACTGAAAATTAGGGCTGGATACCAAAACAAAAGGCTGTAGTTTTGTGAGAAGCTGAGTCAGGCTTATGTGACTAACTGGGGAAAGCATTTTGCTCCTGGCTCTGTGGCTGTGCTGTCTTCTTGGTGCTACTTCTTGTGGAGTGGCTCAGGTTGCTAAGATGGCAGAAAATCTCCTGGGCTCTTACAGGTTTAATGATTGATATCACCTCTGTGTTGCAGTGGTAAGTGCAGGCAGGGCAATAAGAGAAGATGGACTCTGCTCTTGCTTCAGTTCCTGCTGGTCAGCAGTACTCATCTCTAGAAGCAACAGCAACAGTAGTGAAACACTGATTTGAAAGTGCACAGAATTCTGATCACCTTTGTGCAAATGTACTGTGCTATGTTCACTTCATTCTGAAAACAAATATTCAACAACATTTTCATAATTAGAGAGCAGGGAAACAGGGTACAATATCCTTGTGCTTTTGAAGTAGCTTCAAGTGCTGCAATTATTCCATATGTAAAAGTCTATTTTTTATTCTGTCTGATGAGACTCTTTCAAAGATGCCTCTTATATTCATGTTATTGTTATTGGCACCGCTGGTAGTGTCTTGCTTTTACTCTGTGTTTGTTGATGATGGTGTTTTTGCTTATAAACTGTATTTGGATGACTTTCCTATGAATTTCTGTTGAGAAAAGAAAACTTGAACTGTGATTAGTAGTGCAAGCTGTGAAACCTTAGTGTGAAGATAAAGTTTAGCATCTTTGTAATGGTTTAAACAAGTGTATTTTGGTCAGTAATCTACTATTAAATTGTGCTCTGGGCCTTGAATCCACAGTATTTCCCTCTCAATAGCTGCCATTGGTTTTGTCCTAGGGGTATTGTTATAAAAATTAGCCATTCTTACTTCCTCTTCACTACATTGTTCCATTTGGTGTAGCAAACATTGCCTCCTTTGCGCTTTCTTCCTCTTTCTCCTGCTGTGGTTCCCTGTTCAGATATTTAAGATGGCAAGTGTTGTCCTGCTGCCAGGGAGGACTGACCTGCTCCACGTGCTCCTGGTGCCCTCATTGTGCAGTTGCAAGAGGTTGCCCTCAGTCAGATGAGTCAGCTTGCTGTGCTGGCTATGTGAAGGGAATTTTTAGCTCTTTTGCAGAGTTAGTTTTCTGTGGTTTAGTGAGCTGACTGGTCTGATCGAGGGGTGAGAGGAGAATCTGACTAGGCAAGAAGAAAAGGATGGGATGCAGCCGCACACTGGAGAGAGGGAAGGGAGCAGGTTTCACTTGTGGAGGTGTTAGATCAGGTCCACCATATCAGCTAACCTCAGCGAGTCGAGGTTTGATTTCACTTGGGGTTTCTCCTTGGTATGTTGCAACTCACCTATCTGCTGCCTTATGGCATCTAGTCTCCAAATTCAACTTTTTCTCTTCTGCTGCTATTATTACTGCCTTTTCTTCATGGCTTTCTTCAACCTTCCTCTTTCCCAGGCTACTTGTCATTTTGAAATTGAGTCCTCTAGCTCATTTGAAGCAGCTCCCTTGGTATTTCACAAGAAGATGTGAAATTATGTTTACAACTAATGACTTAAAATAGCATCTGCTATGAGTAACCTCCTTCCCCTCCTTGTATTTATTTTCACAGAGATTCTTGCCACTAGCAGTTCTCTAGAAGCAGCATTCTTTTAGCTCTGCAGTCCATGATGGGACTTCATATCCAGGATAGTTATTTCCAGTTGTTAGGTACCTGGAAGCTTTTCTGGATCTCTGTTTGGAAAATCAGAATCTACTAGTACTGTTCAATGGTGATTACTTCATAAGGTGAGGGTGAGTTCTGCAGTGTAAGGAGCATTGTACCTCCCTTACTGAGGCATTGGGCTGTCATGGATGGAACTGATGTGACAGCATGATGCTGCTGGATGTCCTCCTCTGCCTCAGTGCACTGGTCCCATGCTCATTAGGAAGGAAGGGGTGACCATGCAGGGTGTGGTAGAGGCTCTGGGAGTGCTTTTGGGTAGGCAGAGCTGCTGTGAGAAAAAAGAGCGTGTGAGGGGAATCTTTTCCCCTCACAGAGAACCATTGAGGCAGTTTTGTTGTACCATGAGACTTTGCCCCAAGACACTCTAGCTACTGTGAAAACAACCCAGCAACAAACAGGAAAGCTTGCAGAAACAAGTAGAAATGCTTGTGTCTCATGGCTGTGTAGCCCCTAGCCCTGCTTTCCCAGGAGGTGGCTAATGTTGTCCAGGAAAGCTGAGCTAGTGCCAGGCCCAGGCTCGGATGTCAAAGGTGCATGACCACGCTTTTCCCAGCACCAGTCTGGAGAAATGGGAAACATGAGAAAGTTCTGTATTGCTTCTCACTGCGTGGTTATTCACTCTGTGTGCTTGATTAGGGGTAGAACTTGTTGCTATGCAGTCCTTGTCTGTGCCTGCATGATTATAGCATTTTCGCTGTCACTACAGAGCCTGAACAAAACTGGGGACTCTGGAAAGTGAGATAGAGAGCAACAGGGTCACAATTTAAATGAGACCAGCTGGGGAGGCTTGAGCATAGGCTTCTTCCACAGCTTGTCCTGCCCTTCAGCTGCACTGGGAGAGTGCTTTCACAGGAAACATTCCCAAGTGATGGGCATCTGCAGCTTTGGCTGCTGCTGGGTGGAGGGGTCCCGGTTGGGTGCTCCCCAGCTCTGCAGCAGCACCCGTGGGATGTGCAGGCCCTCTTCCCCTGCTGCGTACTTGTGGCAGAGGGCGAGTCAGAGGATGGTGCCTTCAGCCCCAGGTGCAGCAGCTGGTTGTGAAACTACCCAGAGCTCTGCCTGCTGTCTGCTTGCTCACAGCAGTACCCTCCTGGGTGAATCTGGGGAGTGGGAACTGCCTTTATGACATATTTCATCTTTGTCATGAGTGCTTGGAGAGGACTTTTTAATATTCAGAACACTGTGGATATCAATGGCAATAAATAGACTGAATAAGACTTGAGTAAGTCAAGGTGAGTTTTCTAGTTGGCAGCTGCTGAAATGACAGCAAATACTATTTTAGGTAGTCAACTGTGTGCAAATACAATGCGCTTTGGTCCATACTGGAGAGTAATAAATATTGAAATAAACAATAAATAGCAAAAGATCAAGCAGAACATGACCGGAGCTATGTCAGGATACATATTTTGCTTCTCACCATGTTTGTAGTGAAAACATTATTTTGTAGCAGCTCTGCATTTTAAAATTCCAGAATTAATTAAACAAGTGAAGAATGTGTGCTTTCAGCTGCTTTTCAGATCACTGTTTGCATATTTAATTATGGCAGCCCAGCTTTAATAAAAACTTGGCTAAAAGTTCAACATGAAAAAAGAATCCTGTCACTAGTAGCTGATGGTTCTGCAAATACCTTCTGAGCTAGGCACAGTATCTGTTACACCTATACAACATAGGAAATTGGTTTTTAAATACAATGAGCAGTCTTGTAATATCTGCAGAAGTCAGTAAAGTCTGATAGGGTGTTATATTTGATATTGAGGAAAGAATCTTTTTTTTGTTCAATTGCTGGACCCCTTTCTTCCTGAGATTGCTTATCTGATAAAATAAGGTTTTGGTTGCTGGTATATATTGTTTGATTTATTACTTTTACCTTTAAGCAAAGTCTCTTGCACACTAAAAAAAAAAAAACAAAAAGGAGCAAAAAATTGATAGCATCCCATTTCCTTTAACTTCTGAGAAGGAAAAAAAAATCGAGAATATACAATTAGGAGTAGGGATTTTTGCACTTCAAGAAATGTAGCCATGGATGCCACTAATAGAAGCCCTCCAGATGTTACCCTGGCATATATCCAGTATAATTTGGAAAATCATGCTAGTAAATAGCAGAGGTCTAAGGTGGCCATAAACAGCTGTGTCACAAGCCCTCAGGTCTTCTTGGATTATGTGAATTTTAACAGGTTCATGCCCACATTTTCCCCATCCCCAATCTGGTGAAAGTAATACTGACCACAGCGTCCTCCTTTCCAAAGGAAATCCCCAGCACACCAAATTCTGGCTTGGATTTGGCTTTTGCTGTTGCTTGTCTCTGCTGATGTGTAATTACTGCACTGTAAAGATAATACAGGTTTGAAGGATTTAAATTGTGATTGAAACTTTAGCATATAAAGCAAATCAAATTTTCACTAAATGTGTTGTGGCTGGCTAGGCTTATAATCATCCATAGTAAAGTAGATACTGTTTCTCTTGGCTTTTAGAAATTATATCTTCTTATGATAAGATTCAATTTGAGCCATGGAACTCCTCATTTTACTAGCCTTGACTCTCCCTGCATGAAATGGAATATACTTTGTTTCATAAAGCATATTCTGCAATTTCTTAAACAGAGCTGCCAGAACTTTTTTTTTTTTCTTGCTCAGCTGTTCAGTAAGGCAGTAAGTTGTATAAAACACTGAAGTTTTAGCTTCAGTATTAGGACAATAAAGATACAGTAAAAGAAAATTATCCAGGAAATTTTTTTGAGAAGTCTTTTTTTTTAATGTTGAATAAGTCAATCCTCATTCTTCTGCAACTTCATTTCAATAGAAAAAAAAATTGTCCTGTTTTGTTTCCAAAACCTGCCTCTTTTATAATGTTAGTTTTTGTTAATCGGTTTGCAGTGGTTACTTGCAGTATTGGTTGATGATATGATAATTATGAACTGCTGAACAAAAATGTACCTACAGTTTAATGTAGTGCTTACATGGCTTTTGTTAAAGCCAAAAGTTTTGCAGTACCATAGCACAACAGAAAGCTCAAGTTGCCAGGACTGTGGGATCCTGGAGGGTGGCTAAGGGGGTCAGTGTTTCTGGGGAAGGCACCAGAGTCCTACAAAGACTTGGTGTACTACAAGTGAAGTCTGCCAAGTTTCATGTTGCTGTTTCTCAAGGGATAAAATTATGGCAACCATTCAGCTCTAGCAGGTCATGAGTGAATTAATATTACTCAAATACTTTCAGACTACAGGAAAGGAAATATTTAAAGACCTGTGGCCTTAGTAAATATAAAATATTGTAATCTAGCTGTAAACCTACCTAATTCTAGGCAGAAAATATTAAAAAAAAATTCTTAGTAACATGTTTCATATGGGTTTGTCAGAAAATTCTTTTGGGATTGGTAGTCTACTACCGTATTGTAAAGTATGAACTTTGTCTTCCCACCTCTGCCTGCTTTAAGCCAAATAAAGTACTAGTGAACATGGCTGGCAGCACCTCTGTAAAGGTCAAATGTTTGAAATTAGGGTGTGTCATGAGGTGAAATTCCTTGAAGAAACTTACTTAGCTGTGTTACACCTATTGCTGAAGCATCTTGGTCCACACAAAAGTACTGATCAACAAGTGTTCATGCTGTTTCACATCTTGGTCCTCAGCATGCTTACCTAGACTGCCAGATATTGGTAGAACAGCGTTTTGTTTTGGAGAGTTATACAATTGTGCAGATAAGCCAGAATTTTTATATGCAAGTGTGATGTCACTGTTATCAATCAATTCAATAATTGCTTGGATAGTGATATTTTCATATGAAAAGTTTCAATGGTGAGATCTAAAGGCAAGAGAAACCTTTTGTGCTAGTTTCTGTACAGGATGCATTGCCCTGCTTATTGGCACGTTGAGGTAACGTGTAATGGGTCATTGCTCGGTGTGTATACTTGTGGAATAATGATGCTGAGTAATGATGGATGTAACCTTTGTTTTTGTAGATTGAACCATATGGCACTTGTCCCATAGCATGCACTGGAGCTAACAGTATAGTCGCTTCAGAGCCAGTTAGTTCTCTTTCTCAAAGTTTTCCACGTTTATTTTAGGCACTACTGTCTTGTAAACGGAATTGTAGTTTGTTGTTCTTTTGTTGTTTTGTTTTTTTTTAATGGAACACAGACAAATTTGAAGCTAGTTCATGCTCTGCTGCCGATGTGTTGGTGCAGGCTAAGCTTCACCAAGAGTACACAGCATTTTCATTTCTCCTTCACTTTCTTCTCTACATCTTGGATTACCTGTGGTGCAACTAGAAACCTTCTTTGACTTTATACTCCACTCACAAGTGTACCCGATTGTCAGGTCAAAGCGGCGCTTCATTCTGCACCCTGGGTAGCTCCCAGTTAATATTAAGCATGACCTGAGATGGCCTCACCAAGGTATCAGTAGTGGCTGAGTTACATTACCATGGGGAGCGGGTGAAGGAGTAGGGATACTGGCAGGGGTGCTTGTACATCACCAACCCAAAACTCCATATCTGGAAGGCTGCTAAAGGAAAGCTTGGGGCTGAGATGTGTAGAGAGGAACAGAGCTGTGGGGATTAGAGGTACTTAGGGTTTGCACCTTGCTTAAGAGATTCATATAAAGCTGTTGTGAAGGATCTGTGACAGTACCCATGGGAAGGAAAGACCTCTTTTGCTTAGTGTTGAAGGGCTTAAGTGTTGCTGTTGACCTTTGCATAAGTACTTCTGCACTGTTTCATATTTACCTGAGAGTAGCCAAGGCCTTTGCTTCTCTGTGTGCTAATGACAGAATAAGTGACGGCTTGTGACAGTGCTTGTGTTCTTTGCCCATGCCACCCCCTCTGGACTGTGGGCTGCGATGGCTGCATGCCATGCTGCTGGAGCAGCTGACCAGAGAGTGGTGCATTCTCCCTGGCACATGTCCCATTGGACTATGTCCCTAGTGTAGCACTCAAAATGCTTTATGTCATCATCTGTCTGTTTGCCTTGGACCAGAGGAGGAGATTACCTGGACTGAAGGAATTTGCTTCTTAACAGCCCCTTTGCAGGAGTGTACTTTTCACATGTTGAGATCCTTCTTTCTCAGCTTACCGTGTCCTGGAGAGCTGTTGATCTTTGGAAGAAGTGTTTATTCATGCTCTGGCAGAAGGCGTTGTGAGGAGGTATGAATAGCTCTTCATAGATCAGAAGAGATGGGTCAGCAGCTGCATGTGGTAACCTTTATAGCACTATTTTGTACTGAGCGCTGATGCTAGTGAGGTGCCCACAGGTGTGTATGGGATCTTACTGTGTATGGATACAAGAAATGACTGCTCACAAGAAACATGCTGCCAGAGCAGGAGGCTTTTGCAATTACTTTGTGGAGGCTAGCAATTCATATCTCTATGACTTAGCTACTGTTTTGAGACTGAAATTCCTAAAATTGGTCTAATGAATGTTTAGATTTGCAAAAAAAAACCAAAAAAAACAAAAAAAAACCAATGTGCTACTGTACCCCCAGCTCTGGATGGGAAAAGCAGCTCAAGGACTGGAGGGATCAGTGCTCACTGAATGTGCAGGCATGGCATTGGCACCCAGTTTTTGCCTTGTAGGTACTGCAAGTGAACACTTTATAGAATAAGACAATTTCTGAGGGATGTAGTCTGGTTTCCTTTGAAAATCACTTCTGTTGCAAATGTCTCAACCATTCACTGTCCAGAGAAGGAGCAGCACTCTGGCAGTCTGTATCTCCTATTTAAGAATGGAGTAGTGCTGAAAACTGCTTTGGCTGTGGACATTGCTGGCCACAGACCATGTGAATCCTGTGTTAGTAGATAGAGCTGTTGCACAACCAGTGTTCTCCTTCATGAGATGAGTGGAGCTCCTCTGCAAGGGGTGTGGTTGCTTTTTAAAGCAATGTGTGGTCAGATTTACAGCTGGGCCGATTGGGTTGTGAGGTTGTGTGGCTCAGCCCTGTGCACTGTATGGTGTTTTTGATTGCTTTTAGTCTCAATAATTCATGTGCTTTAATGGAGATGACTTTGCATTCACCTGTATTTAAATTCAAGGGTCTTTTAAGAAGTATAATTGTGTCCCAGTGGAGATAAGAGTCTATATGGGCTTTGTAGGAACTTGGACATTTTTCAGAGCACTTCTTGATATTCTGGAACCACTGTCATTTGAGGCTGATAATGTGACAGTCTCCCATAATTGCTTTTGCTATTTTTGTTCCTAGATTTGGATAGGCATGTGCAGACCTCTGTGTTTGGCTATGTAAACCCCTCAGATTCTTTCCACCTCACTCAAATTAGAGAGAGCTGTGAAAATGGCCCTGTTCATGGTTTCCGTTTTCCAGCTCCCCATGTTTCTTTCAATTACTTATGCACTTTCTGTAATGCACAGGAAGACAGGTTTCAGGGTAATCTCTTCAATCCCAGATTTAACACCAAAAGGGGGAAAGATTCCTTAAGCCAAACCATCCACTGGAAAATTTAAGTGATGTATTTGTTTTTCAACTGAGTTGTGGAACTGGCATGCATTCCTGAATTAATACAACTTAAAGTAATTCAGTTGAATGGTTTTTTTTAAAACAGAAGGAAAACATTTCTTGACAAGATTTTTGTTTTGCAGTTTCAAATCGCATGAGCTTGTTGGTGTCTCATATGAAGTGGTTGGTGCTATTAGATAATCAATTCACAAACAGATGAAAGACAAAAGACCAACTATGGAGTTACTTCTTCTGTGAAAAGAGAAATGGTAGCCCAAATATTGCTGTAATGTGGTGCATGTGTTCAGAATTAGCCTCGTGTTAGGCACAAAAAAAGAGGTGAGTTACTGGTTGTCTGTTTCAGCAGTGGCAGCAGGACCTGGCCTCGAACATTTAATGTACTCCACTGTTTCTACTGTACACTAGCACCATTCCTGACAACTAAGGCCTGAAATTGGTTTCAGAAGCTGAGACTGAGCTGTGAATGGGTTTTGAGCCTGACAAATTTGAGTCTGGGGGAAGGGTCATTAATGAATCCTCACAAGTAAATGGAAGGAGCAGCTCTTGAGCTTGAAGTGCTGGGAAGTACTTCGTACAGCTTCTAGTGTCTA
The DNA here is from genome assembly GCF_017590055.1 of Onychostruthus taczanowskii. Classification (NCBI taxonomy): domain Eukaryota; kingdom Metazoa; phylum Chordata; class Aves; order Passeriformes; family Passeridae; genus Onychostruthus; species Onychostruthus taczanowskii. The sequence continues at coordinate 6,115,443 of NW_024502125.1, read as the reverse complement.
TAAATGCTAAGCAGGTTCTGGCTTGGAAGAAGACACCTCCACAATCTGCAAGTGTAGCAGCTCTACTGTCTTAAGGAGAGAGCATCTTACAGGGCTTTTTTTTATAATTTTAATTGAATCGGTAAGTTTTGACAAGTAAGTTGTAATGTGGCATTGAGTGCAGATTTATTCTGGTAGGATGATGGCTAATGGCTAATGTATAATTTCCCAGCTATCCAGAGAACAAACAGTTTGACCGCCCTGGGATGAGAGTCCAATTGTGAAGATGTGTAATTCCTGCAAGGCAAAAGTACACTACTCACTTTGTAAGGCAGCAAACATGAGAGACTATATTCTCATCCTGGCTTTTATTGCTCCCATATGGGCTATTGGTGATGTATTCACCTCACAAGAGAAGTGATAAAGCCAGTCTGACAACTCAAGCACTTCTGTCATCTATAGCATGTTAACTATTCTTAAAATTTGTTTGCCATCAAAGCAAGTGGATACATTTTAAAATTTGATGCCTTAAGAGTGTTAGAGGAACTCTTTTAGTGGACGAAATTGACTTAAACTCAATTCTTTTCATTAGCCCTGTCATTCTGTTCTCTAAGTCTGCTTATTGTAGGTCCAAAGGCAGAATTTGTCAGCTGAAACAATTAAAAAACCACAGTGATTCCTGCAGGCATGCGTATCCCACTGCACAGAAATTGCCCTGATGTGTGGTAGCTATGCTCAGGTCACTCATGAGTTTTGTTTGACAGTGGGTAGAATAAGTGGAGCTGTGGGAGCAGGGAAAGACAGCGAAATGGCTCACTGGAAATGTGCAAAGAACCCAGACAGGAGGCTTAACATGGGAAGAATTTGTGGAGGGCCATTACATGCAGGTTATGGACCCTGGCTGCTGTTCCTGGGGTGTGAGGCTGGGTGGGGTTATGGAGGATGCTGCTGCATGCCAGTCACATTTGCCCATAGGGCAGCCTGTCAGTGGCCTTGGAGAAAGGGTCAAAGCATCAATTTCATCTTAGGTTACACTCTGTGGAAGGACTGTCTTTAAAGCTCGGCTGTCAAACAAGCTGCTCTAAAATGGGTAAAAATGAAATATCTGTTTACACATTGTGCCAAACTCTTTTTCTCTGTTAAAGAAACAAAGCAGTGAATGATGTCACATCAGTAGATGTTAAAAGCTGGAATGTATTTCTTTCCTGACAGTTTCCAAGTTGCAGATTGCATCCCCTCCCTTGCTCTGATCCAAGGAAAGCACTGTGTGCTTTATTCAAGTACATCTGCATTTGCCTGATGTACAGACCCGGTCATGTGGGATTTACTTTGCAGCATGTTTGGGGGAGTGCCAGACCTTGGTCTGGCAGTCTCTTTGCTGGAACAGAGTTCAATGGGATTCGTGACTGAAGTTGGGTTTTACGGCTTCCCATTTTTCTGTTTAACATCTACAGAATAGGGAAGTGTTGACTTGATCCACCCAGTAACTTTTGAGGCACACTATCTTCAACTGTTTTAAAAAACAAAAATCTAAATGCCACTTAATGTTGAAAATAAGCTGTTGGGAGAGGAGGAAAAATTGTGGTTTGCTTTTTGGTTTTTTGGTTTTTTTTTCCTCTGAAGTACTGATGGCATTGAAGGAGATATGTGTTTGCAGGTTTTTTGAAGTTTTAATAGCACGATTTTACAGTATTTTCAAATCCTTTGTTCATGTCTCTTTTCCTTTTTTTTTTTTTTTTCTTCCCAAGAGAGCCCTGGTCTAACCTTGTGATTAGTGTAATACTTAATACTGGGATGTCTAGTGTCTATTTTGGGGAGAGCTTACACTTTACTTGAAGTCTTGGTAAATGCAAAGTAAAGTATTTAATGATATTGGCATTTCTTCTTTTTTGCGTGTGTATCAAGCTGGAGATAATTTTTAATACTCCTGCTGCTTTCTGTCTCGACAGAGAGACCTTGATCTGTCTTTCCTAAGTAAATATAGTTCTGTTGTGATTCCAATTTCAACATTTTCTCCGGTTCCTCAGGGTCAAAGTGATATCACATGATGGTTAGTAGCACACACTGTTTTTCTAATTGAGAAGCAATAGGAGAGAACAGAATTTATCCCAGAAATGTTATTTATTAGTAGCTTATGCACTCCTATTCTGTTGAGGAAAAGGTAGGAGTATAAGAAGACTTCTCATTATTTTTGTAGCATCTGTAGTTTCTTTACTGTTGATGAACAATGTAAGTAAGAAAAATCGTGTCTGCTAAAGTTTTCAGTGTCTGAAACTTGCAGGGAGTAACTCATTTGCTGTGGTGGTTACTAGCTGAGATTACAATGGTATTTTTGATTTCAACAGCAATTATTTTGCTTCTTGGGAAATCATAGAGTCATAGGGTATCCTGAGTTAGAAGGGACCCACAAGGAACTTCAAAGTCCAGCTTCCGCCCCTGCACAGGATGACCTCAAAAATCACACCATTTGCCTAAGTGTGTCATTCAAATACTTCTTGAGCTCTGCCAGGCTTGGTGTTGTGACCAATATCCTGGGGAGCCTCTTCCAGTGCCCAACTACCCTATGGGTGAAGAACCTTTTAATTATTATAATGATGATGATAACAATAGTGATGATGATAACAATACTGATGATAGCAATAATAACAATAAATTAAAAAAAACCCAAACCTTGTTAAACAGCATTTTCAGACCTGTGTAAAAGTCCCTAACGAAAGTTTGAATTTTGCATTATAGTGCAAAAAAAGACTAGCAAAGCAGGGTAACCGGAGGATTTAACAAGATTGACCTTTAATAACCTGAGGTGCCAAGGAAGAGGCAATAGACTGCAGCTGCTGAATTGAGACCTCCTCTGAAATCTCTAAAGGGCTCCTTATGTACTGAATATTCACTGGAGTCAGCAAAACTATTCTTTGTTCTGCTTTCAGCAGGCGAAGTCAAAATCTGTATCTGTATTCTGCCACTCTGTAATCAGCAAGAGATTATATTTCATGCATTTTTGGTTTGGATTCATCCTTAATGCAGATCTGTTCATCTCTGAGCACTTTCACCTTCTTGTGGCTTGTCTTTATATTTCAAAACCAAGGGCAGAACTCTGCCATTGCTTTACTCTGCCAAGGCTTCCTAAAAGCCTTGATACCTACCTGCAGTGCAGAATTTTCAGCAATCCATTGATTTCCAGCAAGTTCCAGGAGAAAACATGCATGCAGTGCTTCTGATTTGCATCGATGTCAAGATCCTGTGTTTCAATAGTGACAGTCTCAGGGCAGAGTTCACAAGGCTCTATAGTTATTATGGTTCTGTGCTGTCTGAACTGGGTGTCACCAGAGGAATTGTATCTTCTCTGAAGATCCTGCTTAGCTGGTACTTTGATAACATGATTAGATTAATAATTAATGCTGAGTGTGCTGTGTGGCCTTTCATGTGATGCAAGATGTGAATAAGCAGGTGACTGTAATGAAAAATTTCAGCCAATCTACAAAACACTTATGGTTCATCATCAACAAAAAGGGCATAATAAGGAACTTGTTTTGATTTTATCTGGGTATTTTTCTCTTGTTTACAGGAAGGCAAGGATTGGGAGTGAGAGGGAGTGTGAGGTTCATCTGGGAGTTTTCAAGAATAAGCAAATTCCTTTTAACACTTTCCCCCCTCCCTGCCCCACCAATTGGTGAAAATAAAACTGGTATGAAAATGGCTTTCTGGCCTTTCCAAAAGACAGCTCACCAAAACAGCCTTTTTTTTTTTTTTTTTTTTTAAGAAAGAGAAGAGACTGACAGAATAAGGTGAAAGGAAACAGTTTTTGTAAATGAAATGCTATGACAGTTTGTGCTTTTCCCATGCATGGAAAACAGTCTTGCTTTTTTGAAAAAAAAAAAGTGCTCTTTTCTGGTGTCTGTGCTAAAAAGGCACTGAAGGAATCACTTGCTTTTGTTGTTTTTCAGGTGTTCCACTTCTCAGATTCATTTAAAGAAGCAAGTGAACAAAGCCCCTGACCTTTCTCTGTGGTTGCTTTCTCTTAGCCATTTGTTTCAGGTCAGATAACTGTGCTGGTACATGCAGTGCTGGGACAGAGCAAGGAGTGATAGCTTGGGTTTGCTTGAGCATCTGTAGCAGCAGAAGTAGGTATAGAAGAATAATCTGCAGCTGGGGTTTTCCTTCTGCTGCAGGAGAGAAAACTCTAAATTTCTCATGACCGGTGGAGCAAGGATTTGACAAAAGTGTGTGCAAATTTGTTACCTGAACTAGGTCTAAAATACTTGATGTGAAGCATTCAGCTTTTATAGTGTTGCTGTTAAAATAAGAATATGTCTAGCATAAAATGGGATATATCACCTCAAGGCAGTGAATCCTTTCACATGGCTGCCTACTAGTAAAAATTCTGTCTGGCAAGCATTAGAGCGTGGAAGTAAAACAAGAAAACTGCTTTGTTTAGAAGTACAGCTTTGGTAATGCCTGATAAAGCACTTTCTAAAATAACAGTTGTTAGTGCTTTTGCACAATACCGCTTTCATCAAATTTTGACATTTGAACTGTGAAATACTATGGAGTTAGTGTTTGCAGAATGTTTTCATGATGACCATATTACTCCAAGGAGTCTGATCAAGGAGCCAAAAAACTGAATAACCTCAGGCATCTTTTCTCTTGCTGCATCATCTGTTGGAAAGTTTCTCTCAAGGCACATATTCAGAAATTGTGATGAAGTACCCTGACATAATATGTCCTTAATGAGTTTAAAGTACAATTCTGCCTTGAATGGAGATCATGTTTTAAAGGTCAAAAGTGCTTCAGCTGGTGATAAAAATGAGTCTTTTTCATAATTCATTTATGTTAGCTATGCTGGCTTATGGTGCTATCAGTGAACTGTACTGGACTTTCCTAGAGGTAAAGCGTCTAACTACAATTTATTAATTGATGTGAGCCTATCAAGACACATCAGAAGCTTACCACGTGATCTGCAGAAGTTTCCTAACATCTTGTGAAATAGTTTATTGTCCCATGGTAGATTTTAAAGGTTGGAGACTGGAAGAAGTGTTTTGAATTATAATGTGAGTTGTAGATGGACTCATGTATATGAGTTGAAGATGGACTCCTGCCACTTTCCTGAGAAAAACTGTGTAAGAAACAGTCAGTGGGTGCTTTATAGTGTTCCAGACCTTTTCTTTCTCTTTCACTGGGAAAGTGCCATGATACAGAGAGGAGACTTACAGCTTTGTTTCATTTGACTTGCTTTTATTCAGCAGGTTTGACAATTTTCCATTTTGTGAATAGTAGAGAACCATGCACCCAGGTTTCTAAGGAACCCATTAATACCTTTTTTCTAAAACTTAAAAACTGCAGTCTCTAAGATTTAACTTCTTCATGTTCATTTCTGGCCCTGCCTCATTAAAGTCAGCAGTAGCTCTCTTCTTCTGGTGTGGAAGAATTACAGATTGCAAGTCTTCACCACTGATGGTGTTGGAGGAACTAAAATACTTTTAATACAAATCTGATGCTAGTTGCTGAAACCAGGGAATGGTTTGGGTTGAAAGGGACGTTAGAGACCATCAATTTCCAACCCCCTGACTTGGGCAGGGACATCTTTCACTAGACCAGGTTTTCAAAGCCCCTCCCCATCTGGTCTTGAACAGTTCCAGGGATGGGGTATCCACAGCTTCTTTGAGAGCCTGTTCTGGTGCCTCACCACCCTCACAGTGAAGAATTTTTTCCAATATCAAATATAAACCTGTTCTTTCAGTTTTTCCTCCCCTGTCATATCTATCTTTCCACCAAAGGTCTCTCTCCGTCCTTCTTGTAGGCTCCTTACAGGTATTGGAAGGCCACATTTTGGTTACCCCTAAGCCTTCTCTTTTTGAGGCTGAACAACCCCAAGTCTCTCAGCCTACCTCCTTCTCTGCAGGAGAGGTGCTCAGTTCCTCTAATCAGCTTGATGTTCTTCCTCTGGGCTTGCTCCAACAGGTCAATGTCCTTCCTGTCGGGGGAACTGCCCACAGGTGAATGCAGCACTCCAGACTCTGGGATCTCACCAGAGCAGAGGGGTCCATACTCTTTTTCTGTCACTTCTCTCCTTTCATTTCCACTAGGTCTCATTTTGGAAGTTCTTCATTAGCAACTGAAGATCTACATCTACAGATAAGGGGATGTCAAGGTTCTGACTTTGACAAATTATTATGCTGATTAAATCTGGGGTTTTTGTAGGCAGTTGAATTGATTGAGGTCACGCTTTTTGGAGTATTTGGGGAAACACTGTTTTCCAGATACTCTGTAAGTGGTGTGTGCTACCCTGAACTCTGAGTGACCTACTTGAACAGATTAGGCTTGAATACAGTGAATATCCTGTCTCTGTATATATAAAAGACATTGCACAGCAAGTATGGCACTGCTGTAGCACATATGGCTTTCTGCTAGGCAGGCAGAGAATGAAAACTTTTGAACATGGTGCAGTGCAGATGGTTTATTACTGTCACTGAGTGTGCCAAAGCATAAGGTTTGGATGAGGAAATAGCAATACTTACAGACGTGCACTGGTAAAAAAAACCAGGTAAGATGATGTTCAGATGCTCCCTCTTATGATACCGTAACAAAATGGTTTCATCAACATAAAAAGACGGAAGGGAAAGAGTAAAAGCTATTCTGAGTGTGAGATTTGAATGGTGACTTCTGTTCCATCAGCTGGGTCTGAGAGTTGGGGACAGATTTGGGGTTGCAGTTCCATAGACTCTGATGATAAAGTCTGTTCCTGAATTTGAAGAGACTTTGTCTTGCTGTTCGTCTGCTTTAGCCTCAGAATATGTCCTGGGAAATGCAGATGGCAAAGGCATGAATAGTCCTTATGTCAGAAATTACACTAGGATGACATCAAAAGAATTCAAGTGTGAGCTTGAAGGAAAGGAACCAGATGAAGAGCAGAAGCAAACATATGTTGATGGTGTGGGGGAGCAGGGATGACCCATGCAGGGAGAAGAGGAACAGTCACAGGAAACTCTGCCAACTTCTCCCAGGAGCCTGCCCCAACAGGCCGCAGTCAAGCAGTGAAGGAGGAGATGAGGAACTGAGGGTAGCTTTTTTCATGAGGGGAGAAGTTTGATTCTTCAGAGGATGAAAAACTGTTTTTTACCTCAGACATACAGGCAAGAGGTGGATAGACAGATGGGATTGCAAGGTAGCGAACTTGTGGAGTGGGAAGGAAGGGTTGGAGTCTAGTCAGGTTGGAGCTGTGGTGAAAGGGATGGATGAAAATTCAGGTGGTAGCATGTTGTGCAGGAAGCTGACAGCCAGCAGGACTATCAGGTAATGTAGGCTTGCCCCGTGGTGGGCTCCTGATAGTTGCCAGGACGTAGTTTTGTTGTAACCTCTCTTAGTTTAGCAGGTGCAGTCTAATACTTCCTGTAGTGCTATGAACAGCTAAATTAGGCATGATTATGCTTTTTTTTTTTTCTTAATTCTTTGCAATTTTTGAAATTTTGAATCATTACAGTTTAAACATTGCTCTTCCCTCAGAACAAGTGCTGAGTGCTCACTTCTGTAAGGATAAGAAGATCTTTGTTCTGTTCCATCCAAATGTTGAACTGTAAGCTCTGTATACTCATGCGGTAAACACTGATTTGCATCTAATGATGAACTGCAAAGCACACTGTGTTCTTTGCTCTTTTGAAGTAGCTTAGATGAGCTATAACTATCAACACATTTATGCTAGCAATGTGGTGATTGTTAGATCACAGCTCTGTACTTGGTGGGGGACTCAGCTACAGAGAAGGGGACAAGGTCTGCCTATCCTTGGTGGTGCATTTCTTGGAGTGCCTAAGACCTGATAGTCACTGATCCCTAGATTAAACAGCTTCTGATCATGTCAGATTAAACAGTTTGTATGACCAAGATATTTGACAATCAAGTGGTAATTTTCTGTAGCAATTTTGACAGTCAAAAACATGGTGTTAAACACATTAAGTGTATTACAGTGGAGTTTTTGTTTTGAAGATGGGAATTACAGTCAAGGACTGAATAGCCAAAAAACATTAAAGTGAACAGGACAAGAATAATCAAATAGTGTTTGAAAAATAGAGACCTGTACTGTATATAGAAGCACAAATAAAAAACATCAAACCAATGAAATAGTTTGGGAATGGGAAGAGATGACAAAACTTAAGGAGCCATCCAGACTTGGCATGAGGATAATTCTTGGGATGAATGGAGACTTCTTGGTGAGTATTTTGTACTGACCTGGTAAAATCTGTGACCTGTGAACTATCTAAAAAGAAAATTGATCCAGACAAAGGCTCATGTGATGTATTCACTAGGTCAGTTTAACATGATGATTCGTTGCTTCCTGCTTAACTTTGAACCATCTCCTGGTTTGCTGTTTGTCATCTGTGAGAAGTGAATGTGAAACTTAAGTTCTAATTATTGTGCTCTGTTTCTGTCCTTTCTTCTTTTGACTTTGCATGGGAAGAAAACTTCAAACATTTGGCTTACTGGACATGTATCCTGTGCAAACTTGAGCAGTTTCCTGAGCAAAACATAGGACCTGTAATTTGATTTATACCAGTTATTCTTTACAGAAGGAGAAAGATAATCTGTGCAGGAATACTGAGCATTTCTTTATACAGTTTCTGTTTTTCTGTGCTTCCATTTAAGAAATATTAAAATCTCAGAGATTTGTTTCTTGCTTGCTATTTACTAGCTGATGCACTTTTACTCCTGTGTACAGCACTGTCTGCTGTATCCCTGCATCAAAGCCTTTCTCGCTACTGTCTTTCACATCTGCTTCAAGTGGGTGTGTGCCTGATCAAAAACAAGCTGAAAATCCTTGACTATTTGTGTAGTCTGAGCAATATTTTAAAAGCTGCTTGTTAGCTAATGGCAAGCATGAAAATTAAAGCATGGTCAGGGAAGGATCTTTTTAAAAGGAAGGAAAGTGGCTGTGGGGATAAGATCTTGTATTTTTCAGCAGATCTTGTTGCCAACCCTAGATGAAGCCTAATTATTAGTGTCTTTCTATTTTTTGAAGGGAAGGAGGGGGAAACCAAAAATTGCAAATGTCCAAACCTCATTATATGCTCCAACTCTTGTTCTGCCTCCTCACTTTGGTTTAAAAAAAGTGGAGCTTTCTTCTGGCTCCCTTTTTGCAATTCTCTTACAGTCAATCTAATTTCTTCCCACTACTGCATCTTCCTCAGTCTTTGCTTTTGGGATGTTTGGGAGAGTTGCCTCCTGCTTATGACTGCCAAATAGGCTCCCACCCTTTACTGGCATCCCCTTCTTTGCCACAAACAGGTGTGTGTCTTTCTTTATCTTGAACATCAGAAGCAAAAATTATTTAGAATCATCTCCCTGGTTTTGCAAAGACAGTAAATTATGATTAAAATACTGTACCAATTTGTCGGCATGCTCAGCAACTAGGTGATACTTTTGTTACATTATAAGTTTTTTGCTGTAATGGGAAACCCTAACTATATATTTTAATGAGATCTTAAATTCTATAGAAGTTTATCCCCCCCAGGTCAAACTTCTTGTTTGCAAGTGATGGAAGTTTGCCAATCTGCTGTGCTTGAAAGGAATCATTGTGTAATATTTGTCCTTTTAGGCTATCCTACCCCATAACAGAATGCTATCAACTCAAGAATTCTGCTTTTTACATAAGAACAAGCATAATGGCATAGAAAACAGATATACATCTGTTGATGCTTGTTTCGTGTACAGACTTGGGCTTAAGAGGTGCAAAATTTGTCCAAGTAAGTCACCTAACTATTTGGTTTGTTTATGAATAAGCGTGTGTCTACACCTTGGTATAGTCTGTTTCTGGAAGGTTTCTTTTTCATGCAAATCATGATCACTACAGACTGAGCCTCCCTGACCTGAATAGCTTTCATCCTCTTTTCAGAGCAAACCCTGGCAGGTGTGATGTAACCTGGAAGAGATTTTCTCCTCTTGGCTTCAGCAACTGGGCACTGGGAGAGAAAGTGGCTGCTGTGGCACAGTTGCAGCTCCTGTGCTGTGCTCCTTGCTGGCTAACACTTTTTTTTGTGGAAGAGATTTGGTTTGGCTTCAGAACAGCTGTTTGCTATTATGTGCAGTGCAGATACTTTTTCTGGCAAGGATTTTTCCATTTGGTGTGCATGAAGGTAGATACACTAGATGCTTTTGGTTCAGCTAATGCTCTTCTCTGATGCTCCGAGAATGATTTGATGGTAGCCAGATGTTCGTCATAATCTTCATTCCACCATTTCCAGGCATTAGAAATTATTGACTTTTGTCATTGAATTTGGAAGCTCTTGCAATTTACTTGGCATTTCATTTTAGCATTTGATGTAAGAAGGGCAAGTGGCAATACAGCCAGTGTTGGGCAGTGTAGACAAATAGTGCTGGCTGTGGCTTTCATTGCATCTAGAAATCAAATTTGCATTCAGTTTTTCTAAGGTTTGGTCTCATCTGGTTCTCCCCATAGGAGCACATTTGCTTAAGTCAACATACCCATCACTGACTTGCTGATTAGACATCATACAATTAAGTAGGAAATGTGTACATCTAGTACTCATGGCCTAATTAGTCTTATTTGTAAGTGTTATTTCTCAGAATTATAGAATATGTGGAGTTGGGGATCTGCTGCTACAGCTGGGTTCTTAAAAATCTATGGAGCCTGTGGGATCAATCCAAGAATCCTCAAATCCTTTGAGGTCATTATGAAACCTCTCTTGATGATTGAGGGCCTTGGAAGTCCAGGGAGGTTCCAGCTGATTGGAAGCTGATGAAGTTTTCCCAGTTTTCAGAAGAGTCAAGAAGGACAACTCTGGTAACTATAGGTCTGTCAGTCTCAGTTCAATACCTGGTAAATTTATTGATAAGGTTATTCTGGGATGTTTTGACAAACACCTGAAAGATGATGCTGTCATGTGTCACAGCCAGCATGGCTTCATGAGAGGAAAGTCTGCCTTATCAAACCTGATCTCCTTTCATGACACGGTAACCCATCTAGCTGATCAGTGGAAGCCATTTGATGCGATCTTTTTGGATTTCAGTAAAGCTTTTGATGCTGTCTCTCGCAGGATCCGTCTGGACAAAATATTCAGCACACAGCTGGATAAACACATCATGTGATGGGTGAGCAACTGACTGCTGGGTTAGGCCAAAGGGTTATCTCAAAAAATTAAAGGACATGTTTGGCTTTCCCTTTACTGGGGAACCCTGATACAGTGGACATCAGTGGGGATTACTGGACAGTAGTGTGGCAAAGGCTGATTATAACATGTGGAAGAACTATAATGAAACTATGAAAACAGCCTTCTGCTGTATGCCAAGGTTGCTAACCACTTGTTTGAGGTTATTGTGGCTTCTGTCAAGGTAAGTGTGGAGATCTGGAGAAATTCCAGTAGTTATAGTAGTCGCCTCTTCTGGGACAGAATGAATTAGGATTCGTTGCTTTACTTTGGTTCAAGAAGCACTCTTGGTTAGAGACAGTTGCCAAGTTCCTCTCTGTGTGCGATTTATTTCCTTTGAAATGGATATATCAAAGAAGACCTCTGTGTGAGCACTACTGACTAGATGAAAATTTATCATGAAGATGTGGTGTCAGAGCTGTTAAAGTCAGCCAAAAAGCCACCCATATTCTCCTTTTAAATCATAAATTATTCAAAAGCATCCACTTTGGGTTCTTAAAAAAATAACTCTTCTTGTTTTGAAATTATCTCCATCCAGAATGTAATTAAATATCACTTGGATAAAAAAAGAGAGGTTTAAATAGAGATTAAGCATGAAAAGAGCAATATGTATGTTTAATGAGAGTGTTGAACCATTCTGTTGGAAAGCAACATTTGCACATCAGTGTGTTTATCACTTGCAAGGGTAGTGACAAAGACATACAGCCTTTCTGTCCTTGCTCTCAATGCTGAAGGTGGAGGGGTCATACATTCGTCTGTATCATCTAACCTGCTGTGTCAGATGGTCAACTTCAGATGCTGTCTACATTATGCCTTTTTTTTTCTTTTTTTTTTTTTTAGTAATTCAGATATGGCCCATAAATCCTAGGCTAAGAATTCAGGCCAGAATGTAAACGTAGCTTCAGCTGCACAATAACAGTAGCAGCTCTGGTGATCTGTGGAAGCAGAGTAAAAAGTTGTTAGAAGGTATTGAGTACCACTGTCCTCAGACTCAGATCATTGCCTCAGTTTGTAGAGGAGATGCAAGGAGGACCATACATATGGCGAGTATTCAAATCAGGCAAAGCAGACCTACACCTCATAATGAAACACACTGATCTCTCTGACAAAGAGCAGGCTTGTACGTCTTTAAGATGCTGGGGTAATGACCCATAATTTAGTGACAGCCTTTGATCTCCACAAAGCTCTCATTTGTAGATTAGTAAAAAAAAAAAAAAAAGAGCAGTAGCTTAGCTCTGCTAACGATAATTACACTAGTCCCTCTTAGTCCTTCATACATTCCCTGTAAATGCATAGAAAAATGTCTAGATGCATTAATAAAACAAGTATTAATTGGATTTCAGCCTGACATGATTCTAAGTGCTCAGTTTTGATGCCTTCTGAGGGAACCAAGTAACTTTGAGCCTTCAGTCCTCGGGAATGCTGCTTTTCTTGTGCACCATCTGCACACACCTGTGCTTGCCCACAGTGCAACTGCTGGAATAAATGACTGTGATCTGTAACAGCCACTTGAACAAAGAGCTGTTCTGCATAATAAGAGCAGGAGTGATTGCTGCATCCAAATTCACTGAGCACAGGAATTAGACAGAGCCATTTTTCCACTGCTTTGAAAACACATGCTCTCCTCTTATTTTCACAGGTGTGGAGAAGACACATTTTTCCACCTTTTTTGAGATTATAAGGTCTATCTAAACTGCTTTTAGCTCACCGTGCAATTTTATTGTATTGTGGTATAGCCACATGTTTGGTCTTTTATTTTAGAAAACAAACACTGACTTTGTCTTGATGCATTTTGCTTTGAATAATTTGATATAAAATTCAGGAACCCATAGGATTTCCTGATGTTAAAATCAATATTCAGAAATCCTCATGTATTTTTCTGCTAAAAGACAAACTGCATATTGATAAGTCCATTTCATTTCTGCATGAAAGTTGACCATCATGGCTGGATGGAATAATTTTTCTAATAATTTTCAGAGCTTTAAAATTACCCAGGTGCATAATAGCTTAGTTTGGAGAGCCTTCTTTGTGACTACTTTTTAATGAAAATGTAGCTTACTGTAAAAAGGGTTAAAAAAAAGGGGTAAAGCTGAGGAATTGTTTTGGTAGCTGAACTTGATACAAAACCCAAGACATCATGAAAATCTGTGCTTTCAGTGACTAAATGTAATGGTAGTAGCCAGTGGGGGATGTTGGGCTGCTGGTCCTTTTGTCACCTGTCATCTTTGCAATTCTGCAGAGTGTTGTTGCACGATGTGGCAGCACAGCACATGAGTGTTCTCTTGTACACAACTGTAAAAGCAGAGATAGTGAAAGCCCCTCTGCTGCTCTCCTGTCAGGAGCACAGCTGCAGTTGAGGGGAGAGGTTGGGACTGTTGGAATGATGTCTCGGTGACTCAGGGAGGGGTGAAGACGCAACAGGGCAGAGCTGGCTTAACAACAGCTTTGCTCTCTATCTTTTTACTGCTGAGGATTTCTTGGCCTGTGGAGGCCATCTGGTACCTGTGTCTGAAAATTCATCCAGTGCTGTCTGCTGGGAGAAGTTAGCATCCTGCACAGCTGGTGCGCAAAATACTTCAGGATGCTGTGGTCTCTGGTAGAATTCAAAGAACATTTTGTATCATTGGCCTTTCCGTGACTAGAGGTCAGAAAACTGAAGCAAAAGATGACTTAAGAAAAAAAGTAGAGAGCACTATACAATACTCTAACATGAGGATGGCTTTTTAATTGTAATTGTGTTCATTTTTTAATGTCATGAAATACAGAAACACGTTAAAAGTGCTTGTTGAATATAAATCATCAAATTATGGTTACTTTTAAACTGTTATAATTACTTTAGGGACCAGAGGTAGAAAAATCTGGAAAAAGTCTGTTTCCAGTGTCACTGAAGGAGATGTACGATGTACACACATCACAAACTCAGCCACAGCATTTTTTAGCTAACACCATTATTTGAGAGGGGAGAAATGGTTGTGTCTGAACCAAGGAAGCATTGGTACAGCAAGCCTGTGTCTTGCTCCTGCATGCACCACTGCCTTCAATGAGCAGTGCTTGTTCTTTCTTGGAGTACATATCTCTTTAAGCAATTAATTAATCTGTCATTCAGTGTGCAGACAGCCCTTCTGGTTAGCAAATACTTGAAATGAGACTCTCCAGTTGCGGTAGATGAAATGCTTCCAATACACCTTGAAAAAAGATATTAGTGTTAGATTTTACCCAAGCCACAAAATAAAAGCTAAAAGGAAAGTAGTCTGTGTTAATGTGTGCCACGCTTTTATCTGTGGACAATATTTCTACTGTCTCTGTCAGCTGTGGATAGTCATTTAAATCTTCTGGCCCTAAAGCAACCTTGTTCCCAAACTGTGACAGACTTAGAAACAAAGATTGGCTTTACAAACAAGATCCAATTAGTGACTAAAGAGGAAACATTCTTCTCAGGGTGGATAAGTGTCTGGATTCAGTGAAGAACTGGAAACACTTCCATGATAATTAGCATTATTCCTCAAGACAGTCTATAATGAGAAATTGTTTCCATAGTCTTCTATGTCTCTTTCCATCTATTTCCTGGATAGATTAATTGGAGGCTTGGGCAGGGTTGAGAAGAGAAGCCTTGTTGCAGTCCCTTAGCCTTGCCTTGTGAACAGGGTTAGTGAAACTGCTGCTTACAGCTGTGGAAATGCTCAGCTGGAAAAAGCAGATAAAGTAACTTGTACCTCAGTGTGTGTTTGCATACCTGCCTATTAATAAACCAATCAATGCAACCATGTGATAGTGTAACTCTGGTGTTTGGGACAGTAGAATTGTATTCGCCTGATCTTTCCTCTAAGGTGCCGCTTTTCATTTATAGCTGCTTTTTCTGTACTGAGCGTTGGCTGAACTTGTGTGGACCCCATACTCCACTAGAACAATAGAAACCTTTGAATCGTGTACTTCCCTAGCTAGGCTCTCCCCACATTTTGTGAAGTGACTCACAGGCTAGGCCTGCCAGAGTTGCCAGAAAATGATGTCATCTGGATAGTGTAGTATCCCACATACAAACCAAAGGCTATTTAGAAATTAGGCTGACAACTACAAAAAGGAAATAGCTCCTTTTCAGATGCATATCTCAGTTTTAAAATCTGTATAATTGTGTGTGTGCTTATTAAATATGGGGATAGGGGATAATGCAAAAGGCAAAAAAAAAAAACCCAAAACACTGCAAGATAAAAAAAGCTCCAGTGTTTCTTGAACTGTGTTTTCTGATGACCACGGAATGGGTAATCCTGTTCTGCTGTTTGTCTTGTGCCAGCAATAGTTCATGCAGTCAAGTTGTGTCAGATCAGGGAATTGATTTGGTCAAACGCTAACATATGTATCCTGTGTTGTTGCATTTGTTCTCAGCAGGATCAGTTCCCTGGTTCTACTCTTTCCACTATCCCTGGGGCACTGATGTGGCCAAAATTGAAGGGAAAATGCAGGCAAGAACGTAGTAGAGAATGAGAAGCAGGAGAAGCATACTAACTTGTCCAGTGGCTATCTATCTGTACCATAAAGCAAACTTGAAATGATATCCTTAGCCTTACTTAAGTAGTTTGACAGCATTTCAGATGTAAACATCTTCTCTATTGACATGAGATGCTTCTTTGTGTCCTCTTCACCCACATGCTACATGGTCCAAAAAAATAACATTTGCTGTTTGTGGTCATTGTGCTATACTGGGACCTGGAGAAGCGCTGCCCTGGGGAGCAACTTGCCATCCTCAGGAGTCCTTTGTCACAGCAACTTGGGGCATTCTGATGCTGGCATACAGCGCTGGAGCTCCTGGCCAGTGGCCTGCACAGGCAGATGAAACATGCATTAAGTAAGACTAGGGTCAAAGGCTTCTCCTTTGTGAAATGTCAAAGGCAAAAGAGGCCAACAGATATGATTCTGTGGGAAAATTAACAGTCTTCTAACACTAGTTTTTTGTTCTGTTCCTCTCCTGTTTCTGGCAGATGTATCAATTTGAGTTCTGCTGGTTTGGGAATGTATGTGGAATTTAACTTGCTACTAACCATCATGTTTTCAGATGTCTTACTCTGGCCTGGAATATTGTACACAGTGTATTCCCAAGATAAATGAACTGAGCAGCATGTTTCTTATTACTTCATTTCTGTCTCTGTGTCCTGTGTTAAAACCAAACAGTGAATAAAACCTGGCATGTAAACTGATCCACCTGTATTAAAGCACAGCACTAAGCAAGATAAGTCTAGATGTTCAGCCTATGCACTTCATTTCCCTATGTGATATGGTTCTGCCCCTTAAAGCAGTGGGTTTTGCTGCTTCTTCTGTCCTGATTATTGCAACCAGAATACCAACAGATGTTCCTGGTAAGATCATTAAATACAGCATTTAAGTCAATTTTTTCATAATTTAAAGCTCATTCAGAAAGATCTTTGCCCTTCAATTGTCCCTAACCTATATCATATCTTGGACCTGTAACTTAAAAGGACTTGGAAGGACTCGTGATTTGACTGCCTTCCGCTTATGGAGTGGAATTTCTCATTCAGGCCTTAGGTGACAGGTATATCAAAAGATATTATCCTCCCACCAGCCTATAACTAAAGAGCATTGAACATCAGATGTTGTTCATCCTGATTCAAATAACTGTTCTTCATTTGATGCTTTGCCAGAGAGATAACTATGGTGTCTGGTTTACATAGATGTAAAAACCCCAAACAAAGCATAAATCAAATGTTAAGCATTAGGAGAGCTAATATGAAAATATACATATGAAAATATGTATGCAAAACTAAAAGGGGTTGCAATGCATTCCTCTCGTTTAAATATTTCAAGCCCCCAGCCAGACTTGGATCCACATTGCTTCAGTATTTCTAGATGCTCCTGAGCATTCTGTTTTCCCTTGACATGGACATTATGCTCTTGGAAAACTCTGGCCATGCAAACTCACATGATTTGAACAGAGCTGAAACAATCCCGGTGCTTGGGCAGGAGTACCATGGTGACAAGATTTGTGAATTCAAAACTGAGTAACTGGAGGACTGCTGGGCAGCCTGATACACTGTAAGCCTACATACTAATGTAGTATGTAAGTTCCTGTAAGCCTACATACTAATAATAGAAGTTGCTACAATGATATAAATTTACTTTTAGTCATGTTAAAGTAGAATACACCGAGTCAAGATTTTTGTAGAAAAAACCCAAAACAACAAACAATCACTTCTTCTAGCATTTTGAGAAGGCAAGATGAAGGCACTGGTTATTGCTGAAAATTAGAATTAAGTTTTGTTGTCCAGGTATTTTGTCATAGAAAATTAGGTCACTTTGACAGAGGACCAAGCAGAGACTGAAAGTTCTTCCTTGAACTGTAGAGCTACAGCTGTGTACAGGTTATTTTTTTGTTCTTAACATAGAGTCCTGCTATTTAATCTCTATAACAGAAATTGATATAACACAAAAGGCAACTTTTGAGTTCTTGCCACTACTGAATGGTGGTAATTGACAATATAAAGACAGTGTTTTAACTTTTGCCCACCATAATTTTCTAGTTAAACTTCTAAAAGTAAAGGCAGATGTGTGATTACTGCAATACAGCAAATACTCTAATGTATGGTGCTGTCTCTCAAGTAAGCAAATATCTTAATTTAAATTTAAAAAAAAATCCATGTAAACTCTGTATTTGACCTAAACCCCCAAACAATCTAAAAATTTACATATAGGAAAATCTAATTAACCTTAACACCCAACATGAGATTGGGAGTTTACCATTTGCATGTAAGCACAATCGCTAATTGAATTACGTATATACTGAAGTTAGTTTAAAAATGCAATGCATGAAAGAAACCTGAAAACTTTTTGAAAAAAATCTAAGTTTACTCTCCCTCTTAATCCAGAGTTTTTTTGACTCTCTTGCTTCACACAGTTGGTGTTTCTCCATCTGGTTGTTACAAATACTTTACCCTGAGATATGGTATGCTGCAGTGGCAGGAGGGTTTTTTTTCCAAAGCAAACCAGAATGGAGCACAGAGGCAGTGTTTATGTAAAGTAAGCTGTGTGAAAGGAGTGTGCTATAATTCAGGAATAACATACACATTTATAAATGTAGAATTAAGTTGCTCAGGACTTTGTTAACAAGCTGTTTGTATTTTAGAACTACATCTGCCAGAATGATATTGAAAAGACAGCTTATCTTTCACTTACCATGCTTGTAAATCAGTTGGCAAGGAAAAAACCCCTTATTTCTGAAGAATAAATGCTTACACTCTTTCCCTGGCCAGCCACAGCGAAGACAAAGTACTTTTGTGCTGACATATAGAAGAGAATAATTTCTAGCTCTTTGTCTGAGAGAAGGGGATATCTTTGAATTAGGACTTCATGCCATCTGCATGCTGGGCATATTCCACTATTTCTCATAGGACTAAGAGAAGTAAAGATTATGTACTTGCCATGATCAGTTGTTGGGTAGAAGAATTAGTGTAGTGTTTCTTTCAAAGACATGTTCACTGTCTGTTATTGTGCATGAATATATGTTTTTCTTGAATGGCAACATAACATGTAAGACGATTAGTGGAAAAGCAGTTGCTGTTAAACATTTTTATTTCCAGTAGCTACCAAATAGGATGATCAAACCTGCTGCTCAGGTAGGTGCTGTGCATCCTATTTGGCTCATTAGGCTGGATGTGTGGTTTTGTTTTTTTTTTTTTAAAACTTTCATGTGCTTCCCCAGCCCACATCTTAGTGTCACCTTAATGTGCTTGTGTACACTGCCCTATAGCAATAGGGAGAGAGGTTGGTCAGATGTTGAGTCACTGGGTGGGCAATGCTGGGGTTTGCTTAGCTCTTGAATGCCCTTCTGCACTTCCTGTTCCAGAATGCCACCCCCAGGTACTTTTATGCTGGCATCAAAATTCCTTAAATATCTTTATGTGCGTATCTATAAACATTCTTCCCACTTAGATACTGGATTTACAGTTATACTATAGAATTCAGTAGTACTGTGTTTGTTTTCTTCAGTATAAAAGTTTGTCCATCTCTTCCATGAGAAGCCTACTTCTGCCAGACACATAACCGTTGAAATGTGGTTTTGATTATTTTCTTTTTTAAATGAATCATTTAGCATGCTATTGCATAGTCTCCATAGGGCTCACCCTATGTGCAGTGTTGTGGTGACAGCATTGCAAGGAAGGATATGCAGGTATCTCCTGAATGCAGGTTTTTGAATTTTAAGGGGCTGGACATTTGATACTTGGATAAACCTCCAGCCTTTTGATAAACAAGTATGTTGAAAGTAGCTGAATGCTGAAGTTGCAAAGATTTGGCCTGTTTGAGAACTTGATGCTATGGAAGATGGGACAATGTATTACTTGGCGACTAGGTGTAATTCTGCTTTTCCACTTTGGAGGAACTCCCTTATTGTACTGTGGTGAGGAAAACATACTGCCAGTCCAGGCAACTTGGAAATGTTGTCTGCACAAATGCTTCCTGCTTGTACTAGAAGCTCGTACTAGAAGATGAAGTTCTAGTGGCTGACAATGTTATGAGGGAACAAAAAAGGCAAGAGGACTGTGCGTGTTCCCTTTTTTCCTGTCTGAAGTAGATTAAAGTTGTTTAGAGGGTGTTTGGGTATTTTTGCAGCCCAGTGAGAGAAAAACAACTTGCCCCTCTACATAGGAAATAACTGCTTTGGTGAACTTGGAACTTCTGCTGAGCTTTTCACTTCATTGCAAGAACGCTTGCATTCCTGAAATCAAAGAGTGTAACTCTCATGTTCAAAATTAAGAGCAACTGGGCTGTTAAGTTTCTTTGAATATATATATTAGTTCTCCTGAGGAAGAAGAGCATGGAAACATTTTGACTATATTGAATTTCATATGAAAAGCTGAAGTAAATATGCCATTTAAGTATTTGGCTGGATTTCAAAGCAAATGTGCAGAAGTTCTGCAAGACATAATTTTAAAATATTTTGTAAAGGGGAAGATTTAGGGATGAAGGTGCTCTGTGTCGGAACTTTGTATTCCTTCAGTTTCAACTTTCATCTGTTGGAATATGGGCACAGTTATACTAACACTCTTTTTTGGGGTCTTCCTTCTTTTCTTTTGAGTTTCTCGTGAACAATTTTAGATTCACTATTTCTGCCAAATCTGCTGTGATCACCAGGTAGTTTCCTGCCCCTGGTTAAGCATCTTTTCCAGTGCTCATGTTCAGACGTCTGATAATTGAGTTGATGGGAGGATAGGGATCTTGTGTCTTCCTTAGAGTTTGTTAAGTCTAATTTTTGCTGGGGCACAGCTGCATCTTGTTCTTGATCTGGGCTAAGGTACAGAAACCTCCACACCCCTTTAAAACCTCAGTCATCATTGACTATCAGGCTTTTCCTTTCCTACTGTAGATCTTTCTGTCCTGCGTTCATCCTGTGCCTCTTCATTATCTAGTTTCTACTGTGGTTGGCTTTTCTTGTCCATTTCTCTTGTTGACAGGAAATGTTTGGCATGGTGACTGTTGCATTTCCTTTCCTCTCCCCTGTGGCATTTGTTTTCCCAGCGCTGGTGTATGGCTAGTGTCCTCACACCCTGCACTGCTGCCTTGCTTGCCACTGTGCATCTGGCTGATGGATGCTGCAGGAGAGATTGCTGTGAGAGCCAGTAGCATCACTGCCCTCTTACATGAGGCTTCATACTGCCCATGATGGTCAGGCTGCAGCTGCCAGTAGCTCAGAATACCTGAGCCCTTTTGTATGTATATAAACATACAAAAACACGCTCTGTTAATTATAGGGGAAAGTGAGGATCCAGGTTTTGTGGTGGCTTCTGGGTGTAACTGCAGCAGTATCTTCCTAGAGTGCATGAATGGCACCATGCAGGTAGGTGCAGAGGAAGAAAGGGAGCAAATTCACAGGTCAAAATAGCAACATAAGTCGCTTAGGTCTCAGTGGAGGGCTGAGAGTTAACAAGTTGTGATGGTTTGCTGATTAACTTGATCAGAGTAACTGGGTCATGAATAGGCTTGGCAGCAAGGTAAATTGACTTAAAATACTTTTTGGTTCAAGTTACAGGTACAGGGATTTTTTTGCCTGTGTTAAATTGTTAGCTAACTGCAAATTAGAGGCCCTGAGATTAGTGCTGTTTGTGAAGAAAAGTAGGAAAGTGCTCCTGTAAACCATTTTGGTGTTGCTCCTTTCTTGTTGTCTTTTTGTGACAATAATAGAGTGAGCTATACCAGCCTAAAAATTATTTTCCTAATGAAAGAGTGCTGATAAGGATGCCTGGGTGTCTGCCCTGTGGTTCACTTTGATTTCACAATAAAAATGATGGCAACTACTTCCATTTTCTAATACAGAAGTTTTTAAGTTAATTTCTCTGTCTGAAAGCTCTTGGAGGTGGTACAGGAGTATTTCCAAGTAGGGCACTGTGTTGGTTGAACAAGTCTCTATTGAGCTTCTCTGCAGCAGTTTTTATTTTTCAGAAATTACTTCTACAGAAATCAATGAGCAATGATTTGCTAGAGGGTTAGAGTATGCTGAAACCTCACTGTAAACAGAGATATAGTACATAATCTCCATGAATGGTTTGAAATAGTCTCTAAACTTGTCAGTTTTTCCTCTGGATTTTAAAATTCTTGCATTTTTATTTCCTCTTTGTGCGTGAAGAAGAAAACAAAGTACTTTGTTTTATATTTACTGCTCTGCATAAAATACTGTCATTTCCAAAAAGTAGTCTTAAACACCCAAAATAGGGTTTAAGAAGACTTTTCTTGCATATGGCATCTCGTGATTAAACAATGTGACCAGTAATGGTGATAGCATTCTAGCTGGGATTGTGTGGCTGCTCTGTGCTCCACTTGACTTGGGCTGCCACTGGCAAGGCATTGCCTGCCTCTTTGCTTTTCTGCTGCTGGTTCACATGGTGACACTGAATACCCAGAGGCATTCATGGCTTGCCTGAGTGGCAGCTGCAGCGGGAATGGTGTTACAGAGCCTGGGTCAGCCGTGGACACGTGGTTCTTGTATTACTGGGTCAGCTAGCCAGACAACGAGAGCCGCCTGGCAAGGCAAGCCAGCCAACAGTGTAGATGGTTTACCCATTCAAAACACTGAAATACTTTTTTTTTTTTGCTTCTTGACAGGATAGAAGAAAGCATATTGTATTTGGGTACTTGGAGTCAGGGTGGTGGCAGGGGAGGTTGTCCTCAACTGGTTCTAGATTCCGTAAGGCAGACTTGATCCACCATTGACATGTTTGTGGTCTTTGAACCAAATTGTGTCCCAGTAGCCTGCTTTTGCCAGTCCTTAATACCTTGTCTGGTAACTTGAAGTCTCTTAGCTGATTAAGGATTTCTTGTACCTCTCTTACTGTCTCAAGTAACTTGAATACTAGGGCATAGATGGTAGATTCTTATCACTTGATGAGTACTCTGATAGAGGTGTATCACTGTTTGCTCTTAGAGAAGAGATTGTCGTGTGTACACGGATGTTGGAGATGGTGAGCTCAAAACCCTTCAACTGAAGTTCTGTCACTAGACACTGGGTATTTGTTGCGTGACATGATTAATTGTACTGTTTAATTTTTATCATGCTGATTACAATCAACTTTTTCTTTCTAGCTTAACCTAGTCTTTGGACTACAGTTTAGCTTTCACACTGTCCTATTGCTACCTTAATACATTAATGTAATTCCTTAGTACATTCCTCATTCCAAGTGACTGTTTTTGATTTCTGCAGCTAAAACCTCTTGTTTTACCACTTAATTCCTCCAGTCCATTTTCTTAAAGAATGGTTACATTGCTGCATTTTAAATGCTATCTAGAAAGATGCGTTTGAGATGCCAGTTACTATTTTATGTAGCATTTGGTTCTATATTCTCAAGAAAACTCCAACTTACACTGGGAAAATTACAATCAGTTCTTCACCAAGAGCCAATGTCTACATATCATATAGAAATTCTGGTTATGACCCTTAGTGTAAAGCAGTGTTAACTGTCTACCTCAGGTCTGTGAACAAAACACTATGCAGTTTTGAAACTGGCAAAAAGGTATGGTCCTAGAGGATCCAAAGCTTTGTTCAGCAGTTATTAGCTTTTGTTCTGATGATAAAGGTGAGGCTGCAGGGCACTCATGAATATTTTTCCTGTTTTCTCTTATAGAGTGATTGCTTTTCTTCACCGGTGTAAAGCCACACCATTCCTTTCTTCAGTTTTCATTTCTTTATGGATTACCAAATGCTGTTATACTGCTGCCTGCATTTTCCTCCTCTATAGCAGACTTAATTTGTGTGCATGTCCTTCTCAGAATTTTATAGATTGTTGTTAAGTGAGTAGGGGACTACTGTTTCTCCAGCCATGGAAAGTGGAGGAGATAATTTCTTGCATAATCATGGGAAGAAGTAAACAGGAACAGGTAACTGTGGGTGGTGTACATGTTGTGTCTCACCTAAATGCCTTGGTTTTAGCTTTGTTCCTCAGCCTTGTGTTTCTTTTTGACATGGGACTAAGTTGAAACTCCTTGTTGCAGTTTTGTAGAGTTTACGTAACAGTAAATGCTTTGAACAATATTTCAGCCTTTCACAAGCTGCTCTTTCAGTCTTTTCACTGTTTTAACATCTTGTTCTCTCATGCGTGGCTTTTTTTTCTGATTTGGCTGCTGTTCTGCACCTTTCTTTAAAAGTTTCAGCTGCCTGTCTAGTAGATGTACATCTTGGGTTATTTTATGGCTCCTGTACCTGCAGACTTGCTGCTAGCTGCTTTCACAAAACTAACCTTTGTCAGATATTAGACAGGAAAATATAAATATCCACATCTGATTCAGTGGACTTGAACTGTTCAAGGAGTCAGAACAGAACTCTTCATGCTGCCAGGCTCAAGTTTGGTTCTCTCCTCTGCCATGGGTCATCTGTGTGGCCTCAGTGCAATTTTCAGTCTGCACCTCCTTTGGGAGTTTCTGCTGATCCAGCCACTTTAGTCGCCAATAAGCAGGTCTGCAGGCAGAACTGTCTCCTTCTGTTGCTGATCTTGACTCATAGGCTTTTACACAGTAAAAGCTTCTGTGTTGAACCTACACAGGAGGTACTTCCCTGGGTCACTTTTCTTCCCTGGAAAGGTGTGATGATTGAAGGCATGGTGGTAATGTTTATGCCTGTCCTCTCGCCTGCAAAGAAAGGTAATAGCACATCCCTTTGGACACCTGAGGACTAATACTTGCATGGAAGACACTTCCATATAATACTAAATCTTGATGTAAGAATTACTGTATTACTTTGACGGTGTTTTTAGAGATTCATCCATCTGTGTGGCTAGTCTGACAGCTGCTAGAAACAGTACACCTGATGATGCAGTGGATTTTGGAAGAGGGTTAACATGTTTCATAATGGACATGTTAGCATGCTTTCTAATGGACAGTTGTGATTTAGTTTCAGTAGAAACTTCATCAAAATGACTGTTAGGTCACTTCATAGAGACTGTACCTCTATTTTCTATGGATTTGGATAGGAATTACTGCCATGGCAGGGTGTGGGCTTTGAGTAAAGACTGTGATTTAAGGTTAGTGGGACTACTGTGCGAACAAGGTGTGAAGATTATCTCATTGGTTATTTTACTGCCAAATTTCTGAGACTTGCTAGGGACATGCATCTTCTGCTGCAGTGGATTGCTTGGAAGACTATGAGATTATTCCAGGCCAGAACCTTTTAAATTAGTCAGTCTAAAATACCATATGCTGTTTTAAGAGGGTGCCCTAAACTGTATTACCATACTGTAGCTATAGAAGGCACAATAGAGCAAAGCAAACTGCTGTAGCATGTAGCAAGACAGTATAAAGACAGTGAAAGTCTAAACTACAGTCTACAGTGCTTTCCTAAAGCAAACATGGTGTGTTTGGGGGGAATAATGTGTTTTGCAACATTTCCACATGTACAAATGCTATACTGCAGAAGTGCTTTTATTGCTTTGTCTGCTTCTGTTTATCAAATCAGTGTCTATACAGATTTGTGAAAAACTAAGTTTAGAATAATTCATGTGCCAAATTAATCTTCTTTTCAGAGAAAAGTGTTGTTTTATTTGTAGGGAGACCCTTTATGTTTGTATGTGGGACTTGTTACACAGCCTGTGTCTGCACTACCTAAAATTTCATTCGTGATTTGAGTTGGTCATCTGTCTGAAATTATGCTTTCCAGGGGCCACTGAGCCACCACTGCCAGACTAACACAGGAAATACTTGTGTTTCTGCTGTTGTGTCTCTGCTGCCTGTTGGAAGAGAAGGCTATTAAAACTGGTCTAGACACTGCTGGGTGATGCACATCAGTCTGAGTTGTGTTAACTTTGTTGCACAGGTTTTGCAAGATTTTTAGCACTATTCTGTTCCATCCTTCCCCCCCCCTTTTCATTCAAATGAAAATCCAGTTTTTTGCATAAAAAAAGTCTACTTCAGACTATACAATCACCAGATACTTTTCCTCTCCTGAGACCTTTGAACACAGGCTTAATAATGGCGCCTCATTTGCTCAGGCAACTTGTTGAGTACTGTTGTTTCTGCTTAGAAGAACTAGGTGAGGTTTCTTAAGGACACTTATTTGCTGTGGTAGATCAGTCTCCACCACCATGGTGAGCTCCCTTCCTGGCACTGCTCTTTCTACTGCCTCTTCAGCTTTCTTCTCCAGACCTTGGCACCTTGGAGCCTGGCCAAGAGCAGGGGTAAAATATGAGGCATCCCTTTGGCCATCAGCCTGGGCTTTGTTGGCCCCCCACTCAAGCACCATTATCTCAAATAGCAGTCCTGGAGTTTGTGGTTGATACCAAGTGCTAAATCTTAATGTCTCTGCAAACAGACAAGACAGCAAAACAAAGCCTTGCTGTTTGCAAAGGCTCTGTTGTATGCCCTGAAATACATGCTTGGTGTGTTTCTGTTGTCAGCTGTGGAGTTGGTTGAGATTCTCTACATCTTTTCTCCACCAAAAAACTACTGAGTAAACAGACCTTGGCTCCTGCTGGGTGCATGCCACCTGCAATGGCAGTGGAGCCAGGTCATGGCTCCAGAGCCAGCTTCCTGAGCAGCACCTTGCCTTGTGGACTTTAATCGCTGATTAACCCACATAAAGGGTGGCTGGAATAAAACAGATTAAACCAGCATGTAGTATCTGTGCTGCCATCTTGTGCACCAGAATTTTATAACACCTTTAAGATTATTTTGTAAATATGGCAGTGTTGTCATGGCAGCAGAAATCTGGTGTAGAAGAAAGTTGCTGATATGATTTATTGCTGGTTTAGTGTGCTGTGCAGGTCAGGCAAGGCATCACTGCTCCTAGCTTCTGCTTAATTGAATTGAATATGAAATGCATCAGAAGGGCTTTGATCAGGGAAATGAATGTCGCAACAAATTTCAGGCTGGCATGCACAGCTCAACTAAATGCAAAATGTGCAGTGAGATCTATATTGTTTTAACATTTATACTCTAAAAATTCACACATGAATGTTTCATAGTTTTCAGTGTAGCTCCTGCTGAAAGTCAGTATCCTCCCTGGTGAAATCATGATTGTAGAAAGTTGAGATGCTGTTAAATCTAACACTAGCTGGAGATTCAAAGATATGCAGCTTTGAATTTGAACCCACTCATGGAAGTGTAAAAAAATTGACAACTGCAATTTTTATCCAAAATCTCTTACTAAAGGATTTGACGTTTTCTTTATGTGCTGAAGTTCTGAGACCTTGTGTAGCCAAGTGATTCATGGTGTCCTCCATGTTGCTGCTTTCACATTACTTCTTGTATGTAACATGAGAGAACTTGTGACTAGGGTGACTTCTATCACACCTTCCTTCATCCTACTGCTGTAGTGACCCACAATCACAAAATTTGATTTCTTTCAGACAAGGTAAGTTCTTAGGATGGGCAAAACTTTAGATGCAGTAGAGACTGTCTCTGGAGTATGAATCTAGAGCCTCAAATTTAGAAGCTAATGTTTCCAGGGTGTCTGGCTCCAGGAGTAAGTTGACATCAGAGAAGTGTAGCTCTGGTTTGGGTTAAGACTCTCATCTAAAAGAAAGATTTGGCGCTGAATGTACCAGAACATGAGGGGGGGAAAGAAGAAAGAAGTGAAGAAAGTAGCTTTTCAGCTACCCACTCTACTCTCCACAGCCTCAAAGTGAAGCCTCCAAGGTTGTCCACTTTTTAATACAACTAATAGTTTTTGCTGTGGTGGTATTCCAATTTCATGTATCTATTTGCCTGGAATGGCTGGAAGTTTTGCCTGCTTTTCCCCTGGAAGTAGCCTGTGGCTGTTTGTGAAATAACCTTTTCCTAAGTTTTCTGGTCTAGGAGATGTATCATACTAAAGCTTGCAGTATAATGAGAACAAATTCCAAAGTTAACATACAGATTTTCCATATAAACAAATCAACTGTACCACCACCCCCCTAGTCAGCCAAGGAACACACCTAGGTTGTTTTGGCTGCTGTCACCATACTTTATAAAACAAATAATATTTAAGGGAATGTTGGCAGCTGAAAGAAAATTATATTATTTTTAAGCAAATGGAAATTTAGGAGCTGCGATTTCTTAACAAATCGGTAGATTCAGAAACTAGAGACATAATAAAGTGGAATTTTAAATTATGAGTTCATGTGCTTCAGATAGTTTTATATTTTTGCATATCTCCAAGTAAAAGTTTTGACTTAAACCACTTCCACCACTTCAGACATTTAAAGCTAGACTCTAACATTTGGCTTTGCGTCTGATTGTGGTTACTATTATTTTCTAGCAAAAAAATATTTTTCTTTGGAACAAGCTGGCCACATTGTACTCTCTAGGTCAGCAGTCTGTTTCACTTGTGCTGAACTAGGTTGAAAGTCTGTGGTTGTGAGCAAGGGAGGTAATAAATGAGAGTAATTTACATTTATCTTGTCTTCACTATACCTTTTCTACAGCAGCATGCAGCAAAGCTCTGAGTTTTGGCTCTGGAGTCCCATCTTTCCTTCTTTGAAGGTGTGCTCCCACAAGGTACAAACCTGGTGCCCTTGGATCCACATTTTGCCGCATAAATTTGAAAGGGCAGGGCAGCAAAAGTGTACATTTTAGCGCATGATTGTGTGCTGAATGTGATGGGCTTTGGGTGGGTTGTGCAATGTCCTCTCTTCTCTGCAGAACATTGACTCCAGCGTTTCCAGTCTCTTGATCTGTGTGTCTGCTTTGCTGACCACACGGACTGTCAATGACAACTTCATAACTGGTTAAGTTCATTGTGCAGCGCTGCTGCTTCCAGTTCCCTTGACCTTGCCTTGAATGAGATTCAGCAGGGGGGTTTTGTTTTAAAATGCAGTCCAAGATAATTTTACTGCTGCTGCTTTCACAGAATGACAGAATGGTTAAAGTTGGGAGGAACCACAGTCGGTCATCTGGTCCAACTTCCCTGCTCATGCAGGGTTGTCCCAGAGCACGTTGCACAGTATCCAGTCCAGTCAGTTCTTGAGTATTTCCAGTAAGGGAGACTCAACAACCTCTCTGGGCAATTTGTTCCCCTACACAGTCAAATATGGAAACTGGATCTCCTGGTCAGTGGCATGCTGTTTGTTGCTCTTAAGTCTGGCATAGAAGTTGTCATTGTTATCCTGCCAGAAATTGACTGCTGAACAGCTCTGCCATGGATTGTCAAGAGTTAAAACAGAACTAAGCAAAGCAAATACTCACTCAATACTCATTCCTGGCTGACTCTCTAGTACTATGTATTGGAACTTTAGTTTTGGAGATATATATCCATTGATCAGATCTAGGTTTGCTTTTGTTGTCTAAGGCAAAGCTTTTGCTTGTGTTTTGGCAGGTACTGCAGTATTAAGAAAATCAAAGTGGGCTCTACTTATGCATTCCCAAGTATCTATCCTTAGGAAAATATCTGCTTATGCATGCTTTATCCAAACAGCAAGACTATGACTGGCATGGGTAACTCTGTAGAACTGTTCAAATGATTTTTAATTTCAGGTAGTACTACCCAGAATTTCAGTGATGCTGTGTGCTTTACTCTGCTCCCTAAGGCTGACTTTTGTCTATCCACTATGGAGCCAGGTTTGGGTTTAGCTTAAATGAGAGAACTAAATAAACCCATCATGTTCACCATTGTGTAAACTTCTCATGGCCTACCTCAGTCATAGAGTTGTGAGAAGTAGAGTTATGGGATTATGTTGTTAAAAATGATGGTAGAAATGCATGTGCACATTTGACAGCTATAACAGCCTTACTCTACAAGCTTCATACTGAAGGGAAACATAATAAGATTGAATTATATACCCATAATCATGTGTATCAATGATATTAACTATCTTTTTTGGGCAACAGTTTCTGCAACAGATTTAGAGGTGATGCTGATGCTGCAGTTCTGTGTGCTCAGGAAAACAGTAGGTGAGCCAAAAGCAATGCTGCTTCTTTAGCCTTGAAGCAAAATAAATTGCTCCAGAGGTATCTATAAATCCTTTCTGTCATATGGATATCCTCAATTTCAATTAATGAAATGAAAGTAGAAGCATTTCTGGTTTTCTCAGTCCAGTCTGCTCCTGCTGACTATACCGTGTCGTATAATAACCTTCATAAACTCTCCAAACTATGTCTCAAAAAGCAGAGCCTCACAAGGTTGCTAGTAATGGTTCTTTCTGTTTAAAACCACAATTGCCTTTTAACTGAATCAATGTAAAGGGAACAAAACTTCTGTAATTGCAAGAAGCACTGGGGAGAAAAGTGCTATAGATATGCTGGTTGACAGGAAGCTCACCATGACCCAGCCATGGGCACTCCCAGCCCAGAGAGCCACACGTGTCCTGGGCTGCATCCAGAGCAGTGTGGGCAGCAGGGCCAGGGAGGGGATTCTGCCCCTCTGCTCTGCTCTGCTGAGACCCCACCTGCAGGGCTGCAGCAGCTCTGGGGCCCCAGCACAGGAAAGATGTGACCTAGTCCAGCAGGTCCCAGGGGAGGTTTGCAAAATTGATCAGGGTGCTGGAGCACCTCTTCTGTGGGGGCAGGCTGAGAGAGTTGGGGTTGTTCAGCCCAGAGAAGAGAAGGCTCTGCGGAATGCTTTTAGCACCTTCCAGCTGTTTGCATAACTATGTTACAAAGTTGTTTGTATGCTAGCAGGATTTAATTAAAATCCTGAGGTTTTTCCTTCCTCTGATTAAACATGAGCAAAATACAGTAAACCCTTTCACAGTAGATCTTGTAGCTGAGTTCTGCAACTTCCAGACATTGGTAAAACATATCTTACATGTAATACAGCTGTAGCTGTGTTCTTAGTTCTTGGACACTGATTACCAAATGCTGTTAGTTGCCCTAATGCAGACCCCTAATTTTTTCTAGAGTAGATCTAACTTAGAGATTTTTGGCTAAAAATGGAAAGAAAGTTTGCATCTTTCAGGCCTGCTCCACTTAGTTCTCTCTAGTTTTTCCCATCTTTTTTTTCTGAGTTACTAAAATTCTCCTTCTAAAAAAATATTTATTCCCTTGTATATTTATCTGGATTTGTTGGTTTGACAGTTGTCTTCCACGTTACCTTTTTTCTTCTTTCTTCTTCCTTTGCATCTTCATACTGCTTCCTGTTTGTTCCTCAGGCTGCTGCATTTACTTTTTAGGCATGGTAGCCTCCCTAACTAGAACAGAAGGGTTCCGGATTAATTTTTAAGGCTTATCACCGTGCTGGAAAAAACCCACAACAATTTTAGTGTTGTTGAATTACAAGCAGTTTGACAAGCTGAGGAGTAGCTTTCACTTTGGATTAGCATCTCATTTAGAGCTCAGGGAATGACTCAGTTTTATATAGAAGTAGTAAATTTTTGTACTGTAAGGAAGAAAAGAAATTCCATGTGGACGTATTTGTGTATCTTCTTCGAAAACAGTACCAATGCACTACCTTGTTGATGCCCTGGACTTAAGATGTTAGAAAAACCCTTTCACAAGAAAACTGAGAATTAGAAGTGCAAAGAATCCAGTGTAAGGTACAAAATGCTGCTCTGAGCACACAGTTCATATCTCTGGAGATGGTGCATGAGAGTCAGCTTTGGCTCATAGTGAATACCTGCTGTGGTTCAGCAAGCTCCTGATGCTTATCTCTACAATTCTTCTTCTAGAAGTCACATTCCAGGAAATAAATTCTATAGGAAAAGTTAACTAGCTCAGGTAAAAGTCATATTTGCCTAGAAATCCACCTATGTATATTCTTCCTTGTGTTTTTTGGAGATGCCAAGTGTGATGTCTTAGTGTATAAACCTATTTAGTTTCTAAAATGCCATTTTGGGACCCTTGGCATGGATCCATAACACGCAAATGTGTAGTGCAGGATAAAGCTGGGAAACTCATCAGGAATATATTTCTCCTCACTAAAGCAGCTTTTATACTGCACAATACTGTTCTCGTAATGACACTCACTTAGTGCAGTTCTATGTGCTATTGTGTCGAATTTATGGATGTTGTTTTCCTGAAGAGCTATTTGGATAGTCTGTGCTTCAGTGAAACAACTTTTTGTATGTCCTGTAACACATCCAAAAGTGGAATGGAGTAGAACATTAGAGTTTTAATGTGAAACAAAATGATGTAGTGAGCTTTCTTCTTCTACATGGTGGAGTGAAAACTGGCTCATTTCCAACCTGGCTCAAAGATTTCTGGTTTTTGAAGTCACCCCTATGGAGGTGATGTTAGATTTGTAATGCTGTCTTGCTTACAGTGGTGCTGCCTTAGTGACAGTAAGCAAAATGAACTAATGTCTTCAACTTTATACTTGCCCTTCAGTTTTCTTATTTGTATTGATATTAATGTCCTAAAAGCACGAGAGTTTGACTAAGCAAATAAAAAATAACACTGTGAAGAACTAAGCAGACTTAAAGCTCTTGTAATGTGATTTAGCTGCTGGAAATAAGAATAATATCACAGGGCCAAAGCACTTAGACCACCAATGTAAGGAACTTCTGCTTCAGTGATTAAGAGACAAATCTTTCTTGGAAATGCTTTGGAAGCAATTTCTCTTGCCTACTCAATATAAACATACTGGATAATATGGTTTTATGTCTGTGATTGGCCTTCTGAACTGGTTATGTATTCAATTAATACCGTTTTCTGTGTAGAACCATGTCTATCACATCTTAAATCTCAAACGCATAACTAGTTTAGTTAAACTTGGAGTTTAGTTAATCCTCCGACCTTGGAGCATTTAGTCACTGTCACTAACAAGAAGCCATGTTTCAACCTGCTTACTGCCAGGCAGACCTCAAATGTGTAAATTACCTTGGGCTTTTCCACAAAATCCCCACTCATCCCTCCAGCACCAGTACTGTGTTTCTTGGGTGAGAGTGGAGAGCTCCCATGCAGGAGGAGGATAATCTGTAGGAGTGTTCTGTACTGAGCTGGGCACTGCTTGAGGTTGTGTTGCACAGCATATTGGCTACAGGAGCCTGCCTCGCCCAGAACACTGCTGTCCTTGATGCTCATGAGGTTCACCACTGGCATAGAAATCACAGAAGTTTTTTGAAATACAGACATCAATAATACACAACACTCCGTGTTTTTTTCTAGTTTTCAGCTTTAATTACTGTTTATTCAAAAGCGTAGTACTGTTCAAAATATTTGAGTTAGACCCCCTGAGGTGTGAATGCTTCAAAGCATGCTGCTTGCTTATTGATGCTTTACAATCACAGATATGACCCTCTACTCATTTTGGTATGCCATGTGAATGAATGTGAGAATTTTCTCCTTAGCCCTTGTCCTTTTCTGTTATAATAACATTGTGGTGGTGACATTTAAAGTATGATAGCTGTAGGCAAAAGCTGTAACTCCTATTAAAACCCAAATAAGAATGTTTTTCAAATGTCTCTGTAGATGGATGGAGGTTTGCTTGGACGAAGAGCTGCCCCCAACTACGGAACTGGAAGAAGGCTTAAGAAATGGTGTTTACCTTGCCAAGCTTGCAAAATTCTTTGCACCTAATGTGGTGTCAGACAAAAAGATCTATGATGTGGAGCAGGCACGCTACAAGGTAATAGCTTTCTCAGTTCTCTCACCAGGATGACAAAACCCAGCAGTGTTTTTCTTCCAGCTCTTAAAGATTCCCAAGCATGGCTGGTTAGATTTCTGTATCTTTCTTTTCAGACTGTAGGGACTTGATAGAAGATGCACAGCTGTAGGAAGCTTGTATGATAATTAGAAATATTCTACCCTTAGAAAAAAATGTTTTGGTGTTGCTTCAGGTTTTTAAAGCTGCACAAATTACACTTCTGGCTCCAAGGACATTGTGAGCTTTTCAACTTATAAAGTTATTTCTCATTAGAAATAGAAGTCAAAACAATTTGACAAATATTTCAAACTTTCTTCATTTTGTGTGGAAGCATATTTGAAATTCACCTCGTTAGATCTGTGTTTGTTTTAACAACTTTAACAACAAGAAGCCAAAAACAAGCTACCAGTAACTGAGCTTAGCTTGTTCCCTGTGCAGGCTTTTGTTAGCTCCAAGAGCCTCGATAATACAAAGATATGTACATACATGTACAGTAGTTCCACTAAGGAATGCATTATCTCAACATGCAGAGGGGGCAGAAAAAAATTATGGTTAAGAATTCCAGTTACACTTAAATGTTTCTCCTGAAAATCTCAAAAATTTGAGAGAGTCCTTTTTCCCTTTACCCTAAAATATAAAATTGAAAATAAAATAAAAAATACTGCATTCTTATGCTGCTTGCATAGACTTTAGGGAGGGGAGGGTCATGTATTCAGGTAGAACTGAAGATTTCCAAGACTTCCTTATCTGTTCTTCATGGTAGTGCTGAGCAGTATTACTACTTCTGTATTTTGGCTCCTTTTCTTTGACATCCAGCCTCCACTCCCAAAGAATACTGAAGGACTGTACAAATATCTACTTCAATCACAGTCCACCCTGGTGGTACAAATCTGGCTTATGTAACATGAAAGAATGAGCTGAACTCAGCGTGGAGCTGTTTATGTGTTAGGATGCTTCATTAGCAAAATTGAAGCTGTTACACTTTGGTTTCTGGGTTCAAATAAGGGAAAATTCTGTGAACTCTACTTCAGGATATAAAACTGGGAAATAATAGGAGGATCAATAAGTAGAGAATTTCCTTAATGTGACTTTCATAATCTTCTATGTTTTCAATAGAGATCTGGCCTTCATTTTCGACACACTGACAACACTGTGCAGTGGTTAAGAGCAATGGAGTCCATTGGTCTGCCTAAGGTAAGCCTTCATATTTCAATAAAGAATTTAAATAAAATCATTGGCTCAAATCATTGTCTCACTGAGATCCCCTTTCTTCTGCTTGAGCATAAACAGTTCTCTATAGTAAGTCTAGGGGGAAGGAGTAATTCAAAAAACAAATCTGAGGAGAATGTAATGTGGAAAGCAGTGGGAGTGTCAGTCCTGTGTTGCTGCTGGCAGTGTGTGTGGGCTGAGGCAGGGACGCTAGCAGTGCTTGAGCTAGCTCAAACACTTGATATCTTACTGCTAATACAGTCTCTGTTGGGGGCCTAGAAGGAATACGGTTTAAAACAGAAAACTTAAATATTTGCTTCCTTTAGGTTACCTCTTCGCATCGTGACTCTTGCTGCCTCCTCCTCTTACTGTGCGTGCCAGTTTCTCTGCTTCTACCCTGTTCCCAGACTGTTCTTGCACCCTTCAGTGCATCTGCGTGACTGTGCTGCTGCTCTTCTCCCACCAGCTGCTTTCTTGGGTCACCTCTTATATTTACCTTCCTCCTTGCGGGTCTTCACTTGTCATCTCCCCCCTCTGCTGCAGTTTCTGGGCACCAGTGAGTCTATTTTGAATGAAAATCCTTTAAGAAAGGGCTGTGTACAAACACCTGTGCCGTGTGTTTGTCCATTCTGGCAGCCACACACAGGCCGAGGTGAGCGGGGCACCTGGGTGCCCACAGGACCTGCCTGAGGCACTGTGGGCAGGCACAGCGGGGATGCTCAGGCAGCTCCTTGAAGGGCTGGATGGACCAAGGGTCAGCTGCTGTAGGCAAACTCTCTTCAGGTGCCCACAACCAAAAAAGGGCACTCATGACCGCCAGAATGCCATCAGAAATGCCAGAGAGACGGGAAGGGGTCCTGCACTTTCCAGGTCAGGCGTTTTTTTTCCAGTTGAGTCCTTCAGCCCTCTGTTGAGCTGGCTGATTTCCACCCTGCTATCTCGCCTCTGAAAGATTGTGTTTCTGTCGTAAAGGATGGTCATGGCCAAAAGCTTTCCCAATTCTCCCTCACAAAGCTGTTTTGAGCAAATGATGAAGAGGGCACTGTGCTCCTGACTTACTCAGTCTGGTTCTATTAACCATGGGACAGTGCAGCCCTGAGTGACCAGCCGGGGCTGGAAGCATGCTGCCAACTCTCACGGTTAACTAAGTCTTTTTATTATATTTTTGTGGAGAAACAGTGTTTAGTGACTGGGACCAAGGCCAGGAACAAATTAGTGGTACAACCAGAACTGGAACTTATGATGTGACTTCTTGGCTAAATTGCTTAATATGCTTCTCTCTAAATATCTTCCTTTGCAAATGATGTATTCACAAAGTTAAGGGTGCTGGCAATTAGAATTATGCATTTTTAAACCATACTTGATAGGTTTGGTTTGTAATGAGGCTTTGCAAATTGTAACTGCATTCCAGGTTTTGGGTGTCTGTAAAGGACAAGCATTACTGGCTGAGCTTATGCCAAAGGACATTTTCTAAAAATCTTGTTGAAATGCTGCCTGCTCATCTTCCTTTTCCCCCCTCTTATTAAGTAGCTTTTATGCTTTATTTAGCTCTTCCTTATGAAAATTATTGATTAAGTTAAAATAACATCAGAAGAGATGTGACTCATAGCTGTATAAAAGTAACAGCTGAAATTCTGTAAATTTAAGCTGTGGTTCTGCAGAGTAAATGTTTCTGCTCAGTAATAAATCTTTTCTTTTAACTGTGTGCTCTTTGCTTTTTAGATCTTTTATCCAGAGACTACGGATGTCTATGATCGGAAAAACATCCCTAGGATGATATACTGCATTCACGCTCTAAGGTAACTGCTGACAGGAGTAAAAGTCATAGTAGCTGCCAAAGTTTGGAGTGTAAGTCTTGAAATGGTTTTAGGACAACCAGTATATCAAAATCGGTCAGAATTTTCAAGTTCTTAGTTTTAAGTTGGAGACGAAAGTTGAACTTTGTCAAGTCTGTTGGACAAATAACTTTCAAAATACATACTTCAACAGAAATCAAACAAATTAACAGAAACTTAGCAAAACATTAGTACAACCATAGAACAGATATGCTGATCAGAGTGAAAATAATGATGAACTAACATATATTTCTGTCCCAAAACTGAAGCAATTAATTACTGTATTCTGTGGTAATTCATGTAAAAATGATACATTCTCAAAGACTTCAAAATTCTGAAGTCAAAAAACTTGACTTCTAATGTAAAGTCAGAGAGGCTTTGACTACAACATTGAAAGTAGTGATTAATTTTTTTTGTGTTCTGCCTTAAGCGTTTTTTTATGTTTAGCACAAAAACATCTGCCCTGTGGTGCTCCTGGTGTGAGGATAGTGTTGTTGGCAGACATCTCCACCCCCCTGTGGCTTTTCTAGTTAATTTCTTGCACATAGAGACCTTTAAATATTTTTGGCACTAATCTTTAACAGAACAGAATTAACTCACACTCCAAACTTTCTTCCCTGTTTCTAATGGTGTTCAAAGGCACATCAGCTGCTCCAGGGCTATAAGACAGAAACTATTCAATACATGCTTTATTGAAACTTTTTTAGGGTTAATCCTTGAAGTCATGTGCCCACTCTTGCATTCTGGGATGTGCACTTACTCCCAGTAAACAGGACTTACCACTGAAGTTCACTGCATTTGCTTAACATGCCAGGTGTTCATACTTGACAGCCCAGTATATTTTTGCTATCTTTGACAAGAGTTGCCCCTTGAAATTATTGTACTTCATGTACTGTTAACTGGGAATTGACACCAGGACTATTTGAGGGTGGTTCTTGCCTTTAAGTTGGTAGTGCAGTCTGTTCTGACAGCAAGTGTCTTGTGTAAGCTTGAAGTGATCTCCTAGAGAGAATCTGTGGGGCTACAACCTAAACCAGGTCAGCCTGACTCAGTGGGCTGTGTGCCCCCCACTCCCCAGCTGTGTTATGCACTAGCTCTAACACTTTGCAGGAGGTGCAAGAACACATTTAATTTTAATATTTGCTCTGTCATGTATGTAGGACATTGTTAACTCTGGATTTGAATGCTACGTAAACAACAGCTCCATCAAATATCTTCTTAGTATCTGCCTTATCATTGCAATGGCAATACCTCTTATCCTGAACTGAGGTTTACAGTGGATTGACCTATGGTAAAAATTTTCCTTTCTCCGTCTTGGCATGCCCCAGGATTTATGCAGTACCAGAATTAGTCTGTGTTGTCTCAGCTTTCACTTCCAAGTCTGTCCTGTTTAAATTACTTTTTCTTGATGCATATCAGCACAAAGCTCCAACTCTGTACCTCTGTACTTATTATGTTTTTGGGGTTTTTTTAGTGCTATTATTTTATAAATGGACTTTATATCAAATGTGCCATACTGAAGGAGGGAATAGGCCTGGAATGCTTTTATTTATGATGCTTTCCCATGAGATTGTAGGCCCCTGTGCCTGCATCCTGTGCAGGATGTAAGAACAGAAGAAACAATGATTGTGCTTTATTTCTATACCTTTCCCTAAAATGCATACCAGCAGTCCTTCACTTTAGTCTTTCAAATCAAACTTCAATCTCAGTGTTGAATGTCACGCAAGCCACATTGAAAGCTGTTTGGTAAAGAACAGAATTAAGCACAGCATGCTTTGCTTGGCCAGCATTGCTCCCAGGTGGATTGGCACCAGAGGAATGCTGGGCTGTATCTGAAATGTATATTTGACATCTGAATTAATATATTTTGCAGGAAAAGTCATTGGCTGTTTATTGTTTTGCTGATCTTTTGCTGCTAGAAGGCCTGAAGATAGATGGGTACTCTAAGCATGATGGTTTAAATATAGTTTTAGGGTGTGTCCTGATTACAGTCTGAAATTAAGACCATTGCACATAAAGCATGTGGGATGACTTGTGCTGTCAAACACAACACTGCTCTGGTCAGGAAGGAGCTACATAGCAAACAATTTCTTATTATATTCCTGTTGAATGTAATTACTTCTTGGTTTTCCCTCACTTGAAGTATTCAAGTCAATACTTGAAACATCAATACTTGAAGTATTGACTGGGCTAAAGGCCAGGAAGAAATTAGTGGTAGAACTAGAACTGGAACTTCTGGTTCTGATCTGAAAAATACAAAGGCATAGATTCCATTACTTGCACTTTTCTTTCTTTTTTTTTTTTTTTTTTTTTTTTTTTTTTTTTTTTTTTTTTTTTTTTTGTGAAAGCAGATTTGGGTTTTTTCCTGCACTAAATGAGGTTAAGAACAGCTTCATTTAAATTAACATGCTAACAGTGATTCTTGTTCATAAATAGGAGTGCTTGGAGATATTTTTTCCCTGAAAAATTTAGTTTTCAAATTATCTTTACAAGAAGATCACTGCTATGTCTTAGACAAACTATCCCTCTAGAAGCTGGACTGCTTTAAAACATTGTTTTCCTAGGAAGCAGCAGAATAACAAGCATGCTGTAAAAGAAAAAAACATGCTATTTTCAGATCTGTTTTTCACAGCATGTTATATGTGAGCTAATCATAAAACAAGTCCTGGGAACATCTGCCTGATATGAGATGCAGTTCTGTGTGGGTGATGCGTTCTATTGAAAGGAGCCTCAGAACTGCTCTTTCTCCTTTGTTTCCCCTTGCTCCTGATGCCTTGAATTCAGTTTTCTTAACCACAAGGAGCCCTGCGTTTGACTTTGTGTGTTTTCTGAGGTTCAAGTTACACAACAAAAGCATTAAGCAAGCTGTTTCAAGTGAAATTATATGTTTACTCAGGGAAGTGTCTTTGTGCTCTCTGCAAGACTCGAAGAACATTTTCAGCACCATCTGGTGGTTAATAAGTTTATCCAGACAAAGGAGTAGAGGAAATACCACACATGGTTCAACATCCTTCTGGAAGTGCTGAACAGCAAAAAAAAAAAAAAATTCTTTAATGTTCATAGCACTCTTTCTTGTATCTTTTTGTTGTGGTTACCCAAAAAAGAGTCAGCACTGTCAGCTACTGATTTCCATAACTGTTTGTATGACACCCAGAATTTCAGACAGGATCATGTCTCTGTCTCAGACTTGGAGCAAAATCTTTCTTCACTCAGACTGGAAGGCAGACCATGGTAACGGAGGAACCCAGTTCTGTGTGCTTTTTTTCCCCCTGAAAAAGCTAATTTACATTTTAGACAGAATTGAAACATAAGAATGGTATCGGCAATGGTTTTGAGAGGCTGTAAAGGCTGGTTGACCTACCTGAAATCCTTTGTTGGGTTCATCCAGATGAGGGCAGGACAGAGGAGTAGCTGTGGCAGCATGGAAGATAAACGCTGATTCCACGTGCTCCTAAATACGTACAACAGCTACAAAATACATGCTTTGAAATGTCATCCCGTAATTTGCTAGTAGCAAAAAAATCCCATCTACAACAAAACACAGAAGGGAAATATGCTTCTCTGGAAACAAAACCCCTAAAACACAAAGCACATTTGCAATGAATGATGTTGGGGTGAAGTAAGTTTGAAAAAAGGTGAAAAACAATCCTTTTGAAAGAATGTGTTATTTAAGTATGTTTTTTAAAAAAATATCTTTTTATTCTTTCTTGCTTAACTCACTTGTTTATTGAATTTCACTGAAAAATTATAGAAACATCAGTCCTATGTAGATAAATACATGCCTTGTGTTTTGAAGCTACTGAGAAAATATGTATGTATTCAGCTGTTTTGTTTCCAATAGCACCCCAGAGCTCTAGGAATGAGTGAAGGTATTTTTCACGCTATAATGAAATTAATGTATAAGTTCTTGGATAGTACATTAAATCAACTTTATTATTTTTCCAAGAGTAAAATAGCTAGCAACACAAATATTTTGAGATGGTTTTGGGTGGACTTACAGGTCCTTGTTCCTCTACCCTTAGTAAGAAGGGTGCCAGTGATTTATGTGTTCTTCTGTTAGCAGTTACAGGGATGTAATTAACACAAGAAAAACCAGAACACAGATCCAAACATATAGCCTGCGCTAAAATGCTTTCAGATCTTGATTTTCCCCCAGTACTAGCTTTTGCATTTCTTTACCTGTCTTTCACTGAGGTTTTCTTTTGTTTATCCCCTGTGGCCTGAGATACACTGACAGTACCTGTCTCTTAGAGATGCTTCTTGGAAATAAAAGATTTCTCTTTTTGTAAGACTTAAACATACAGCATATAGAGAATTGAAGTGTCAATTTATTCTGTATTGCCACATGTAAGTCAAGGGTTGAAGGACAAGCTTCATATAAGTGCTTTTCTTTTGTACAGAAAGCAAACTTCTCAACCGCATGCAGAACTTTAAAGCCTAATTTTCTTCTTTGCAGTTTGTATCTCTTCAAACTAGGACTAGCTCCACAAATCCAGGACCTTCTGGGAAAAGTAGACTTCACAGGTAAAAAGATGCTTATCTAATCATATGCTAGATGGTTTTTCACTGCAAATCTGCAAACATTGTACATATTTTCTATTATGGCCTCTCTCCTCTGACAACATTGTTACAAACACATAAAAATAAACAGGTGGGAGGCTGTGCAGGCGGGAGGGAGTTCTCACTGAATACTTGTCATATCTTAGAGTCCTTCAAAACGGGGAGGAAAACTGCTCAGAAACCCTGCTCAGAAGCACTTTCAGAAACATTTTTGTCATACAATAATGTATGATTATTCATACTGAAATCGTCATGCTTCTGTTCTGACAATATTTCGGGGTTCTTTTTTGTCTGAACAGAGGAAGAAATCAGCAACATGCGGAAGGAGCTAGAGAAATATGGTATACAGATGCCATCTTTCAGTAAAATTGGTGGGATACTGGCCAGTGAATTGTCAGTGGACGAAGCTGCCTGTAAGTGTGACTCTGGTTCTGTTGTCTACCAAATGCTTTGGCAGAATGCTAACAGCATATTTTCTGTGCTCTCATTCTCTTAGTTTGCCACCTCTTGAGAGCTAGAAAGTTCACTACCACATTGCTTCATTGTTACAAGGACTCTTCAAAATTGCAGTCTGAGGTTTTTTGGTATCTCCATTGACCCATAAGAAGTGATACCAAAAGCAAAGATTTCTCACCATTTTTTTTGTTTTGTTTTTCTGTTTTGGTTTGGGTTTTCTTTGTTTTTGTTTTTTATGTTTAATGTTTTTTGGCAGGTAGTCCTCCTCTAGAATGATGGATTGATCTCTGTGCGTGCCTCTGCACCTTATGAGTACAATGAAAAACATGATTCCTTCTCTGTGCCTCCTCTTTTTATTTTTTGCCTTTTGCAGTTTTCCTAAAATACCCAAACAGGTTGCGGCAAGGACAAGTCACTGTTCCAGACAGACAACTCTCCCACATATGGTGTTGTATGTTAGGAACTTGGCTCCATGGGTACCCACTGCATGGTAGAACCCTGCAAGAGGGTAGGCCCTGCTGGATAATTAGGGTTCTTTTGAGTCTATCTTGAACAGCTTCCATTCAAAAACAATTAGACTTTTTTTCTGCTGCTCATACCTATTCATGTGTAAGTCTGGGTGTTTTTCTTTATGTCACTTTTTTTTTTTTTTTTTTTTTTTTGGTGTAATGAAGTGATACATTATAAAAAAAATTGCTTGAATTTAAATGATGTGAAATCAAGTGTGTTACCTTAAACCAACACTTGAGCTCTAGTTATTTTAAGATCCTAGTCTTTTCAGAAGGGTAAATTGAGGAACAGAAGGGTTGTCTTTACTACTTTCTTCAACCCTGCAAAATGGCAAGCTGATTCACAATATTACTTAGTGTGCTGAAATTTTCAGAGCCTAACTTAAAATGTACTTGATGTTAATTCACATTTTCTGTGTTGTATATTTTGAAGCCTGCTTAATATATGCATGCTTCACCAAAGCTAGATCTTAAAATACTGCCTTTTGAACTGGCAGTTTTTTAGCAGATTTTTAGATATTTAGTGACTACCAAGCACTTTTTCAGGGAGTTCCCTCCACTGAAGATGAAAGGGCTTCCTCCCCTGAAGATGAAACATCCTTCACTGAAAGCCTTATTATAGTGGTAGGGCTTCCTTTAACTTGTGAAGTGTTTTCAGCCTTACAAAAGCAGGGTTTCCTGATGCAGGTTCTGTCCCTCTGAGCAAGGATTGTGCTGTAGATAACATGCTCTGCCCCATGACAGGAAACATCTGCTGTGGGAACCTTCACACACTAGTGGTTGGATGATGGAGATCCTGACAAAGGAAGGGGTCTACCATCCTTCTTCCTAAGTGGGGTATGAAAAAGAAGATAAAAAAGTGGAACAACTGCTGATGACTCCTACTCTGCTGCCAGCAATAGTATAAGTCAGCATGAGAAGAATAAGTTGAGGTGTTGTCACAGAGAGCTTATTCTGCAAGGAAATGTCTCTCTTATTCCAAGCTTCTAGCCTGCTCTTTCAAGTCCAGTCAGGCTTCTCATTGGTTCTCTTGGTAGATGGGTTCACATCTACCAATATCCTAATCTTGAATGCATCTTTGGACTGCTTTTTGCTGGCTCCATTTAGGTTACTGAAGCCTCTTACACAAATGTGGAAGAGATAACACCCTTCCTATGTATTTTGTTATATGAGGATCTTTGGATCATATATATGTTTAAGCACAGTTTTCTTAGTCCCTTGGAGTGGATATGGATGTGCACAGAGCCACAGAATGCCTCAGGCAGGAAGGGACCCATATGGACAATTGAGTAGAAGTTTTTGATCTGCACAGGATTACCTAAAACTAAACCATACAGCTAACAGCACTGTCCATCTGCTCCTTGAACTCTGTCAGGTTTGATGCTGTGACCATTTGCCTGGAGAGCCTGTTCCAGTGACCTACCACCCTCTCAATGAAAAACCTTTTCATCATGTTCAGTGTGAACTTTGTCTTTTCACAAAGTTCAAGGACAAATGAAACTAGTGTGCTTCTCTGCTTGTATCTTCTCCATCATGCTAGCTGCTTCTACTGCCCAGCTGTATTCTGCTGAGCTAGAGTGAAACAATTTTAGAACAACCTTCTGGCATGAGCTCAGTGTTAAGCAATGGATTATCCACCAACAGCTATGCAAGTTCCAGTAGCTGCCATCTCTGAGGGGTCTCTGAGTTTCACTTCATCCTTCATTTGCCCCTGTTGAGTGTTCAGTGATATGATCATTTGTCTGACTTCCCTTAATTTGTACAATCCTTTTTTTTCCTAAAATCTCAAATATGAAGCATCTCTACTTTCTTTCATAAAGTGAGAGAAATTAAAGTCTTTTAGACTCAGATATTTACACCTTCAGTTAAACTTAATCTAAACCTCTTTTACTGCATGCTTTTCTTCACTTTAGCAGCACAATGCAGGGCCAAGTAGAAAGTAAGTACTGACAAAGTAAGGAAAGATGGTCATTGTGTTTTCCTTTCACACATCTCCTTGATGGCATGAAAGTAAATCCTAGGCAAGCTGCTGTGCTGATAAATGGGGAGCTGCACTGTTCCTCCTCTGGGATATGATCTAGATACAGAGTTTTCAGGAATTTTACATTTTGTGTAGTAAAGTCTGTAAAATAATTGATATTAATGTTCCACCAGACAGGCACTGGGGTCTCTTCGTGGCATGAAGGTCCAGATAAAGTGCCGCTCTAGTGCAAGTCCTTCATCTAGACTGATCTTAGGCCCAAATGTGTTCAGGGAGTAACTGGGAGAGGTGTTAGCTACTA
This sequence comes from Onychostruthus taczanowskii, assembly GCF_017590055.1. Classification (NCBI taxonomy): domain Eukaryota; kingdom Metazoa; phylum Chordata; class Aves; order Passeriformes; family Passeridae; genus Onychostruthus; species Onychostruthus taczanowskii. Next base: position 6,071,484 of record NW_024502125.1, on the reverse strand, counting down.
CTAGTTAGCTACTACTCTACATCAAATTCAGCTGTAAGTGAATTTTGAATTTGTACACTCATGCAAATTTACGTGTGAAAAAGCATGAGCTTTTGTGACTCTTAAATTCTTGGTGTCAACTGTTTGTTTAGTAGATAAGGTTATTTTTTTTTTCTCTAAGGAAAGGCTTAACACTTAAGCTGATCAGTGAGTCCTATGGCACTCTTTTCACTTTTTCCTGTGTTTTGAGGACCCTGTAAAGCCTGCTGAATGGTTTTTGCCTCTGTTTGAACTCTGCTGTCTTGTGACTTTGCAGGGGACAGGAGGAGGGACCATTACGTCAGGGTGTCTCATGTGCAGCTGTGGGTTCATGTAGATCTGGATGTGCAAAGAAGTATCTCAGGGAGGCTCAAATGTGATGTGCAGGAAGGGTCTTAAATGTGTTTTTCCAGAGGCTAAGTTTAATGGAGCTTCAATTTCCTTATTCTTGTGCAGCATCTCTCAGATATACTCAGTTCAGACAGTACTTTTATATGGACACACATAGCTTTAAGGTAAAAACTACCAAAAATACTTTCAATTCCTACATGTAATTACTATCTAAATAAAATAGGACTTGAATGATAAAATGTAACTCATGTTTTATTTTCTGTCAGTACAATATTAACCATATCATGGTTTAACCTCAGCCAGCAGCCAAGCCCCACACAGTCCCTCACTCACTCCCCAACCAGCAAGATCAGAAGGGTAAAAGCTGGAGAACTCACGTGCTAAGAAGACAGTTTAATAGGGAAAGCAAAGGCCACACACACAAGCAAAACAAACCAAGGAATTAATTCAGTGCGTCCCATGAGCAGGCAGGTGTTCAGCCATCTCCACGAAGAGTCGAGCCCCATCACATATGATGGTGACTTGGGAATACACACTCCATTACTACAGATGTCCCCCTCTTCATTCTTTCCCCCACTTTATACACTGAATTTGGTGCCACAGGGTCTGGAATATCCCTCTGGTCAGTTTGGGTCACTGTCCTGGCTGCATCTCCTCCCAACCTGCCAAGCACCCCCAGTCCCCTTCCCAGTGTGGCAGTACCAAAAGCAGAAAAGTCTTTGGCTTTGTGCCAGCCCTGCCCAGCAATAACAAAATCATCTCTGTGTTACCAACTCTGTGTTCAGCACAAACCCAAAACACAGCCCCGTGCCAGCCACTGAGAAGAAAATTCACTCTACCCCAGCTGAAACCAGCACACCCCTGTTTGGGGGAAGTGTGAACATGGAACAGACAGCATTGTACCACCTTTGAGTAAACATGGAGTTCTGCAGTCTAGAGGAAAAATGGAGTGGAATGTTCAAATCTGTAAATTATTGAACGTAAATCCAACACTCCTTTGAAATAAATCAGAAGAAACAGTGACAGCTTTGACTTTTTTTTCTTCCTGAGGTTTAGGGCTGTGCTTTCAATTCTAGTGCACGCAGCTGTAATAGCAATCAACGAAGCCGTCGAGAAGGGAATAGCTGAGCAAACCATTGTGACCCTGAGGAACCCAAATGCAATGCTGCTCAACGTGGATGAGGAACTGGCGCAGGACTATCAGAATGAACTCTTTGATGCTAAAAGGAAGAAAGAATCAAATGCAAGACTCAAGGTAGTGGTGTTTTATTTGTACTCCTAATGCACATGTTTCTTCATGTTCTTGTCATGCTATAGCAATAATATAGCTTATGCTAGAGCAATACTAATTGGCCTAAAAATTAACTTAATTTTTAAAATTAGTACAATTAAGAAAAGACACCCACTTTTAGGATAACTAAGAGAAATAATGGTAATTAAATACGCTAAAAGCCAATTTTATAACACTATGATTACTATGAATATGAGGCAGCTTAACTTTGCCCAAAGGCTAAATATACCAGAAGATTAAATGGTTAAAAAAATAGTTTTCTCCCATTAATTGCTTTAGGAAAAACAAATCTACTGCTTAAATAGTTATAAACACAATAATACCCTTCTTTGAGTATAAAGTATAACCTCTGCCACAGATATTTAATGTGAAACTATTTGCTGTGTTCTTTTATATGAGAGCTAATGGTCTCTATGACAAAGTGCTAATTTCCTCAGTTCACTTAGTCAACAAATTGCTTTACAAATACATTCAGCAAATGCTTCAGCTGATGCAGTTTTAATGACTTTGGCTAATAGCTTTTCTCTCTGCAAACTGTTTTGAGTGAACTAGCAACAATTTTGTTTTCTTAGAATGGCACAATTTCTGATGAAGAGAGAGATGTCTACGAGGAGTTGCTGACACAGGCTGAGATTCAAGGCAATATCAATAAAATAAACAGTAAGCTATTCTGGATCCTCATGGAAGTATGCACAAAACATATGATCTCCCAGATTCCAGCTGAATGCAATTTGAGTCCACCTGAACAAACAAAATATTTCTATGGAAACTTGTAAAATATGCACAAGTGGCTAATATCTGTCTACAACTGTTTTTGTCATGCTATTCTTTCTCTACTAATCTTTGCGGGGGGAGGGGCTAATTTCTGTTTGTGGTTTTTGCTGTAAGAATTCCTTAGTTCAGAATCAAATCATTTATTGCCTGCTCTGTTTCTGTATGTTCTTTTTGTGTGCAGAATACTGTAAATTTTGACCCCCTCTTCTATATAGACCCAAAATTCATTCATAAGCTTTTGCTTAGCTGCTGGTTGAACTGCTTCCACCCAGGCTCACTGAGAGCCAGAGACTCCCTTTGCAGGGTTGGACATGAAGGAGGTAATTCTCTGCTAGATAATTGGACATGAAAGAGGTAATTCTCTGCTAGATAAAGATTGCCACCCTAGCTGGCTTTTACAAAAAGTGAGATGCTGACAGCAATGGACTTCTTTTCCCCAGGAAAGCTGTATTTGCTGTTTATAGGCATTGTTTTCATTTCAGTTCACATAGCTTTAGTCCAAGTGAATGAGGCTATTGACCGGCAAGATGAAGGGGCACTGATGGCAGGCTTGAACCACCCTGCTCTGAGCCTACTTGAAGTTCTGCCGCAAAATTCCTCATGGTACCTATTGCAATTGTGTGATTCTAAAGAACAGAAAATGCAGGTAATCTAATTGAACAGGTGCGACATGTCAGTTTGCAATTTTTTAGCTGGTTTTAATCCAGAGAGAAATTGTCTTTACTCTGCCTTTCTGCATAATTCATGAAAAGTTTTATAAAGATTTGAGAATAATTGATGGGCTAATCAACACCAAAGAGCTGCATTTGCTCTGAAGAGCATGGTATCCTTGTGATCATTTACTAACTTAAGATATAAGAAGAAAATTTAAGTATAACATGCAGCCCCTAATATTTTGTTACCAAAATAAGTTATAACTTAAGTACAAATAAAACTAATATTGAATCATTAACATTAAAATCAAGTACCAATTGGGTTTTGAGGAGAAAATCTATTAATTTAAGTAAGACGAAAATCACAGAAAAAGATTAATGCTGTGTTTACTGAGCCTTGTATTTGATGCACAGGTGATAGTACAATCAAATTCCAGTGTACCATCACCAGACTATCCCTTATCTCCCATCAAACAAAAGCATAATTAAACCTTGTTTTTCTGATCTGTTAGATAGCAGGCATTCCAAATATGCTCGACAAAAGTGAAATACAGAAAGAAGTTAGTGTTGCCAATGCAGAAGCTGAGGCTCACAAGCTTAGTGAGTAACTGTTTTAATACTCTTTACCATTACCATTTAATTATGTTAAGATAATTGAATCCACTATTTCTTGCAAAAAACAAGGTTTCTCAAACTGAAACCATATGTGTTGCATTTTGCTCTCATAATCTATCTTAGTGTCACAACTGCCAAGTCACCAAACCGTGCTGCACTGGATGCACTCTTATTGAGATAACTGATTTGAGCTACTGGCGCTCACAGCAGCAAAAAACTGAAAGCTTGATGGCTTGAACAAATATTTATCAGTGCAGTATTAATGCTCACTTGGGAGCAATGACCACACTTGTAGAATTAGCATGGAGGAATACTTTTTACATTGCAGGGAAAATTATTCTCACTTTTAGACACGTTATCTAAATTTAACTTATTCTTAGTCTGTTAAGAATGCCACATGACACAAGTGAAAAAAAAATATATAGTTAAAGGGGATCTAAATTTGCAGTGCATGTGTTGCTGCTTTTGACTGGAAACTTCTTTGCTAGGAAGTTAATCTTTGGTTGATCTGCTGTCATTTCATACTGCATCTGGGCATGGCTATTTTGTCTCTGGTACTGTATTCAATGCTTTGAAATCCAGGCTGATTGCTTTTCTGATGTGCCTTAAAGGCTACACTGTAAGGTCAGCTTAAGTCAAAAGATAAATTTGACTTTATACCTTAAATGTTAGCCTGTTTCAGATTAATTAGTCATGGTGAGGAGTACTTTCTCTGAAAGAGTTACCTTTTGATAAAGGAAAGGAAGAAGAAAATATGATGTGTGAAAAGCATTAACAGCAATCTGGAGAGTAACTTAGTTCTTCTGTTTGGCTTGAGAAGAAAAAAAATAGTGGCTTTTGTTATAGGACTGTGAGCAATGTAAAATATGTTTGGCAATTTGCATGCTGGGTTTCAAAACTAGAAGTCAGTAGCTTGGTTATTGGCTGCAGAACTAGTCTAGTCCATTAGTGGGCCTTGACTCCTTTCCTCTTTACTTTTTTCTTTAAAAAAGCATGTATGCATACTGTAGCTGTGAGAGCCTTTCCTGGTTTCTAACTTTAGGAATAGCCAATAGAGACAATCTTCAGGGACAACATGGCCCCATATGACTCTGCTTCAGAGAAAATTAAATTAAGAGGTGAGGGGCTTTTTACGTGGGCCTGGCCAAAAGGTTTTCAAAGACTTTGTTTTGTATAATAAGCTCTGAGTGTTGCTGTATACATGAACTGTGGATGCTGTCTTCTGTACAAGTCTTGTCTTAGATTTGGGCAATCAGTGGTAATTAAAAATGTTCCCTGGGTTAACAGTACACAGAAAAGCCATGTGATAAGGTAGAGCAGTGGAGCTTATTGATGGAAAAGGCATTTGCATAATTGCTGTTCTTCACTTGGCCACATGTGCTCTAGCCTTCAAGGTTGCTTCCCTTTCTGCCAGACCAGAGTGGTGCCTTGTACAATTTATTCCTGGGTGTGTCCCGGCCTGGGTGTCTTCAGAGATGGCTCCTCCAGGTGTGCAATTGTGGTGCCAGTGACTAAGCTGAGGGATGTTGTAATGCTTCTGCAGTTGCCCAAGTGGGAAGTGTTTTTCAGCATTTTTCTGCTGGGCTTCAAACCCCTGACAAAGTCAGTCCAGCAAAATGCAAAACAGGCAAGTTGTTGAGGTACTGAAAAGGTTTACACTCATAGTCCCATATTCCTCTATTTGCCTGTTTAAATTAAAAACTGAGCTGTAGCAAAGGGATTCATTTCTAGATGGCAGTGCCTGTAAGGACTCATCTTCCACACTGGCAGAAAAGCAAACAGGTGTTGGCATGCAGAGGAAGTTCTAGAAACCACAGCCTGTGGTTTTTCATGAGTTCAGCTACTAATTTTCTGGTAGAAAGTCCCATCCCTCTAACACATTTGGCTGATTTCCACCAGCCTCCTGAAATAGACACTAATAATGCTGTTGGTACTTCAGGTACTGGCCTGTTTTAGCTAGCTCAATTAGATCCTGCCAAAGGAAGAGGTGAGCCAGGAAATGTGGTGCAAAAGGAAGGGAGCATTTGGGATGAAGCAAGACAAAGGTGCTGACATACACAGCAGTACCTGCTGCAAGCACACCCAGGAGGAGTTACATTTTTTCTGTGCTAGGGTGGGGTCAGCTCCTTGTTTTGTGTTAGAGGTGCAATAAGCAGTCTCTCATTTCTAAAAGTCCAGAAATTTTCAAGTCCTCCAGTCAATTATTTGCTCAATACCTTTGAACAGAGACGGTTTCTGCAACATTCAGCAGTCATATCATTACACAAAAATGGGTTTTTCTCTTATGACAGAAAACTATATTCTTTATAATAACCTAGTTGACATTTACAAGGCATGAAGAGCAAACAGCATATGAAAATTAATAAGCTTTTTTCCCTGCTGTTCTTTAGAACTTATAGCGGTTGACAATATCAATACAGCAATTCGTAACTGTGATCCTAGTAAAACACTGGTTGCACTGATGAAACCCGAGGCACAGCTGCCTGTTGTTCACTCATTTGCTGCTGCTGTCTATCAGACTGAGCTGTTCAACCTCCAACAACAGAATGCTGTGGTAAGAGTGAAAAGCTTACAACCTGCTCATTGATGTTGTGTAGCCAGACCATGAGAGAGCACAAACATAGCATGATGTTGTGTAAAATCAGACATAATTCTCTTGCCATGGTGTTATGTATTGCATGAATTATTTTTGTTGAAAAGGCAATATTTAATTGCAGAGTTTGTTTCTTGCCACACTTCAGTCTGGCTGAGCTCTTGTGTTGCAACAAATCAACTGACTTTTTTTAATTGCTGCATGCTCTTAATGAGGACTAACTCTAGTTTATATATTGTGTAGAAAAGTAATCCCCTGTTATGAGTAAGATCAGAAGAGATGAGATTGTGGGGCAAAAGAAGGAAAGGAAGACTGGGTGGAACATAGAAACTCACTGAGCTTCACCACCACTGTTGTATCAGTCTGGCATGCCTGTGACTAGGAAACTTTCAGGCTTCTTAAATCAAGCCCATCTCCTTGATGGTATCTAGAGTGTGTAACTCAAATCTGTTACACTGCTTATTTAGCTTTCTGACTGCAGTACATTATTGTCCTACAGAACTACCTGGCACATGATGAACTGTCTATTGCAGTAGAAATGTTGTCAGCTGTTGTGTTGCTAAACCAGACCTTGGAAAATAAGGACATCCTAATGATAAAAAATCATCTCAGAAACCCATGCCTTGGCTTCAATAATCTGGAAGAGGAAAACTTGCAACGGTAAAGGTTCATTTTGTCTTGTCTGGATGAGACTTGGCAATTTCTAAAAAAAAATAAGTGGGATTTTTTTTTGGGTGGGCTGTCCTGTGTTGTGGCTGTGAAGTTGAAAGAGCTGCAAGATAAACATCTGTGGATTAAATTAATAAGGGAGAGTGTGACAATTGCTGTACTAGTTGAATCTAAATATAAGCGATAACGCAGTCTTGAAGGCTGTAGACATGTGAGTTGCAGGGAAAATATCCTCAGAAAGCAAACACGAATATCTTACAAGGATTTTTGCAGACTCTAAAAACTGAAACAACTGTAGCTGGAAACTGTTAATCACTAACCATTCTGCAATTCTGAAAGATGGTCTTTGGAATGAGATAGTGTTTAATGCCTCAAGGTCCAGGTGATCTCTTGAGCCACAGCCAAGCCCTTTTTTGCTTGGTAGAAAAGTGAATACAATGCTGTGGCAAAAACATATGTTCAACATTACATTTTAGCCTTCACTTGGCTGCCAGCTGCTTGCTTGTCACTTGCCTGACTTACCACAGAGGAGCTGTTACTGCAGTTGCTGTCCTGTCTATCAATAAAAAATTAGGCAACAGAAGAGACCTGTGCCCCCAGCATGCAATGGAGAGCATGGGAATGTGGACCAGTTCCTGTCTCTTGGCACAGGCAGTGGAAGCCTCCACATGCTTCTGGAAGGCATTAGTAGGCAAAAGGGACCACAGAAGCTGAAGATCTTGACTAGGCCGTCAGGGGACACGAATCTGAGAGTGGCCCTTGCTGGGCATCTCAAAGCCAGAAGGAAGGCGGTCAGATGAGGAATAAGAGGCTCTAATTTTGGTGAGAGAGAAAAATGACATAAAATGGAGCGAAACTAATCTGCTACTTTGCCTCTCCTGATGTGAGGTGGTGCTTGTGAGCAAGAGAAGCAATGTTATGAAGATGCAGAAATGGCCCCAGAGTGTCCCAAATGCAGCATTTCTGGTGATGTTGCTGACCCAATCTTTAGATTACACTGTCAGTAAACACAGATGAAACAGCAGGAACTAGCTGGACTTGACAACTAAATAAAATTTTATTACGCCATTATGTTAACCTGTGCTGCCAACCATATGTTGAATATCACAGGAAGCTCTGACTTTACCAGAAGAGATGTAGTAGAGCTAGAAAAACTTCATTGAGGGAGATGCTGTCCAATGGCTTTCTATCAGAAGGGATGGACTTGTTTGGAATATGTTTCCTGGAAGAGAGAATTTAGGAGAAATATGTCATAGGTCTCCAAAACTGTGAATGTTGTGGAGAATGTTTATAGAATCAGTTACTAGATTCTAGTAGCTCTAGTTGTTTGGAGATTTTTGAGAACTTAATAAAGTAAATATTGGACCCTATCAAATATAAAGTTTAATTATTTTTTAAAAAGCTGTCAACTCACAAAACCTGTAGTGGGACTAATTCCTGAATAATACATAAGATTTTAAAATACAGCAGGTAAATTAATGGAGTGTAGCCTTGTTTGCAGCAATTAAAGTGATACACATTCTCCAGCTCCAGAAATCCTTTAAACACAGATGCTGGAAAGACAAATCAGATTAGGAAATTATGAATCTCTTCTATTTTAATTTTTTTTTCTGCCAGGCATTCGTTCCTCAGGCTTCTGATGGAAATAGAAGATGTGTTTTATCTGACATACTGTAGCAGTTCTGTGCTTAGTTTGGGAAAATTATTTAACTTATATACACATGAATTTGTGCCACTGGGAAGGTTTCCAGCTTATTTGATCTGTGAGCTTTCTAGGAAGAGTAGACACAGGCTACAGAGCCTGTGCTTGGACTATCTTGAGTTGTGGGAACAGGGGCATAATTTTTTTTTGAAGTCCCTTGCCCATGGTTCATTATCTTCCTCATGGAGGTAGCAAGGGATGCTGCTGCGTGATACTACTGACTGAAATTCTGGTCTTTGAATTAGTGTCAGCAATAGTTTCATAGAACAAGAAGCTGACTGTAATTTTCCCCACATTTATCTGTTGCACCACAGCAAGTTGTATGTATGTGTATGTATTGCCATCATGCCACATAACCAAGAAAAGTTCTCTGAATTACAGGGCCATCTCTTCAAATCCTGAAATGCATGTGTAGAACAGGCAGCTTGCATGTCTGTGTAATTTCTGCCAAGAGCTGAGTTTGCCTGAAATTGAGTCATTGGAAAAAAATACTAGTCATTAAATGATGGCTGATACATCTGACTAATTTTTATGGCACTTTATCTTATATATGAAATACACTTATGTATTTTATATCTTCTTATAGTTATGCTGATACACTATTGTCTATTAAGTCAGAGGCTTCATCTCAAGGCCAAGATTATTTAAGCTGGAATGATATCCAGAACTGCATTGACATGGTTAATATGCAAATTCAAGAAGAAAATGAAAGTAAGTAATTCTTCCTCCACATTGCCCACAGAGGTCATAGTCAGGTCTTTGGTATGTAAATCTATGAACTGAGTGGCCTCATTCAGACACTCCTGAAAAGAGAAATTACAAATTTTTGAAAGAGTATTACAAATTTTTGAAAGCCCTGATGATCTTTGAATGTCCTTGAAATATTCCTGTTTGTTTCAGAAGGCTGAAGGATATCACAGGGTGCCTGCCTTCTGCAGTGTTAAAAATGCTATGGTTCTGCCTGCTTGGCAGTGTCTTCCAGCCCTGGATGGTCTCACTTTGGGGATTTTGCAGTTGTAAGAAAAGAACATATTGGGAGATAGGGGAGGAAATTACAAGTGGTGTTCCATTGAAAAGTGTGTTTTAATGTGTAAATTATTCCAAGTGATTGTTTTTCACAAAGGAGTCAGTAAGCAGTCAGACAATGCAACTATCTGTCTTGCTTTCCTTTTGGGTAACTTGATTTCCTCTCAGACAAGTAGCTTCTTGTGCCCATGGGTTCTCATGTGAATGGATTTAGAGTTTATTTTTGAAGCTGAATGTAAGTGTTTTGCCATAAGAGGGTGGCGTTATATTAAATGTAACAGCTGGTCATTTGGGCCTCAAAAAAGTTAAAGCACCAAAATTCTTTCACCGTATGTAGAAATTTGAGGCTATCGAGTTATGCCAAGATTGCTGGAGCAGGAAGAGGCAGCTTTCAGACTGCCTGCCATTTCAGAAACAGTCTCAGTGCACTTTGAGAGCCTTTGTAAGACACAGGCTGTTCTGGCCCTTCCTGGACTGCCGTTAGTGTCCTGCATGCTGCTGTTTCCTACCGGTAAGGGAAATTTTGTATTGCAGAATTTCTAAAACTGGCTGGATTATTGCTTCCTAAATCTAGTCCAGGGGTTGCCATGGATCCTCACAGCTTGCTTGCAATGTGTACCCTCTGACAAGGTGTGGTGCTGAGCAGTTTATTTGACTGGCAGAGTCACTTTTTTTGTCTGAACCCCTGCACTTGTTAGGAGTTGGAAAGGACCTTGCAGTAGCAGTGAAAGTCTTCAATACCAAAAGAGCTGCTCTTACTCTCAGTGACACTGGCCTCTGCCTGGGAGTGTTTAGAGGGGGCAGATGGGCAGAGAGAAGAGGAAGAAGGGAGGCCACTGTTTCTTTAAGCAAGTTCCCATATCTGCATAGTCCCTGTTTTGGACCACTTTGGACAAACTGCTCATTCCCCAAGCCTTATGATGATGTGGATCTGTGACCTTGCCAGGTGCGTTGTGGTGGGTCTGGAGACACTTGTTGAGGGATGAGCCAGTGGGAGCAGGGATGTCATCCCTCACAGGTGATGGTGAAACCCTTGACTGATGTCTTTCTGTGGTCCTCTTTAGGGACTACAAGCAGTGCATTTCAGTACTGTTTAGGGGCAGGAGGAAATTGATTTGAAACTATTGGGCCTAGTCTGAAGAAAATGAGTTAAAGGTTTTATTAAATACATTGGGCCTTCCTTCCTGACTGAAGTACTGAGTGCCACTGGTCAGCATTGTTACATTGGTTATTTCCAGAGAAATTGCAAGAAATGAGGTTAAGTTGCTATGTAATGCTGTAGCTGGGAGTGCGGTATATATGTATTTGTCCAAATCAGGGTTTCAACCAATGTGGTCTGAAATCACTTGAAAACAAAACTTTCATCACTGTGAGCCAATATGTTAAACATATAAATATGTGACACCCAACTTTTTCTCAAGCTTCATGTAGGTGCTTCTTCCCAGAAAATAGAAAAATCTGTTTTCCCTTTTTTGTCAAGGATAATTTTGATTTTTAGGAAGAGTTTTATCCAGATATATCAATAATTGTGATAGGAAGGAAAGTTGTATAGCATCAAATGTATATAAGAACAAAAATAATTTTAAATCAGCTGCTGTTGCTGCCTCTGCTTCTTGTTTCGTGATTTTTCTGTTCTTCACGTTACTGCTTTGTCTGTATGTGATATCAGAAAAGTTGCAACTTTCTTTGATAAGTGCATCTTTAATAACTTTTCTGTCTCACAGGAATCATTGCAATTGGACACATTAATGAAGCAGTTGACCAAGGAAATCCTGAGAAAACTCTAGAAGCCCTGCTATTGCCCACAGCCAAGCTGCAAGATGTGAGACCAGTAAATGCAAGGCATTATCAGGATGTTCTGCACCATGCCAAAGCACAAAAATGCAAGGTTAGAATATTTACTGTTGTTCTCCCTGAGAATTGAAATGCCAATTCTTTTCACTTGCTTCTGTGTCCCTGTCCTGGTTCCCTGATATTTGCATTATCTTTGCCCAGTGAGGCTGTAAATAAGCCAGTGACAACAAACTGGCACTACGTAATTTTGCACTATAACTTATTCTGACTGGCAAAATGGATTAATTCTCAATGTATTAAAATTAAGATATTTTCTGCATATGTCTTACTACTGCTGTAATCTCACTTACTTTAATTCTCCTAGATTGCTGCAGCTATTATAAAATACAGGCAGCAGCAATACTCAGGAATTTGTATGGGGATACAGTTATAGGACTGTGTCAGGCAGATAGCTACACTATGGATGGAAAGTGAGGTTTTTGCCAGAAAGAAGTCACAATTATGATGTTATTTAACAAATCTTCGGGAAGTATTTTGAGGCATCTCCTTTGCTGATGTTGTTTTATTATAGTGGAGTATTGTATATATTTCTTTCACAGCTTTATCATGCAATAACAAGCTGACAGTTTTGCATGTGCCTTCAGTTTAAACCTATCTCAACTGGATGTTGCTATCTGCTTCCCCAAAAGCAGTGGCCTGGTTAGCATTACAGCTCAGGGAAGCATAAACAAAGATCAGCCCAACAGCTTGCAGGATGTGACTGAACACAAGGTTAAGTAAAGCTACGAGCACAGCACTTAAAATGTCCAGTGTCTGGAGAACTCAATTAAAATTCACACAGTATGTCCCTGAGGTAACATGGTGGATTAGGGAAAGTCTGCAAACATTGGCTTGTAAAGTGTCTTCCAGCATTTGTGTCACCTCACCTGGGGTACCTGCTGAGAAACCATGTTGTCAGAACTTGGGAAAGGTGTTTGCACAAATCAATTTTCTCACCAGGGTTCCCAGGTAAGGGCTTGTTTCACTGAGCCGTCAGTGCTGAAAAGCCTTCTCTCTCGCCATGTGTGTTGGGGAGGGTTTCGTGCACTCTGACTTCATCTGTCCTGGATGGGCTGGGGTCAGTCACTGGTGCACAGTGAGGGTGCTGGCTGCACTGTGCTGACCCAAGGCATGCCATGTGTGTGCACAGTGAGCCAGGATGTCCCCAAGGCACTGACCTACAGCCCACAGGTGCCTGCACACAGCTGTCCTACCCTGACTCACTCCTGCCAGCTGCCCCAGTGCTCCCAGATGCAAGCCTGATGCCTACTCCTGTCCTGGTGTGAATGTACTCTTAGGAAACAAATGAGTGTTTCAAATTTTGGAACAAAATTTGTAGAATCTCTTTGAAGTCTTCTCTTCATAAGATTTTTGATGTTCCAGAAGTCCAGAGACTTCAGCTGGCCTTTTTCTTCTGAGCTATTTTGGTTTTGCAGTCTTTTGGCAACTACTTAGAGCACCTTCTCTGTGAAAAGCAGTGTTGCTGCTGTTTCAGAAGAGAACAAGACACAGTGCTCCCAAAAGAAACACTCAGATGCATACTTCCTCTTTACAGTGATCAATCATAGATATGACAATTCTTTAGGTAAAAATATGATTTCAATTGATATTTCCTTGAAAAAAATCCAAACACAATTGTAAGGATAGTGCAATTTCTGAAGACTGTCTATTTTCCACTTTTTCTGATCCCTGTTTAAAAAGCAGATCTGTCACAATTTGTGTTTAGCATGTTTTAAGAGTGAGCTGTGGTAAAAGGAAGTATTTGATTTACAAGGATCAGATAGATCTCCCTATAAACTTCCTGCCCCAACATCTGGAAAAACATATGCGTCAAACCTACTCACTTATTCTAAAAAGCTTGCTGTCACTTCCCCATAGCTGTGGTGATCTGGGGGAGTCTGCACCCAAATCTGCCAGAACACATTAACCTTATAATCTGAGGTCCTTATCTCAGATCTGACCTATTTGTTCCTTGCTTGAAACTGAAAACACAAACCTGGAACTCATTTTGTCCTGTAAATCATAAACCACAGCTTTTAACAGTTCTGAATGCCTTTTCAAGCCAAATGTATTCAGGTCCCAGTGAAGAGAAACCCTGTCTTAAGTGAGCATATCATGGATAACTGGAAAATTTGACAGAGGGACCAAATTACTATGTTTGGTTGTAGCGTTTTTTGTGTGATAGGTACAGAGGTTTTAGTTAGGTTCACCTAACTAAACATATTTTCAATAGTTGTGTAATATTTGAATTATTTTAGAGTTATCTTTGAAAATTGTTCTTATGCATGTTGAAGGAATGGCAGGATTAAAACTAACTTAATTTAAGAGCCAGGAGAAATAGAAAAAGGGGACCCTCACCAGGCTGCAAATTCCCTTGAGGCATTTTCCAGTGCAACTCATTTTATTTAAGTGAAGTTTTTTTACAATACTGTTATCAAAACAACATAAAACATATTCATCCTCACTTACATGCTGCAGTTACAAATTCAAATGACAACCACTGAGGTAATTTTCTAGGAACTTAGTATGTAGGTAGGTTTTGAGTTTCTGTGAAGGTAAAAATGGACCCATTGTTTTACTAATAGTCAGTGGTAACTAGCTGTAGTATTTGTAACACTGTAGGTATTTCCTGTGAGGATGTGGAAATAGAGAATACTACAAAATAGCTTCCGTGTTTTGCTTACCAAGCAAGAGTAATATATGCCTGGATTCACACTGATAAGGGTTAGCTCCCAGCAATCCCTGTGGGTTAGGGAAGTGCGGGCGCTGACCAAGTGGAAGAACAAGTCTCCAGTGCAGAGCTGGTTAAGCAGCCTCATGGGAGAGGTAGCCTTGGAAGAGTCAGGTTCTGTGTCCACGGCTGTAGACCTACTGTTATGTGAACCTATGGGGACTCTGTATTTCCAACATCCGGGGCAGTACTTGCTCTTGACTGCTCCCAGGCATGTAGAAAGTGCTTGTTCGCATTTTCACCAGGCCAAAATCTTGGTTTTGTAACATTGTTCCTACAGTGATTGTTGGCTGAGAGCTAACCTGAAGTGTCATGAATTGCCCTAGAAGTGCTCTTTGGATGCTGACACGACACCTCTTCTAGTGTTTAGAGGCTATGGTGACTGATACTCTGGCAGTTTCTCCATGGCCAGAAAGTGATCTCAGAAAGATATGGAGGTGCAGAGCCACTTCCCTGAATCTAGGTACACAGGGTGTTGCAACACACGTAATAAAGTTAGAGCTGGAGAAGTGTATTTTTGGAGATATTCCTTCCTGTGGAAGGAAGTAAATTTAACTGAGATTGTGTTTTCTAACCCATTTTACTTGAAGTATAAATATCGCACCTGAGATTTGTTGCTGTCTGTGTTAGTACTATACAAAACCATAATTCCAGTAACAAATTCATTTTTCCCTGGATATTTTAACCATTGTCAGATAAATATTGGATTGACTCCTAATTTTTGACATCAGAAAATAAAGGAAAGGATCAAGACAACTGTTTAGGCTGCTAAGACATAAAGCAATTAGATAAAAAGAATACAACCTATCTGTGTTGTAATAGTAATAGTTGATGTGATGGATAATAAGGATAATATTGCTTGGCACAAAGCAAATAGCAAAGATGGTAAGAATCAAAAGACTGACTTTAACATACCAGAACCATTCGTGAGTCTTGAGTGTTCGTATAATCGAGACATAGCAGAACACGATAGTTGTGAGCGGTAGTAAAAACCCGAATACAGCTAAGGACACGTAGTAGTAGAACTGGAAGGAAGACACAGTTTCACAGGCACTGTGCACGTCGTGGCAGGTATAAATGTCCAGCTGCTTCACATAATAGCTCTGCTGCATGATGGCAAGCGGGAGCATGTAGAGGAAGACGATGGCCCACACGGCAGCGCAGGCCGTGATGGCGTAGGCGCGCTTCGGGAGGCTCTTGTAGGTGAAGGGGTGAACGATGGCCAGGTAGCGGCTGACGCTGATGCACGTGAGCAGCAGAATGGAGCAGTACATGTTGCCGTAAAACACCGCTGTGGTCGCTCGACACATGGTCTCCCCAAATATCCAGTTGTTCCCGTTGATGTGGTAGGCTATTTTGAAGGGCAGTATGACGCAGAAGAGCAGGTCTGAAACAGCCAGGTTTGTGTAGAGGACAGCAGTGCACACGGAGCGGATCCTGAAGAGGAGCATCCACAGAGTGATGGCATTAGATGGTACACCCAAAAAAAGAGCACTGAGGTAGACAGCAGGTATTAGTTTGGTGCTCAGAGAGCTGGTGAGGTACTCCAGCGTGGTGTTGCTCACTTCTGTTAACGTGGAGTCATTTGACTTTTTTGAAGTGCATTTGTTTTCTCTGATATGGATGGTTGTTGTTTCCCCTTCTATAGCATAAGGCGGGATGTAATCATAGTCTCTCGCTGAAATTCCACGAAAAGTTTTGATAAGAGACACTGTTTTAATTGCAGAGCCATTCCGTGAAAATTCTGAAGCTTAGAAATAAAGTGAAAATTGTTAAAAAGGACAAACTACTGTATTAACAATATAACTCACCTTCAGGAGCAGAGAAATATAACCATCTCTACGTGAGAAGCAATATAAGTTTAAAAGATTTGGAGATATTCTCCTCTGCTTGGGTGTTCAAATGTACATCAGTCTTTATTTATCATTTCACACCAAATCTTGAAAATTCATCATTAATGCAGTGTTAGCTGATCTTTCTGCATTTTGAGTGTTTTCAGTAATCTCTGACTACTGAAAACATCAGACACTTCTGTAATGATTATGACCAGTGGAGGGTTTTTTCCCCAGTAGGAGGAATGTTGGTCATTCATCATATGAGCAGTCTTTGTTTAGGCTTGATCTAGCACCATGACTATCCAGTCACTTCACGTATGAAATGAATGACTGTAAAAGATGCAAAAAGCACTTTCTAGTCTAACACAGATTGAAACTTTCAAATTAGAAAACTGAAATTACCCTTAGTTTTTTGGTCTCGCATGTCAAATTGTTATTCTTCGGCTTCTGACTAAAGCAAACCAGATCTTTTCAGGTTCTTGTACCTGAGCAGGGCAATGTCTTGAGAATTGAAAACAAATGGTTGGGCAGGTGTTAGATATAATTTACTGGGAAGTAAATAAAACTTTTCAAGCAGCAGGAAAATTATCTGTGAGTAAATATTGTCAGCATGTGGGCAGAAACAGTAATACTATTTTATTAACACCTGTTCCTCAATCTTTAGTAGAGAAATTTGTAGAGACATTGACATCTTCACATGAAGCACAAATGTGTTCAAAAGGCTTTTTAAAGCTGTGTTGTAAAATGTATTTTTCACAGTAAACAGTTGTGCATTTGTGTCACTTAAATTTTCTTAGCTGCTTTTAATCCAAAAATATTAATTGTAAAGCCTTCAGCATGGACCATGAAACTGGAATTCAGAAGCAAACTGACATATGGGTGAAAATCTTTGGACTTTTTTACCTTTCCGTATTTGAATAAAATAAAGAGAATAGTTTTATTAGTGTTCACTGCCAGATTTACAGTAGAATGTTTTAAAATAATAATTAGCAGAATGAATAATTTTTAGTAGT
Source organism: Onychostruthus taczanowskii (assembly GCF_017590055.1). NCBI lineage: Eukaryota > Metazoa > Chordata > Aves > Passeriformes > Passeridae > Onychostruthus > Onychostruthus taczanowskii. The sequence goes on along the minus strand of NW_024502125.1, from coordinate 6,054,380 downwards.
TTTTTGATGGCTACTCCAGAGAACTAGTTTTAACCACTCATTAAAAGTCATACATGTGCCTGCATCAGCTGGCATGTGTGTAGATAGATAGATATAGGTATAAATACATATTTATATATGTATATATATGTGTGTGTGTGCATATATATATATATATATTTATGTATACCAGCTTTTCAAAATGAGCTTGGTTTGAAAACACTTTTAGTTCTAGGCAGGTTTATTATTTGATCATTTCCTTTAGTTATTTTTATCACAATAGTCATCTGAGCATTTCCTTCTAATAACACCATCTATGAAGTTGTAAAACAAGACACTACAGGTTTAAAATTATTGTATCATTACAAAAATACTAGATAAAAGATGTGTCTTCAGTAAGTGCAGAAAGTCCCCTTAAACAAAATTTTTTATAGAAAATAATGGACAGAGGTAAGGTGTCACTGAAATGAAAGAATAAAAATCAGCTTTAAAGGAGACATCCTGGAGCAGTTTTTTGTAACTGGTACATGCGTGTACAACTCATTTCAAGTTTGCAGCTGGTAGAGCAACAGCATTATGAAAAAGTTCATGTTATTGACTAAAATATGGAATAGATACAGAAAGGAGGACTCACCTGTGGTGCAAAGACTGGAGGTAAAAGAGAGCAGTCCAGTGAAAAACAGTATCTTCATTGTAGTGTGTGAAATCCAGCCAGCTGAACAATGGTGCTGCGCTAGTTCATCTCAAGAGGCGTTTTGTGGGGTCTTTTTCCCCTCTGTAAGGGACTAAAGAATGATTGATCTGTCCTCCAGAAGCATCCTGTAAGCATGAGGTTTATGGTAAGGAACTAATTTGTTCTTTGTCTGCTACAGCAAGAGGGTGTGACGTATCCAAATATGCACACATGACTCAGTTTCAGCCTCAGCCCAACACAGAGATAAAATTGCTTTACAGCAGCATTTTAACTCCTAATTTACCACAGGCCTGAAGCTGATATGCAGGGTTCTACTGACATTTGTACATACAGATACTTGGAATAAAAAGGTGCTTTCTGGAAAAATCAAGGGGTGTGTGTTTAGTAAATCCTCAAGGCTCTCGTTCAGAGACCAAAATGTCATGTGGGCTGAACTCTGTACCCTTCTTCAGAGAAAAGCTGGGCTTCCAAAAGAGTGTGATGATCTCAGTTCAGCAGAAGGAAAAGATGGAAAGAAGCCACACATACAAAAATGCTTCAGCAAAACTGCATTCTGCTTTGCCTTCTGCTCCCTGCCCACTGTTAGCTGTCTGGCTCCTTCAATCCACCAACTGTCTCTCCTCAGACAGTTTCCACCCCTCCACAGACTGCAGCCTCTAAAACCTTTCCCCTGTTTTCATTTGCTGCTTTTTTGATCCCTTCCTTTTACTCTGTCTGGTTTTTTTTTTTTTTCTTCCTCTTTTTTTCCCCTTCAATGCCAAATAGCAGCAGCTTGTTTCAGCAAGCAAAACTAGCCCAAGCCTTGGTCTAGCTTCCAGGCTAGTCGTGAGGCTCAACATACATTGTACTTGGCTCTGGAGCAGTATTTCTGTCTGTTCTTGTATTTGATGTGTAAAAGCTGGATACCAGATTAGGAACTCCCAATGCTTTTCTCAAAATTCAGTGGCAGTTTGGAAATTCATTAAACATTCTCTCAAGTGCTAACTCTCACTTGGTAGAAAAATAAGCAGTATGTGTCCACTGTCCTGTGATTGTCTGACACCACTTCATGTTATTTATGTATTCTGCTACCTTGTTTACATATATGGTGTAAGCTGAAGAGCATGTCTTTAGTGTTTTTTTACCCTGTTTTCTTTTTGTAGTTTCTGTGGATATCAGATTTATTAGATCTTTGGCCTGAGGTTCAGTGCTTAACCAGGGATACTCATTGCAAAGCTGCTTCTTTGTCCACACTGTTTTAGTCTAAATGTGTTTCTAGCTGGTTTTTTTCCCCTGATTTATTTGTGTGTTTATTTTCCTAGATCTCTTTAACAATACATTCCAGCTTCTCTCATCGTTAGTCTGTTATAGGCCTGACACTCCTATTTCCTCACTAGCATGAATTTCTCACCCACCTACTGGAATAGATTTTAAACATTACTTTAACCGTTTTATCTGCTGAAGTGCTGGTATCACCAGTGAACCTGGCAGTAGCGCTGGTTAGTGGGGATGTTGATCCCACTCTATTACATTTTCTATTTTAACTTGGGTTTAATGTCATGAACTTCTGGCCTGAAAGAAGAGCGGTACCTATTCTGCTGCTTAATTACAGAAATGTTGCATGAGCTAAATCATCATTACTAAAGCTGAGCTGTCTTTCTATGAGAGTATTCACTGTTATTTTCTAATGCAACATGTACTTAGATATACACAAAGATCCTTTCCAAATAAGGGATTTTGAAAGAAAGCCAACTTCCTGTAGTCTTCTGTTATTCTCTCGTGCTATCACAGTGCTGCCTGGTAATGTGTGATTTTATTTGACTCGGACTACTTTGCCTACATATCATGGAAATAAAAATGTTTCAATTTTTATTGATCTTTAGTAGAATGAATTCCCTGCCAGCAGTATCAGCAAATCCTGTTCTTCTAGACATCAAAACTTTCAGAGATTTGTATCTGAACAGGATCTTTTTCAAGTCAGTAAATAGAATATGAACGAGTTTCATTGATGATTTTAAACAGTCAAATCCTTTTTTGTGTTCTAGAGCTTTGCAAAGGAAAGATTGTATATTGGAGCTCTGTCACTACATTGAGACAACTCTTATTATTCAGTTTTTTCAAGGCTTTGTATTGTCCTTTTTCCAGGAATCTCAAGACGAATCAGCGCTTTTGTGGCTGGATGAAATACAAAGAGGAATCAATGACAGCAATAACAACATAAAAGAAGCAGCAACCTGTAAGCATTAACCTGCATCTCCACTGCTCTTGTTTTTCTTGGTCTTGGGAAAATGAAATTGGTAATTTATATTTTCCACTTCAGGGAAGGTGCAAGCCCTTTAAATACATGAAAAGAAATTAATGCGTGTTCTTTGTCATACTAAAACTGAGATGACTTAAAACTACAGGAGTGGTGTTAGTTCTGTCTAAAGTAGTAATCTTTAAGGTGTGTCTAATAATTCAGTGGATTTGGTTATACAGGTTTACATCATGACCAATCTTTCTCATGTCAGTGTATCTTCATGTAGCTCCTGAAATATATGAATGAGAACAGATATGCTGTTCAGAAGCTTGTTTTGCTATATTTAGGACTAAAATATTTATGCATCTTTTAAGGGCAAATTTTTATGTTTACAATTTTGCTTTTTCATATTTCTTTATATTGTCTTTTGTGGATCTCTGACAAACAAAAATCAGGAACATATTAACTTTTAAAGCAGTGTACAAGGAATGCTAGCTCTTTTTGAAAAGTATATGCTCTTCAAGAAGAAATCTATAGGAAAATTGCTGAGGCTTAGTCTGTCAGAGTGCTGTGTACTGAATGCACTCAACACCTTTTGTCAAAGCTTTGATTGAATATAATAATTTTAGAAAAAATATTCGTAATACATAATAAACTTTGGCAAGCACCACTTGGGTTTATGGGGCACGCTGGAGAGCACAGTGATGTGCCCGCCTGTACCAGGCCAGGTCCAGCACAGCACAGACAAGGCACTGGGCATTGGACAGCCTTCTGCTTCACTTGCCTTGGGGTGAGTCAGTGTTGCTTTCTGTTGCACCTTCGGAGCCTGTGAATGCAAGTGCTGAAGTCGGTGCATTCCTGCAGTGCTGTGCTCAGCCATCCCTGTCAGGAGCTACTGCTTGGGAAGCTGTGGGTGGAAGAGAACACAGATGGACATTACAAATACCTATCCCTGCTACAGGAACATTGCATTTTGTGTTACTATAACTTTAGAAATTACTTAAACAACTAATATCGTCTTCACATAACAAGGCAGATATACTGAAGATCAGTGAAGTGTTTTTGTAGGTCACATATCCATAGAAAGCACTGGGCTTGTGTTTTCTGAGACAGGATCAGATACACACACATTGTCTCAACCAAGCTTTTGTACTCAGGAGTGCTGATATCTTCTTTTGTGGAAAAACCTGCTTCCCATGAACGCCACCCGGAGCCATGAGGAAACATGAGCACAGAGAAGGGAAGGAAAGGCGTAGCTTATAAACAGATTTGAGTTAAACGTAAAGATCAACTTTAAAATGCCCTCGTTTATGTTCTCTGGTGTAAACATTAAGAATATGATCATAAGCAGCCTGCAGAAATTAGGACAGCATAATTCATACAGCAATACCATGCAATGTTGCTAATGCTAAATCACTGGTCCATCCACTATCTAGTTGTTGTACTAAAATCTTTTCTTATAATCTGTGTTGGTAATAAATGCACAGCTTTTCACAATCAAGAATGCCCAGTGGAACTGTTTTAACATTTCATTTTTAGGAAAAAAACCCTAATTTTGTGTACTGTACCCTGTAAGTTGAAAAGAAGCACTGTCAGTGCAGCACATTCTTAAAGAGCTCTAAAGTTTTGCAGCTAAAACCTGAGATTTAACATTTCCCCACGGCACAGAACCTGATACTTCCTATAACCAACACATCCTGTCTCAGGAAGTTTGCATGTTGTGTTCACGTAGTCTAAACTGAAAGTTCAGCTTGATCACAACTTGGAAAGGAACTTTGCTTTGATCTATCACACAGGCACTATTTCTGAAAGACAAACAGCTCCAAAACTTTCACAAGGTAGTCAAAGATGTATTTTTCAGTGTAAAAAGTGGTTTTGAGATTGCTGCAGTAATGGCAATTAAATAAGAGAAGATACTGGCAGCAGTACTGAAACAGTCTTGATCACTTCCAAACTAACTTTTATGCCTTATATAAATAGTAAATGGTACACTATTAAAATTTTTAAAGGCTTTTACAGTCGTTCCTGTCAGTAAAGGACACTGTGTCTTCTACCTTTATTTAGGAAGAAGTGTTCAGTAAGTGCTGGTGCACTTCCTAAGTCATTGTGGTGCTTGCTCTGTGTTTTGCATCACCTTGCTTCACTTCTTTAGTAAGTTCAACCACTGTACTCCTTATCTAAGTGGAGGACAAAAAGAGATCGGCCAAATATCAGCTGTGTAGCCTGCAGGAGTAGATTTGAGCACTGACTTCAGTCTTGCACAGGAAGAGTCTGTCAAAGCAGGAAGTCTGTGTGTCCTGAGAGAGTCCAAGCTATAGGAAAAAGCTGATCTTTGGCCTTGTTGGGAGTTCAGGCTTATCACAGAAGACAACTGTAGCATTGTATATCACAGCTGTTTAAAAGGGAGGATGGGTGTGGAAAAAAAAACCCTTTGCAGTGTTGATCTGGTACTGGCATCTTAACTGCTAGAGAAGCAGACTGGAGCAGACAGTTTTCTGGCAGTTGGGGGTGGCTAATCCCCAGTTATCTTAGGATTTTTCAGGGTCCAAATGGCCTTTCTCTAGAGCAACAGCCACAGTATTAATTGCTAGCATTTAAAATGAAAGGAGTAATTTCTGTTGAGTTGAGTTTTTTTTACCTGATAAACACTTTTCTTACATTTTCCTTCAAAAATACAAATATAATTAATTAAAAGATGAGGAAAAGCCAGATGGCAGTGGACCTACATAACTGATTCTTAGCTTAAGTTGTGTTTTCTTTTGTCTTTGTAAAAATATCTTCTAGCACCCTTAACTACATGATGAAATAGAGGAAGGAAAAGATTCAAATACTGCTGAACAGAGTTCATGAGGCACTTGGGACTGTGTATGAGTATGGGGCCAGCAGCAGCCAGCTATAATGTGTGGCTTCCCAGTTTTTTCTGCTTCCTTGCTGCTGAGGCCCAATGCCTGGATATCACAGTGCCAGAGCAATGATAGAAAGACATTTCCAGTACATGTGTGTGCTGGGCAGAGGTGTGTTTCAAAGCACAGAATGGATGTTCTAGCTCTATTCACTTGTTCCTCTGTGTATGGATCGTGACTTTAGATGTGAAGGAACACCTTTAAAGACCAGAGCAGTGATTTCTAAAGCAGCCTAAGCATCTAGTGGGTAAGGTACTTTTGGAGTGGCATGTGCTTCCACATGTATGCTGCCAGGTGTTGTGGGATCTGTTCCCTCAGTGATGGTGGAATCTGTGCAAGGAAGCCCTGAATTAGAGTATGGTAAATGCCATGTAACATCAAAGTCTGCACACCCTTCACAGCATCACCTCTCAGGGTGGTTTTATATGCCCTGAAAGCAAAAGCAGCATCTCTGGCAAATTCAAGGCCATGAATTAGCTTTAAACAAGTTCCTGAGGAGGCAAGTTCAAGAAAGGGTTGCTTCACGATGCTGAGTAGGCTGCTGCAAGAATTTCCTGAAGGCAATCCGTTTTAATTCCCATTTTGCACAGTAGAAGTGAATGTCAGATGTTTACAGCTTGTAACCAAATTACTTCATGTACTCCTAGAAGGCTTGATCCCAAGTGATCAGTGGATGATGAACTGTCTCTTAGGGCAGGCTGAGTGTGTGGGTGCTTGCCATCCTCAACCCCTGCCCTACTGTCACCTGCATGGGGAGCAGCTGTGTCCTCAGACAGCTCTCAGTTGTGCTGTGGGTGCACAGCCTGGGTGGAGCAGACACTTTCTACCTAACACACTTGTCCTTACAAGCATGAAGGAAGCTGAAAATGGGTAGAGCACTGAATTGCTGAGAATGCCATGTTGTCTGTGTGTGCCAGTGTTAGAAGTCCATTTTCAAAGTTTCTGGAGGCTAGAGTTATGGGTACATAGAGTATAAGACACTTAATTTTTCTATGTTATTGTTTGACCCTAGTGGCTGTTGGAATAACAATGATTAACAAGATCTTGGAGAAAGGTGATTCACAGCCAATCCTGATGATACTGCAGTCAAGGTTTGGATTAAGAGTCATTCCTGAATGTGCTGAAGCCTACTTCAGGAAGCTCTCTGAAGCCAAGAACATGAAAACTACGGAAGGTAAAAAACTTCCTAAACAGGACAGTTCCACATGTCCATATCACTGAAGCAACCAGAAAGCTAGAACAGGATTTATCTGTAAATTGAGGGAGACAGCTGCTGCTTCAAAATATTTTGACAAATGTTATACTTTTCCAAGCGCATTTTATATGATGTTGTACTGTTGCACACATAATGCAGACCACAGTACCTGCTGAGAAATAAGTCTAGTGATTTCCAGGTCAAGCTGAGACTTTCTAGAGTCTCAAACCTGCCTCTGAGTGAATTTAGGGCAGCTCCTCTGTGACTGTCAATAGATTAGTCCATTCCCTCAGAAAACTCTTATTACTTGCTGACAATTTTTTTCATATTGGCAGATGCAGAGATGCACACATCAGTCTTTCAGTCAAAGATCAAGATCAGTACCTGACAGTGTTCACAGCCCAACTGTGGTCCCTGTGCATTGCCAGAGCAGCAGTTACCAGCAAAATCTGGGGCTAGAATCTGTTCTTAGCAGATGATGGGATGTTTTGTCATGTTAGAGCTGCAAAAGCTGGTCATACCTAACAGCAGCCAAGTTTAGCTAATGGCTACAAAAAAATTACTGTCAGCGTAGTACCCGTTCTTGCAGTAGATGGGCATGTTTCACTTTGCAACATGAGTATTTTTAAGGCCTTACTCATTTTACCTTGGGGCCTTTTGTCCATGAGGAAATGAGGTTTTTCCTGCTTGTCAGGATGCACACTGGTCTACCAAAGCAATAAGCAAGAAAATTATGTGGATATAGGAAATGTCATGTGTGAGGTACTAGCAAGTCCAGAATTTGGGCAGAAGACAAGAAAAATATTTTTCATAAACAGTCTGTTTCACTTATGAGTGGTGATGTAAGATGTTTTAGGAGCACTAACTTGACACATTAGGGTGTCAGGTTTGCTCTAGAGGAATGACCCTCATCCACCTAGCAGGGTATTCTGAAAATCCTTACTACAAAAAGGCCCAAGATTTATAGAGATTTTGTGTGTCAAAGGGGTTCACAGCAAGTATAAGGAGGGGAAATGAATAGGGAGAGCTGCAATTTGTCAGTGAAACAGGACACAAATGTGTACTAATGGTATGAACTGCTTTTAGGTTCCAGTGAAAGTCCATGGATTAAACTTGTAATGAAAGGCATGTATGATTACTATTACAATGTGGAAACCGAGGAAGGTACCTGTGTTGCCCCCAGAGGAGTTGTACCAAAAACTTCATGGTTAACTGGTGAAGAAATCCAGGTAGGTGGCTAAAACATAGGTTTTTATTGCAAACGCAACATAAACATTTGAGAGAGCGTGAGACATGAAATTATCAAGAAGCTGTGGTGGGTTAAACTGAAGGTCACTTTATCAGTATCTGCTTCTGACAAGAGCAGCAACTTAAATCTAAGCAGACAGTGATAGGCAGCAGTCTCCTGTCTAGTGTCTGGCAATGATTTAGTGGTTTCCTTACTGGAAGTTAAAGCATTTTTTTAATGACCATCAGCACACACCAATGGAGTAAAGTCTGATTGCTTCCATATCCTTTTATAGGACTTTTCATTGACCTATAACAAATAATTTTATGATGTATTTGTGAGCAGGTGGAACCACCATTTTCTGTTTAAATCTAATCTGATTCTCCAGATTCAAGAGGATGAGTGTGCTATTTTATCTCCCTTGCTTGTAGAGGTTTTGCACTAGTGTGAAATAGAACAAAGCAGATCACACAACCCTCTGAGTAATTTGTTCTTCTATATTCTAATGCAGCTCACCTAAGTTACAGGCTTACTCCTCTACACAAAGAAGTCAGTGTAAGTCCTTCTGAAATTCTGAATGCAGCAGTACTTGAGTGTCCTCAACAGAGAACTTGCTGCTTCAGTTAGTATTTCTAGATGTCTGAGCTGTCTGCTCCATGAAGGCACTTGTAAGTGTTAGGAAAGCAGAGCCCTGCTAATGTATAAAACAATACTCTCTTAAAATAGCATACTTGAAAAACTGAAGCTTGAAAGCTGTTCAGTTACCTGTCATGTAGGGTTCAGCAGTAACAACATAGCTCTTTCTTCTTACTGATTAAAATGTAGGGGTGAATCAGAGAGACTTGGATTGGGTGAACATAAACTACAGAAATGGAGAGAACATAGTACAAATTCCAGGATGGTTTTGTCTTTTAAATGACCTTTTTCCATCATCTCTTACAGAACATTTCTGGGCAAGTTACAGCAGATTACAATCGAGAGCAGTTGTGGCTTGCTAATGAAAATCTAATTGTTGGGCTGCAAGCCCGAGCAAGGGGATTCTTAGTCAGAAAAAACTATCAGGAGAGAAAAGCCTATCTTCAAAACCAGGAACCATCTGCCATCAAAATACAGGTACTGTTCTAGAACAAGAAGGTAATGTGGCTTGGGCTGCTTTTTCCATGTAACAGTGACGTGACTGATTACTACCACTGATGAAATTCTCAAACAGATCTGTCTCCCTGTTTCCAGCAGCAGCAGTTTAAAATTCTACATCTACAAATATAAGTGCTTTCACATAGCAAATATCCAATTTCAAAAGAATCTATTGTATCCACCTCCAGTGAAAGTTACTTGGGAAAAGCTCATTACTGCACAGCCCTGGCTTTGTTCTGACCTGCTCAGATTTTTTGTGGTGTGCCTAACTATGCACAGTACAAGACCAGAAGGTATTTGTTAAGTATCGAAGCAAAAATTCCTTGGCAAAGCATGATTAAGAAATACATTCCTTACTAGACTATCCCTAGTTGGAAGTGGTTTGTTTCTGCTCCATGAAGTCATAGCTGGACAGGGAGTGGCAGCTGCCTTGGTGTTCTTTAGCAGTATTTCTTGGATGTTTCCAGTTTGCTGAACTCTAAAAGGAAATGTTCTGTTGAGGGTGCAAACATTGACAGAGGCATGCACACTGGTTTTCAATGGTGAAATATCCAGCTCCTATTAGGAGCAATTCATTCCACCACCCACTCAAAAAAGAAAAAAAAAAAAAAAAAACCAAAAGGGAAAATTCACAAGAATTTTTTTTTTAATCTACAGTAACTGTGCTTAACAATTCATTATGACAAATATCTTTACCACTAGCAGTTGTTATTGGGATTGACTTTTCACTTTCCAGCATGGTGTCTGAGCCCAGTAACGAATTGTACTTTGAGAAATTCAAAGTCTGTGTGAATAGGTTCAAAATATGGAGAAATGTATGTAAAACCAGTTGTTCTGTTTTCTTTCTGTTGGCATTACAGTAGAAATGACTTGTGGAAAGACAACAAAGAGGACAAGGCTGATGTCACTGGCTGATAGAGATGACAGGCAAAAGCAGCAGTAAAAGTACCTGCTATCCCTGTCACTGGGTTCCTTGACAAGTGTTTGTTTCTGAGCTAGATTCTTTCACAGTCAGCTGAAGGAATTAACTTGGAAAAGAGGCCAGGGCAAAAACAATATGGCTTCAGATAGGTAAGGGACAATTTCTGGATGCAACAGAGTGGCAGAATGGGTAGGGCTGGTAGAGACCACAGCAGATCATCTGGTCCAAACTCACTTTTCAAGCAGGATTATCCCAGAGCACATGGCACAGGCTTGCATCCACATGGTTCTGGAATATCCCCAAAGGCTCCATATCTTCTGTGGTCAATCTGTTCCAGTGTATGATCACCCATACAGTAAAGAAGTTCTTTCCCCATATTGAAGTGGAACTTGTTGTGCATCACTGTCTGCCCATTGCCTCCTGTCCTTTTTGCTCAGCACCCCTGAGAAGAGCCTGATCCACCCTCTTGACACGCTCCCTTCAGACAATTGTAGACATTGATGAGGTCCCCTCTCAGTCATCTCTTCTTAAGGCTAAATAGGCCCAGCTCCCTCTGCCTTTCCTTGTAAGGGAGATGTTCCAGACCTCTCATCATCTTTTTAGACTCCACTGAACCCACCCCAGCAGCTCCATGTCTGTGTTGTCCTGAGGAGCCCAGAACTGCACACAGCACTCCAGGTGAGGCCTCACCAGGGCTGAGCAGAGGGGCAGGATCACCTCCCTCCACCTGCTGGCAGTGCTCTTCCCAATGCCCCAGGATGCCATTGGCATTCTTGGCTACCAGGACACGCTGCTGGCTCATGGACAGCTTGTTGTCCACCAGGACCCCCAGGTCCTTCTCCACAGGGCTGCTCCCCAGCAGGTCAGCCCCAGGCTGTGCTGCTGCCTGGGGTTGTTCCTCCCCAGGTGCAGGACACTGCACTTGCCCTTGATGAATTTCAGATGGTTCTTCTTTGTCCATCTCTGCAGCCTGCTGAGGTCCTTCTGAAGGGCTGCACAGCCCTCCAGGGTATCAGCCACTCTGCCCAGCTTTGCGTCCTCTGAATTTGCTGAGGAGTCATGTGGCCCTTCATCCAAGCCATGCATGAAGAAGTTAAACAGTTGAACCTAGAGGGACATCACTAGGGACAGGCCTCCAACTACACCCTGTGCCACTGATTGTAACCTTCTGGGATCTGTTGTTCAGCCAGTTCTTGATCCACCTCACTGTCCACTCATCCAGCCCACACCCCTGAGTTTGTCTATGAGAATGTTGTTAAGAGTGTTAAAATCCCTACTGACATCAAGTAGACAATATCCACTGCTCTCCTCTTACCCTTACATGCTTACTTTACAAACCCATGGTGACTATTCCTGATCATTATTATCCATATGGACAGAAACGGTCCCCAGGTTGAGGCACTCCATTGCTGTTCCAGGGATGGGGGATGAGGCTAAGTAATGGGCAAGAGCTGGAAGTCACTTGTGGGATGAAGCCAGTGACTGGGATGATAAGGATGTGGATGTGTACTGGTGATAAGAGTAAGGATGAATTCAGGAGGGTGAAGGAAACAGTACTGGACAATAAAGTGTGCTGAGATTGGTTGAAATTAACATGACATGTATGAGGGCACTGTAAAAAACAGAGGCAAGCTTACTTATACCTTAGTTATCTCTTTATCACAATGGCAGACTTCTTTCTAAAAGATAAACACTGTTAATGGTTTTAGTGTGCTACATAAATTTAATAAATATTAGTTTCTTACTAGGTATAATGGTCTTCTGCCTTCTCTAATATAGGCTTTCTGGAAAGGATTCAAACAAAGGAAAAGCTATGTTGACAGATTAAAGGTGCTTCAAGGCAATGTTGCTGCTATTGTTAAGGTAAGAACATCTAAATGTGTTTTGGAGGCCAAGTATGCTTTATCCCTTGATATAGTTCATCACCACCTGGGAATCAGAGACTAGGAGCATGCACAGGCTGAAGGTTTTCCAGAAATTTGTGTGGCATTGAAAGTCGTTTAACTGATAGGTTAAGCAAATTGCTTCTTGAAAGCTCTGTGTTTGACTTCCAACAGGCTTTGCAGAACTTGAGGGGCTCTTGAAAGAGGTTTCCTTACATCTCTCTTTCCAACACTAAACTAGAAAACATTTGGGATGACGGTGTATTATTTCCTTTAAAAAATCTCTCTCTCTGAAAAGTGCTCACTTTTCTGAGATGCTAATGGGACAGCTGCGTCACAATTGGATTGTAGATCACAGGTGGAATATTGTCACAGGATCTCCTGTTTTTGAGGGAGACTGGTCTACAATTGAGACCTGAAGGTATAAATTATTTCCAAAGATAATGTTATGCACAGGTGGTAGAAGCTTGAACTCAGCTTGATTTAGTGGCTTAGTGGAAAGCCCTTTATCTCATCACGGGCCAGTAAGAGCCTGGTGGTACAGTCATCTATGGCCCTGAGCACACAAGTTCAGCATGCCTGCAGAAGCAGACATGCAAAAGTAAATTGAAACACACACATAAAAGTTTGTGCAGTGTCCCTTAACATTTTTAAAATTTTATTGAATTTCCAGATTCAGTCATGGGTCAAAATGTGGCTAGCAAGGAGAGCTTACAGGAACCGCCTACAGTACTTCAAGGATCATGTAAGTAATTTTTCTCCATTTTGAACAGTAAGCATTAAAATGTGGTAGTACGATTGCAGGGGCAGTTTTGGGAAACAGGAAAGAGGGTGCAAGTTTTGCAGTATGCTTCTGAGCAGAAGTGTATTGCAACTAATTATTTTGCCTAATCTTGGTCCCTTTCAGAATGACCAAATTGTGAAAATACAAGCATTTCTTAGAGCAAACAAGGCCAGGGAGGACTACAGAACACTAAGTAAGTAGTAACATTTGGATGTTGTGTGTTTGAGGGCAAGTATGTTACTGTGTTCAGTCAGGGCTTTTTAGAAATTTCACGTGAGATTTCTCAGTCTCTTATTTAACTTCAAAAGCAGGTGCAAGTGTTTGTAACACAACTGTTCTACAGCCAGAACTATTTTGGATAGCTATACTTTTAAAGTATGACAAAAATATTGCTAACTGGCATAAACTTCAAATTTTCTGCACAGTGATCATTTTCCTGAGGGCTTTAGTCAACTAACACCTGAGGGTGTTAGTCAACTAACAAGCCTATTTTCTTCCACTGTAGTTGGTGCTGAAAATCCACCCTTGACTGTTCTGCGCAAATTTGCCTACCTCTTGGACCAAAGTGACTTAGACTTTGAAGAAGAACTGGAAGTAACAAGGTTAAGGGAAGAAGTGGTTACAAAAATTCGGTCCAATCAACAGCTGGAGAAGGATTTGAACTTAATGGACATAAAGATTGGACTGCTGGTGAAAAACAGAATTACTCTTCAGGTCAGCAGGCTCTGTTCAGGCTCCCTTGGTAGCACACACTGAGCACTTCCCTATGTGGAAGGAACTCAGGGTTACACAACCACAGCTGAGGCTGGAAGGGATCTCTGGAGGTCATCTGGTCCAAACCCACTACACAAGCAGGGACACCCAGAACAGGTTGGCCAGGACCACGTCCGGATGGCTGATTATCTCCAACAATCTGAGCAGCCTGTTCTAGTGCTCAGTCACCCTCAATTAGTCAAAACACTCCTGGTAAATGAAGCACTATCTTGACATGGTTCTACCTTGTGATGTTGTTCTGTTGTCTTGAGTTGTACGACTCTGTGTTTTGCCAGTTGTGGACAATAGTAACTATCTGTCAGATTTAAAATCTTTTACATTTTTTCTGTGTTAGAATAGAGCAGACTTCTGATCATATTGAACAGCTTGTTCAAGGCTAATTAATCATTAATGAGTCTGTGTAGGAGATCAGGCCTCACATAATCATTGTTAGTAAGCCACACTGGTGAAAGATGAAGATGTTAAAAAACTGGGTAGTGAGTAGTGCAGCAAAATTTACAAACTTGCTAATTAAGGCACTTAGAGTAATACCGCATGGTATTTAACATGGTTGGGAAAATGTTTGTTTTTCCAATCTACCTGTTTTGTGAATATATAATCCAGAGTTTTGGTCATCTTTCTGCAGGATGTGGTACTGCACAGTAAGAAACTTAACAAAAAGAGAAAAAGTCAACTGGAAGAGATGGTTATGGTTGACAAACAGGGCATCAAAGGTTTGAGTAAGGAGAGAAGAAAAAAATTGGAGGCTTATCAACACTTATTCTACCTTCTACAGGTAAATTTTAATGCAAAAATTAACATGGCATTTAATTTTAAGAAAAATTAGAAATATATTGTACTATTATTTTTTTTAATTATTGTGTGATTATAAAAGTATTTCCAGCTAACATGCAGACTGCATCAGACACTATGGTCAGTTTCTAATAGTTCCTGTAATTGAGAAAATCCTTGTTGTTTTTAAAGTGTGCAGCAAATATGGCTGGTTTTTGCTTGACTGTAATTTAGTCTGTACAGAACATCAGAACATTCTGTCTGAAGAGAAATGTTTACCTCCATGTAGTCCACATAAATTACTGTCACTAGTGGCGTACACTGCATGTGGTGGAAGGGAAATGGTCTGCAGTGCAGTTCACAGGACATGATGTATCTGTTCTTGTGCTTTTTTTATCTGACCTCACTGACATTTTTCTAGAAGAATTTTAGATCCTCCCAGGGCAGATGCCCTCCACAGAAGAATGTAGTATGCAGTTTTCTTGGTAGATAGCTATTGTCATATGGTAAATCAAATTGTCAACAAACAAATAGATGCAGAGAGTTACTATCCAGAGACTGCAAAGAAAATCCTTAAAGGAGCTTCTCACTGATTGTGCAGTATTCCGTGTTTCTTACGTACTAGGATTTGGAGAAAAAAAAACATACGTGGAAAAGTGACATATATTCAAATCAACATAACTGCTTTAGTAATGAAAAAATGTAGAGAGCTGCCCTCCAAGTGGGGGGAGTTTGTCCTGGACAACCATATGCAAGTAATTTTTTTTGCTTTGTAGACTAATCCCACCTATCTGGCAAAGCTGATTTTCCAGATGCCACAAAACAAATCAACAAAATTTATGGATACAGTCATCTTCACTCTGTACAACTATGCCTCCAATCAACGGGAAGAATACCTGCTTCTCAAACTCTTCAAAACTGCTCTAGAAGAGGAGATAACGTATGTGCAATCACAAAAAATATTCAGCTAGTTTATGTTTTAGACAGTTCAATGAATGCTTCATGCTTAAAGAAAGCTGGTGGTTAATCTTTAAACTACCATAAAATTACATACATAATTTTATTACAAGAGAACTTTGTTTTCTGGGTGTCACTCTTAACCTCCAGTGATTGCTGATTCAAGGAAAAAATAATCTTTCTATGGCAGACTGTATTCCTCTATGAAAAAATGGCTTGTAAAAAGATGCTAGGGCTTCTTGGTTTGTGCTTGAGTATGTAAGGGTAAAGAAAGTGTTATCTTTCTTCATATAATCTTACGTTCTGTAAGTGAAGATTGGTGGCTTATCCTGAAATAATGAAATGTTATTTTATGCCCTTAACAGATACAGGCTGAACAGGTATTTGGGTCTGAATCAGATGTAAAATAGCTGCCACGGACTATGCTATGTTCTGGGACATTACTGTAACGCATGCAGAATTCAGACAGCAGTCTCTATATACCACCTTATTTTACATAAAAACATTAAGAAATAGGCTATATAAAGAGGTTTCAGTGTAGAAATAGAGTACTTTTAAAAGTGGGATTTGAAAATATGGATAACTGCGCACGTAAGTCAGAACTCTTCTGTTCCTGATACAGTTCTAAGGTAGACCAGATTCAGGATATTGTTACTGGAAACCCCACTGTCATTAAGATGGTTGTCAGCTTCAATCGAGGCGCTCGTGGACAGAACACTCTGCGCCAGCTCCTGGCCCCAGTGGTGAAGGAAATCATGGAGGACAAGACTCTCATAATCAACACTAGTCCTGTGGATGTTTACAAGGCATGGGTAAACCAGCTAGAAATGCAGACTGGTGAGGCCAGGTGAGTGAGGAAGCTGGACATATTGTACCATACACATGAGGAATCCCTCAGTTCTGCTCTTCTGTTCTTTCTCTGACAAATTGTCCTGTACTTGTGCCCATGCACCCCTTCTCAACCTTCCTCCAGCAGAGATATTTTGGGGAGAGATGGTTGACAAACAGATGCTTTAACTTGTTCTGAAAAATTAAAGGATCACTTTCCTTGTCATGACCTTCCAAAGTCAATTACTTGATCTTTGTAAATGTAATAGATTATGCCGTGGAACAACTTAATCGGTTTCTCAAGTTTTTTACTAACAGCATGTTAGTAGTGTCCCAGGCTTTTGATGAGCTATGCTGGGATAGGGATGTGGAGATTCATGTTTTATATTTGTATTCTGCTTTTGTCATTAAGGGAAGGTACATGATAACATGTGCACTTGCAACTAATCAAATTACTTACCTCCAGAAAAAGGAAGCCAAAGCATCTAAGACTTTTAGTAACAAAATCCAGCTTCAGTTGTATTTGTCAGACTTCTATTATGAAGAAAAAAAAATATTTTATTTTCAAATGTATTTAACCTGGTTTCATGTTTATTTTTTTGCTTTGCAGCAAACTGCCATACGATGTGACCACAGAACAAGCACTGACACATGCAGAAGTGGTCAATAAACTGGAATCATCTATTCAGAGTTTGCGGGCAGTAACTGACAAAGTTCTCACTTCCATATTCTCTTCTCTCAATATGATGCCGTAAGTGCTGTGTTAGGACTCTCCAAGCGGCAGTTCATGTGCAGTTCACTTGAACCTCTGTGGTGGAGATCCTTTCAAATCCTTTCCATGCTTTCAAAGCCTTGTGATACTTCCTCTCAGATGAGTTGCCCAGTAGAGGGAGTGGTTTCTCTGCCTCTGCCCTGCTTTAGCAGCCTGGCAAACCTCTCCCCGTGCTTGAAACGTTTTGTGTTTGCCATTATCAACTCGTTCTAGTGTTTCAAGGGAGTGGGCATAAAGCCAGTAACTTAAGCTGACTAGAATGATTGCTTTCTGTTTCACCTAAGCCTTTTCCAATATTTTGCCTTTTCATCTATTCTACATGTAGTTATGGAATGAGATACATAGCCAAAGTTCTGAAGAGCTCACTCCATGAGAAATTCCCGGATGCAACTGAAGATGAACTATTAAAGGTAGACTTCCTAGGGCACACTGCCAGCAGCTTGTTGTTTTACTGACAAAGTAGATTTTTATTAACACTAAATATTCTAAGGAACTGGGAAAGCAGCATTTATTGCAGGAATTTGGCACTTCTTATTGAGTTGTAAAGGGGCTGAGGAAGGGGAGCAGGGAATTCTGTTGCCATAATATAATATAAGTTAATCTGGGTGCTCAGCAATTCTTATGGAAGAGGGTGCTCAACCTGTTTTGGATAGTAACTGACAAGGCTGGAGTTTACCTGAATCATCCTGGGGCTTAGATTGGTGGTGAGGTCCTTGTGATCACCAGTCCTTTCACTGGAGAACACTGTAGTCCTCTCCTTTTTTCTCCCCTATCTAAAGTTGTTACCATGTTAAGAAATTGTAATTTAAATCCAATGAGGAAGGTTTCTAAAAGAAAAGTTTGAGTAGATTATACTACACTTCGATTACATTACACTTAAGATGCTTGTAAAACTTGTAGAAATGGCATTTGTACAGACAGAAAAATAAGGTGTGAGTGTAGGTATGGTACTGGCACAGTGGCTGTTGTTACCCTACCACAGCCGTGGTATCTCTTCAAAGGACTTAAGGGAATTGCTCCATAAGCCTTCTAAAAAGCTGAGAGACTGACAACCCTGTCAAATTAGGACTATTTTGCACTTCAATAAAGACCCTTTTAATCAATGTTTAATTGTGTGTTTCTAAAAGTAGAACGTTTTCATTTTAGCAAAACTTCCCTATTCTTCACTGTCCATCACTCCAGCAATACAGTTTAAAAAATTCCTCAACACATTAAAAAACTTAGGTAGCAAATGGAGTACCCACTTGAACACCTTTAAATGTGTAAGCTGGAAGTTCTGCAGGTGCATACATGCAAGCTAAAGCAAACTTCAGAAAGCAAAGTCCAGCCTGTTTCTGAGAACAGGAATTCTTTGAAGTTGGCATCTTCAGAAGATGCTGCAGCATTGTTACAGAAACTGCAGGTTGGGAAATCTGTTCTCTAGATTTCTAGGGCTGCACTGCAGTACAGTCTCTTTGAGAAGTAATGGGTCCCCTTATCAGTGAGTGCATTAAATGCTGCCAGTTATCTGCAGCACTTCAAAGAATGAGCCTTGAGAGCGGAACCTTGCAAAATTTAGAAGAGTTGTGTTTGTGTTTAACTCCATGCCTTGCATTAGCTGAACTACAGCCAGTATCAAATTGAAATGTGGTTGTAAAACTCCATAACTGGTGTTCCCAGGTGTTGTAGGAGGAGTATCATGTAAGAGATTCTTCCAGTTAGCCCCATAGGTAATGTGCGTCTTAAGGATTCTTCTAGCACCTGTTCCTATGGTCTAATTTAGAAGTAGAAATGATTGGTCATGTTTTGTAAGATGTCACTCCTGTATGCAAAAGGAAGATCTCTTAACTTTTTTCTCTGTTTTCTTTAGATTGTTGGCAACCTTCTGTACTATCGCTACATGAACCCTGCCATAGTTGCTCCTGATGGCTTTGATATAATTGATATAACAGCTGGGGGCCAGATACACCCTGACCAGAGGAGGAACCTAGGCTGTGTGGCAAAAGTCCTCCAGCATGCTGCTTCTAACAAACTCTTTGAAGGAGAAAGCGAACATCTGTCTTCTATGAACACTTACCTCTCACAGACCTACCAGAAGTTCAGGTATGCACAGCCCTCACAAATACCTACAGTCTTGGAGCTTTCCTGTAGGATGAGTAAGGGAGGTGGACTCCTTGTTGATAGGAATTTCCTGTTCAAAATGTTAAAAATGTTGAGTGATATGGCAAAGAGAAATGCTCACTGACAAAGAAACAGGAGCAGGAGTAACAGGTTGTATTTTAGCTTGTGCATTAATTTGATATTATCTCTGCTGTCTTGCTTGCAGTTCTTTACTGCAAACACAGACTGGGAACAGACTGTGATAACTCATTATCCAGAGGAATCAATGTCTGCTTTGATTAGGGAGGACATCTGAACGTTTTGTCTAAGGAAGAAAAAAATATTTGTCAGGAAAAAGTTGTAGGGTTTGTTTTTTATTCTCTCATCTTTGCTCACAGATTCTATATAGATATAATTATTTTATCGTGCAGTCATAGGAAACTGCATGTTTTCCTACATTCTGGGACACAATTTCTTTGCGGTTACTGCCCATTCATTGCTATTACTTTGTGGTATTGTTGAGTTTTGTAATGAACTTGCGCTCAGAATTTCTGTCTTTAGTGTCTGCCCTTTGTGAAAGCAAATGCACTGTTCATGTAATGGGTTTCCTTGAGAGATGTCAACCATGGACACAGGATAATTCAACTTAGTAATTTTAATGAAGTATTTAAGGGCATGACATAAACATGAAGAAGATATAAGGTAGAAAGTGTTACAGCTAGAATAACAAATGCCAAATTAAAGAGCACTGCTCTAGTCAGCCCTTGTTTGCTACAAAAGGAAGAATCCCTCTCCTAATTAAGCTAACTTAAATATCTGTATGCCTATGCTCTGTAATTTAACTAAGCCCTTCTTAGACACCAACGGTGGCTGCCCTGAGCTGCCTGTTCCCCTTTGGAACAATATTAGCAATGTTAACGATGCTCAAAGCTATTAAGCCTGCCTAGATCTTTTACTCTGCATTTATGAACTTGTGCAGAAATTTGTTCACACTCTTCCTAAGCCTTTGAAATCATCTGCCTTCACAGCTCCTCCTGTAGCAATATTTAGAAGTTTGCTACCTGTTGGTTAAAATTAAAATTTTCCTGCAGTTTCATTGCATACCCTATTGGCCATTATTGTTTTGACTGATTAATGAATTCTGCACACTTCTCATGCAATACCACTGTGATTTTGTATAACTTGATGTGTGGTCCCCAGCTTTTCCTTTCCAAAGTGAAGAATCTCAGTCCATTTTTTTTTCTTTTCAACTATTCTTTTCCAATATTTTAAAGGTGCTGTGAACCTGAAACATGTATCCTCTTCAACACCATAGGGCTGGCACAATATGGCTCCTGGAGCAAACCTATAGGCATCATCCAAAACCCTGTTTTTCCCAGCTGCTGCATTTCAAGTCTTCTCACTTAGAAAACAAAGTGGTTCTCTACAAGAGGACCCTGCTGGTTCTTGGTTGTGTGTGCACATCCTTGAAGAAGTAGTAGCTTGGAGACATACCAGTTGTCGTTTTGGGACATGTGCATGCTAGTCATACTGAAGTAACACTTCAACCACACTGCATTTTTTCCTCTCAGGGTTCTTATATTTATAAACAATACTGCATTTTCTCTCATCTTGAGCACCTCATTTTCTGCCTAACAGCAATGTAAACATTTGTGGGACAAATGGGAATTTTGTGCATCTATTTCAATCAACTCCTTCTCAGCACACCTCATACTGTGAAGTGCCTTCATAAAAAACAGAGAAGGCTTTTTATAATTGCTAGGCCATTAAATAGATATTTCTTTAAGTCCTTTAAGTTTAAAATTTACCTTTTTTAATAAGTAGGGGAAAAAACCCAACCCCTTTAAAACAGTCTTCCACCAGCTACCCAGGAAAGAGAAGACTTCCATCAGTTGTATTGACGTGGTGCCTCCTTGAAACATTGAGGTTAGATTGCAGATTATAAGAGAAACAAAATGCATGTCAAAGACTTGACTGTGGCTTTTTAATGCAGGCTAAATAAAGTGAATTTATAAGGGGCAATTATTGAAGTCTCTCTCATTTTCTCTTAGGAATTTTTTTCAAGCAGCATGTGATGTTCCTGAACCAGAGGAGAAATTCAATATTGATGAATACTCTGACATGGTGACCCTTAGCAAGCCTGTCATATATATTTCCATTGAAGAAATTATCAATACCCATTCAGTAAGTCAATCAGAACAAACTAGTCAATGGACTATAGCATAGGGATTATCAAATATTTGCAGCTGACACTGTGGGGAAAGCTCAGTTTTCATTCTTATTTTTGAAGTAATTTCTTCACTTCATCTCTAAAATGTTCTGAAGCTGAATATGAGATTTTCTTTCCCTAGGAAAAATGCAAATGCTGCTTTCATGCAAAAGCAGCATCTTGAATAATAATTAGTATGTAACACTTTCTGATGACGGGAAAGAACAATTATGTTCCAGTCTCATGTGGCATTTCTAACTTCAAAACAATTTTTTGTCTTGGGTAAGAAAGTGAAAGCAGTTTGAAGGAAAGCCTTTGGGAATAGAAATTGTATATTGTGGCTCTGGCATTCTGTCATGTGGCTTGTTGGAAGCAGATGACAACATCAGATTTAGAAAAATTGATGCTGTGGTATCATTCCTGTTCTTACTGTGGGAAAAGAGCAGAATAACTGCAGTCTGAAGCATGACTTAATAGGGTGTAAGTTAAATGTTTACCTCATGTTCCTCCTACAACTTGGGATACTACTATTTGTTTCCTGCCTTGCAATATGTCCCCTATGTGTCCTCCTGCCTAAGTCAAAAAAAAAAAAACCCACAACAACATTCCCCCATCAAAAAAAAGAAAAAAAAAAACCATGAACACCACAAAGAATCTCTCTCAAATACTGAAAAGGTAGAACACCCAACTCACAGTAGGCCACTCTATAAGTTAGTTTTATTCAAGTGAAAACTAATAACCTAACCTACTAAAAAAACCTTTCTGGTTTGTCTTGGTGCCTGTTCTTTTAATTTTTGAAGCAACAGACCTATATCTGCGGGTAATGACCAGAAGTTACACGTGAACATTAGTCCTTTCAGTGAGTCCAGTGACTGGCGTAACATGCCTGTTGGGTGCTGCAGTGGGTGCTGCAGAGCTGGTTCCTCACTTAGAAAATACAGTCCTTTCTGAAAGGACATCACTGACACCACTGCAAGCTACTGGAATGGATATTCAGAAAATAGGTGTCTTTCTATGGATCACCAACACTGTCTTTATTCCTTTGGGTGTTAAGGATGCAGCAGCAAAATGCTCTGCTTGGGATTATCATCCTTTATTCTGTGATAGTTAGGACTTTGTTAGTTGGAATTGCACATCTTCTGCTCAGCCATGATATTTAACACTCCAGAGACAATAGCTGGAAAAGCAAGACAAGCTGTTTACAGCAAGGGCAGCTCTAAACTCTAGCCTGGAATCCAGGGTGCTTCCTGGCCTTGGGAAGGTCCTCCATAATCCTGATCACGATAGGTCTGTGTTTTTCAACGTTTAGTTTCCAGACTTAGTTTCAAGTATAAAGATACCAGGAAAGCTTTTTCTGGATGATGATTTCATTTACATTTGTTTATAGCTGCTTTTGGAACACCAGGATGCCATTGCCCCTGAAACTAATGACCTGCTGAATGAATTGCTGGAAGGTCTGGGACCTGTTCCTGATATAGAATCTTTCCTTGGTATGCTGTTTTTTGTCTTTATGGGTAACTTCATTTTAGGGGCAGAATTCAACACAGGCTTGACTTAAATACTATTGTTTCTCTCAGAGCAATAGCTTCTGCTTCTCTGTTTACTACAGAATTAATTTCCAAACACTTACTGTAACATTGCACCTTATATTTGAACCTTTCTCTTAACTGCAATATTCACTCTAAAAATTAATGTGATTCAAAATCCAAACATTACTATTATTTTGAATGATCCACTTGTGCAGAGAGGAAACAAATTATTTTTTTTAACAATCTGGTCTTAAGATTTGCTAGTGTTGGGTAGAAACTTAGAAAAAGTATATAGAGAATTCTAAAACCAGCCATTTTTTCTTTTGATACTTAAATATCCAAATAAAAATTACTTTTTTAAAATTATGCAGATTTCTTAGAAAGTAATGCGTTTGACTGGTACTTAATTTGCATGTATTGTAGAAAACTGTTTAGAAAGTAGCTAGGAGTCATGGATAACACCAACATTCAAGTGAATAGCCCGTTAACGTAGCTGCTACTCTTCTGTTTCTTCATTATCACTTCATGTTTGGATAAAGGATGTTACATTGTTTGTATTATTCTTTGAGAAGACAACATGAAAGTCCTTTGCACATCAGGAGCCTGAAAAGCAAGGATTGATGTAATTTCCAAAAATATTGTAACTGGGCTTATAAATAGCTAAGTTATTGTTTTGATTGTTCAATGTCCAAAAAAAGACTGCTTCTAAGTGGAAGGAGGTGGAGGTGCTATATAATAAGCTTAATATTTCTGATTGTTTACAGTGATTCGCTTAGGTACTTTCTTGCTTCATGTACTGAATCATGGGAAAATTGGAAAACTTGGAGTAAAATATGTTTCCTTTTAGGGGAAGGAGCTGTTGATCCCAATGACCCCAACAGGGAAAGCACACTGAGTCAACTTGCGAAAACAGAGATTTCACTGTCCCTAACAAGCAAATATGAGTTACGAGAAGGTGAAGATCAGGATCTCAAAAGTCTGATGATAAAGTAAGTTTTGCTCAAGCATTTATATTCTGGCAATGCTTATTGCTTCTTTGTTTTCAATACTGCTTTTTAAACATTTACCCTGCCTAAGTGCATTTCTGAGGTGCTGAGTGCATTCAGTTTTCAAAAGACAGTTTGTGTTCAGTGCTACTCAAACTTTTCCAAAAGTCAGAAGAACTGTCAGTTTTTCCAGAAAAAAACCCAAAAACATATTGCCATCTTATGTTTTGAGCATGACTGCATCATTATCTAGGAAACATTTTTTCATGAAGCTGTAAAAGCACTCTGCTTTAAAATGCCACAGCCTTGGGAAAGCAGAGATGAAAAGCAGCCCACACTTAAAAGGGTCAAACAGTATTACCATGTCCTTTCCTCCCCCTCAAAAATAAACACTTTTCTGATATACTGTCATCAGCCATTTGAAGAGAATGTAACTGTTACTTCAGCAGGAATAGTGCATGCTGCATGCTTTTATCCAGGAAAGAAAATTGTGTTTATTCTGTCTTGGAAACAAATTAAAAATGGCTACAGGGATACTCTGGAATACAAGCTACTTTATAGTAAAAATTAATTATGTTACAGCACTTTGTTTCACATTATTGTCACCCATCTTTTGACATTATTTCAAGCTATCCAGAAAAGGGATTGGCCTACTTAAGATTCTAGTGCAATTTGAGAAAGGGAGAGAACAGGATGCTGCTCTCTTCTATTATTGTGCATATATGTACCCCATGTGTGTGAAGGCAAAAAATCACATTAAAAGGGAAAGACAGCATCAATAACTAGGATGGCAGACATGGGCTGTAATTAAAATCTGATCTATTAAGCTGTTTGAGCTTTTTTAGTCAGAAATAAGTATTCTGGATTTGTTCAATTGTGTGACGTTTTACTTCTGAAGAAGCAGCTGAACCTAGGTAGACTATCACTTTAAATTATTAGGTTCTATCATAGAAATTTTGACAATATTTAGACATTTTCCTTGGAAACTTAAGCTGCATCTTTAATTTTCTGTTAATTGTTAAGAACAATGAGCTATTTCAGTAATCCTGTCCTCTAAATTAATATAATTCTGTAGCAGGATATTCTTGGAAGTATTACGAACAAATAGGCAGCAGGAATGAGATAAATTCTTACCAAGAAAAGAACTGGTTAACATATCGGGGTGTAGCAGCTTCCCTTTTTTAGCAAGGAAATGCTTCTTGTCTGTTGTCGCTAGAGAAATATCTGTCCTTAAGTGGTTTGTGTAAATGTACTGCATCAAATGAAAAATTCCTTCAAAGTTCAGCAGTTCTGAGTGTATTTCCACTTTATTCAGTAAATATGACCCTAAATGGAAGGATGAGTAGCTCAGGCTTTTCAAACTTCACATTTCTGTCTGCTGTTTTGTCACGATCACAATTAAAATCCACATGTGAGTTATTGCTTGTATTTTATTAACAGAAGCTGTTTTACTGTGCCAGTTGGTTGTTTGTTTCCTAAAATAAATGGAGGGAAGCTTACATGTATTTCTCTATTCAGGCTGTGTAGAAACCAGATACTCAATGATGTTAAAGAAAGCTGTGAAACATACAAAGCTAGAAAGCAAATTTTACCAACAATCCATAGTAAAGGGGGAGTTTACTACTTTTATGATCAAATGAATGACATGTACAAGTGATACAGTGATAAGTGTTTTGTAATATCTACATATCCTTTTCAAAAGGACCAAAAGACTCATTGTGGATGTGATACGAACACAACCAGGGGATACACTCTTAGAAATATTAGAAACACCAGCCACTGCACAACAGGTAAGTGTTATACTGTGCCTGAATAGGGAAGGAAGTATTTTATTATAGCTATTTGAAAGCCTTAACAGATCTCTGACAGCTTTCTCCATCACATTATAACAATGAAATTGTTTGTTGACAGTTTTAGACTATTCAGATTTAGAGTCTTCAAAATATGAGGCTAGTATAGTTGGGGTTTTTTTACTGTATAATTGGAAACAACTTCAGAGGGAAACAAAATATAAGTCTTGCTGTGAGCTAGACTAGACTAGAATATTTTTTTTTTTGCTGTATTGGAGTCACTAGAATGTGAATTGAGTATTTTTTTCTTTACATTTTTTGTAAACATGGTCTTTTCTCTCCTATATTATAATACAACAAATAGCCTGAGGTGAATCTTTCTACTCTCTTTTCCCCCTCTCAGTTTTGTAACTCAACTTGCCTGACCCTTTAGTTTATATGTTTAACTTATACAAGCAAATCTCAGGGATCTACTGCTATCCTTAGTACGGGATTTGAGTGGGAAGAACTCACTGTTGAAGTCTTTCCCATAGACACTGACACACAAACCTGCATTTTAATAATGTGCCAATTTTAGTTCACCTCAGTATCTGTGTGTATGTAGGAAACACCTGTGAGATCTGGACAGTCTTCCCACAACTTGGTGAATTCATTGAGCCTGGCTGATTTAGACATTTTGATTAATTCAAATGTGTGTCTTGGTGTTGTCACTACATACCTAAGGTATGCCCAAAGGCAGAGTAAATGGGGTACTTTGAGACAGGACATAAAGATTGCACCCTGATTCTTGATAATCCCCTATTCAATGTACTTGAGAAATCAATGTACTTGAACTCTTAACAGTTATCAAAATCTGGAAAATAACTGTTCTGGATTTTTATTCTTCCCCCCCCCCCCCCCAGGAATCTGAGAATTTGAAACTTGTAGAAAAACGTGCCATCTTAGATTCCAAAACTCCAGAGAAAATGAAGCACAGTCAGTCTGTTTTTGAAGATGGGCAGCTACCAATAGAACAAAAGAAAAGGAAAATTCAGAGAAATCTCCGGACATTGGAACAAGCAGGACTAGTGTCTTCAGCGACTAAGTACCAAGAAATTATAAATGAGATTGCTAAGGTAAACTGAGTGTTTTCTTGTATATCAATGTTTTTTAGCATCTAGCCTAAAACCATTCCAATTAGAGAAGTAAAATACATATTTTTCAGGGAATGCTACCCTAAACTTTTGAAGTATCCACATACCAAGCAAATTGTTTTTATTCCCTGACAAAATAAATGAAAGACAGTACACTCCTGAATAACTGAAATAAATGACACAAAACTGCAACCTTTGTTATCCGAATCTGATATTGAATTTGATGCTGATGATTATGTAACTCCTCCTCTGTAATGTTTCAATATAACTTTGTATATTTTAACAGTAATTGGGATTGCTCAGTGGTGTTTCAATTAAGAATGGCTGTGGTCTTGGTAAGGTTTCAAAAGTCTTAAACCCCCATGAAATATTATCTGATCGGTATTAACACTGATCTGCTGTGGTTGGGCAGGACACAAGAATAGTGGGCCAATGTTGTGCCCATCCTGATGCTGATAAAGCACAGGCACTGTTCTCAACAAATCCTGTTCCACATCCACAACCCGTTCTGGCCATAAGAACCTTAGTATATTGAACTATCTTTAGCACAAGAGTGACATTTTTCGTATGAGTTCTGTGTCTGTTAGGCCCTGTAGAGCACAGCAAAGTTCAACACCACTTCTATATATGAATAGTAATGTAGTACTCCCTACAGGTACTGTTCTTGTAAGAACTAACAGGATAATTCTGTGCTTTCTCTCAGTAATGAAGTGAGATTTTGTAATTACAAATTGCAATGGTAATGAACTGAGGCTTTTTAGAATTTCAAATTAATAAAACAATTGCATTAATAAATTTTTTTAGGATATCCGGAATCAAAGAAGATACAGACATCATCGAAAAGCTGAACTGGTGAAACTCCAGCAGACTTTGAATGCACTTAACTCCAAGACAGCATTTTATGAGGAACAAATTAATTATTACAACACCTATATAAAAACTTGCTTAGACAACTTAACAAGAAAGTGAGTTGAGTCTTTCTTTCTTTTAATGTGTCTTTTAGTGTGTTTTGTCAAGAGGGGAGAGCAGGTGTTAATCTGTAGTTTAAAGTTTTGGTTCCAACAGATTGACAATCTATAAAAGGTCTGTGAGACTTGTAAACTGCATCAGCTTCTGGATGTTAAAGTCTTGCATTTATTTAAGACCGCCTTTGAGAAAGAAAAGTCTATGTCTATGTAAAGAGATGTATACATGTTTTCAATATATTTAATTGGTCTACTTTGCAGATCCATGTGCATAGTTTGAGGTCATGAAGCTTTGGGAAGTAATTATTGGTTTCTTCCTTTTTTACAAGGTTTGGGGTTTGTCTTTAGAATGGAAAAGGGGAAAATAAATGCTTAAATAATTTTACCTTTCAGATATGATGGAGTTACTTGAAAGCAATCCATCCACCAATGCCACCAAAATGTTAAAATGAAAACATTTTACTGACATGAACAGGAATTTTCCTAGTGCACACTTCATTAAACCAAAAATTAACTCTAATTACAGAGTATTTACCATTTATGTCACCTTAAGCTTACAAATTGCTATTTTAAACTGAAGATTGTGGACTCTAGAATCAGCGTTGCATATCACAATAGAATTGAAAGAAGTGCTAAAAGATGATTCAAAATCATTGGCAAGATATTTAGATGATTCACTGCATGCTAAAAATTGCTCTAGCTCTTAGATTTTTTGAGATGTTAATTTTGGTTTTCTAGAGAAGTTCAAGAAAGAGTGAAAGAAAGTTAAATATGGCTGAAGTATTAAGGATCTGAGAAACACACCAAAAGCTAGTTTTCTTGTTCTTTTTCCAGAAATTCACGGAGGTCAATTAAATTAGATGGAAAAGAGGAGGTGAAGGGAAGCAAAAAGCTGAAACAGACCTCACTAAAGTACACAGCTGCAAGACTTCATGAAAAAGGTGTCATCCTAGAAATTGAAGATCTTCAAACCAATCAGTAAGTGCAATACAAACCAATTCTAATCAACGTTTTCGAAGGGGCCTGGCTTTTGATAAAAGAAATCTTAACTATTTCCTGTGCCACAGCTGAAATTGCCTCAGACTTTGGCACTCAGAAGGAAGCTGCAGCCTAATTGTTGTAATTTTTGGGTTTTTTTACTTTGTACCTTGCTGTATGATTACCTTAGGAAAACATGTCAACAAGTCAGCACTAGCACCGTCTTACATGGACAATTGCAAGTTTGGCAGCAGACTCGCTATTAATGACCACGTTTTTATGCAGTTGTAGCAATCTTTTTTTCATAGATTGACCAGTCACTTTCAAGGAACTTAGTAAACCTTAGGTTTTCTGCTCTTCCTCACTATGGCAGGGTGAATGGATGTGGTGGTTTAACATCCCTTTTGTATTCTTCCATTTTGAGGCCATGCTAGTGAAAGTCTTCCATTCTTTGCACCTTCCCATCCACGTTCTGCATGGAAAAGTTTTTTCAGGTTTTTTTGGTTTTTGGGGTTTTTTTCCCCAAGTGGATTCATCAGGTAGAGGAAGCCACATGAGGCAAATATATACCTGCAAGGAGATGCTTGGCATGGCA
This sequence comes from Onychostruthus taczanowskii, assembly GCF_017590055.1. NCBI lineage: Eukaryota > Metazoa > Chordata > Aves > Passeriformes > Passeridae > Onychostruthus > Onychostruthus taczanowskii. The sequence continues at coordinate 6,025,074 of NW_024502125.1, read as the reverse complement.
GAAGGAAAATATGGTTGTCCTGTTTCTATCCACTGGATGTTGGATCAAATTTGTACACTGAACTTCCCAAAGACCTTTCTTTTTTTTTTTTTGGTGTCTTGTTTTGTTGAGTTCTTTCTTTGTTGGTTTGGTTTTTGGTTTTAGTTGGTAGGTTGGTTTTGGGGGGTTTTTTTGGGTTTTTTTGTTTGTTTTTTTTTTTTTTTTGTTTTTTTTTTTTTTTTTGGTTGAGTTTTTTTGGGTTGGTTTTTTTTGGGAGTTGTTTTTCTAGTACAAAAGACTTCAGAATTCTGTATTTCATACTACCAGCACTACCAGGAAGTCTAAGAAGACACTGTATGGAGTGCTGTGCAGGGAGAGATAGAATGATTCTTTTGACACCAATGACACTGCTTGTGGTCAAAGTTCTGTGTTCTGCAGGCTTTTTCACCAAAACTGTCTCTGAGTACAGCCTATGTATTCAATCACCTTTCTTGTCTCAAGGTTTAAGAATGTGATGTTTGATATCACACCTGGAGAAGAAGTGGGTGACTTTGAAATCAAAGCAAAATTTTTAGGAGTCGAGATGGAAAAAGTGCAGCTCCATTTCCAGGTTTGAATTTTGTTACTTTGCTATATAGCTGCTGTTGCGTTTCCCATAACTACAAGCTTTTTCAATATTTTTTTCACATGTATCCATGAACCAGTCAATCAGTACAGAGCAGCAGCTAACGTGGAGAATAACTATATAACTTCTGCAGGATACTGGGCATGGGCATTGAATTAATGTTTATCTTGGGGCAACTACATGAAATCAACCTCCATGTTAGTTCAGGTTGCAAGCAGGAAATATTAAAAAAAAAAAAAAGGAATTACACAGAAAATAGTATTTCTTCTGTTTTTTGCTGTTACTGACCATCTGTAGCTTAGGATCTAGAGGACACGTAACGTTTACTACACATATCCCAATATTTGCTTGCAATTGCTTAAGTTTTGAAGAACCTGGAGTTGGTGATGTTTATCACATCTTGTTACTGTAAGGTATGGATTTAGACAGACACTAATGACTTTTTTCTCATTTCAGGATTTGCTTCAGATGCAGTATGAAGGTGTGGCTGTAATGAAAATGTTTGATAAAGCTAAAGTGAATGTGAATTTGCTCATATTCTTATTGAATACGAAGTTCTATGGAAAATGAGTACTTTCAGATATCATGGACTTCATCAATCAGTGGGAAGTCTATTCAGTATTTTTTTGCTTATAAACATTTGAAGTTTGTCATTGGATACTTGTTAAATTTTAAAAACACACCCTAAAACACCAAATGTTCAGAAGAATGTACACAGTGCCTTTTCAGCATTGATAACAAAACAGAAAACCAAGAAATCGATTCATTTAAACAGCTCAAGATTTCATTGGTATTGGTACTTTAAAATCAAAATATTCTTTAGGACACACAGCTATTGTGTAGATTTTAAGGTAGGCAGAAATTGAATTTAGTTAAATATATAAACCTCTTCCTATTGAAACATTTTTAAAATTACCTCAGATATATAATATAGCTGATACTAGACTTTAAGTATTTACCAAAAGAAAACCTAATTTGTTTCTAAGGGATAGTTTGAGCAAATACTTAGTTACATACTAGGCCTATTTTGTGGCAGTTGTCAATTGCAAAGCAAACGTATTGTGCAATTCAAAAAATTTTATAGGTAATTATAAAGTGACAATAACGACTTGCTTCACAAAAATATATTTTACGATTCATTCCTACTAAATGCACTACTGCCTCGTGCAAAATGACATTTTCTACTTTCACAGCCTTTGGAGTGGTATTGGGGAAATCTGAATAGCTAACAGTTGTTCAGTTTGAAGTATTTGAATACCTAAATTGTGCCTGTCTTTTTTTTTTTTTTTTTTTTTTTTTTTGTAAGAAAATAAATGCAATAAAATCAGTATTTAGATTGGGTTTTTTAAATATTCTTTGGAGATTGTTCTATGTAAAATAAACATTACCTAATTAAACTGGCTTGGTCCCTAAATTTCATTTCAAGGAATTATTAAAGCTGCAATCTAGATGGTAATTGAAAGAACTTCTTTCAGCGCATTTATAAAATTGCATGTAATTAAGCCTGACTCCCAGTACACTTGAGGAGAGCTGCTCAGCAGTGAACATTTCATGACCTTTATGCTATTGAATGTGATGATGATTTTGCTTAAGAACTATCACTAATACCTACAGAGCAAAAGTTTGTGCCATAGGTAATGTGACCAATAGAAAATACTTCCTTCTCTCACTTCTACTGTAACTAACACTTCAAAAGATGGAGAGTGAGACATTATGGAATGAATCATAAAAGCATATTAAGTATTAACTCTGGTGAGGAAATAGAACAGTATTAAGTCACTGGCAGATACATGGATTGCAAACTCAGCTGATATACTGATCTGTGGTGTTACACAAGCTGAAAAAATTATTACATTGACAGAGATACTAATTTATGCATGAACTTAAGTTTGAACACATGACTACTTTAAAACAGTTAATATCCCTAATTAAAGGATTAAAAAACTACTACTTGATTCCATTTTTCTTCTAGCTGGTTATGTATAAACCCTTTTAATATGACATAAATGCTGTAGTATTGATACCCTGCTTTGCTTAAAATAGCTGGATAGAAAAGTGAAAACAGTGCTTCACTTTTCCTTCAAAGAAGAGAACTGAATTTTACTTGAATATGAATTACATTCCCAATCTTTTGTTCCCCTTTTTATTTGCAACAGACTTGACTAATGGCTATATTTTTTAACAAACTCTAGCTGAGCACTAAATCTGTCACAGGTGTGATGTTGCTCTTAAGAAGAGACTCTTGAGGTAATGTGTCAAAAGCCTGGAGTTGTGCTGGTGAGACATGCCAGAGACCCACAGCCTTTTTGGGATATGTTAACTCCTGGATATGCAATTTTGTGTGATACACTTGACACATCTAGTACCTGCCTGGTTCTAATGCAAATAGCACATTCCTCCATTATTTCCTGGAGCAGGCAAGCTTAGAAAAGCTTCTTTGGTTCCCACGTAATGAGAAGTATGAATGGTACAGTCTGTGTACCAGCATGCCCCTTTTCCAGCCATATCCTGGTCTTCCTGTTCTTCCTAGTGCACATCAAAGAGTAATTTCCATTTAATTTCTTTGAACACCTTAAGCTTTTTTCCTTAAATTAGGTAGTTCCATTTAGGGCCTTGTCACTGAACAATAATATGAACCCTGCTGAACAGGACTGACCACAATGTTTTCTACCCCATGTAAGATTGATGTTAGGGTGAAGTACCACACAAATGAGCTAAGTGATTCTGTTACTACCCACTGCTGCTGACAGCTACTAACTACAACAAAAAATGAAGGATTTTTAGAGGCTACTGTAAGATGCAATGTGGGAACTTCAGCAGTTAGACAGGACTTGCTGAAACCAGTTTCAATCATGAAATGGTGGTGTGGAAGGACTTGCATTGCTGGTTCAAAATCTGAAAAAAAAAGCCAGTACAACTGAATTGAACCTATGCATGAGCTGTCACTACAGGAGAAAATGCATCTTTCTTTGGACAACCTGCCTATCTCTCAACTTTGTCCTCCTTAACTGGTGGTAGTGAAAAGAAATTATAATAGGCAATAGTCTCAGCCTGTTAACCCCAAGGCTTGCATTTTTCTATCACATGTCTTTAGAATTGACTAAGAGTGCTTGGCAGCTAACTTAGTTTATTTTGGAACTTTTCCATTCTTTTCCATTCAAGGGCCTCTGAAGATACAAAACTACCCACAAAATTGCAGAACATCCTTCTGTGTAGGCCAGGCAGACGAACACCAACACAAGCACTAGATTTGTTCTGTTTCACTTTGCACTGATCTGTGGGCCTCCTTAGCTGGCCAACTTTATTTTAAAGCATACAGGAGTAAAACAACAACCTTCAGTCCTAGAAAATCCAAACACTGACAGCCAAATGTGATTTCGAAAAGTTTGCAACTAAATACACAATCCTCTACCTATATGACTGATTTCCCTGCTTGAGGTATGTTTCTTTGCTCATCTTTCAGCAGTAACTACCCACCTCTGGCACACACCAGGGCAATCTGTGTACTGGCAGCAAGAAAGATCTCCTTCCACAAACAGTAATGATGTAGCGGTCTCTATACTTTGTAAACTTGGTGTGTTTAACAGGAATGAAGTTTTGTTCTGTAACATACCTCTACTAGAAACTCCCAAAATTCTGAAAAAGTTGCAAGAAGTAGAATTTAAGACTAAAGCTTTATAAGTCATGAGCTCTTCACTTCTGTTACAATAAGTTATTTTGAGAGGAAGGAGCAAGATGATTCAGAAAACTACAGGATACAAAACTTAAATCTGGTTTCTGTATGCAGACACAAAGTTTAACAAGTTTTATTCACTTGCTGTATTTATAATAACCAGGTTACACAGATGAAAGGGCATAGCCCTATATGACTGTTTCTAATGTCTGTGACTAAAATACTTCCTGGAGGTTCAATCTGAGTTTCTCTTTGTATGTTTCACAAACTCTGTAATCTAATTTATTCCTCAAGCGTTGGCCCACTGGTTAAGGCTTCTTGAAATGTAAGAAAAATCCTGGCAATATATGTTTTTTTGAGAACCTGAGTAATTTTTACAATTACCTGTTTTAGTTCAGTTCTATTTTGGGTTTAGAAAGTTAGAAGAGCAACCTTTGTGAGTGTTTATAGAACTGTGAGACCAAGGAAATGACCAAGATTAGCTTTACTTTCTCTTCCCAGATGAAATAATTACCTCTGATTAAGGTATTTTCTAAACAGATTAATAGTTCAATTAAGTATAAGGCATTTTTTCTACGTTTCCTATAACATGTAGGATGACAGAGCTGTAGGAAGGCTGGCCTGCTGTAAAACTTGTATTTATTTCTTGCTATACAAACAGAGTTAGCTTCAGCCGTGCTGTAACTAGTGGTAGCACTGAGGAGCACCATAGAGACACAGAGCTTACTGTGAACCAATACTTATCATTAGGGAAATTTGTTTTCCATGGTTTTTATTCTCCTTTAAAATCAAAGTTCAATGCTTCTGCAGTAATAAAGGCACTTATACATATAAGCAACTTCAAATCAGCCTTCCCCTCCTTCCCATTTTTGTCTGTACTGCTGTAAACAGAAGGATACTCACTTGAGGCATGGATAGCACACCCTAGCAAGCCAGTGTCCACTTTAAAACTTCTGTCTTACAGGCTTAATAAACACAAAGCACTTAAGCATCAGTGGGATGTTTTTGAAGCAAAGCTTCTAAATAATAGCTGCAAAATTACAAATATTTTCTTGTACAATCCTCATGTAGGTTTTGCTTCAACCACCTCTTGATTCATGAGCATCTGTAAAGGAGTGCAGAAGTTTTACGAGGTTTGTCCAATGGACTGGGGAGTGGCACCACTTTCTCGGGGATTTTGGAACGGCAGACAGGGCTGCAGAGCCGGGCAATGAATCACTTTTGGGTTGCCCTGTTTGTGGAGCAGTTTACTGAACGCATGCAATACAAACAAGCTTGGACGTCATCTCCTTTGTACGAAGCAGATCAACTGTAAGGGGCTTTTCTGAACCAGCGTGATCTTTCAGCTGTGAGTAATGCAGGCATTTCATCTGGCCTTGGAACTCCTCCCGTGAGGCATAAAATTTGGCAAACTTATTTTAGAATTCCTCGAACATAACCCTTTGTTCCGGAGCTGCCGACCTCTCACCCCGAGCCCGCCACCGCTTCCCGTGTCCAGCTGGGCGCGGGGGCTGCTCCCGGGGCTCGACGTCCCGCGGGGCCGCGGCCGCAGCCCCTGCGCCTTCTCCTCCCCTTCCTTCCCCTCTCCCCTCCCCTCCCCGTGCCGCCGAGCCGGGCGCGCAGCCGCCTCCCTGCGGCAGGAGGGAGGCGCGGTGCGGCTCTTCGCCTGCCCTGGGCTGCGTTCGCCAGCCCTGCGCCGCCCGCACGGAAGGACAGACGGACGGACGGACGGAGTGCGCGAAGGAAGGCGCGGCCATGCGGCCCCGGGCGCTGCTGTGCGCCCTGGCTCTGCTCTGCTGCCCGGCTCCCCGGCCAGGTGGGTCCGCGGGGAGGCGGGGGCCGGCCGCGGGGCCTGGCGGCCGGCGTGCTCCGACAGCGCGGGCAGCGGTCTGAAAGCGACCGGGCGCTGTGCAGCTTCCTGTGCCCACACGCAGCCGTGCGGCTCCCGCTTGGGAGGTTCAGTGCGAGTTCGGGCCGAGTTTTCTTCGGGTCTTTGTGCTCGTAGCAGCGGCGAGGAGAGGCTGTTCTTGGTGGTGAAGGATGGCTGGGGTTGACGCCGTAGGAGAGGGGCAGGCAGTAGCAGGTGGTGGTGGAACGGACCAGATCGGCGAGACTTGCTGCTGGATTCTCTTAACCTTTCATTAACGGCGTGCCGGCTGAATTTCTATGCGGCGCAGACTTGGGAAGATCTGCCAGCACTAAACAGTTCAGAATATGCACCCCAAGTAGATAGATGACTTCCGTGGTTATTTCACGGTTATTCACTAATAGCAACAGCATTGCCCTAACTGGTGAGCCCATGGATCCGATGGAGATGCTGAGGTAAGGAAGGTGAGAGAAGACATGCATGCTTGTAACCTCACACCTCATGGCAGAGGTACAGCAGTACAAAAGATTGAGCATTTAGAGATTGGCACAGGCTTTTTTGATATTACGATTTTGCTTGATCCAGTTTAAGACTTCTTTCAATCAGCTAGTGGTGATAGTGCTGCTGTAGAAATAACTTAGTCCCGCGAGATGGCCTGCAGTAAAGCCTCAGGTCCTACATACATAAAAGGGTTAATTAGATGAGCAGCTAAAAGGAAATTTTAGAGCATAACATACTTTGACTACTGAGCTAAACTGAAAGGGGATAGACCCAGTGTTTGTAACTATGCTGGGAGGGAAGCATCAAGAGAGGGCAAGTAATTTTTGCTAGACATGTTTTTAGCACAAGGACAATTGGGAAGGAAGCTGTTGAAATCATGTTCATATGGGAAGTATAAAGAAAATATCTTTTTAAGAAAAGGGGGTGCTGGTGTAAAAAATAAACTGTACATGTTAATGCTAGAAAAAATTGTCACTGTTGGTGGTATTCTTCCAGTTACTTCATGCACAACAGAACTAACAAAACCCAATCATCTGAATATGCCTTCTGCTCTTCTTGTGCTTATTCCAATTGTAATAATATAATTTCCTCACTGTCCTAGATAAGCTGTTTTTACCACAATGTACTTCATTCCTGTTGCCCGTGCACTCTTGTATCCTGAGATCTGCTCTGGCCTTGACCTCCAGCTTTGCTCCTGCTTTTCCCCCATCCTTCACTGTGCACAGTTACCACATTATTGACCTGCGTTGTTCCTTTGGGCAGGTGAAAAAGCACTAGTTTGGCACTTCGTTGGTGTTAAGTGCCTACAAATTATCTGACCAGTGCTGTTGAGGTGCCTAAGGTCTGAACTTGCCTTGACTTCCCTGCCATGGGACACTACTGTCAAGATAGATTATATTGGTTGAAGGCAGCATATGTGGTTAAGGAGATGAGAAAGGAGAACAAAACAGAGCTGACACCCAGATGCAAGAAAACAATAGTTCAAGAAAATGTGTTCAGATTGCTACTACATCAGTAATCTAATAATGAATTCTGTATAAATGGAGATGTGAACTCATAAACAATTCAGTTTTATTTTTATGACAGCAAATAACTGTCATCACTCCTATAAGATCGTGTCTTATTTTGTTTATTAATGTGTCTGGCGTGCACTTCACAGTCTGCCTTCACATGCCTAATTTATGGGCTACTAAGTAATTTAGATTCTAGATGCTTATCACTTGGGATTATACAAAGGAGAGATAAAATAAACCTATTTGTTACAAGTTTGTATGCAGCTGTCACCAGTAATGCCCATAAATCAGTATTTTTTGTTGTCCACCAGCGCACACGGAATATACTTAATTGGCTTAAGGAGCCTATTCTCTAGTCTCTCACATCACAAAGATGTGAAGAGATTGGGATGTGAAGTCTGATGGTTTATAACATCCTGTCCATACTCATGGGCCTACAGAAGTATTTTTAAAGTTTCTTCTGGAGCTTAAGATGGGTCAAAGCTGTTTTATTTCACAAAGTGGGACGCAGAGTAATCCCTTGCATATGAAAACAGACATGAAAAGAAATTACAGTGTATCTCTGTATTTTAAAAAAATGTTAGGGTAAGCAGCGTATGTGTATACTGATTGTGAGATGAACAATATGTAATAATTGATAGAAAATAGCACATTGTGGATTGTTAAAATTAAGCAATCACAAACTTGATGAGCTTTATACATAATTCTTGGGTCCGTGTTGGAGAACTGATGAAAAAACCACAGGGACTAAAAGAAGACTTTGGGCATCTTGAGCATCGTACTGATTCTATGTGTTTTTTGCCTTGTGAAGTACTTACTGGAGCCAAAGAAAAGACTCTGCTTATCATTCAGTGTCCTGAGTACACATGCCACAAGGATAAAACCTCAATGTTTTATCCTGCTGTTTATTTGTTCATAGTTTACTAATCTTGTTCTTTCATACCCGTTTAAATTTTATAGGTATTTTGACAGAGTGGTTATTCTCATCGCTGATGTGACAGAGTTCTATTTGTTATAAAAATAGAAATCAACCAAGCTTGACTTCCAAAAGGACTGGATGACAGCCTAGAAAAATAAGATGACCTTCTGAACATTTGTAATCATTATACAAGCTTTACTTCTGTTTTTCTTATAGATTATTTGAATTATTAAAAAGTAATTAAGCTGTAGTGAAATATGTTTTAGACAAATGATATCTATAGCTTGAAAACAGCTAGAAAGAATAATTTCACAGATTCTGGTGTAGTTGTAACTACCAGTAGTTTCAAAACATTTTCTGTGGAGCTACTGTATGTTGGCAGTCTTGTACTAACCCAGTTTAAAGGTAATGCCGCTGTCCTATACTGGCCTTTTTTTTTGCGATGAAGGTTCATTACAATCTTTTGAAATAATATGACATTGTTTCATCCTGTTCCTTTTTGTGAATAAATCTCTCTCTTCAGCTTTTTGATATAAACACTGACACAAAAGGAATACAAAACCTCAGGGCAGTATCTGTCTGCCTTTCTGTTTCAGAAAGTGTGGAGTGCATATTGTTTTTTCTAGAATTATAGACACTGTGTCATACAAGCAGCTTAGTGAAGGATAAGAACTGATACATGGCTGTCAAGCTTTCAAATAAAATTTAGTTTCATCAAGAAAGTTTAAGTCACCATTCTTTATATTATCAAGTGGCACGAAAATAGCAAGTGTCATGCCTCATTACATTTTTCCAGAAAGCTGGCTTGCAAGTAGTACAAGTAGTACCTCATGTCATCTAAGTCAAAATGGGGACATGGATTGAGAACAGGAGTCAGCATGGAGGTGATGTTGACAGAATGAAGGTTGAGTTCAACTCTGAACTTAGAAAGCCTTTGCTTATACAAAGAACACAGAGTTTTCATTGGATTATTCCAGATAATTTTAACTAAACTTATTTATGATTTTTTTTTTTGTTCTAATTTATTGTAGTAAGATTCTACTTTTAGAAAATTTCTGTAATGGAGTAAAAGTGACTCTAAATCCCTTCATCTAATAAACTTGTAAATAAGATGTCTCCAAGAATTCAGGATATAAATAAAATTATTAGCCATGTTCAGTTAATTATAAGCAATAGGTAAGACAATGGCCGGTAGTCAGTGAAAGGTACTTGTCCAGTCATAGCATTTTTTTCTTGTAGCATATTTTTATACTGTTTTTAGTTAGGAGTTATTAATGAGAAGTGGGTCGTAACCCAGAGCATCCACACTAAGAGACTTAACCTCAGTCATTAAGGGTCAGTGACTCTGAGTTGGTTTGCTGGTTTGTCGCAGTTTGGTGCCCCCTGCTAGCCCCAACACTGCGGCTGCAGGGGACACTCTTCTGCGCTCAGGAGTGCAGAAGGGCGGCTAAGGGTTGTCAGCCCTTTCCTCAGAGAGACAAGGCCGATGATGGTGAAGGAAGGGAGTAGACAATCCAGAGGATATTCAGTCCAAAGTTTTACTAGAAGCTCCAAAGGGCTCCCAACACCAGAAATCCCCTGAGACAGTGGGAGCAGCACCTTTTATTGAGGGGTGGAAACAAGGGAGGAGTTCAGCCATCTGCCAATGAGGGGATAAAGGAGTGTGAAACAAGGAGTAACTGACCAACAGAACAACACATCAGGGAGCTTAGTAGGAGAGACCCCTGGCCCTTGACCAATCACTCGTAGCCCCTTGTGGAAGCTTCCAGAGAGGAGGACGGAAAGCCGAGTGACAGACAGGGTACCAGGGAGGGAGGATTGGCAGGAAAGTTTCTAGTGAACTGGGGGGTGTGGGGATAGGATTGACATTTGGTGAATGGGAGGCAACTTAGGTTGAAACCATAAAGAGGGGAGAGCAGGAACAAACCAAGTCACATAACACAACACTAGTTCTCAAAAGTGTGAAGCTGCAGCACAGCTCAGGCCCTTCAAAGCTGAAGGATACTGGGATGAGAGAGGTGCTGGTGCCTCAGTTACCATGTCAAGCAGCAGTAGTGTTGGCAACACAGTTCCTATCTCCGGGCTTTACTCTCTCTCTCTCTCTTCAAGTCTGTTTATATCTTGTGTTCCCAAGAACATGCATTCCTCACATGGAACCGTGTCGTCTCTTTGGTTCTCTGCACTGTTCTACAGTGGTGGAGAAAGCAAGATGGCCATGTCGACCTTTGGGGGACTAAAATTATCATTGTCTTCTCTTTCAATAGTATTCTGGTTTGAAAATAAATACTCATAGAATTAAAAGTATTAATAAAACTTGTGTGTACTGGAGATATAATAGGTACAGTTGACAAATTTTTCCTCACTTTTATTGATGTCTTTACCATGGAGAAAAGCTTCCGGATGTAAGAAATGGGGGGGGGGGGGGGAAAATGGGGGGCGTGCGTTCATTCAAGTATAGTTATCCAAAAGAGATGAAGGCCAGTGATGTAATTTGTGACATATTTCTATTGCAATGATCATTAAATATAGAAACTCTCCTAACTCTTTGATGTCAGCCACAGGCTGGAGGTGTGGTACAAAAGGACTTGTGCTGCAGCTTAGCTGCAAAGCTAGGAGCTGACTCTTTGAGCCGTCCAACTGCTTGGACTAAATTTATAAAGTGTTAAAGATTAAGGCTCTATAGTTCTGCCTGTTGTTCATGTTCTCTTCAAAAAGACAGAATAGACCTTTGTATAAATGTGTTTATTGCCCTTTTGTGCAATCACCAAATCTCACGTACTTCTATCATTTCTGCTTCAAACTACATCATTCCTACTACAGTCTCTGTAACAAGCTCCCAGCATCTTTTTTTCTGACTGGCAGAGGTTGCAATCTAGTCACTTTGCATATGAAAACTATTCTCTCCAACACTTCCCTTTTGTTTCTCTGCCCCTGGAATGCTGCTGTGACACAGCATGGTACATAAAGCACAGCCACTCTAAATAAAATCACCAAATTGCCTTACCAGTCCTCTGATCTCCCCCCACATTCAAGTCTGAATTTCACAAAAATCCATGCCGGGTAAGGCCTTCCGTCACTGCCTGTGCACTGTGTAACTGGCTGGTTAAAGCTGCAGCCACTTCTCTCTTTGCCATCTGCTTCCTTCAGATGTTCTGGCTAAAAAAAATTGTTTCAATTACGACAAAACAAATAATTGCTTCTAACAAGCAGCATTTTACACAGGTGAATCATTACCATGTACTTTCAGCTCATGGATCTGAGCTAAGACACCCTCATTTTTGTTTCAATGATCTAGGATCCAACAAAGGATCAACTGCACAGTCAAACAGGTGACTGGTTACTTGAGTAGTTGTAACTTTCTCACCTCTGTCTACTAACAGTACACTTGAATTATTCTATGCCAATGCAGACTAAGCCAAAACTGAAAATTACAGTCTTACAAAATATTTCCCCATACAAACAACTTTGCTGAAATAATGCCTCAATAGCTCTTTTGATTGATTGGTTGTTTTTTTCTTTTTTACATAAACAACCCCCTGCCACATAGTTAATGCTTTATTGCACTAATTTCCTGGCTTACTACATTCAAAAAGCATAGATAGCCTGTCCTGACCTAGCTACAAAAGCATGCTGCAGAAACCTTGCTGTAGAGGGAACTGTGGTTTCAGAAGTGCCCTGGGGGTATGGCAGATACATGCTGTCCTGCACACTGTGGGTTAGGATAAATAGAACTTGGGAAGTGTTTCAGCACAATCTGTGGCTACCCATCTGTTATAAGCAAAAGGTTGATGCACATCTACCTTGAAAGCTGCTCTGCCATCTCTCTTGATGGGAGCCTTGAGTTGAGTAAGATGTCTCCAGAGCACACAGAAATATTCCAAAACCATGATGCTTTCATTGCACCTTTACTTTTTGTGATTTTGGTGATGAGTACTTCTAGTGGGAATTTTGTGTATGAATACTTATGCCAGCATCTCATTTCTTAGAAAATGTTTGAAGGATCTGGCCAAGACAGTTCAAGGCTGGAAGATTCCCTGTTGTGTTTGTGTGAAAGTTGCCCATGGAGAGCATAGATTACATTGGATCCTTAAGCATAGCTAGAATCACTACTAATAAAAGCTTTCAAACTAAGAGATGGGAGACAAAGAAGGACATCTTACCTAAATTTGTAGCAGGAGGAGCTAAAATAAAATAGCTGACCTGTGGGCAACCTGTGCTTTGAATCAGAAATTAACCTTATTATTTTGTTTACCTAATGTAATCTTACCTTTCCTTCTTGAAAGATGTTTTCACTTCCCCATACCATCTAAATATTGACTTACTAATCTTAATACTTTCTTACTTTTCAGCCTTTCCAAATAACAGCAGCATACCACACATCAGAAGTTTTTCCATCCGTTTTTCTTCCAGTCCGGAGGCTGATCTTATTCCTGTTGATGGTGATACTGAAAATGACTTGGAAGTTGGATCAGGAGCCACCAATCAGACTGCAGCATTCCTACAAGAACAAGGAATGATATCAGTTCAAACAGCAAGATACCTCACTAGTCCGTGGCTGACTCGTTTTGTTCCTGCAGTTTACACCCTAGTGCTTTTGCTGAGTCTCCCTCTGAACATTACAGCAATACTCGTGTTTCTGAAAAAGATGAAAATTGAAAAGCCAGCTGTAATATACATGCTGAATTTGGCCCTTGCAGATGTTCTCTTTGTAAGTGTGCTTCCATTTAAGATTGTTTATCACTTTTCTGGAAATGACTGGATTTTTGGGCCTCAGATGTGCCGTTTCATCACTGCTGCCTTCTTCTGCAACATGTACTGCTCAATAATGCTTATGACAAGCATAAGCTTCGATCGCTTCCTAGCAGTGGTGTACCCCATGCAGTCCCTGGGGTGGCGTACACTAACTCGTGCCTCATTGGTTTGTTTCATCATATGGCTTGTAGCAATAACTGGGGTTATACCTTTTCTGCTACGAGAGCAAACAGTGGAAATACCCAGGTTAAATATAACTACGTGCCACGATGTGCTGAGAGAATCCGAACTTCACGGCTATTACCTCCACTTCTTCTCTGTCTTCTCTTCTGTGTTTTTTATAGTGCCATTTATAATTTCTACTGTCTGTTATGTGTGTATCATTCGTTGTCTTAGTTCTTCCACCATTGTTGCAAAGCAAAATAAGAAGACGCGTGCCTTGCTCTTGTGTGTGGCTGTTTTTTCTGTTTTCGTTATTTGCTTTGGACCAACAAATGTTCTCCTCTTAATTCATTATATCCTTTTTTCATATGACAGCAGCTTAGAGTATCTCTACTTTGCCTACCTACTCTGTGTTTCTATCAGCAGCATTAGCTGCTGCATTGACCCCTTTATTTACTACTATGCTTCTTCTCAGTATCAGAGACAATTTTTCAGTCTCTTCAATTGTAAAAAGACTTTTGATCCTAACAGTAGTAACAGCAGTGGCCAGTTGATGTCTACCACTAGTACTAGAAGGGCTACGTTGACTACTAATGTGAATAACAGTGTCTACAGGAAGTTACTAGCAATGCATTGAGATAACATGTCTTCAAATTGTTTAATTTTCACACAGTTAGAGACAAAAAGAAGACTGTTATATCCAAGAAATGCAAAACCTTAAACCAAGTTGTTGTATGATACATGGCTTTATGGATCCAATGTAGTAATACACAATTCAAATTAAACCTCTGTATGTGTGTGTGCATAGATATATATATATATATATATATAAAGATGTATAGTATATGTAAATACATTAATGTAGAGGGGAAAAATTATTTCTTAATAATAGTTGAGTGTTTTTCTAATAAACTTTTTTTTCAGACAATTCCTTTGCGTTATTCAGTTTATTGTAGAAATTCCAGTTCAGTATTTTGAACTATATCTATCAGGTTGAATAAATTATTATATATGTAATCACTCTGTCCATCCATTTGTTCCTGAAAAAAGTGAAAATACCTTTCCAGGCCTTTTTTTTCCTCCTATGTGTCATTATTTCTAGAATTATCTATTAACTTACTTTCTTAGCATTATTTTAAATCTCTGGACACTGAAATTGTTCATTTTATGTTTTTACATATTCCACTTCAAAACAGACTGTATGGTTTTCAGAATATGAGGAACCAAAACCCAGCTATTGCTTGGTGCGGTGTTTGGCATGGGAGATAATTTCCAGCAGCTGGAGCTAGCTTGTTTTTGGTTTTGCTACCATTAGTGTATGCCAGGCATTTTGGTTAGGAATGTGGTATTTTTGAGAATTAATTTCACAAAAATTTGTGAGATTTTGTTTCACAATAAGTAAATGGCTCTCCAAAAAATACAGTGGAACAGCTCTATTCATCATCTTGTTATGCAGTTTTCAAATGTGCTTTCTTGCACATGGTTAGTCATCAAACATATATTTAGGACTTGGAAAGGAAAATGTCCTTTATCCCTGCTAGCATGGGTGTTTTTCACATTTTACACCATGTCCATATCTACTGAACTGGCTGTGGTATTTAGCTAACCAATAGCTAACTTCATTCTGTTGACTAGTCTTTTGCTACAAAGAACAGTAAAGCAAAAATAACAGAAATTCAGTTTTAGAAACAAGCATGTAGGTAATAGGACTGTACATGAAAATGGAAATCCAGTTAAGTAGGAATTTGCTTATAGGATTTGCCACAGGAATCTGCCAAGAAGTACAGCAGTGGAAAAAAGCTGTCTTCAGCACAAGTGATACGAGACCTAATCTTTCTGCATACGGTGTGACAGTGAGAGACTTTCTAACCATGATCTGTTGTTAGTTTGTGTCTGTTCTTTAATGGATTTAAGCATAGATTTTTGTTCTCAAGGTTTTGCCATTTTTAAGTACATGAATGAGAATGATATGTCTATATAGTTTGCAAACCTAAGACCCCACAAATGGAGATACTCAAGTTACATTCTCATTTTGTTTAATATCACATTAGGGATGGTCTTGTTTTTCAGCAAAATCCAAATCCATCTTGAAACCATGGACATCTTCTCTTTGCTGGCTGAAAATAATTACCTTTGTGATTCCTGGAATGACAGCCTGGGGGACTGCTTTTTAGCCTGTGATCAGAGGAAGACTGAAGACAATCAGAGGAATGGAGCACCTCTTCTGTGAGGATAGGCTAAGAAAGCTGGGGTTGTTCAGCCTGGAGAGGACTCTGGGGTGACCTTACTTCAGCATTTCAATACCTGAAGGAAGTTGATAAGAAAGAGAGGGAGACTTATCAGGACCTTCAGGGATAGGATATGGCATAACGGCTTCAAACTGAAGGAGAGTAGATTTAAATTAGATTTAGAAAGAAATTTACTAAGAGGTTTGTGAGGAACTGAAATGAGTTGCCCAGAGAAGTTCTGGATGCTCCATCCTTGGAAGTGTTCAAGCCAAGATTGGACACTCTGAGCAACCTGGTCTCGTGGAAGGAATATCTGCCCACAGCAGGGGCTTGGAACTGGATGATCTGTAAGGTCCTTTCCAATCTAAGCCATTCTATGAACTGATGATTCTACGAACTGGTGAGCATGGCCACGCAGCAAAGCAGAACGTGGTAGCTTTTTGAAGAAACTGAACCAGGAAAGTACTGCAATTTAGACTGACATGCTTAAATTAACAGGAAAAGCTAACCATATCTTCATGCTTACTGCACCTTGCACTGCCTGTTGGGAAAGAAAATTAAGAGCTTGTTTCAGGGGGAAGAGGAAGGAGTAAACATCTGACCAGGAGAAGTGAAACCATTGATGTATATGCTGTTTTACCCATACCTTCTGCTCTTGAGTCTTTCTTCCATTTTTCTTCCATAATGTTGGATATAAGGTGCATTTTCTATATGAAGCAAGCTATAGAACCAGCTTGTGCTATACAACATCTGGAGACAAGGGTGTGTCAGGCACTAAACATGCGTAAGGAAGCTTGCTAATTTTCCAGTTATGCCAGCTGCATGTTGCATTAATACTGGTGGAGGAAGATTTGTAATCAACATGGTCTCTGTTGATTATACCATATACCAGCCAACACTGGTATAACTAATTTCACATGGGAGGATTTGCTTAATTTAGCAAGGCAAGGCTTTTGCAGGGATTGGTATGTTATCACTAGAAGCATTGTATCAGGTAATGCTGAGCATGCACCTGCCTTACAGCCTGCCACCAGCATGCAGCCTGACTGCAGACAAAATACAGTCTGCTGGCTCTAAGTTCTTCGTCCCTATTTAGGTGAACCCTAGCCAGAAATGCGAGCATGGCACAAAGTTTGTTAGCAGTGTTTTGCAACAGGCAAACTGCATCAGGTCGTTGGATCTCTCCCCACTTTAGACAGGATCCAGAAGTACAAAAAGAAAGAAAGTACAGAAAGAAAGTCCAAGCCTGCCAGTAGATCATCAATTATGGCTTTGCACTGGAGGTCTCCAAGAGCTGGGGGATGAATGAGAAGGGTCTAACATGCTCGGTGCAATATTTAAATAAATTCCTGATAAGGCCTTTTTCATTTTCATATTTTTCATCTTTTTTGATCTGACCACAGTTTAACCTTACAAGATGCTGAGAAAATTTTTAAAAAAGAAATTAATGTAATCTCTAACATTAATGACCAAAAAAATGCCTTTTCATTTTATTTTGCAAGTGGTGTAAAAATGGTTTAGTCATTGCTAAAACAGCTGCAGAGGATGAACAAATAACATGCTATAATCCAAATCAACACTAGAGAGCATGAAAATAACTAGATATGGCTGTTATAATTTGACTTGCTGGGGAGGAGACCACTAGAAACCAGATCTGAGTATCATGCTGAACTGTAAAATATTGATTAGCCCTCTCAACCACTATGTGTACTTGAAAAGGTGAAAAAATACTAAAATTTTGTTGGAAAAGTAAGTGGCTTTATTTTAAACAGAACCTGTAAAAAGGTTCAGCAAAGTTTTGGGAAATAATTTTTCTTATCTGTGTGCTACCAACCTTACAGTAGTGGTGCCTGTAGCCTCTAAACAAGCTTCTTTCCTCAAAAGCATTTAAAACGTCACTAAATGCATTGCATACAATGTAATTCCATCCAGGTCAGAGTTGGTAAGGTCAACTTACAATAAAAATCTGTCCTGCTGTTCCCTCACTAAAATAAAAATAAATGACTGAGTCAAATTCTTCTTCATTCCTTAGTAGACCTAGGAAAGCACTGTCCTTGCCTTTGGATCATTTTGGTTTTGTGTTAGGAACTTGGTGTCTTCACTAATTTTTTGTGCCACACTGTTATGTATTAGAACCAGCAATTCTTGGGAAGCTCTTATGTATGTATTCTCATCCTTAGGGATGGGGCAGCATGTGCCCAGGGCAGCAGTGGATGTGGTGCCACAGCGCCTGGGCACAGGGCTCCCAGTTCATGCTCCCATGGGATCACACCCCATTGTCACTGGCTTGCCATGTCTCTCCCTTTGACTCTACTGTACAGATGTACAGCCTTCTTTTACAGATGCTTTCTTCAGAAAGGAACATAGAAATGGAAAATAATATACTTTTAGAGCCAGATTACCTCTAAAAATTTTATCACTTTTGGCTCCTTATAATGCTTTTTTTTTTTTTCTCCCTTTAGATATGTGTTTCAATAATACAAACTGGAAAGAGCATTCACCATCAGCAGTACAGGGAGCAGGCTATGTTCCTAAGACCAAACCTTTCAAATCCTTTCAAATCTCTACTTCAGCCACGCACCCAGGTCCATCCACTCAATTTATACTCCAGAGCATGAGGAGGCCTTAGACCCTGTGTATCTGATAGAAGGTGATAAGGTGGACACAAGCCAGTGGTAACACTGATGAGAAATGATGGTGCTGAACACTTCCTTTCTCATAGAATGGTGCTTAATTGAAAACAGGCATCCAGCTCTGGAAGTGTGCATTTTGTTACTGTCACCTCCTACTATGTCCTGTTTACCGAAACCTCCCTACACACTGAGTGCTTCTTGTCCAAGACAATGTCCCACACAGTTCCCATCAGCATTTACACAGTAAGATGTCTTGGAGATCTACTTTCAAAGCACATAGAGTTTACTGTCACCTAGTTAGTCATTACTCAACAACTTAAGTATTTATTTTCTGATATGGTCATCCTTTGATTTTCCTCTCCTCTTTTCTCTTTTAAAAGAAACAATCCTTATGGCCTATTCAATCTTCTATTGCTCATCAATATTATTGCAAATAGAAGAATCATAGAATATCCTGAGTTGGGAGACATCTGCAAAGATCATTAAGTCCAATCCTTAAGTGAGTGGTCAAAAAAGGGAACCAACACATGACCCTTGTGTTATTAACACCATGCTCTAACCAAGAGATTTCTTCCTGCCTGCAGCAAACCTGTGGATTTGTAAAGTGATACCATTCACATCTAACATGTTTTGTAGGAGCTATAGAAAGCAAAATTAAGCTCCAAAATTTGATCTGCTAGCATAACTGGAGAAGCTGTATAACCTGAATGTGGATAAACCTTTACAGCTTGCCTAAAGCATGTGTACTGAGAACTCAGTCCCAGATGGGGAAGAACAAAGAGAAGGAGGGAGAAAATGTTGCTAGCCAAACTTCTACATTGTTTTATCTGCCTGTTCAAGTGTTAATATTTCTCCCTCTTTTCTGATTAACTCCAAGGATATTTTTCTTGAACGCTTTTCCTACAGGTCACTGTTGTGGTTTGACATTGGCCACAAGCCAGGCATCCACAAAAGCCATTTACTCACTGTTTCTTGCTACGGAAAGTTGGACAGAGGATAGGGGGGAAAAATTAACCAACTGCTTATGAGTCAATATGAGAACAGGGAAGAAACACTGTAAAGGCAAAACAGGTTTAAATTAAAGGCATAAGGTAAATTTATTTTTAACAGTGTGAGAGGAGGCTAACAAAAAGTAAAATAAGTCTTTAAAACACCTTTTTACCCCCAGCCTCTCCCTCTTTCCCACCAATAGCTCAGGGAGACAAGGCATGGGGGCTTTTGGTTAGTTTGTCACCCATGATCTTCTACTGTTCACTCAGGGAGAGAAGCCTTTTCTCTGCCCTGGGGTCCCTCCCACAGGCAAATAATCTTCCCAAAACTGTTGGGGAAACATAGCATGGGTCAGTCCTCCATAGGAGGTAGTCCTCCAAGGATAGGCTGCTCTAGTTTGGAAGCAGAGGCCCTCTCTCTCCCACTGGATCACAACTTTCTCCAGCTGCTGCCACACGAGTACTTCTCTCATGAACTGCAAGTGGATCTCTGCATCCCTCATGGACCCCCATGGGCTGCAGGGGCACAGCTCCTTCACCCTGGTCTCACCACAGCCTGCAGAGGATTCTCGGATCTGGCACTTGAAGCACCTCTACCCCCTCCTTCTCCACTGACCTTGGTGCCTTCATGTTGTTCTCCCTCACATCCTCCCTTCCTTCTCTTCTCTGACTAGAAGAAAAACTGCTGCCTGTAGGTACTACTGCCAACAAGTTCTACCCATTCAAAGACTCCTGAAGGATCCCGCAGCGCCAAGAAGTTGATCTCATCTAGGTTCCACATCGGGCAATTGCTCACCATGCTTCTGCTGCTGGCCAGGTGGCTCCACCACCACAGCAGGCAGTGGCGGCCACCACAGCACTGGTGCTATTTAGCGCCTCTCTCCATGTGGAGCACCGGGAAGGAGAAGCCACCACTGCTACCCCTGCCCTTCTGCCCGCAGCGCATTGCCACGCGCTGTGCCAGGACGGCCTTGGCAGCACTGCCTCGCCATCCCTGGGAAAAAAATGCAGTTGCGCTGTTTTGATTTTGTTCTTAAATATGTCATCACAGAGGTGTTACCAGCCTCTCTAATTGGGCCAGCAGCACATCCATCTCCAGAGCCATCAGGGACTTGCTGTGTCAGACACGGTGGAAGCTTCTAGCAGCTTTTCACAAAAACCGCTTCTGCTACCAAAAACCAGGTTGTGCCAAATTACTAAACACAACATGCAACAGTCACATAAGGAGTAAACCTGTATATTAGCGCCACTTGCAACATTTCTTTCAGTTTATTTTCACACTTTTTTTTGGTCTCCTTTTCCTGACTCCAAGAAACATATCCAATCCTACCCAGCAATGAATATAATACATCTAGTTACTTACCACAGCTTTAATGACCAAGGAAATGAAAAACATGCTGAAGATTTTTGCTTTTGTCATTCAAAAACAAGCTAGGAGGTGTAAGAATATCATATGGTTCTCCTATCACTGAAAACTATATTTACAGAAGCTCTGAAAAACAGCATAGATATCTTACTTTGCTTTAATTTTTTTTTCTTATTTTTACTTGCATGTTTTCTTTAGTAAAGTTTTTATAAGGAGAGACTTACTGCATTTCCCTCACTAAATGAAACATATACTTTAATTTGCTAAACTGTATACACATTTTTCATTAAATGATTTCTAACCCTTTTATATCAGAACCTTTAACCCTTTTTACTACTGCAGAGATACTGAATATTATTACTAAAAATACTTTCAAAATTACATTTCAAATCTTAAAGCTGCTTAAGAGACAGGCTTGTCTGAAAGTATATAATCTTTTGTTCACCCACTTATACATCATGGTAGGAAAAAAAATACAGTGTTTTTTGTTCTTTAAACCATTCTGGGTACCTTTCAGGTCTGTATTTTATTATCTTATTTTATGAACTGGTATTAGTAGATCATGTCAGATGCACTGACATGATCTGTGAAAGCAGTGAAAATATCTTCTAACTTGCAAATCAGTCATTAAGAGCAACTGCTATTTTGAGCAAAGTATTTTATCTTTGCTTCATTGCAGTATGTCCTGTTTGTACTCTAATGAAACAAGATGTTTTAGTTTTTAACTTCCTCACCCCCCTTTCCAGACCAGAACATAAAAACCAAGCTGAGCAAAGAACAGCCACTCAAGAAAAAGCCACTTCTCCATTCAGGTTTATTTTTTTACACTGGGGGTAAACTAAGGACTGTAAAAGCATTGCCCACATGATGAGGGTTAGAGTTCTCTTATGAATATACGGGAAACTCTACAAATGCATTGATGGAATCTTCTTTTCAACTTTTGCATGCTTTGTGAGGTGCTCAAGAGAGAGAAGTACCTGTAGTGGCTGGATAGCAAAATCTAAGTGGGATTTTAGATTTTCTTGAATTGTCATGATTTCCAAAACAATCAAAGAAAGGCAAATCCACTCAGCAGAGCAAGTAGACAATTTTTGCAACTACATTGAGTGCTTCATGTACCCAGCCCAGTATCACATCCTCAAGCTGAAACTGGAGAGAAACAGCCCCCAGGTCCCTGAGGACAGCTGGGTGGCAGCAGGTGCCTCTGTGGCTCGGGTGTCCTGGCCCTCATGGCCCTTTGATCCCCGACCTGCCAACTCTTGTGAGCACAGCTGCACACATAAATTGAGGAGGAGGAGGAGAGGCAGGAAGGATGAATCAACATCCACCTACCTTCATCTGGCACTCTGCTGCAGTCTGGGCTCAGATGCAACAGCATACAAGCTCTACGATGTGCAGCAAGCAAGGCTGTGCCTCCTGTTTCTCTGGAGCTCAGGAGCTTGCCTAGCCTCTGGCCCCAAGCACAGGAACAGCTGTGCCTGAGAGTGCTAGTTCCAAACAAAGCCTGGGACTCCTCTAGCATATGCAGGGCAGGAATATTTGCTGCCCTCATTAATAGGCACATGCCTAGTCTTGCTTGTGCCACAAACCAGGCACAGCTTCTAAGATTTAGTTGCCTCTGGTGAAAGAAACAAGACTTAGCTTAATGAATCAGCAAACAGGCTTCTCCCACCTAAAATTTTGGCTATTGAGTGACCTTGAATAGGCTAATTCAAGAGTTTCTGTTGACTGAGGAATAACCCCTCTTGGCCTCCCTTTTCTTTGGTGCTAAAGAAAAGAAACTAGCTGCCTCCAGCTTTCTTTCACTTCTTTGTCCTGCATGAGCAATATACAAACAGCCCAGATTTACTCTGCTCCTAGCAGGGGAGGAGTAGAAAGAAGGCCCTGTGTGAGGAGAATGGGACCATGGAGATAGAGATGTCATTACCCTTGGGTTAAAGAACTGGAACAGTCTCTCTGCTGGTCAGTGGCCTGCAGGCATGTGAGATCATAGAGCAACCATATCAAACACTGCTAATACACAAGGTACAGACCGTGGAGTGTATGCACGGTGGGAACCCACCCTGACAGCCCCCTGCCCCACAAAATATGTATGTATTAGTCATTTATCATACTTTTATTTTAATTTATTGCTGTCACTGCAACAACAGCATTCTCAAGCAGGCATTTCCTGTTTTTCCTTTCTCACATAGAGAAGCAGATGTTTTCTGAGCCATAAAACCAGAGTCAATCACTGCTCATAATGACACTGATAACAACATCCAGCCCACAGCCTAAATCCAGGGCTTCTCTAGCAAACCAGTCTGCAGCAATGAGACTACATGCAACAAAAGCATGACATTTTCAAAGACAATCTTTCAGTATAGTTCAAGGGGAATAAATTCTACAAAGAAAAACATTTGGAGCTCATTTTATAAACAAAGCTGAAATACCATGAGTGAGTGCTTGCGGGTCATGGCAGCTCCTTAAACACATTGAACAAATGTTTTGGGACAAATAGATAGCATTGCTGTCCTTTTTGTAAGAGGTTGCTTGAAGAGTTTTTGACTCTTGCTTGTTGTAAGAACCTATTATAATTGTAACATATTTTGATTGAAGCATAGTAAGGGCAGCTTCATTTGTGTCATGGCCAGTACAGCTTGCTATCACAGCCCTGGTTTTATAACTAACTTTCAGCATATAGTACATTTACTGCTTATTCGAAAATCCTATTGAGTGTTGCAAGCAGTTCACTGTGATGGTGAAGAAAGACAATCAGATCTCCATGTGTGTCCTTCCCTACCACACCACTTTCCCTCTAGTAGTTAATATGGTTTGTCGTAATATAAAACACCAGGCAGGTATTGCAGGAAGAATTGTCTGGATGTACTCCAGAGATGGGGAGCTTAGATGTTTTCAATTGACTTTGGTGCAGCCTGCATAAGGGTAAAGCATTGATGGAGGCTAGGTCAACTGGGCAAACTTTTCTCCTGATGCTGCAGGCAGCTTCAGGGTAGACCCATTCCCTGGCAGGGACGCCTGTAAGGAGCACTCGCTTTTGGAGGGTAAGTAAAAAGCCATACCATACATAAAATACATACATACCAGACATAAAATCCTAAAGTAGCAACATAGGTGCTTTGTTGCTTTGTAACTGTGAGTTCTGTAAGGCCAAATACTCTAAACCTAAACATTTCTAGCCAAACCTGCTTATATTATAGCACTTTGAGATCAACAGTTGAGCAGTCTCAGACTAAGTCAACCCAGCTGCACCTAGACTTCCCTGAGAAATTTAGAAAGCAGTTGGGGTCTCACTGAAGTTTGCGATGCAACAGGAGAGACATGACCTGATTATACTATATTGCAGTAGATGACAGAGTGATTATTTATTTATACTTCCCTGGCAATATTATTGCATCAGCAATAAATCTAATCATAATCATCTATGTAATCGCTGT
Source organism: Onychostruthus taczanowskii (assembly GCF_017590055.1). Classification (NCBI taxonomy): domain Eukaryota; kingdom Metazoa; phylum Chordata; class Aves; order Passeriformes; family Passeridae; genus Onychostruthus; species Onychostruthus taczanowskii. The sequence goes on along the minus strand of NW_024502125.1, from coordinate 6,000,930 downwards.
GCTCTCCTTCTCATAGGTAGCTAAGAGCTTTCTCTCAACAACTCTTTCATCAGTACAAATTATGCAGTTGGATGTTTACTGTAGCAGTTCTGTTCATCGCACTACAAATTTTAATTACACAAAGAATGAAGATATTAGATGGAGAGTCTCTCTCTCTCTCTGCTAAAAGCTTCATTTGTTGTGTAGTCAGAGTTCTATCCAGAAAGGTTTTTTAGGTTTTGTTCCTGCAGTTTCTGCTGGAGTCACTGCCAACATATTTTGCAGGTGTCTTGGTTTTGGTATCACGGGCTCGTGTGTAGGGTGTAGCAGCCAGTTCTATCAAGTATAACTGTTTCTTTAATTAAAGGCAAGTTATTGCACTGTGCAATTTCAGTGAGATTCAGCACAATGAATTGCCAAAGCTGTCAGCAATGCTCACTTCATAATAGCTACTGTAAAATTCAGTGCCAGGTATGCATGACTTCATAACCATACAAACACTAAGCCATTTTGCAGATTACTTCCTTCCACATGTTATTCTTGCTGTGCATTTTGTCACTGTGTAATGGCTCCATTAATAAGCAGGGCTGGGAAAAGCTGACAGTATAGAAACACTCTCTACCAGTTCATTTAAAAAATTATCTTTTCATCTAAATTGAGGATATGGCAATCTTTAATAACCATGAGTTTTTCACCCTTTCATTAGCTTTCACTATGCATTCAAGGGATTTTCCATTCTTTTCCCCTTCTTTTCAGTCTAGGGCAGGAGTGAAGAGCCTTTCATCTACTGAAGGTCTGCTTTTAACCCTATGTGAAAGTGCAGCTTTTTCAGGTTACTCTGTCAGTATCACTAACTAACTCTTCTCCTATTTAAATGCACAGATCTTGCACTGCCTCTCCCCAAGTCAGCTCAGCTTAATATATCAAATGTGTATGATGGAAATTACCCATTATCACCTACTGGAACCTTACACTCATTATGACAAAAACAGTAAGATAATAAACCATTCTGATGACGAACACTAATTACAAAATATTGTTCTTTTAAATCTGAGTACTTACAAATAGAACTAAAATAACTGCCAATCACAGAATCATTTAAATGACAAATTACCCTTAAGATCATTGTGTCCAACTGTTAACCTGACATTGCCAAGTTCACCATTAAACCACATCCCAAAGTGCCATATCCACATATGAACACTTCCAAGGATGATGATTCCACAACTTCCCTGTGCAATCCGTCCTAATGTTGACAACCCTTTTCTTGAATAACCATTTCCAAATGCCTAATCTCTCCTTATGCAACTCAAGACCATTGCTTCTGGTCCTGTCACTTGTTACCTGGAAGAACAGACTGACCATGCTGCATTGTCAGGTATTTGTAGACACTGATAGTATCTCTCCTCCAGACTACACACTCCCCACTCCCTCAGCTGCTTCTCACAGGACTTGTGCTCCAGACCTTTCACCAGCTCCACTGCCCTTCTCTGGACTCACTCCAGCACTTCAATACACTTCCTTTTGTGAGGGTTCCAAAAATGAAAACACAAGATTTGAGGTGTGGCCTCACCAGTGTCCAGTACAGGGGACAATCCCTGCCCTGCTCCTGCTGGCCACACCACTGCTGGTCCAGGCCAGGATGCCATTGGCCTTCTTGGCCACCTGGGCACTGCTGGCTCATGTTCAGCCGCTGTCAGCAGCCCCCCCAGCTCCTTTCCAGCCACTCTGCCCCAGCCTGTGGCACTGCCTGGGGTTGCTGTGACCCAAGGGCAGGACCCAGCACTGGGCCTTGCTGAACCTCACACCATTGGCCTCAGCCATGATCCAGCCTGGCCAGATCCCTCTGCAGAGCCTCCCTGCCCTCCAGCAGATCAGCTTCGTGTCATCTCTGAACTTACTGATGAACTTACCTTCATCCAGACCATCAATGAAGGTACTAAACAGGACTTGCCCCAATGCTGAGCCCTGGGGAACAGCACTGGTGACTGGCCACCAGCTGCATGTAATTCCATTCACTGCCACGCTGTAGTCTTTACTATCCAGCCAATTTTTTACCCAGAAAACAGTGCACATGTGCAAGCCCTGAGCAGCTGGTCTCTCTGGAAGAATGCTGTGGGAAATGGCCAAAGGCTTTTAAAAATATATGCAGAAAAAATACAGAGCCTTTCATTTGTCCACTAAGTGTGTCACCTTGTCATAGAAGGAGATCAGGTTGGTAAAGCAGGACCTGCTTTTTACAAATCCATGCTGGATGGGTGATGCAGGATGACCTGCTTTATTACCTTCCCTGGCACCAAGGTCTAACCAGACAGTTCTGTGATCCTCCTTCCACCCCTTCTTGTGCCAGCCCCCAGCCAAGGACCTCCCCAGTTAGCCAGGACTGCTGACACATGGTGCAAAGGAGCTTGGTGAGCACTTCCAGCCGCTTCCTCAGTACCCTTGGGTAGATCCCATCTGGTCCCATAGACTTGTGTATAAGTGGTATAGCAAGTTACTGACTATTTCCCCTTGGATTATGGGAGCTTCATTCTGCTCTCTCATTTTGCTTCATTCTGAAGAATAGAAGGCACTTAAGTACCTCAGCCTTTTTTTCTTCCTTTGTCACTGTTTGGCCCCACACCCAATAAAGGATGGAGATTCTCCTTAGACCACCTTTTGGAGTCAATGTATTTATAAAAACATTTTGTATTGTATTTTATGGCAGTACTTTGACTGTTACAGTTTTCTCCTTGCATATTCTCAGGGAATCTTTATGGTCCTCTTCAGTTTCCTGCTCCTCATCCCAAGTTTTTTTTGCTTGTTTGTTTGTTTGTTTTGGGGGTTTTTGTTGTTGTTGTTGTTTTTTCCTGAGTTCACCAAAGCTGGTCTTCTCTTCCAGCAGCCCATCTTTCTGCTCATAACATGCTGTATTTGACTGCTGAAAATCATAGGATGATGAAGATAGTATCCTTGGGCACAGACTCACCAGATGAACTGAGACATCAAGTCCTTTCTTTTGGCACTGTCCAGTGGGGAGGGGATCCTCTATTCTGTGGAAGGCCAGATATTGCATAGTATTATCTGACTCATTTTACTGTAAGACTTACACATGGGTGGGGAACAGAAAACACAAAAGAAAAAGGTATAGGCAGCGATGTATATCCTTGCTGCTCTCCATGCACAGTCAGCTTCTGTGTCAAGAGCTCAGTGTTGACATCAGCACACACTGGCATCACTCCAGGCTACCTGCTCATTTCATCACTGCAGGATGGGTTTTTCCTTAAAAGTTAGTGAGTTGAATGTATATTTGATAGCACCTAGAAAAAGCAAGCACAAACAGTGCACCTACTGAGTAAGCCACTTTGCAATCCTTGCCCTGAAGAGCTGATAATTACTATCCAAGAGGCTTTATTATGAGGATTATAATTACTGTATTTTCTTAAAGTTTAAATGCTGAACATAGTTACAGTGAGAATTCAGCTTTTGTGTAAAATTTTTTAAAAAGTCCTGACTTTCCCAGAAGAACTAAAAATCCTTTAACAATGCAACTTGCATATATTCTAATAGCTCCAATTTCAGACAATAAATGAATGAAAAACTATACTTACTATTTGCAAAATAGTATCAACCTGGGTGGTGACTGTCAACAGCTTCTTTTTAACTCAACTATAGACATGCTGTTACCACTGTCTAGTTTTCAACAAATCTGTGGTTTTTTCCAATTTCCTGGTAAGTGGTAGTGTTTTGGGAACTAAATAGAGAGGTCTAAAGAAAGGGAAAAGATACAATTAGTTAAAATGAATGGCATGCATTATTTTACAGCTCCCTGAACAAGCACTCTAAAAAAGACTGGTACTGTCTGGGGATATCATGTTTGCCATTATGTTACATAGTCAGTAATAAAATAGGGGAATTTACTGTTGTTGGGAATGAACCTGATAATTCTGTGAAGTTTTGGTCTATGTTTTAATTGTTCACTTCATTGCTATAGATATTAAGAATGTGGAAAGCAATGTAGGGAATGACGCTTCATATTTTTATTACACATTTTTGAAGATTTTGTGGTGCTAGGTCACATCCTACTAGGTGACTCTTAATAAACAGAACACAAAATGTGCAAACACTGCAGTACTTTTTAACTTGGTGATAGAAGCGCTGCTTAGTATGAAGAGCTACCTGACCTGAAATCCCCTTTCCACATTCAGTCCTCAAGGCAGTGGGTAATAAGGGGCGGTGTTCCTCTTCCTTCTGTTTTCCTGTAGATTTTCTTTTGGGGAGGAGAAGATTGAGAGCAAGGAAGAACCTTTTTTTGACATATCCAGTGGTAAAGCAGAAGAATCAGGATCTGATGTCTCTCGGGCATGGAGCAGACTGCACCTTTGCTGTCAGCAGCTTCCCCCTAAACCCTTAGGCACGGAGGGCCCTAACTCAGTGCCTGCAGTAAGGACATACTGCTGGTTCTGGGCAGTTTTTTGTCTTTGCAGTCAGGGTGTCTGCTTTAGTGTCAGGCTTTTACAGAAGAGAAACAGCCAGACCTGTTCTCCCCCAGCTCTGCTCAGATAAATCTTCCACAGGAGAGTATCTGTAACTCCCATCAAGGCCAAAGGAAGCTAGTTTTTTCCAGCAGGGACAGCCTTGCCAGCAGTTCAGCCAGAGGTCCAAGCTCACTGGGGAAGCCTCCTGCTGCTCTGCCCAGTGTGGGAGGCTGGCAGGAGCAATGCTACTTTCTTTGCAGGGAGTTGGAAGCCAAATAGCAAGAGTTTTATCTCTTTGGATCAGGTTTTTACCTGAACCACCTAATTACTTTTCATAAATCCTTCAGATCTTCATACAATACTTCATTGTATTCTCCTATGACCAGTACTGAATATTTAATTACATATTAATTATATATTTTAATGTAATTTTTCTATGTCAGAAGAGGTAAATTAATAATGTTTCAATCATTTTCATGTGTACAGCACAATATGCATGCTATAAAAAAACCCTATCTTTCATCAGGTCAGAAAAGTTAATACAGTTATGACTCCATCCTAGAAAAACCAGATCAACCAGCTTTTCTGCTAAAGTCTCAACAAGCCTAAACACACTGGGCAAAATAAAATCCAACATTTTCTTTATTTCAAATCCCTGGAACCACAGATTGGTAAGTAGGTAGAAAAGTATTGGGCTTCATTTTGCTCACAATAAAGCTAGTGTTGAAGCTGCCAGCATCAATTGATATATTGAATTAAATATTCAGAATTAACTTTGCAACCCTAGGAATATACCTTTCAATGAGCAAACATTTGTGAAACATTTAGACTTTCTCAATTCCCATACCCATACTCCTAGTTAATTCGCCATCAAAGCTAGAGACATTAGCTAATACACTGAGTACCTACTGCAGGTAACAACCATGCAGAACTTGTAGGGAGCTAAAATCCAAGTACTGCTGGTCCTACACTTTAGCCTCTTACACTGTTTTAGAAAATGACATTTCTTGACTGTTAAAAGAGTATACAGAGGTAAGATCATATTGTTTCAATGTAAAATTATTAAACATAGTGTAAAAATGTTTACTTGGCTTCAGCAAAGGAAGCTGGTGGATGTGAGTTTATCAGGAACTTCCCCCAGCAGTGAGGGAAACTGGCAGATCTCTGACCTCACCCTGCTGCAGCAATACTTGGCTGGGAGAGAGGAAGGAAAAGGGGAAAACAGCTCCTCACTCATCAAGAGCCAGAATTGTGAGTTTAGTTGCCTTAAGCACAGCAGAAATAGTGCCAGGCAATAGGACAAGAAGCCATGGGCAGAAACTGAGGCACAGGAAGTTCCACCTGAACATGAAGAACTTCTTTACTGTGCAGGTGGCCAGACACTGCAACAGATTGACCAGAGAGGTTGTGGAGAATTTCACTGGAGATAGTCACAGACTATCTGGACACAATCCTGTGCCATGTGCTCTGCTCTCCTGTGCTGTGCTGTGCCAATGACCCTGCTGGAGCAGGGAGGTTGGACAACATGACCCACTGGGGTCCCTTCCAACATGACCCATTCTGTGGTTCTGTGAGAAAGAGGGTCTCAGAAGCAACTGTGCCTGCAGAAGCCAAGCCCAGACTTGCAGTGGATACTGAACTAGACCCTTGGCAGAACCAGGTATGTGAAGCCTCTGTAACAGACTCTAGCTTGTGCCAAGTACACCACTATCTGAGAACTGGAAACAACACGCCATCAAAAAAACAAGATTATCCCTCACAGGAAGCTGGTGAAGACAGGCTCTGGCTGAATGCTCTTATGGCTGCACCTTGGGGTGAAGCATTTCACTTCACATAGTCACCTAGCAACCAAAGTACTGAAAATTGCCTGGTACAATCCAGTGCAACTAGAATAAATACAACTGTCAGAAGAAACTATTTCACCCCGTCTGAAGGAATTAATTGCTTGCTCCTTGCACTGGGGGCTGATTAGCAATCCAAGCCCTTGTGCATCCCCCAAAAACATTTAATAGTTTTAGACAGAAAGAAGAGAAACAAAAATGTTTCCCGCTTTTGTGCCTTGTAGCAATAGCCCCATATTTGTGGTGGGCTCCAGTAGCACTGTGCTGCGCTCAGGTGATCAGGGTAGGGTTGTTGGTGTACAGCATTGCATGCGTTCACTTCTCCCTGCCACCCCAAAGGACGTCAGGGCAGAACCAGGGACAATGTGGCATCCAGAGGTATGACATTCCAACATGGTCCTCCTGCAGCAAGGCAGATGGAAGTTTTCTGTCCTTCCCATTCTCTAACAGTCTTTCTCTTCAGTGGTGAAAGTGACTGCTCTGCACATGCAGCAAATAACCTGCAAATCCTAACAGCTCTTTGCTTCTTTAGAAGCACTTGGCTTCTAAATATGCATTGACTAAGTATTTTCATAATCAGTGTCTAGAACATATTACATCTAGGACATACACATTATGTATCTGCAGTTTAAAAGTTAGAAAAATTTCAACTGAATAGAAGAAAATTTTTTTTTTCTAAATATGAATGATAATAATTATTATGTTGCTCATTAAAATTATAAAGAAGTTATACCATTCATAATAAAATTATTTTTTGTCAGAACACTAGCTTTTTCAATGCTGTGGCAGGCTTCAATTTTGGGCCAATCAATGGTATTGAATATGATAAAGTGTTTGTGGTTTTTCCCTGATGGTGCAGACAGTGGGAAGTGGGTTGAGACACTGGGAGAGGACAAGGGTGTATCCTGCCACATTGAATAAACACTGTGAGAACAGACAGGATGCTGTGTGGAAAGCCTGTGACTCAGCACAGCTGCGTGGATCTCCTCCTCACATGCTTCTTAATACTGGGAATTTCCAAATAATTATCAGGCATCCTGGTCAACTACACACTTTTTCCATTAAACTAATGTCTTTGTGGACATGGGGCTCTGCTTCTAGATAGACTACAATCCCACTGATAAAATAATTAGAAATAGTTCGAATCTCTGCATTTTTTTATTAAATGATCCGTAAGTAGGACAAAAGCAGCCCCCTTTCACCTTAATGACAATGACAGCAAGAATTCCCAAAAAGGTTATCTGCAAACCACTTTAATTATGGTGAAACAGCATTTACTGGAGTTGGAAAGGGATGACACCAAAACTATGAAAAGACCATATATGCTCAAACCAAACAGACACATCTCTTCCATGTTAGAGGACTGGGAGATACATGGAATGAAACAGAAATTTCTTTTCTCCTTCAGCCTTTCTAATTTGCCCATCCCACAAACTAACAACAGCCACAACTAACAATATCTGTTTGCAAGGAAGGTATATCACAAGGCAGCATGTACAGAGACCTGCCCTATCCTTCTACAGATAACTTTTGATGCAGGAAATTCTGCAAAGTTATGAAGTGCCAGCATCTCTCTCAAATGGTGATCCTTATTGCAGTCCACGGATGTGGATGCTTGCCCAGCCAAACCTGCAGATCCTGCCAATGCATGACACAGTTGGTCTCGCTGGAGAGCACAGAATGGCTCCTGGAGTCCTCTCCATCAGCAAATTGTGCCTGTGCTGGCACACAGAAGGAAACACAGAGAAGCAATGAAGGACACCAGAGTGTAACCTGAATGACATCCATAATGACACATGGCCGTATTAAAGTTCAACCTACACCTCCGAAGAACTTGAGAACTATGGCAAATGACCACACTATTCAAAGGAAGACCCACTGGCCCGGATACCAGCCACAACGGTCACCATAAGCAGATGCACAAAAAAGAAAAAAGAGGACAAATACTAATGGTATTTCCCCAATTACCCTCTCACTCAAATACTACATTCTGCTCAGGAAAATTCACCAGTCAGTTACGGTTTGTCTCTTTAGTAATCTAGAAGAGCTGCACCAACTTCATGAGAATTTATGGATACTTCTTGCATGCCCAGCATTGTTTGTCAAGAAACTTCACAAGTCTCCTATCTGCTGGATGCCCTTTGTGCCATCATTTTTATATCTGAACCTTGTTCAGTGTCTGGGTGGTTGACCTCAGCCCCTATCTGTGCAGAACAGGTTGTGAATAGACTGAAGTGTTCCCAGGTGCCTAGTCAGGTCTTATACAAATGTGATTCAATACTTTCTATCATCTTTCTATCACTTCTATCATGTGCCATAAATACTGTTGGACTCTTGTCAAAGCCTAAATTATTGATGTGACCATTCTGTATGTTATGCCAAGCTGTAGAAGTTAACTTTAATCCTCTTCAATGTAGCTTGCAAGACTCATTGGTATCCCTATTGCTTAACTTCCTTGATAATAATCTATTGGCACAAAACTACAATAGTCAAGATATTAGTCCCTGCCAAAACAGACAATGCCAAAACAGTAATTTCTTCTACTTGCCTTTTTTGAACTCCAACATCCTGCATCCTTTAAATACCATAAACCAGGACTGTTACCACATGAACTGCCTGACCTACTCATTGCCCTTGGACTTTTTAAGCACATATCTGAAACACTCTGTCTTTTACATCAACACAGGCGTGACATCAACCAGACTGAAGAACTGATCCTGTTAAATTCTGCCTCTCTTTGGATAAGTATGCCATGATTCTTATGCAGTTGCTCCAGTCTGCCATGATTCTTACGTAGTTGACCCAGTGTATTGGCCGACCCACATGGATGGTATGGGATAGTATACAAGCCAAAGTAAATTGTGAAGAAAAAAAAAAATCTATGGCCTTTCAAGTATTTTCTTTTTCCCCCATCCTTCTACCAGATGCCAGTTGCAATATTTCACTATCATGATGACTAGAAAAATTGCAATTGTTCATATCTTATTTAGATCACTGATAAATTAGGAACATATGTGCGTAACATGGATATGCTGACATACCAGCTAAATACGCAGGTCAAATTCACGGCCAGAAGTTAATAAATGCAAAATTCTGTTAAAAATTTTCACAGTTGGTTAGGAGATGTGGCCAAAATGTTGTATTTCACACAACTTAAAGGGCAATTCAGACTAGCAGCTATCATAAACTTCCAAAGGCTGCAGAATAAAAATGGGGAAATAATCAGGTACAGTACAAACCTTAGACTCATTCCATTTTAGAACATGATATTGTGATTCAATAAATCATAAATTCCTATGACTTTTAATTTATTACAAGTATCATTTTTCAAGGATGAGTAAGAGACAGGTCCTAAAAATAGAAAATTGATGAAGCAATTACATAGAGAAAAATCGTTTAGAGTAGGAGAGTTTCCTGATTTAGGAATTTTGTCCTTAAGCCCTCCTTTATTTTACAATGTTCATAGTGTTCAAACCCTGTCATGAATGAATGTCATGTATTTATCTGTCCAATTCGACTAAAATCTTGGCACAGAGATCTTCCACGAAGCTCTCAGAATTAATTTTTTCTATTTTGTTCTTTGAAAGTATCATTTGGAATCTAGTAAGATTATCTGATTAGACAGATCCCAGCACTAGCAAGTGCTTAATTGGTGTGCACAGGATTTCATTGTTGCCATTAAAAGGATGCTGACTCTTGGCATTCATTCACAACCGAGAATGGCACTACTGCTTGGGGAAACTCTAAGTTCAAGGAACCATCAACAATTCTCAGAGTTCATCAATCCCTACAGCTGTCTCAGGACTTATCTACACTGTGATAATTACATATTGTCAACAAAACTGAGGTAATCGAAACCAACACCATCTGAAACGGACACGTGCACAATGCACTGACCAAATCACAGCTCACATTGTATCAGCTGTTCACTTCAGCAGTAAAGCACCACCTGCCTTTTATTGACTACTTAGGTTAAAGCAAGTTTACAGTTTTTACTTGGCGTAGGTTTCATGAAACTCTTCTGAGGAAGAATGTTCTTCCTTTCACACAACTTCTCCTCAGCCCATTCCTGCTTCTCCACATACTTTTTTCTCTTCTGTGGATTTGCTGGAGATTTACTTAAATGCTGCACAATATGTTGTAGTTCTGGCAAGCATATAATGGGATCTTGGGAGGGAAAGAAAAAAGTATCACCAAGTCATTACTCATAAATCACTGCTTTTTCCCTTGATTTGTGAATTTCTTTTCCATAAGCAGCCCCTACAGATGAGCTAGGAGTCAAAAATTCTGAGAACTGCGATGTGAGGAGTACTAACAGTGGGGTAGCAGAACATCACTCAAAAATATACTGCAAGTAAACTGAGAAACATGAAATGGCTGGTGGAAGTATATGCATGAGGTACTGCTCTTTGAAGGTGACCAGGTGTGGTTCAATGTCACTCTCTTTATGCTCTTTATCTCAAACTCAAAAAGCAGTTATTCCCAGCATACACCAAACTTTGTGGTTTGCAACTGGCATTTTTCCACACATGTAGTCTAGCTCTATAAATCCCATGAAGCTCCACAGAGGTCTACTGCTACTCTGAAACCTAGTTGGTGGTGGTTTTCCTCAGTGCTCCACCTGGTGCTTCTTCCTCTGGGCTTTCATTTGGTGGGAAAACTGTTGTCATCTGTGTGGTGGGGAAGCAAGAATGCAAGGGGGTTGAACAAGTTTCTCTCTCAAAAGGTAAAGATTCCTCCTTATTGCCTGACTCACAATTGCTCAGTAATGTCGAGCATGACCTAAAAGATCTGAAGTGTTCCTAGCCAGAATCAGACTAGACAGGGTCTTGAAAGCATTTCAACAGCTTTTTTCTTCTTTTCTGACAGAATCGCACCTCTGTGAAACCACTGAGGGTGAATCACAAAGTAGAACACTACATGAAATCTTATTGCATTCAGATTCTAAACAAAAGTAAGACCACTGAGGTCAGTGCAATAAAGGACTGGGATTTGATTCAGCTAGAAACACTGCTGTGGAGTCACTAATGGCTGTGCTGGAGGCATTACTTCTGTGCTCAAGGCATCATCTAATTCTCCTGCAAGGATGAACTACACATGCCTACATCATTCCCATTTGTCTAAACTTTAAGTGTGCCAGTGATGGATGTCCTACAGATTCTCTAGAAAATGAGTGCTCAGTAAAACTGGTGCTGATTGTTAAAACATTTTTCCTAATATCTAGCTTTGCCAACACTTTAGCCAACTCAGTGAACATGGAAAATATGCTGCAGCCCTGGACATATTTTAGGTACGCCATCAGTGCTCTCCAAATCTTCTTTAGACTAAGCAAAGTCTTTAGAATGCCAACATACTTCAGGTTTTCCAGTTGTTTACATAATCTCTGGACTTTGCCCAGTTTTCTTTAGGGAAGATTTGGATGGAGGAAAGAATATCCAACCAATAATACATTGGTGCTCAATGGAACAGCAAACTACACAGGAGTATGTTATAGGCAACAACCTTCTTTGATGCAAGACAACACTGTGGGCACACAGTATGTTTGTGATTCCCTACGTAATGATTATCTGAAGAGGAACTGTTGTTTTATACATTCTACCCTACATTCCTTCCAGCACAAAGGTACAAACAAGACAAGAATTGTAATAAATCCATACTGAAAATAAATTTCAATTCCCTTCAAGACGATTTTACAAATTCACAGCCCAAACTAGTGGCTGTGCTGATGAGTTGTGAGCAATCTGCACACCCCCTTCTCTGCATTCTATCTATGCAGAGAGAGTGCTTCCCTAGTTTTCAATAGCAGCAGGATAAGAACTCAGTACTAGCTAAATAGTGGTATTTCTAGTGTAATATTCATATAATTAGAGGTGCAAGTTCAAGATTATCTGTGCTTTCATGAGCACATTCCATGGAGTGCACCACAGAAAGACTGAGTATGTCATAACTAAATCCCTTTCAAAATGCATATAGGTGAGAATGCTGAATTATGATCAAAGCCCAAATGGGAGCATCTCCTAACTTTCAACTGCTTGATTTTAATATCTTAACATGCTTTTTTCATGTAGCTGCAAGGACACTTGAAGACAGATGTACCTCAGGCTAAACAACTGTCAACACGAGTACAGAAGCACTGCTTTACATTCTGCTGAGACCAAAATGTTTCATTAAATTTGCAAGTCCTCTGTAACTGCAAGGTCATGGTGAACAGGAGTTACCTCTGTACCTCTGTGTCAGCATGAAAACTGGTTTGGGCCATCTATGTTTCTACCCCTCAGGCACTGAGAATACCTAACATTTTTATCTAGACCTTTAATCACATTTCTTTATTATGTCTCCAGCCCCATCCCTGTATCTTGCTTTTGAGAAAAGTGAAAATACACAGTGTTAAAAGCCAAAGACAGAAACACAGGATGCTGCTGGCAGAAGGTCAGGAAAGGAAAATCAGGATGGTACCCAGTAACCATTAAGAAATCACCTAAAACAACCAATACTACCTAAATGTTCTGCCAGCACAGTGACCCCAAAATGCCATACATTGTTAAGCCACTCACACTGGCACCTCAAGTAGCAACAACATAAAAACACATCAGCACAACAGGCTTATAAAGACCATATTTTTCCATTTCAAAAAACCTGCAAGAAGCTTGGGGTAGATGGGGTAAGGGAGGGAATGGAACAGACTTCCTAAATATAGAGTGAAATAAAATGGACTCTTGGTCACAGAGAAATGGAAAATATACAGCTGCTGCCCATATTCTCTCATTTCCTAGGCTTGTTGCTGGACACATACAGGGCAAGGGCATTGGTGACAACCCTTATGTAGTACCCAACAAGTCTGCCAGCAAGGCCAACCAACTGGGCAGGAAATAGACACCTGTTCAAAGGCTCAGGAAAATAAGCAAGAGAGACCACTCAAGATGGCACAGAGGATTGTAAGAACAAGATACAGAAAGAAGAACTATAAAGAACTTCTTCATATTGAAATGAGTCATCAAAAATGCTTATTATATTCACAGTCCTGGTCTTGCACTACTAAAGCAGAGCCTTTCTGTAACTTAGTACCCAGGCACTCCCCTAAGTTTCCAAGAAGACAGGTGGCTAGCCTGAGGGCAGGCTAAAGCACTGAGAGATAATGCATCAGCTCTTCTGAATCAAAAATTACATTAGTTCTTAAAATTAAATTCTTCACATTGTTTCACTTGACCCAAACTTTATTCTCCCTCTGAGAACACTTGCACTGGCCGCATTCTTTGAAGGATATTTTAAGTGTTGTGCCAGCCCTACGAGACATATTGATTTCTAAAGTTAGGGTATTTTTATTTCTTCTCCCTTTCAAAACCAAGTTCTTCTTGCTCCTTAAAATAAAAAATCCATATATTTGTGTCAGATACATGGCACAAACAACTATCCCTTACCTTCTCCCCCAACAGACATACCATATAATTAAAATAAGCCACACACTAAAAACATACTTGCCGTCTGAATTCAGAAACTTCCATGGAGCAAAAAAGTACACACAACAAACCCTACATAATAAAAATGCTCCCACCCATTTATTCTAGCACACACTTCACGAGTACTGACAGGTGCCTTGCAATGAAACCAAATCCATTTCTCAATTACTGAAGGGGTAACAATTATCTTTGACAGTAACATATCTTCACGTAATCATGATTACATGACATCACCGTGCTGTTAAAATGACTCAAGGCCCAAGGAGTATACCACAGAAGGTCCCCTTTGGAGCCCCTGTGCTGAACAGTGTTAAAACCACACTCACCAGCTACTCAAAGTGCAAGGGAGGGTACATTTCCAGTAATGGCCTTTGTCCCAAGGTGCACGAGACTCTCATGACAACATGCTCCAAACAAACATTGACAGAGCAGGGAATTATGAGCTGCTATTCACTTACCTTCTGTCAGCTTTGGGTATGCTTTGATAAGCAATGATGTGCAAGGTCAAAGCTCCCTTCAAGCCACTGTAGATGATTTTTCCCAACTCATTATAATATAATATAGGAGTATATATGCATTTTTATATTTATATATACAAATATATGTATTATATATATATATGTACACAGACACACACATATATAGATATGTAACAGAAAAACAAAAGTACACAGCAAACCCAAGAAAATTGAGAACCCAATTTGTAACAGAGAATAAAGGTTTCATAAGCCTCTACAATACTTACTTTTCCTGTAGCAGTTGTATTTATCTCAATTACTACCTAATGATAAACAAGTGTGAACAAGAACACAGTTGCTTTGTGTTTACTTACAAATTGTTAATTTTCTTTCCAAACTGTTTGATAAATGACACACTAGGACTGCAAAGAGGTTTGACAAATCAGCGGTCTTCAATAAAGGCATCTAAAATAAGCCAGTTTTGACACTGCTCTGTTGAGAAGTCCTAGTGATTTGAGCAGGAGTAAGACAATTTCTAGTTTTTATTAAATATTTTTTAAGTCTTGAGGAAGAACTGATTTACAGACTACATGTGGGAAATCTTCATAACAAATATCATGCCTTCTGAATTCTAATGTCTCAATAAATTGAGCAGAACAAAATCAGAACAACAGCCTGGCTGGCACTGCACAGACAAAGCACCAAGAATTGCTTACAAGTGCCAAAGACCATTAGTTTGCTATAGAATCATAGAGTAATTCGTGCTGGAAGAGATCTTTAATGATCATCTAGTACAATGCCATTCCATGGGCAGGGACGCCTTTTATAAGACCAGGTTGCTCAAAGCCCCATTCAACCTGGCCTTGAACTCTTCCAGAAATGCCCCATCCACAATGTCTCTTGGCAGCCTCTTCCACTGCCCCACCACTCTCACAGCAAAGCATCTCTTTCCTCATCTCTTACTTAAATCTACCTTCTTTTTAGCTAAACATGTTAGCCCTTGTCCTATCACTACAGATAAAGTTACAGGTAAAGTGTTTCTCCCCACCTTTCTCAAAAGCCCCCTCTACATAAGGCAGCAATAAAGTCTCTCTTATAAGACAGGTTGATAGCATTCTCTGATATTAAAGTCACCTGACATTCCCTTTTATAAACTCCATTTGTAATTGTTTGGGAATCTAATGATTTTATATTAATATAAAATTTTGAAGGAAATTATCTTTCCCATCAATTACATGTTTCTGACACCTCTACAAGAAACTAGACAAACTACAAGACTATTCTGGTATAGTTTCCTTACACTCACCTGGAGCAAAGTCCAGAGCTGCATTTACAGAAGATGCACTTGCAGTGACACGTGCTTCAACACACAGCCACAGGGCTTCTCCAGTTGCAGCTCTGGTCTGTCATGGGACAGCCAGGAACAGATCTCACTTAGCAACAGCAATAAATACTTTTCCCATGTGTGCTTAGTCACTTCCACTGCTGCTGGATCCAAGCAAGAGAGAGAAGGAGCCATCTGCATTGAATGTAAAGGGGACAAAAAAATAGAGTGGATGGAATTAATCAAGAGAGAACCAAGAATGAAAACTGTAACAGGGCACAGGAAGGAAAGCACCAACTACAGCAGAATTGGATGAAAGACTGACCACTGCTTAGTAACAGAGATCTGAGAGGAAAAACTCTGGAGACTAGTAAAAGGAGGCTAAATAAAAAGCCAAATGAGAAGACTACAGCTCACTGTACAAGGTGATTAAAAGCAGGATTAAATGCCTATGAAGTGGTTTATAATGGTAAAGTAAATAAAATGGCACTGAAAGTGAGACGGGGAGGGAGGCTGGAGGGATGGGCTATGACTTTCCCAATGTTTAGCTAGAAGGCTGGGACTTAGATGAGAAATCCGTAAGCTGTGTGGATGACAAACAGGAACTGTGCTTTAAGCATGCAGGAACTTACAACAAAGGCTCAAAAACAAGAGGCCCTTAATGTAAATTTTGACACCCAAAACTTCCCAGTGCCATTTACCTTCATATTTCCCAGCCATCTATTCCCAGCTGTATCTCATGACCATCACAGAAAGACAAAACCGAAAATATTTATTCTCTTTCAGAACCACATAAAACAGAGTATATTTGTATAAATATAATGCTCATTCAAAAAAGGGGAAAAGAAGGCAATTTTATCACTGCTTGAACACAGAGCATTTTGCAGAATAAGGCAGAGAGAGCATTTCTGACTGCAAGTGTGAACCAGGGTTGAACACATGCCTTTAATTCTGGAATATGATAATTCCAGTGTGCTTGATTTGATGAAAATATTCAAAATTTGTATCTGTGAGGATAAACAGAAAACACTGATGACATTACTTCGTGCTTAATTTTGTTCCTGAAATCCCTCTTTGCAAAACCAAAGGGAAGTTGGTGTATTCTAAGCTTAAATGAAGCTGCCAGGTGAAAACATCTTACTTAACCTTTCTTACTGGGTTATGCCAGCACACTACCACAAATGCATCTGGGTTAAGCAGAATTAGACGTTTTCCTGCTTATCTGTCATATGACACATGTAATGCATATATGACATATCTGGGCCCAGTGCTGTTTAACGTGCTCATCCATGACTTCAGTGAAGGGCCAGATGCCTCCTCAGAGAGTCTGCTGGGAGGAGTTGCTCATACCCCGAGTGCTGTGCAGCCACCCGTGACAGACTGGACCACATCAATGTCTTCAGTGATCTGAAGGGAGGCTGTCAAGAAGATAGACCAGGCTTTTCATAGTTGTCAAGCAATAGGAGAAGAGATAACAGGCAAAAACTGATGCACAGGACGTTCCACATGAACCTGAGCAAGACCTTCTCTAGTGTGAGGGCGACAGAGCACTGAACAGATTGACCAGAGAAGGTGTGGAGTCTTCTTCTCCTTAACTATTCAAAAGCTGACTGGACAGGACAAAATCCTGAGTAATGCACTCCAGAGGACCCTGCCTGGGCAAGGATCAGATGACTTTCTGTGGCCTCTTCCAACCTGCCCTGTTCTAAGATTCCACGATTCTGTGATGTTACAACACGGAAGAATAAGAAACCTGGAACGCACAACACAATGTGTTACAAAGCATCTGAAGTAACACGATCCCACTTAACGCTGCTGGGCCCTGCCAGAACAATCCTGCTCCGCTCCAGCAGCAGCCTGGCACGGACCGTGGCCGCTGCAGCGGCGGCCGCTCCAGCCGCGCTGCTCAGCGGTATTGGGCAGTCAGGGGCCGTTAAGAGCGCGGCCCCCGCGGGCAGGGCTCACAGCGGACACAGGGGACGGGCGACCGCGGGCGCAGCGTGAGCAGGGTAAGAGCCGGGACCCCCGGGAGCCGCTCCCGAGCGGTTGCCAGGCACGGCCTGACGGTGACCAACAGGCTGCGGGGGCTGCGGCGGACCCGCCGTTTTGCGCCGGGCGGAACGGAGCCAGCGGCCACCGACGCCCACCATTTCGGGGACAGCGCCGCCACCCTCCGCCGTGAGGGAAGGGCCTAGCCTAGCCCCGCCCGCCGCGGGGCTGGTCCTGCGCCCGGCCGCGCCCTCCGCCCCGCCCCGCTCAGGTATCAGGTGAACCGGGTCAGGAGTGCGGGTGGAGTGGCGGTGGCCGGAGTGTGGAGAGATGGCTGCACGTCGTGAGTTGTGCCTGGTGCTGCTGCTGCTGTTCAGTGTGCTCCTGGGACCTGCCGCCACTGCTGAAGGTGAGAGGAGCGGCATGAGCTGCCCGCTCGGCTGGCATCAGCGGGGCGGCCAGCGCGGCACCCCCGGCGGGCTCGGCCGCCCCTCAGCCGCAGGCGCGGCACGGCGGGGCGCTCGGCGGGGCAGATGTCTGGCCTGGCTGGGATTCGGCGAGTCCGGAGCGTACGGGGCGGGGTTCCGCGGAGCTGAGGGGGTCGGAAAGCTCGTGCGGGTGGCAGTGTGGCTGCCGGGACCCGCGGGCGGGCTCCCCGGGCGGGAGGGAAAGCGCTTCACGGGCGGGCAGCCGGGCGCGGCGAGCAGCTCCCTCAGGGCTTGTGGCACGCGTGGGGCTTGGCTTCACCCGCCCTGCAGAGAATCGTGGAATGGTCTAGCTTGGAAGGGACGGTAAAGTTCCCATCTAATTCCAACCCCTTCCACCCTGCCACGGCTCTAGTTTCCACTAGACCAGGCTGCTTAGAGCCCCGTCTAGTCTAGCCTTGAATACTGCCACGGACGGGGCATCCACAACTTCTCTGGGCAGCCTGTTCCAGCCCCTCACCACTCTCACATAACGAGTTTCTTCCTACTGTCTAGTCTAAATCTACTCTTTTTCCATTTGAAACTATTTCGTCTGGTCCTGTCACTTAGTAGCCTTGTAAAACGCCCCTGTCCAACCTTCTTGCAGTCCCCTTCCCGCCTCCCCTTGCGATAAACATGAAAAAACTTTAAAGAACATGTTCTTGGCTTTTTCCCTGATCTAAAAAGCTAGGATTCTTGTTAAATTTTTAGTCTGTGCTATTGCTTATTGAACGTAAGTGCAGTTTGAAGAAAAAAACCTAAACATTCGTATTAATATTTCACTGCATTAAGTTAATTTTTCGCCACGTTTTATAATAAACCCCATTGCCATATTTGTGCATACCTTTTCACTGTGTCCTTCCATATTTCATTTACCGGGCTTATTTACCTAATAAAATCATACACGTAAAGATTGTGCAAATATTGAAGCCAAGCGTAGGATATACGTTGTATACGTATTGAAGCCAAACATGCATCATATTTTCTCAAGGGATGGATGCCAGGTAGCTGCTAATTGTGTTCTTCAGAGTGGAGTTCCTGAAATTAAGCTGCCATTTAGCCTATTTGTCTGACCTGGACGGAGTGAGGAATTTGGAATTCTTGGGGAAGAGGGAGAGAGGTTACAGATCCAAAAACCAGGATAATCTTAAATTTAGTCCTGTTGGCAGTATTACTACCATGAGTAAACTAGTTAATTTTTGGATACACCGTGCTGCTGTCACTTTTGTGTCTGCAGGGTAGGCATAATACTGTGTTTGGTATGTAGTGGGTTAAGTCTTCTGGACAAATGGCAAAGGTGTTGAAACAGTCTTTTGTGGGAGGAGAGAGTACGCTTTTCCCGTGGGCAGATTAGCAAGTCAACTGCATTCTCTGTATGTGAGTCAAGCAGGGTGAAACTAGTCTTGGAAAAGAGCTCGATTGTTATGGAAAACGGCAAGTGGTGAATGAGTAAGGAAAGGATGTAGAAATGCGCATACCTATCAAAGGATTGGCTGCTCAGTGAGGGAGTGTTAACTGCAGGGAAACAGGACAGTCTCCTTATATGTATAGATTGCTAGCTGGACTGAAAAAAACTGCCCAGTATATTTTGAGGCTCGAATTAAAGTCAGCTTAAAAAATACTTGGTCTGTGAAATCAGTATATCCTACAAAGTAGAATAAAACAAACCTTTGTCTCTGTTCTGACACTCTTTCAGTACAAAGTCCTGTCTGTGGTTCAGGTATCTGTGCAACCACTTTAGTGTACCTCTTACTGTAGTGTCTCGCACTAACAATTTAGAACTTTTTGATGAGGCTTTTTTTTTTCACCTAACCTCTGAACTTCAATTACAAAGCATTGCTTTATGTCTGATCACAAAACTTCAGTAATAACGAAGTGGTAGTATTTACTTTTCTAGTTCTCTACAATAATTTGAGTCTTTGGAATAGAATGAAAAGAGCATTACTTGAATTTGATGGTATCGACCACTTTCTGATGGACAGGTACTTAACATAGCACTGTATGGTGCATTTTATTACTGTATCCTGATCATTGCTATCAACCTAGTCTATAGGGTCTGCTTCCAAGCGTCTCCAGGATCATCCTCAGCTAAGCTGTGAGCCTAAGAAAATCAGCATTGCTTAGCTCATTATCACTTCAGTATCTGGTGTCTGTAAGCTGTGTCCTTTAGGGTGGCTTCATGAGTTCTCCTATTCACAGCTCAGCTTAGGGAACTAGGATTGCTGCATTATAATTCAATTTTGCAGTCTTGAACAGTATTGCTGATGTGATCGTGGGGATTGAATGTATGAACAGAGAATTTTTATAATTCTGCTTTGTTTGTTGTAATTATACCACATATAGACCAAAATTACTATTTGGCATTTGAATTAATTTTCTTTAGGATGGTAGTTTTGTTAGTATAATTTAAGCCTCTGTCTTCATGCAATCTACTGCAAAGATTTGTCCACGTCATTGTAGAGGCAAAAAGTTTTCTTGCATCTCAGTTTTTCAGAGAAGGCTGCTTGGGCCTGGAGATTAAGTGCTCAAGTGAATCTAAGTTAACTTAATTCAAAACTCTGAAGAGTGTCAATATTTCTGTATGCATTTTCAGTCTAGACAGGAATCTAATGCTGTACATCAGACTTTTGCAGTTGTAATTTGAAGGGAACAGCTGTCTAAAGTGGGCTGCTTTGTTGAATCTATACTGAGAAACACACACTTGTGTATTTACATATTTCTTGTGTAAGAATTCTTTAAAATGTAAGGTGGAAGTATTTTTTCATTTGGAATTGTGTTTTTTTTTTAACAAAGGGGCAGGCTGTGCTTCAACATTGTTCATGGCTGCTCACTGTTCAGGTATTCAAAAAGAGTTTTTATATTACAAATGGGGGGCTTTGGCTAAACAAATCCACAACTGTTGATAGAAAGTTTAGAAATAATCCTCCCTAAGCCGGTCAGTTTCCATGTCATGGGTGTCTATAGGTGAATGTCTGACTTTTCAGAATGGTGTGGATTCCAGGACATTGCTTGTGCATTTTAGCCTGCTAGCAGAGGAGAACTGTGCTGTGTGTGCAGGAGTTCTGAACTGGGCTGTTCAAAGTCTGTCCTACATGACTCGAATCAAGAGCGCCTGCCTCACCCATATGGTTTGTAAGCTCCCACAGCATTTGAAGAGGCAGAGCAAAGCTTATAGTGACAGCAGTTAGTGTATGAAGCAGCCTTAGGTGTCAGCTCTACCACCTGATAGTTGGAGGAAAAACCACAGGGAGCGACTCTCCTGAAGGAGACCCCCGATGAGGACCGTATTGCAGCTTCATGCACACAGTTGGTGTGTTCAAATTTCTGTTCAGATACACTGTAATGTGTGGCATGCCCTAGAGATTATTTGAGCATGGCTTTGGACATGGTGTTCCGTCTTTCAGTTTTAGTTTGTCTGAAGGTATTTTACTGCATACCTGATTTTTGGGCCATCTAAAGTGGAAAAGCTTCTACTGCAGTTAAGTTAGCCTGCTGTGACGTTCGTTCTCTAAGTCCCGGCACTCAGGTGATCTGGTGCGCTGTGTGAAAAGCTAATGGTGCCCTGGGGTAGTTGGAGCAGTTTCTGCTGTAACTGTTCAAGTGGTAGGAGCACCTGACAGCCCATTTTAACAAGGCATTTTTAATATCACTGGTGACATGGAGAAGTGTTTTGGTTTCTGGTAGAATCCTTGAATTCTTGAAGGGATAAAGGTTGTCATTTGGATAATAAATTTAAAAGAAAGGGAAGATAAATTATCAAGTGTTTGAATAAACAATTTTTTTCCTGTTGATAAGGCTGTCTTATAAATGTTCAGAGCAAATTGCTGCATCTAGTTTATTTTTTAAAAGGGCAAAAAGTCTGTACTTCTACACCAATAACAACTTTTTTTTTTTTTTTTTTTTTTTTTTTTTAATTTTAGAGAATAATGGCTCCATCAAACCAAAAGGAAGAAGTTTCATTGGGTATAAGGTTCCAAATGCAAATAATTCTGAAGAGTTATATGAGGTGGATGAATTTGTAGCAGAAGTCCTCACAGGAAAGCTGACTACAGTTTTTATTCCCATTGTTTATGTCTTTGTCTTTATAATTGGTTTGCCAAGCAATGCTATGGCCCTCTGGGTCTTTTTTTTCCGAACAAAGAAGAAACATCCAGCTGTGATTTATATGGTTAACTTGGCATTGGCAGACCTTCTTTTTATTGTCTGGTTCCCTCTGAAGATTTCATACCATCTAAATGGCAATAACTGGCTATTTGGCGAAGGTCTCTGCAAAGTATTTGTTGGGTTTTTCTATGGAAATATGTACTGTTCCATCCTCTTCATGACATGTCTCAGTGTGCAACGGTATTGGGTTGTAGTGAACCCCATAGTGCATTCAAAAAAGAAATCAGAAATTGCTTTGGGCATCTCCATTGCTATCTGGATACTGATTTTGTTGGGCACCATACCATTGTATCTTTTTAATCAGACAGCATATATTTCAAATCTTAACATTACAACCTGCCATGATGTGTTGCCTGAAAATGTTTCAGCTCATGATATGTTCAGTTACTTCCTCTCACTTGCAATTGGACTCTTCTTAATCCCAGCTATCATCACTGCTGTTGCATACATTCTAATGATTAAGACCCTGAGTGCTTCCATCATAGATGTTAGCACTGGGAAGAAACGAAAAAGAGCAATCAAACTCATTATTGTTGTCCTGTCCATGTATCTCATCTGTTTTACACCTAGCAATGTGCTGATTATTGTGCACTATTCACTCCTCAAAGCCTACAGCCAGAGCCATCTGTATGTGTGGTACATAACTGCACTGTGTCTTTCCGCTTTGAATAGTGGTATTGATCCTTTCATCTATTACTATATTTCAAAAGACTTCAGAGACAACCTTAAATATGCTCTTCTTTGCCGAAGTGTGCGAACTACACAGAGGATGCAAGTGTCTCTCTCATCAGGCAGGTACCCCAAGAAATCAAATTCTTATACTTCAAACTCAAGTAGGACCACTAAATCAACCTACTGAGTTTAATCTTGGAAAAGTGAACTTTTGTTATTACTGATGAAAGGATGTGAGTGACAATGGACTTACTTTGTACAAGAGAGTCTGAAGAAACACCTCTGCATTTTAATTACATTGAAGTCTGGAATTTGGAACTGACAGTTGCTTATTCTGTGTAGCAATCATAAGCAGATAAATCTTCCTGGGAAACTGGGAAAAAAAAAGAAGACATTTCAGATGCCGTGCTGGAAAATGCTGCTGACCTGGAAGTGAGGCTCAAGACATTCTTGTTGAATATAAAAGTTGCTAAAAAAACAAAATGTCTCTGGAATATTATGCAGTATTGTTAGTATTTGTAATTAGCAGGAAAATCTGTTTTGTTTTGTTTAGCTGTAACTGTAATGTATTAAGCATCTGAACAGATTGTGTGTATAGGACCTTGCTCTGTGTACCTGCTTACACTGAACATCATTTGAAACTGTAGAGAAAAATAGAGGAGAATCCACTTCACCATCTTGTATTAAACTGCTTATTATCTTTGGTATAATATATGTTATATATTGTTTTCCAAGTTACTGTGCTGTAAATACTAACATAGCAAAAACCTGTGTTATCCTATTTGAGGTGACAAGCTGATCTTATCACCTAGCACTGGGTTAAAATGTTAGTTGAGATTATCCACTGTTACTTAACATTTGCCAGTACATGATCTTATATGGGGATATACAACAAAGTTTTAATGGATAGCTATTTGATTTTATAAAATGTGCCTTGTATTTTTTAAGACATCTAAATAAGATTTTTTTTTTATAACACATTTGAGTTGAGTGTTTTCTTTAGTTCTTTCACATGCACTTCAAAAATAGTTCAACTTTGCTAGTTCAGCTTGCCTGGCTTCACATAACAAAGATGATATTCCTAACAATTATTACAAGCATAACAACTGTAGCTGTAATGTCTAAATGGGTAGAGTAAAATTTACCTAGTGACACATTTGTTTGGAGAGAAATGAAAGTAGGATGTTTTGTGATAGTATTTCAGAGGACCAAGCTAAAATAGCAATGTATATTAACATATGTCTCATTAAGGAGTGGAGAGTTTACTCCAGCTGTAGATGACATGGAACACAAATGCTTCTCAGACATAAATAGTTTTCTGTTCCTGTTTCCTGACAAATGCAGGGAAATAATTGCATATTTATTACTGAACTGAGGGTGTTAGCACCCTTAACTGGAAAATGAATGTACATAGGAGGCCACAGTTCACTGGAGGAATTTGAAATTAAGAGAATTAAACTGTCTTCACAAAAGGCTGTCTGAACTCTTACTGTAGTCTGTTCCCTTTATTATGCTAAACAGTATCCTTCCTGCTCTATATGCAGTAGTGAGTAATATGAAGAAAGGGCATCCAGTTCATGTACTT
This sequence comes from Onychostruthus taczanowskii, assembly GCF_017590055.1. Classification (NCBI taxonomy): domain Eukaryota; kingdom Metazoa; phylum Chordata; class Aves; order Passeriformes; family Passeridae; genus Onychostruthus; species Onychostruthus taczanowskii. The sequence continues at coordinate 5,976,540 of NW_024502125.1, read as the reverse complement.
ACAGACCTACCTGTGCTCTGTCAGGAGTACAAAGGTTATAGGTTATATGTTGTAAAGATGATAGATTGTCAGTGTCCACAAGTCTCCGCAAAGAGACTGGTCATGCTTCACAGATGACTGTTAAATGTCTAAAATATGACATGCTTAATATAGCTTGTCTTTTGTGGAACAAGATTTATTTCTTGCATTATTTAATCAGAAGTGCACTAAGCACTGTGTGTATATCTATACTCTGTTTCTTTCCTGTCATTCCTTTCAAATAATTAGACAACTTTGTTGCAGCTCCTGTGAAGGAAAGTGCTGATCCTCTTGACCATTTCTCCCTTCTAGCTTTCACCTGCAGGTTGGCAAAGCAGGCTGCAGTGAAGGGTCTTTCATACCTGTGGCAACAGTGGAGGTCTGCCAATGGCACAAGTGGGAATTAGATGATAGTGCAGTATGTTGAAAACTTCTTGAGAAAGAAGGTCTAATAAATAGAATGATTTCTTTTTAAAGAAAGATGTATGGGGCTGTATGATATGTGACAGATTTTGGAGAATACTATTCAAAGAGCTCACAGTCATTTAAGTGAAGCTTTCCCTCTGTGTAGCTATTTTGCAAGTCCTTATCCTGAATTTAGCATGAATTAGTTTGCTTCAATTAACAAAGCAGACTAGGGTGGTGGTTCATTCAGTTCCTTGAACTGGCAATTACATGCCTGTGCAGCCAGGTAGTGGCAGGGGAAGAACATATAACCTATGAGGGTGAAGGTGGTTGCTTAAACCTTTTTTGAGAGAAGGGGAGGCTGTACTCTTGGGCAGGGTTGGTTGGTATAAAGGTGATTGTCTTCAGCTTAAAATAAATACATTCCTGAACAGTGCCAGCTTTGCAATTCGAACACTAAGAGAACTGAAAAACTCACCTATTGCTGATTAAAGGTTTAGATGCTAAAAAAATAATCAGTGCAACATTCATGAAGCCATTGAAAATCAGGTGTATTTTATGTGCACCATGTCAGGCTGTCACAAGTAGCTCAAGCTTATGCCACACCTGAGAAGTAGATTAGCCTTTCCCTTAACCCAACTGTGTGATCACGCTGTTTCCTCATACTGTCACAAGCAAGTGTGACCTTGGGGTGGACTGGATCAGTTCTGGGTTAAAGTTAAACCAGGAGGATGGTGAAAAGTTTACTTTTGGCTTGGAACAGTATTTGGTTGTTTTGCTGGATGAGCTCTTCAATTCAGATCAGGAGAGAGGCTCAGACTATCTCACCACCAAAATACTTCCACTGTGCAACTGCAAGGCAAGTCAAAGCACAGTAGCTGCCTAACCTTCCAAGCAGCAGGGAGCAAGCTTCCACCCATGACCATAGGAATGGCGCTGCTCACTCTGGCTCAGGGTAGATCCAGCTCTGCCAGAGTAATCTCACCTGTTCCTCTGGAGGTCAAGCAAGGCATCAACGGAGATGTCAAGAGAACAGCCGGACTGCTGCACATGCACCTGGCCAACATACCAGATGCACAGAAGATGTGGCCAGCACCACTTGTGTGCTGCACTTTGGAGCATAGTTGAAATGTGCTCTGAAGTTCAGAAAAAAAAAGAGACAAAGGCTGGGGCAGCTAAAGTCCTTGCCAGCTGTAAAGAAAGCTGCTGCTGAGCAGGTCTGTCTGACTAGAGAACATGTGTAAGAGCAACAGAAAGAAGTTAGAGGCAGATACTCAGGTACGAGTAAAACCAACACAGCCAAGAATCACATCCCCCATCACAGTGTCTCAAAATCCTACTACCTTCGGCATTAGAATTTCCCTAAGACTAATTTGGCTGGCCTCATTTGAGTGTCATGTTTTCAACCTCACCTTATTCACTTTGAGTCAGGACCCACAGTCTTCATTGGATGGCCCCTCATTCCTAAAGGAGAAGAAAATGTGAAAAAGTCCTTAACTGTCTTGTTCATCCACTTGAAATTTTGTAAGGTAGTATCATGTTCCCTGTTAGGTACTTTGCACATTGAGATGTCATAGCCAGTTCCTTCCCAGTCAGCCACTCAGCAAAAGTTGTTTCCTTTGTCTGAGACATTCCTATTTCTATACACAGTCTCCAAATGACACATAGTATAAGAGCTGTGGATGGTACAGTGATGACTTCTGTTTTGCACTGTGTTGCTTCCCCAATAGCCCTTACTACTCAATGTTGGTTTTATTTTTTTTTCTCCTCCTTAGCATGAGCTGGTATTTTCATGCAGCTGCCTGTAATTACATCTCTCTCTTGACTGGTTACGGTCATTTCACAAGCCATAGTTCCATATGTCAGTTAAAAGTTAAAATGTTAGCAGCAAACTTTTGTTCCTCAGTGCTTTATCATCTTCAGACCATTTATAAATGTGCAGAACAGTACAGGTCTGGCACCACACTGGTGAGTTACTGCCATAGTGAAGACTGACTGTTTTTCTGCTACCGTGTATTTATTTCTTTGCAACTTTCCCTCTTATTCCATGGCTGACTACTTTATTTGAAAGTCTTTGATCAGAAATTTTGCCAAAAAATCTTCTGGAAATATAAGTAGACTGGATATGCTGGATCAGCTTATCTTCACTTGTGCTTGGCCTCTTCTAAGAACTCCATAAAGTTTTTAGGTCCAGAATTCTCTTAACAAAAACAGTGGTGACTTTTACCAGAAAGATCAAGAAATTCCATAGTAATGTCCCTTCTTAGACTCTTCACTGTCTGCTCCGTACACATATTGAGCTCATGGAACTGTATTTTCCTTTACATGTCAGAACCTTTTATTGATTACAACATTGGCTCCCAGTAGTCAAGCAAGTCAGTCAAAAGTCTGGCAAGAGATAGCACACTTCAGTCAGTAATTCAGCTATTTTGTCTAAGTTTTTCATAACTTCTCAATGAGTTCCACCTGTGCTCACCAAGTTAAGCATTCATTTTGTCTTACTGTGGTATGAAAACTGAAGATATTTAGCACATTATAGGCAGTTGTTACTGCCCTGGGAATCAGCAGCATAATGCCTACCTACAATAACAGCTATTTGGGACCTGAGTTTCATTACGGATGTATTTGATCTGTCATAGGCTCTTTGAACACGGTTAATAAACAGCATTGCTCTTAAATATGGCATAAGCACAGTAGTCATCATCATTGTGATTCAACAACAGCCAGGAGGGTATGTATTACCTACATGTTTTGTCTCAGGAGTGATAACCTTCTTTAGGTTTGCAGGTAAACATTCTCCACGCAGTGTTTGCTAGCAGGACCAGTACAACAGGCTGGCTACATAGTCAGCTCTCTGTCATCCGGGCCAAGGGAGGTGGAGATGCTTCAGATAATGGAAAAAAGACTAGAGATTTTGAAGGATGCAAGGAATGCTGTGCAGAGACACTGTGACAACTTCTCTCAATCCCTGAGGACTCACTGATCCAGTGCTAGCTTTTGTGACTTGCACTTTTCTGTCATTGAAGTGTGTCCGCAACCAGCTTTCCTGATGGTCTGGCCAGCTCTTTGGAGGCCAGGAAAAGGGAAAAAGGCCTATTTCCGTGAACATGGAGATAAGCAGGTTCATTATGCTCTCATTAAGTAGATTCATTATGCTCTGGAGTTCATAAAGAACCTGGGATTGTACCTGTGGTATAGAGTCAGCTCAGTAGTACCAAGGACCGCCTGGGTTTGTGACTAAATCCGGTCAGAATCTCCAGTGTCTATGCCTCAGTATAGATGCAGCATTCCAAGTGCAGAGATAGCTAGTGTGTCCACTCCCATGTCTCTGGGTACCCTGCTTTCCTGCCACATAGCTGTTGAATGCTATGTGCAGCTAGTGTCAGTGTGGTACTCACCTGGATACTGCTTTTTGCCAGAGCATAGGAGTGTCCACAGGAGAGAACGAGTTGAATTTCTGATCACCTGACCCATAGCCAGAGCTCTAATGTAGCTGTAACCTAGGGACTGCACCTTCGTGGTGGAGCTTGCTACACTTGGTCTCCATGGCATTATTGTGGGTGTTGTAAAGCAGAGTCCTGCTGCCAAAGTTAGGTCTGTATTTGGAGGTCTGCATGTCAGCAACATGGTCTGCAGATAGCACACATGGACTAAGCCTCAATCCTTTGTTTCAAAAGTGTTGGTAATATGCAGTAAAGAGCATGAATGAGCACTTGTATAATGAAGCAAAGCAACAAAATGTAGGAGGAGAAGAAAAGCTTAAATTTGACCAGTCTACATATGGAACTTGAGAAATGCCCCAATAACAACTCTCAGCTCTATGAGTAGGTCACCTCCAGATATTACAGCTCCCATGACCAGTCAGTTATTGCAGAGATCTCTGATGAAACAATGGGCAGGATGGATGTTTGTGTTTTAAAATAGTTCTAAAAATCAATGTATAGTAATTCTAAGGCTGGCAGGATTTTAATTGTCAAGCATGCAACAAGTGGTGAATGCTCTGTCTGAGAACAAACATGACTGGCATGAGTGGATATCTCTGTTGCATTATCACCTACATTTGGTTCAGCAACTGTACTCCAGCTTGTGCTTCACCTTCAAGAAGCAAACTGCTGGGGACAGAGTTCAGTATGTTTGAGTCTGAAGCACTGTTTATTTGATAATATCCTTTCCCCTCCCTTCCCCAGTTTATAGTGTCTTAATGGCTTTTAATGGCCATGTGATCTCTTGGAGAGGAGATTAATACTCTTCCACAGTTCATGGTACGTATATAGTTCCTGTTGCTTAGTAAGGGCTTTGTTCAGGGAAGTCTTGAACATTTGGGCTATGCTGCCTTTCATTATATGGCAGTGTAGCAGTGCAGAACATCATCAGTATTCATGCTTTCTCCACAGAGTCTGAGTTCAGGACATTAGGTATTCATAGTGTTGTGGTCCAGCAGCTGGGTCTGTGCTTCCCCAGCTGAATGAGTGCTGTGGGGACTGCTCTGTCACATAATCCTGTGGACTGCAGCAAGTGGAGAGGTAGAGCTTGTTTGGATGGAGCCTGTGTCTGCGGGTAAAACAAGGAGATATGCTGCTTCTTTGGAGAGGCTAATCCACTAATTAAGAGGAAATAAATGAAATAATTAACTTGAAGAACATAAAAGATAAAATGTGATGGGTAGAAGGAGTTACCTTAATGTACTTAAGAGTGTCCTGTGTCATGCATTTACAAAAGCCAGGCAGATATAAAGAAAACACCAGAAGCAGTCGAGGAGCCAAAATGGCTGCATTGTCTCAGGAGGGAGCGCCACACTGTGGTGTTCCCTGTATTTAGCTGGCGGTGCATCAGGAATAGCGCATACTTTCAGACTGACACAACACGACCCTTGACATTTCACCTTCAAATCCCAGTCTGGCAAACCTGTCTAGCTTTCTGTGAGTAGCTGAGCTGAACAACATGGTTTAAAGTGTAAAAGTATCTAGGACAAGCCCCTAGCACTAATTCAGGGCATATTGGAGGCAAGTGGTGCTGTATCCCATTCAAATGAAGTTGCCTGGTTTGGTTTGAAGTCACTAATGTGTCTCCATTAATTTCAGGAGCACAGCTGGAAGTGCTCGGGGTGGCTGTGTTGTAGTGATATTATTTGTGAGCTGGGGTGAAGAGTGATTTGATGGTGAAATGAAATGATGAAAGGAAGTTATGGAACTGCTCTGTCATAATTTATGAAGACTGTTTTGTGTGTATTAGGCTGGTTGCCTGGAAGCTCCCTATGTCACTATGACTAAATAGGCAGTCATGAATACTACAACAATAGCCAGTAAGATGATCCTCAGTAAATGAGTGACTGCCAGACCCTGGGTGAGCAGACAAGGCTGCAGAGCCTTGCAGCACTCCCAGTAAGCATGGCATTTTGGTTGGCAGGGTCAGCAATGGAGATGACAAAGGAAGTCTCTAAAGGTGATGGCTGGTGAACTGCTTGTTAAGGGTCTCTTTGGTCTGATGTGTCTGAAGAATGCAGATGCCTTTGTTCAGGTTTGCTATTGAAGGATGTAGAGTTCCAGCATCAGCAAAAGTCAGTCCACAGTGAGCCCTGTGTAATCAAATTCTGCAGCTTGAGCCAAGAAGGTGCTGAGGAAGCAATGGCAACAGGAAGCAATGGAACTGCAATGGAAGAGAGAGGGTCCACTGCCAGCTACCTTCAGTTTGTGCTATAGCAGGGTATGGGCAGGTGGATGCAGAAGGTTCTGTCTGTAGGACATGGGATAGCAGAGTGGAGATAGCTCTGCCAGACACGGGGAAATGGCAGTGCCTGACTTTGCTGAGGTCATGGCTTCCACTGCTTACACCTCAAATCAAGACAGCAGGCCTTTAGAAAAGAGACATGTCAGCAGCCCTCCTGTTTCAAGAGTTGTGTGGTTTAAGTTTAAACACTGTTTGGCATGAACACCAACCCTAGAGTCACTGCTGTTTGTAGCACCCAAAGACACTGAACCAGACCTGTCAGATGTGATTAGGAAGAGCAAGGGCTCCATAGGGCACTGTGGCTTAAGGACCATTTGTGTTCTTGTTCAGGTAGTGTGAACTCAAGTGTGCACATGGCACACATCCTATGCCAGCTGATGCACTGTTTCCTTTAGCATGAACTCATGGTACCTCTTTGCTGAGCAATTAATTCCTCCTTCAAAGTGAAAGTTCCTCACAGTTTGTAATCAGAAGTGAACTCAAGACACACATCTCTGCTTTGGTATCTTAGCATCCTAAACGATCCTAAGCAGACAGCCTCTTTCCTCCTGCCCAGAGCAGCTGCTTCCCCATGGGGAGCCAAAGCCATTGCACTAAAGTCAGAGATGCAAGGTCTGTGACTCTTGATGTTTCCCTGGAGTAGACAACCCCCTTGAGATCACACCCACACTCTTGTTGTATCAGCCTAGCTTCAGGAAGCTTGCAGTGCTGGGAAATGGTGCTGTCTGGGGCAGACAAGAGGGTCACGGCATGGTGCAGGACCATGGCCTCTTAGCGAAGGGGGAGAGGTACGTGCCACATGCCCACCAAGCTGTCAGTCCAAGCCCAAGGAGGTCGGTGGTATTCAGGAACTAGCTGAGGACTCTGTCGATCATCAGGGGAAAGAGTGTTACATACAGGATCATGCTTTGTTTAATTTTCTGAGTACCTGCAAACAGAGCTGATTAAAGGCTCCCTCTTCTGTTTCTAACTGTTGTTGCACACTGTTTAACAAACTAGCGTGAAAGACAATCCCGTTTCCGTGTGCTGTGTTATATTTTGTAATTCCCCATTTCAAAATACACACACATATCTGATGTAAGAGAAGAAGAAGGACTTAACAGATGATATTAAATATCCCTGATAGGTTTGGGATCAGAGAAGCAGGTTGCTGGGGAGATATGGGGCTCCTGGAGTGTAACTTTCAAAAAAGAATAGTCTCACAAAATCTTTCAATCTCCTTCGTTTTTTCTCAGATTTGAAACACTTCTAAAATCAAAGCTTCAAAGCATAAGATTATCTGAGCAAGAAGAAATGTTTCTGTCTAAGTCTTGTAATCCCCAGATTTCTGGAATAGTATGACATGCAGAAGTTTATTGTCAGTGATACTTGATTTCTGTCTTTATTTTCACAGCATATGAGCCCGTGTGAAGCTTTCCATTGTGGAAATGTTGCTTCACCTGCAACTTCTACCTGTAACTTAATGCATATTTACCGTGGTCATTGTAGTTACAAATAACTTCATGTTGCTGAGAGTGGTGGCTGAGGCTGCTTCACAAGAGTGGACTCAAGAAAAAGAATGTACTTTTTAAGTAAGAAATCAATCTTTGAGCAAAAGCAGAGCCTTATATGTACTGGTTTTTGCTAGACCATTTATCTGATATAGTTTGGATATTAGGAAAAAGTTTTTTACATAAGGAGTGATAAAGTACTGGAACTGTCTGCCTGGGGAGGCGGTGGAGTCACCATCGCTGGATGTGTTATAAGAAGACTGGATGTGGCACTCAATGCCATGGTCTAGTTGAGATGTTAGGGCATGGATTGGACTCAACAATCTTGAGGATCTCTTCCAACCTAGTGATTCTGTGGTTCTATGTTATTCTGTGATTCCTCAGTGAGGAATTGTATTACTCTTGCAAGATGCTGCAAGTCCTTGTCTCTTTGATATCACGTGGGCTGGGATGTGTTTCTTAAGCTGCAACCTATTGTGTCAGGTGAGTCAGGAACAACTGAGAGTGGTGGACCTGTCCCATTAGTGGGATTGCATCATTAGAGGAAATGAGAGCGTCTGCCTCTCGTTTTACTGCAGACTTTTCTTGGCAGTAACCTGAAGAATGAAAAATGGGGAAAGCCTCAGCTCAGTTGCCTGACAAAAAAAATACACACTTTGTTATATCATTTAGGAACTTCCCACAGATCAGCAAAATCTGTAATTTATTGGAAAGTTCCGTGAGTGGCATAATTTTACAAACATCCCTACAATAAAAGGCATCAGTGCCTGTTATTGTTCAATGACCACTGGAAGATACAACACGTGTAATTAATAAAGGTGCCATAATTATAGAGCTGTACAATTAAGGCAGCAATCACTACTCATATAATACTAGTTTCTGACATACTTCTGCCAGAGTATGGCTCCGAGGAATCTTAACAACCTCAGGTATTTGAGATTGCTTCTTTTTATCTGAAAATAATGATACTTTCACTTTTGTACCAAAAGGAACATATTTAAATATCCAACTCAACACAATAGAAAGAAGATAGAAGCATAAACTTGCTCCTGCAAACCGACCAGCCTCTTACATCTGCCAATTACCCCAAGAAACCAGAATGTTCTAGAAAAAGAGAACAAGTAGGGATGGTGATATCATCAAGCTTTTTAATTCAGGAATGGTAGTGTTTTGTATCATCAAAAGTACACCTAAAACCTCATTTAACACCAGTCTCTGCATATGTGTCAGTGTACTGTCCTGCTTTTACTGGAGATAACAGAGTGACAATGAACTTTAAAACAACCTTGAAATGATGACAAAAGAGTTAGTTTGGAAAAGACTTTCCATTCAGGTAAAATCCAAAAACACTGCAAAAAAAGGCAAAAAAACTCCAAACCAAATGAAACAAACAAACAAAAAACAACCCACAAAAAAACAAAACAAAACAAACAAACAAAAAAAACCAAAACAAAACAAAAAAAACCCAAACAAAAAACCAACTTTGCAGGGGAAGTAAAAGCATCAATTTTAAAATGTTGCACAAAATGTTAGTCGCTGATGTTCTCTTTTTCAAAACTCAGGGACTCTGATATTTTCAAATATCTGAAAAGCGAACAACAGAAATTCATGTGAATCTGATTATGATGGAATTTCTGTTCAGAGTGATATATGTCTCTTAGAAGGTACAATATTAATGTTATTAAACTCTCAGGTATAACAGATGAGATGTGGAGAACTTACTGCAATCGGAGAGTTTGAATGCAACCTGTACAATGTCCTCTAGTTAAGAAAGAGTTTAAATGGTATTTAAACTCTTTAAAGTAAAGAGAAGACACACTGATAAAAGGTGTAATACTGTTCAGCATGGCAGGGTGGAGATGAGGAGGAGGCTGTGAATGTAACTCAAGCTTCTTCAAGACTTTGTAACAGAAGTACTTGGGAAATGGAGCAAGAGCTCCATTAATAATAAAACATAACATCCTTTCAGAAGGCAATAGAGCAAAGGATTTGTGGATGACTGCTCTGTTTTCTACAGCAGACATGATGTCTTATTTTAGTGGGACATCGACAGTGCACATTTAAGTGTAATTGCTTTGTAGGCTTTCTATCCTTCAAAACTCTTACTCACCCATTTTAACTCACTTTGGTGATTTTATTTCCCTTTTTTCCAAATTTTGATGATATATTTTAACCATGATGTGTATTGGTTGAGTAATAGTTCTGCAATAACCTGTGTTTGCTTGATCTCTTCCAACATCTGTGTCTTTGGTTTTATGCACTGAAGGTGTTTTTGTTTTGTTTTTTTTTTCCCCATTCACACTATTTTTTCCCCATTCACACTAATTTTGTGCATCTAATGTAGCAGACTTGAAAGTGAGCTAACTGATCACCCACAGAAAGCAGTCTTCCTGTAGCAGGATGATGGGAAATGATGCACAACCTTGTAAGAATCTCATGCTGCAGTCTGAGATATGATGAAGGCTACTAGAGCCAGGGGAGTCCTTGGCAAATGCAGGGGCTGAAAGGCTTCAAGTGTTATTTGTGGGAGGTGCAGAAGCAGGGATAAAAACAGCAAGGAGAAGTGAAACAGAGGACTCAGAAGAGCAGTACCCAGCAAGTGCTGGCAAAGGCTTGAGAACATGTTTGTGCTCTTTCCAGGGACACAAGTGCAAGTGCATTCTCTGTCACCATGCTGGACTTACACCTAGCCTCTTGGCAACAGACACCAGGTGGCACAGGGCTGTGGTATGAGATTGGCAGTGTGCGGCCAGGGTGTGAGCCAGGAGACCAACAGGAAGCCCAGGGACCATCACATTGTTTGACATGAAAGAGCTCCCTGACGGGCCAGGTGTGGCTGGCATGAGGTATGGCTTGCACATGGTACCTGCCAGGGCACCAGGAACTCCTGCTACTGCCCTGCAAAGGGAGGGATGGAGGCACAACAGAAAGGGTGGTGCATCTTGCTGATACACTGGAGTGTGTCTACACACCCTAGTGTATTATCAATTTCTCCTCCAAATGGAGAGAAACATGCAGCCCCATATTCTAAGGTGTGAAGAGGAAATTATGCCTGTTGACTTTCTGTGTTACTTTCACCATCTCAGCTGTTCTTGATTTTAAAATGCCTGCAAAATAACTCTGGGCCATTTATGGTGCTCAGTAAACCAGGAACAACCAACTAATTTCCTTGTCTTTTAAAGACAATTAAATCAATTGTACATTAACTACCTCTGCCTCCTAATTCACATCAGCCTCTAATGCTCAAACTGGGTCCTGCTGAAACATGCATTGCAGCTGTAGGGTTGGTCCAGCTTCTTTCCTAGTACTATCAGAAATTCACTTTTCTGGCGCAGATCCCTCAGAGCAACTGCCGCTGCAATCGCTGTAAGAACATCCAGGGAGTACTGTAAGCACAATGAATAATTACTTCTTACCTTCTCTGTGCCACTGTTGGATACACATAATTCTTTGACATTCCCAGTTATTTGTGTATTTAGTTCTTTTTTTGTGTATTTGTCTTGTGTATGTAACTCTTTCTACCACAAAAGCTGTTTCTTTGCTGCTCTTATAATTCTGCTGTACTGAGAGTAAGATGAAGGTGGGAAGGCTGCCATGATGTTGAATAAATGGGCTTCCCTTGAGCTCAGTGGCATAAAAACTCTTCTGGGTTTTTTTTTTTTTTTTTTTTTTTTTGTGTTTAATTTCTTTCCTAGTCTTGTTTGTTTTCTTACTGAACCAATATGCTCACTTGCAGTAATTCCAAGATCTCTCTCATGAATTCTTATAGTCAAATCAGAGTTTATAATGTACCCATGACTCTTTGTGATTAATCTATGTTGAATTTATCTGACACTATATCACTTAATTTCATGAGGTTCTCTTGCATCCTTCACAGCAGAACTTTAACTTCTGTCTCTGTATAACTTGTACCAACAGTAAAAAAAATCCATTCATTCTCCTTCCCTTTCTGAAATCACCAATGACCATACTGATTAGCCCTGCCTCCAGAACATGTGCCTGTGAGACTCACTGCTGTTCTGTTCCCTTGTAAAACTCAATAATTTATTTTGTTCCCTTGTAAAACTCAATAATTTATTCTTTATTACCTATCTTCCAGTTAGACATTTCCCGTGTGATTCTTTTCATTGTATCCCACTGCAGCCTAATTTCCTTAAGAGTGAGGAATGCTTTCTGGGAACAAGGTGGGCAGTAATCTGGGAGGTCAGTCATCACAAACTCCTTCAGGGAGTGCCAGCAGATTTGCATTGTGACTCTTCTTTACTTTTTCCCACTGTACCATGTTTAGTCATATTCTCACCCTTCTGCTTTTCAGGTGGGTCTCTACCTCTTTACCCAACATGACAGCAGACTTAATGTTCACCGGCTCTCTGGATAGTACTTGGCACTGTACCAGTCAGTTTTCCTTGCTGTGGTCCTGAGCCGAAGGCTCCCATTTTTCATCTGCCTCAAGTTCTTCTAGAGGTCCAGGTTGGATTCCATCCCGTCCTGGCTTATTACCTCTTGTTTTGAGGATCTGTCCTATGACATCTTCTACCCTTCATTTCAGACTGAGACAGATTCTTCAACATATCTTTTTCTCTATCCTCTGGGAACCTCTCCAAGCTCCACCACAGTGAAAACACATGCAAAATACTTACTTAGGCTTTCAGCCATGTCCTTACCTTTTTTTAAAGCCCTCCTTCTATACCCTCACGATCTACTGGCTCTTGATGCCCTCTTGAGGTTTCTTGATCCCCTTGCACTTGGACAAGAATCCGTGGCTGTTTGCAGAATGTTTCTGTAACATTTCTGGAGAACATTACACTACTCTAGATTTTTCCTGCATTTAACCTCCAAACGGGAGCATTAACCTGAAGTGCTTCTGAACTCTCTTTTTCCGTCTGCAGTTGGTAAGTTTGGGATGAGTTGCTAAGGGCCAATAGTGGTATATGAAGTCTGACTTCAGCAAATCATGTGCCTAAATTCCATTATTTTAACACTGATTTAGTACTTAAATTCTCTGTGGAGTTTATACCTCTAGCTAACAAGGCTGTGTGTTATTTCTTTCCTCCGTAATTTTTAGTGATAATGCTTCTTGATTGATGTGCTGTTGACAATGCTCACCCCTGTAGTAAAGCGGTAGTGAAGCAGCTGTGTGTACCTTGGAGCAGAGAGGAGGGAGTTTCTCTCCCTTGGTTCCTGCAGCTTTGGCAGTTGTTGCTGGCTTGAGATCTGGAAGAAGCAGTTCTTCAGCAGGACACTAAGTGGCAGCTCCAGACCAAAAGAATATTCCTGGTTTTTTATATACACACAAATTAAGAGAACACTATATTTTCCCCATTTTTCTATATTGATTTAACATCAGTAGTGCCCAGAAAAGCTGAATCAAGTTAATCTGGAATGCTTTTTTTCCTGTTGCATTTTTACTATTTAGTTTGGCACTGGTGATGAAGAAGGTGTGAGTTTATTTGCCAGTTATCTGTAAATGAGCACACTTGAGCTCAGAGGGAGGGTAGAGAAGATGGAAAAACATGGTGAGCTCTGCATCTGGAGCTATGGTGGCCACCCCACACACCATGGCATGGCCAAGCACATCTACCATTGCATGGGGCAGGAGCCCTCACTGCTCAGAGATGCTCCTTGGCAACAGAAAGCTAGTCACACAGACCCTGGAGTCCCATTCCCAAAGTAGAAGCTGCTGTGTGAATTCTTGAAAACCAGGAAGGAGGAACTGAGGCAGGAATAACTCAACAACCTACCTAAGACCATGGAAAATATGTGTAAGATTTTGTTACCACTACAACTTAGTAGATGCCTTGCTCACCATCCTGGGACACAGGACCACTGCCTTAAGGAGATATCCCAATAATTATGAAACATAACCTGAACCTAGCTGCAAAACCCTTGTGGAAGGAGCAAGGACTGTGTGTGGAAGGACATTGGAGTGAATCAGGATGAAGATTGCTGCATGTTGGTGTGAGTTTGAATTAGGAAAAAACATGGGCCAGTCAGAGCCACTGTATCTCCAAGGGATGGGTTTGCCCTACTGATCAGCAGATCTAATGCAAGGAGAATGAGTATCCTGGCTTTGTTCAAATGGTGATGTATTGCCAAGTACTAGCTGTAATGTGAGCTGCCACAGCCAGCTGGCACTGGGTGTGTGGTCTCTGATTACCAGACTGCTCTGTAACAGGACCCTCTGCCACTACCTGGGGCACAACTGGCTCAGATTCTCCATCTACACTAAGATATTTTACACTATTTTGGCATCCTTCCTGGGTGTAGATAGACACTACAGTGTTAAATCCGTAAATTTCTTGGCTGATACACGGCAAGACAGATCCATATGCTTCAGAGGCATAAAAGGAAGAAAGAACTGTAGCCAGAAATACTTCTAAACTCCAGTTTATGGTTAATGAAAGTTTTCTACATATTTTACAGATTCATATACAGTACATTCATATACAATAGATGTTGCCTTCACAGGCTGATGAAGGTTACTCACAGAGGTACGAAATTGAGCAATTTTCTATGAGGAGGAGAAGAAAGCAGTAAGTGGTAACTGAAGTCAATACCTCAAATACAGACAATGCTACAATTTCTGTGCTAAGTGGGTATCACAAGAGAAATGACCACTATGGGAACAAGTAGGGTTCAATGATCTCGACAGTTCAGTGAAAAAGTCACTTATGTATTTGGAAAAGAAGTGTGTAACTTGTTCAAAACAGGACTCAACAGAGAATATAAGGACACACTTCAGTTGGGCAGCCCTTGAAGTGTAAAAAGGATAACCCATTAAAAAAAGATACCCATTAAAAAAGATACCTAGAGTAAACTACCTAGTCTAGCTACTAGCTACTAGCAAGACATTTAACTGTTCTTTGCTATTCTGCTGCCTATGGGATCACAGCAGTTTAAACAGCTTTGAAGATGTGAGCCTGTAGGATCACATGTGATGGAATCTGTAGGGGAGGGAGATATTCCTTATGTACATGAATAGATCGATCAGCCACCCAGATATGGAAACAGACCACCAATGAAAATGCTAACAATCCTGAAATGAAAAAATGCTCGTTATAATTTAACAAGAACTTCTAACTCAGATGTAAGTCTCATAAACTCCTTAATCTGTTAATACACTCTAGTCTAATCTAGGCTCTAATCCAATATAGGAATTTTATTCTGTAGTATAATTGTTCTTATGAGCCTTGCAGTTTTGCCTCCCTTCTCACCTTTTCCCACTTTGGAACTACAACACTGATTCAAAATATGTGCATACCAAGAACTGTGTGAGTTTGGGAAAAATAAATAATGACAGGATGTGGGTGGAAGGCTGACTTGCCTTTCCCAGCGCAATAATTACTTTTGAGAAAATGTTCCCCACAAGCATTCTGGCAAATGTTGAAAGCCAAATGCCCTAAGTACAAGATCCTCACACTTAAGCTGAGTAGTATTTTACTCAGAGTGGCTTAGAGTGGCACTTTATAAACTGCTCTGGCTTACAGGCAGCTTCTGTCATGTTGTCTAGAGATCAAGGAGAAATCCTGGTGAATAAGTTAAAGCTCCTCCCCAGCTGTAGAGGAAGAAGACTGCTGAGCTATGTCAAAGACTGACTACTTTCAAACAAGTCAAAGCTCTGTTCATTTTTTGAAGAGCAGAGACCTCAAAAAGAATAATAAGATTTTCTGCCTATGATCTGACTGCCCCATCTCCAATAGGAGGAGAGGAACGGTACCATAAAGCCTCCCAGCTCTGTGCATGTTTATATTACCCTAACTAAAATAAAAAGGAATCAGTCCTGCATGTTGTGTCCTTTCTCAGATTTACAGGGCAAGGAACAATGTCCCTTTCTCTCAACAGCCTCCAGTGAAATCATAGAATCACAGAAATCTTTGGTTTGGAAGGCACCTAAAGAATCACCTGGTTCCAGCTCATCTGCAGTGTCCAGGGGCACCTTTCACTAGACCAGGTTTCCAGAGCTCCATCCAGCCTGGCCTTGAACACTTCCAGGCATGGGGCATCCACAACTTCCTTGGGCAACCGGTGCCAGTGCCTCACCACCCTCTCAGAAAAGAATGTGTTCCTTTTATCAAATGTAAACCAACCCTCTTTCCATTTGCTGCCATTACCCCTTGTCCTGTCACTACATGCTCTTGTACAAGCCCCCCTCTCCACACTTCTTATCAGCTCCCTTTAGGTACTGGAAGGCCACAATTAGACCACCCCAGACCTTTCTCTTCTCCAGGCTGAACAACCTCAAGTCATTCAGCTTGTCCTTACATGAGAGGTATCCCATCCCTCTGATCATCTTCTGGAAGTCACGGTGGCTGACTCATTGTGTAAGCCTAGCTAGCCTAAGTCTATCACTTGTTTGAGAAAACATGGCAGAATTCAGCCTTGTAGACTACTTGTGCTGGGCCAGGTGGAGACTCTACCCCTTCCCCTTCTGACAGCAATCACTTCCACAGTGCAGAATTTAATGTTGAAATACTCATTGGGAAAGTATATAAGGGTCAAGGAAACAAAGAAATAGATTAGGTGAGTCAGGATAGACTGCTAGATAGATAGACTGCTCCCAAATTTAATTTTGAGTTTAAGTGAAGAGTCAAGACTATTTGAAGGTAATTAGTAAAGTCGTAGTATTTGTGGTAGTGGTAGGTGGTGCAAAAAGGGCCAGTGCTCACCACTGTACTTTGGTATGCTCAGACTGGATGTTAGGGCAACCATCTTCCCCAGGGAGATAGTGCAACACCTGAGCAGGTTACCCAAGAACTTGTGAAATCTCCATCCTTGGAGGTTTTTAATATTTACCTAACAAAACTGTGTCTGTCTAGTCTAATGCTGAAGATTATCCACCTTTGAGCAGGAAGTGGAACTAAGCAGCTCCAAAGGTTCTTTCCCACCAGCACTGGCAGGCTCTGGTGGACAAAGTTAAGGCATGAATGAGGAGGACACCATCCTTCTCCATGTCTACAGGCAGTCCTACATTCTCTGTCAGCCAGATCTGGTGCTGCTCCTGTGCTTAACCTGCTGGAAACCAGTGTGCAGGGTGAGGACCGATGGGAGAATGGTGTTTGCTGACAGTCGGGTCTTGGCCTGATGCTGAATTGCTTTGCAATTCTGCTGACTTTCTTTAGTTATCTTCAGTGCCAAATGGATATCATATTAAACCATATTGTTCTGGGGCATTGGATGAGGAAGTATGTAACAGTTGATCGATAATCATGAATTTTGAGAAGACAGTGCTGGGACTTGCCTTCATATAAGTTGTGAGACATCTGCTGTCACTGGAGCCACTGGCAGAATTTTGCTAGGCGGGGAAGAAAGGACTGGTTGCAGCAAACTGCGTGGACCCCTTGACAAACAAGCTCAGTGCAGCTGTTCCCTGTGTAGGTCACCCACTAGTGGGTGGAAAAGAAGTTTACTTGCACAATTAGCTGGAGTGAAAGTACCTGTAGAAAGAATCTGCACATATTACATCACTGTATAAATTATTGAGCTGGTGTTCTGGAGATAATAGAGGAAACCCTTTCTTTCTTCTGTCCTAAGGATGGCAACTCTGAAAGTTTACACCTGTTTCCTGGAAGTTGTACCTCCTGTAGACTCTGATTAGATAATTAATTTGCAATATTCATTAGCCAGAGGGTCAGTGTAATAATATATAGACAAACAGAAGGATTTCATGCTTATATATTGAGTCAGCTGTGGTTTTTTTTCTGTTCGTGGGTGAAACTGCTGTTGAATAAATGGCAAAAACCCACATAAACCCAAAACCAAAAAACAACCAAGTATTTTGATGTTTATCTGTATAATATTTCTGAGCAGTAGTTATAATCAGTAGTGAATCACAGGCAAGACAGAACCATGTGGCTGTAGCTGCATTAGGAGCTCTGTGCTTTTTCTTCTCATCTGCAGACAGAGAAGATTCCCAGAACTGAGTGGGAGAGATATGCGGTACCTGATATCACTCATGTTTTTCTCTCATATGTTCTATATGATCCAGCTAGACTCCAGTGTTTATAGGAGGACAGAAGCACAAGGACAATTCCTGCACAAAATCAGGCACCCATGAGCTTTCCCCAAATACAGAAGAGGTATGGAGAGCAGCTCTCCTCCGTGCTTTCTTCTGACTCCAGGAGAGATATGTTCCTCTGGTTTCTACCTTAACCTTTTTTAATAATTCCCTGAGTGCTGGCTTGCCCTTCCCTGGTGAGTACTCCTGGCCACGGGGATGGCAGTTGCAGGTGTATGCCCACAGCATACACCTGCATGCCCACAGGGACCTCTAGCCAGAAGTGCCTGCCTATTTTGGAAATGAAACTTTACACATGGTCACTTCCTTTATCACTGGGATCCAGTATTTTTTTGTGTTCCACCCCCTCTTCTTCCTGCCTTCTTCCGCAGAGGCCCACACAAGATCTCCAGGTTGTGGAGACTTGTCACAACAGCACAGGCAGAAGAAACCCGTCTGAAGGCACAGGAGGCAGGCAGCGGTGTGGGCTGGGATATATGGTAGTAGTCAAAATTAGGAGTGCTTGGAGGATTTCAGAGCTAAAAACAATGCCCACCTAATTCTCTTTCCCTCTGCTGTAATGAAATAAAGAAGGAGCTGCAGCTCCACTCCCTGTTCATCTGCACAGTTGTGCTTGCTGGACAAGTGTGTGCAGCTGGTACGAGGCTTTACTAAGGGAAACAAAACCCTCAAGCAAACTCACAAGTAATTTTCTGTTTCATGTGTCTGTCATGAAAACCCTGGTCATTTGTTATTTGGGGTGGTAAGCCCTACCGTGGTGAAGCTGCTGTTTCCTGCATCCCTCAGCCATCACTCCCAGCATCAACAACTTCCTGGAGTTGAGGCAGAAGACACTTATTGCTCTTCTGAAGCCAGGCCGTTTATTCAGAGACAGAATGCTGGACTACAGTTTTTGCGCAGGACTGTAAAAATGAAGCCAAGACTGTTGTTCAGTATACACTGTAATTCCAGGCACACCTTCCACTGAAACTGGTTCCCTGATTTCCTCCTGAGGATTCATTAACTACAGCAAGAACTTCATTTGTCAAGAGACAATGTTTTAGGTGTATGGAGATACCTGACAATTAAAGTAGATGTCTCAAGGGATATGTGGCAATCTCACATACAAGCTTACCCCCAGGTACCCAGGTACCTTTCAACTCTGGCTTCCAGCACTGAGGTACTCAGACTGTAGAAATGCTGAAAGACAGATTAGAAAGTGTTCTTTTAAAAATGGTGGAAAGTTGTTTTATATCGACTTGATGATTATTGGCATTTTTGAATTTTGACCTTCAAGGCCCTGAATAGGCATATTTGTAAAAGGTCAAATGATAAAAGGTATCCCATGTGTTCCAAATGCAGCCTTTACTCTGCCTGGTGAATATTTTAGTGACCCAGTTACAGCAAGAGGCTTTTATTGAACAGAGTAGGCAAATGCAGAGGGAAACAGAAGACCTGTCATCCCTGTGACAATTATACGTCTGTCTCTATTTGTGTAATCCACCCTCTCAGCCGGATAAACAAGAGCCTGTGCATGGGTTTTGAAGGGAAGGTGACCATCACCTCCTGCGATCTGGGTATTTTCTTGTGTACACGTCCGCTAGCCTGTAAAGCAGGTAAGTCTTAACCTCTGCATGATGATATTGTTTAGGACTCCAGTCCTACCCTGAAGTGCATTCTGGCTTTTTAATCTTTCTCCGGGGCTTATTCAACACATTTCACTCGTACTTGATTTCTACTTTCAGTTACTTTTGGAGTCCACTACTTTGCAAGTAATTGCATTTCCATCTGTTTTTTTTTATGTTGCTTGCCTGTGTACCTTCTTACTGTATGCTCAATGAAGCAAAACTTGGGGATGACCAGATCACACCTGTTTACTGCAGGCAATTTATAGGAAAAAGGCTCAGCCCAAGCAAATATGACTGAATAAATTGACAGATGATACTTATTCTTATTACGGATGATCTTCCTCTGAGCACCTTTAAACTGGTGTGGAGCTTCCTATATAAATGTACTTTCGCTTTCACAGATATAACTTTTCTTGAGAATATAGACATTTTCTTGAGAAAAATTTTAAATTAGCAGGTAGGAAAGTATGCCTTCATTTTTCCTGTATTTTCAAGTATAGGCACAAAAGATTTCCTTTTACAGCAGCTTTATAAAATGGATACACAGTTGATCATTTTCTTAAATAAAAATCCTTTCTTTCCATTTACCTTTTTGAAGTAATTTGAAGTAATTAGTTTAGGACCATGGGTTTGTTTTTTCTTTTTTAATTGCAGTCCATCCTTGCTCACACACAGCTAACAGGATGGATCAACTGAAAGCCTAACTTTTAGCCTGACAATCTCTGTCTTCATCTGGCCCTCCTTCCCTTCCCAGAGACTTGCCTTTGGTTTGACTCCTGTGCAATGGTAGTGACCATATCTTTGCCACACAGCTCTCCTGCTCACTGCTATGACCACTCCACTGGAAGATGCAATGGACACCTTAATCAGGATTTTCCATCACTACTCAGGCAAAGAAGGAGACAGATACAAACTCAGTAAAGGAGAACTCAAGGAGCTCCTCACCAGTGAGCTCATTGACTTCCTTTCAGTAAGATGCAGCTTTTGAACCTCCTGAGTGACTGTCATGAGTGGGTTAAACAGCTATCCAAGTGCTTGGATAGGAATAGCACCTCCTTGTGGAGCTGTACAGAAGAATATGATGTCAAATATCCCATTTGAGAAATATGTTTTCAGAGGGTGGTCAAGCCCCAGTATCCTCCCATGTACCACTGGCAGCAGAGATGGGTACTGGTGCTCTGCAAACTCCACAGTGCTTTTGTGCAAGAGGCCCAGGCCAACCCAGAAGCAGTACAAGATCACTGTTAAATAGCGATCTGTTAGTTTGTTTGTTTCTTTGTTTGTTTGTTTATAATAATAGAGCATAGATAAATCCATTGAAGAATTAAATGCAGCAACCAGTTGTCATGAGACAGGAAAATAGCTTGTGTACACTGGCCACACAGTACTGCTGCTTGTGTGCCTGCAGAGCGGTGCTGAGGAATCATTTCAATGATAAGCTGCTGATTTGAATAACTCTTTGCATGTTTGTTGTGTTCTACATTACACAGCATAAATGCTTTTATGGAATAATAAGCTTTAAAAATAATGTTTTTATGTATCCTCTTAATTGTAAAAATTATTGTGGACCCTATCCCAGAAGGGATTTCTTTACATTGCATCCATTTCCTTGAATTGGATTTTCTTTTAATCTTGGCTATTGATTTATTATTATGAGATTCAATGTTCTTGCTCCCACTGAATAGGATGGTTGTTTGTCAAGCAGAAGTCTGCTGAATTTGATGAATGGATATATAATATGACTATTTATGAGTATTCTGTTGGAAATCTAAGTGCTGTTTGTCAAGGAATGATACAGAGAAATGCACTTTACAGATCCATCTTGACAAAAGAAATCCATGTTCAGTATATCTCCTAAAATCTGTTTGATTCATTTCAGTCCCTATTTATAACCTGTATACCTTTTAAGGGCTGCACTGTCTTTAGTTTCTGATGTTGTAGTGACTAGAGATGTATTACTGTTCAGGTGCATATTTGATGCAGCCTTTTATTTAATAACATCAGCCTTGTAACAAAGCAGTGGTGCCAGGCGTCAGAATTGCATATTCAAGACCTGCACAGCTAAGTCACTTTTCTTTCTCTCTAGGGCCAAAAGGACCCCCTCCTGGTTGATAAAATTATGAATGACCTGGACTCCAATAAGGACAATGAAGTGGATTTTAATGAATTTGTCATGCTAGTTGCTGCTTTGACAGTGGCATGTAATGACTTCTTTGAAGAACAGCTAAAGAAAGAGGAATTTAAAAAATTCTCGGTGTAATCAATTTCCTGGCCACAAATGCAAGCAAAGCATGCCTAGTTAGGTAGCCCTCATTGGTGTTTAGTGAATGCAAACCATAATTCCCCCAACTGTTTCTGCTCTAAGACATTTATGGAGTTAATCAGCAGCTGGTGTAAGCTGGACCACAGCCAGCTTACACTACTTGAGATGTGTAATATTTCCAGTCTTTGCAGTCCATGCATCGGTAACATGCCTTCATCAGTTGCCCAGGTCAAGGGCTTGGGGTGACAGATCATTTGGCACAAGCTGAGACTTCCATTTCTTCAATGTCAGTGGAAAGTAAAAAGCATAGGAATGTTACTTATATACTTTCTGAATGAAAAAAATTGAAATGAGACATAACATTTGCAATTTAGTTTTCAGTCATGTTATAATAATCTATTTTGCAGCTCAAAACCAGCAGATTCTTTTTAGCTCAGTTCTGCTTATTCTAAAACCTTTGTTAGCTGTTGCTCCAAACACTCATATTTCAGATGTGGTCACAGCTGTCTCTTGCTGCTGGAGCATACAATACTGCTTGCCATTGTTATGGGTTCATTTCCTCCTGACTCCAGATTCAATTTTGTTCTGTTGGCATTGCTGCATCCCAGTAGTCAACCTCTTCACTTGGCATAAATGAATTTGTTCGTATCATAAATTATTCAAGTACATAGTGAATTTAGTCAGCAAATTGCTTGGAGAGCTGATGGAAGGTCTGGGTCTTTGGGGGACATGTGTAAATGCCTTCTGCTTTGACTACTTTGGCATGGTTAAAAGGAGGCCTTTTAGGACCACTTGTGGAAGATTTAATGATGAAATTCCAGGGTGGAACTTTGTAATGGCAGTCATCTTATGGAAAAATAATTATTTCATCTTACACTTATCCCCACCCTGTACGGAAGCAGGGGTTCCCGGAGCCCCATGGGCAGGTAAAGAGAGAATAGGACAGCCCCTTTCAGTGTTAGCTTTCTCTTGGGTTGAGTAAAGAGTATTTACTCACTTCTGTTTGAATTAAGCATACTTCTGAAGCCCTGCAAGTCCTCAGTGGCAGGATATTGTGGCTTTTTTTCCTGCATGGAGAGCTCTCTTATTTCGTTGTTATTTTTCTAGTAACTTCAAACGATAATAAAGGGCATCTGAACTAAATGAAGATTTTCTGTTTGTGTAAAATGTTATTAAAAAACCACTCACCAATGAAGATGTGCCCTGCTAGACAACATTTGAGGAATGTAGTTCACTTGTCTCTCCTTCCCAGGCATCCAAACTTAATTTAGCAAAGTGCACATTTGTAAGAAATTACATATGGTTAAGAATATGTAATTTATTATAAGCAGGAGAATTTGCAGGGTGTAATAAGTGTAACAAGGGGCAGGCATCATCCTAAGAACCACTAAATGGTGTTATCCCAGAAGAAAAACAAACTATGCAATGGTGACGATACCACAGCATGCTTTAATCCTTCAGCGACAAAGTTATACAGGATTAACACAATATCTTCTAGACCAACACAACAGAAAGTACAAAAGTAAAACTGGCAACAACTGGACAATTTTTTGTCCCCTCTAATGTCATGCACCTCAATATCATTGCAAGTGTTGCACCAGGATGGGAAAAGTATCAGACAGAAAACATATGACCATTTTTATGGTTTCTCATGGGCCCCAGACTGTTGCTAGCCAGTAAGCCTTTCCCTGTCCTCCAAGGGGAAGTAAGAGAAGAGCTGTTTAAAGCTTCAACTCCAAGCTAAAAGGAGTAAGGTTATCCCAGTAAAAACCAGTTCCTTCTTTAAAAAATTTGAACAAGAATCTTTCTGGAAAGAAGCTCCAGAAAGAAACCCATCCCTGACGAACCCTTGTACATGTAGCAGCCCATGTGCATAGCAGAATTATGCTGGGTCACAGCTGGCAGAAACAATTTGCCCTGGACTCAGTCAGCAAGAGTCATTGCTGCGGTGGGGAGAGTCAGCGGAGCCATCTCATCCGCTGAATTTGCTAGGGATTCTGTGCATCCTAACTGCTCTGTGGAAGGGGCTTACTTGCAGATGAGCTGCGGGAGAATCAGAGGAGAATGACTCAAATTATCTTTTTTCCAACAAAGTTTCATAAAACCTCATAAATCATTGTTTTTAGCTTGTCTTGTTACGTATTTCTTTGTTGCTGTTTTAACTGCAAGGACAAATATTAAACTCTGTCTGTTGTGTGAGAAGCAACCTTTTTGTACAAAGACTGGAAACCAAGCAGAAAAGTAAGAAAATGCACAAAACATATTCAAAAGCTCAAATCCACAAAGCCTTCACACAATATGGGGCCCTGGGGTAAGACTAGCCATCGTATTCTTGGGCTACCTATGGGCTGATCCACTGCACCAGTGACCCTCTCTCACTCCTCTCCCACAGGAGCCAATTAATGCTCCATTAGAACATTAGCTGTTACAGTAGACATCGCTTCTAAGATATATGAGGATCACCTGAAAGTTCTGAATTGCCTCTGAACCAGAAAAAAAACCATGAGCAATCCTCTGTTCTGCAAGCACTCCTCAAGAAGGAAAATGGCATTGAAACCACTGGCAGTGGCTATGCAAGAGTGTGCCTACAAGGCCGACCTCACTATGAACATGAGTCCTGCAGATGTGAACCATTTTGGGTTTTCATTCTCTCTTTCAGACCTTAAGGCAGGATTTTTTTTCTCATTGCTTACTGACATTTTCCTGCTGACTTCAAGTCTTTCTGTAGTTCATGGATCTAGGGAGCACTTTGAAGTTTTACATACAGATCAAGCAAGCTTGTGGCTTTCTCCAGAGTGCCTCAGTGTTAGGAATGACATCTAATTACAGACATTTCTTCCATTTGTTATATCAGGCTGTCTTAAAAGCCTATAGAAAATTGAACACCAAAACATGGCCTAATATTTTGAAGATACATCAAAGATCAATAAAAATACAACAAAGCCAGACAAGATCTTTTCTATATATTGTGAAATTGCTTTGTTTGACATCTAAAGAGCAGATTTGCAGAAGATAAATTCCATTATCTTGAAAGCCTCAGACTCTGCCATTTGCTTTTATTTCTGTTTGAAAGAGATTTGAAGTGCCTGAAACTGGCAACACAAAGCTTGATGCATTACCTGTTGATAAATTTATAAATTCTTCAGATTTGTTATCCAGCTACCAATCCCGAAGAGATGTGCATGACTTCATCATGAAGACAAGGAGTTTGTAATGGAGCTGTGCCTCCAAGCTGTGACTTGCCACCTAGGTCCAGTAGGAAGGCACCACCTTTCAATGGAAGGTGTGGAAATGCAATAGGATAATAATCCCAAGCAGCATGGGATTATTGGATGCATCAAGTGCAATGGGATAACAATCTTACACAACACTGTTTTCTCTCTGTAAAGATGAGAGACAAAGTTGCCTGGCATTGTGAGGAGGGAAAGAGAAGTGACCCCTGGAGACCCCAGCAGAACAGATGATGTTTCCAGTAGCTAGTAATGTTATTAATTGCCGTCCACTGATTGTAGCAGTGCAGGTCCACCCCAGGTCCTTCAGCCACTTTTCCAGGCTCCATGCTAGAGCATAAAGCAAAGCGGGGCCAGGAGAAAAACTCTCAGGGACAGCCCAGTGTCCGTAACAGGAGCTCAACAGCACACATAAAAGATCCAGCTCCTCTCTGATCACAGCCTTGAAAAGATAGGGTAAAAGGTCGCACACAAAACTTGTATCTGAAATCCAATTAATCTATATAAAGGTTTTTGACTGACAGGAAGACTTAGATTTAGATTAAGATTTAGACTGTGATGTGACTTCATGTGCATGTCTAACAAGGGCTTTGATTGACAGGCCATCAATTATTGCATGTGTCTTTAGGGATAATTACATCTGTTGAATAGCACTGTATTATTTGAAGAAAAAATGGGTAACATTTTAAATTTGATCTTTCTTCTGCCACATGATATGGCATGAGAGAGAATGTTTAATTCATGATCTGGAAATCCATTTTCTAAATTAATTCTGTCCACATCCTTTCCTCTGAGTTGGAGCATGGTGGGCTATAAACCGGGCAACTACCAAAGAGAGCACATGAAAGAACTTCAGCAAAAATATTTTAAATAAAAGAAACACAAAAAAACTTGTAATTTTTAAATACCAGCTCTCAGCCACCTGCTATCAGTTGTGTATAAGGGGCAACTCCCAAGGAAGAGAACTGCAGCTGCATCCACTTATTTTGCCCTTGCAAGCAGATTCTCAGCTGATGTAAAATGACAGAGCCTATTGCACTCAGTGGCATAATTTTGCAGCAGCTGAGAACATGTGCTTGAGACTCTAAATTAGCCTTCAATGGAAAGTTGTGTTTCTGTAAGCTGGTTGGCTAAATAAGGACATGTCTATAAAACTGCAAATATTGCAACAAGACAGCAAAGAGGAAGATAGAAGAAGTAGTTGCTCAGAGTCCAGCTCTTTGGGGGAAAATCAGTGGAAAATGTTCCTGTTACACATTTGCTTTAAATTCTAAGCTGTCCTCTCAAGTCCTGTTTGACTGCATGGGGTGCAGAGCAAGCATCACAGCACAGCTTTCAAATATCTGTCAGTGGACTCTGCCTTAAACTCCGTGTGTTGCTTGATTTTACATTCCCAGTAGTTGCATGAACTCAGAAAAGCACTACAGGATAAAGGTACGGCAGGAAAAAGATCTGTGTGTAGAACAAGTTATAAAGGGCAGAAAAGCAACTGAACCATCTAGAGCCCTACTTATTGTTTTTTTGGAGTAGAAAAATGGCGAGAAGTTGAGACTGCTGCAGAAGGATGTAAATTCCTCAGCTCTGGCTGGGGAGATCAAGTGACAGTAGCAAACAGATCCCTGTGGCTGAGTGATGTGTCTGGATGAGACACAGGGCTGGAGAGTTCCATCCCATTGAACTACTGATGCCTTTGGTAGATGACAGCAAAACTGGTTTTGCCCTTGCACTAATGACCGAATTCTGCAGTTTTAGGAAAAACCTCTCTCTCAGAGGAGGGGTTTTTTTGGTCATTTTTGGTGCCCTAGTAGTATTGCAAGAAGGAGAATAGTTTATATTTGAAATTAAAAAACCCATTACTGCACTTGAGCTAAAGATGCTCTGTAACATTGCTGGCAAAGATGAAGCTGCCTTTAGACATCAGGAGGTGGAAAAATGCTGACCAGGTGAGCCAAGGTCCTTCAACATATGTGATTTTTACACTAACACAAGATATTCCTGTACTTTCACCTAAAAGCATTTGGAGCCTAACTGATCAAATTGGCACTGCAGACTGCACAGTACTGGGGATGACTGTTAAGGAATCACACACATGAAAAACAAAGGACTACGCAGCGGGAGCAGTTGAAAGGATAAATATACCATTATGCTGGGTATGCTGACATCTCTTATCTGACTCATACTGACTGCCTGAATTGTGTAACAGTTCACAGTGTTTCTGAAGTTGGGTTCATTACTGTGATGTCTAACACTACCAGAATTGTGTTGAATTACAGTTTTTTTCCGGATGAGAATGATTCTCCTCAGGGAGAGTCACTTCAGCGAAGAAATTCTTGTCCTTCTTGGATAAAAAAACCCAAAACGTCTTAAAATATCACTTAGGAAAGTGGTGCTTTGTCAAAGGTAAAGTTTGTACTTCAGAGATTAAACAAATTTTGAAACATGAAATGTGGAAATACAGGGATTTCTCAACACATCTGAGATTATATTCTGTGTAATAAACTGGCTCAGCATTGAAAACAAAGTGACAAGTGTTCTAGTAGCCCCAAACTGAACAGGAAATTTGGGAGAGAAGGAACAGGGGCTTTTGCTTTGGGGAGGGTCACTGGGAGAAAGTTACAGCCATGGGAAAGGAGATCTAGAACAGGATGTGAGCTGGGCCATGAGGGTTACACGTCCAAGCAATGTCTATATGCAGTAACTGTGCCATGTTTTGGAAAGGAGACCGTTCTGCAAGGGCACTGGTACTGATCAGACTAGCTGCTGCCGCTGGGAAAGGCAAATATGATGGGCTCAAAGAGGCTGCCTGGGGGCCATGCTGTCACCTGTGTGCAGCTCTGGTGTTGAGGCCTTCTTGCAACAACCCTTGAGGACAGAGATTCTGTTTGAAGGATCCACAGAGGAGGAAAGTCCACACTAAAATTAAACAGCTCAAGAAACATCTGGTACCTCTCCAAACACCAGAGCAATGGCATGTGCTTTTTTCCAGTCACCCATTCTCATATCTCTTTTCTCCCTCCTGAGAAAAAACTTTTCTCCCACTTCTTGGCCCTGACTGCTTTGTGTAGATGCTGGTTGACTCACAGGCAGAGCTGGTAGTGATAACCGCCCTCAGGGCAATCTCAGTGTCTGAATATAATGTTTGCTTGATTATTTGTAACCCGCTAAACTGTGAGTTTCACAATCTTTGCTTTTAGCTAATGCCATAAATAGAGTTAATGCAACATTTATCGTCAAGCCTGCATGATACTGATAGGCCTTCAGTTCATAAATCACATGTGTTTGTCATCCCTCTGAGCCACTTAATGTGACAAATCACACCATCTCTTGTGTCAAACTGCCCAGAGTTAACAAGCCACTCTTACTTCACCTTATGAAAAGTTCAGCTCTATTTAAAGCCAATTTAGACACACAGAGAAATAACAGAAGTGGTGTTACAGAGAGATGTGTGGTGAGGTTTGGAAAAGGCTTGTCATACCCAGCACAAAGCTGAGGCAGACAGGTAGCAACAGAAATCAGTGATGCAGATGCAGACTGATTACAGAGGGAGGAGTCCTCGTGGACTGTTGGGACACCTGCCTGATATTGAAACAAACACAAGAGTAAAGGATTGAAGCACAAAATGTGATTTCAGACTTTATGTTTCTGCTGCTGGAAATGCTCTTCTTCAGCTGTCATTGCAACTCTGACTGGGTTCTTGCATAAAGGACATATCTTCAAACCATTGACAGGGCCAATTTACTTTAGCCATGCTGAATTCTATCTTTCCTATTGTATGTCCATAGTCCAGGTGCTTAAACTGAGCCAGGAACAAGAGCTTCTTACACATTTGTCTTTGGCTCAGACAGAGTTTGAAATGAAATCTTGTATATGTCTGTATCAAAGACATGGTTTCCTAATGGCTTTCAGGACTGTGATTTGCTGTACAGTCTTCCCCCTTGCTTTCTTTTCTGTGGTACTATTTTAAAACAGTGACTGATTGTGATTTAGCAAAGATGGGACAAAAAACTTAGCCTTCACTGTAGCAGTTGTGACACTATAGAGACACTAGATTTCTTTCTTACCTTAACTGATCCCATTGTTCGGAAACAATACACTCAAGGATTCACAAACAGTTGAACATGTATAATAAACCAAAAGGGATGTGTAGCAATCTCCTACTCCTCAAAGACACTGATATTGGTATGAGACTTGCAGCCACATGATAACAAGACAGGAATGACTAGTACTATGTCTCACAGACACCATGAAGGAAATGAAAAGCTATCCTCTGAATGAATTCTCAGTTAGAGTGGGAAAAAGCATAAGGGAAATAAATGTAGCTCAGCACAATGCGTAGCAGCTGACACAATATGAAGTTTATAGTCCAGTCAGATGTCTCACACTGTACATGACCCCACATGGTGTCTCTTCAGCGAGCACTGAGCAGTAGTGAGAAATCAGCATGAACAGCTGAGGACGGAGTGCCTGAGGCAGGACTGCTTCTCTTCCCTGGGCAGTTGTACTGCAGTCTCACTGCTGCTCCTCTCAGTTCACGAAACCACCAGTCACAGACAAGCAGAGGAGCCCCCATGGGACATGCAGCAGCCAGGCTGATCCCTGTGGTGTAAAGCTTGCTTGGGACTGTGTCTGTATAGAAAATATTAACTCATGTTTAAGACCCTGATGCTGGTGAGGGGTTTGGTCTGCTCAAGCCACTTGTGCAAGAAGTCAGGCTGCAACTGAGGTGTAAGAAGAGACGGGCACCCACAGGACCCTTTTTGAGGTTCATAACACCTGGCCCCTCTTTGCTACAGGGAGGAATCCCTAAGGATTGTCTGTAGCTCAAGCTCTTCTCACTAAGAAATCTCACTACCAAGCACTTCATGTGTATTCTTCCTGTGACAACTACTTTTACTTTTTATGAGAAGAAGCTGCATTTGCTGTCTGTATTATAGGACAGAGTATGATTTGACCACCGTGGGGGAGGGTAAATGGAGTTTGTTTCACTATTGTCTTTATTCAGCTTTATTTTCTCCACTTCTTACTACTGGGATTTCTTCTTTTCTATAATAGTTGACAAGACACCTACAAGCTTTGAGCACAAGTAGGGAAGGCAGGTCCTCCAAAGCGCATTCCTGAAAAGCCCACCCAAGGGCACTGCTGTAACAGCCAAAGGCTCTGCAAAGGCTGGGGTGCCTAAACAATACCATCTTGAGCTGCAGCAGACCAGTGAGTGAAGCCCTGCACTCAGCCCAGACTCTAACCAGCACCATGGCTTTCTGTCATTTCTGCCAGGGAAAAGTGCTGCTCCCAGGGTAACTGACAGTAATTAGCAGATGAAGGTGCCAATCAACTGGATTATTTAGCCTGTGACAGGGTGTCACTGGGATGGCATTTTATTGTGCTAAACAATTTGATATTAACAAAAAAATTTGTCCTTCAGAGTGTTATCATGACTCAACTCCATGAAAGAAAAATGACACTCTCCCCATTCACCAAGGGTTTGTATCACATTGGAGGTGCTTTTCCCTTCTGAAATGCTGCAGGGGTGTTTTGAACCCAATTCAAAGTGATTTTTCTTTGCTTTGTTAGTCACATTCTCATCTCCCGAAAATCTCAGTTTCTGCAAGGGACTTTTAACAAAAGCAGTCCTGCAGCAGGCAAAGGGAGGGCAGAGGGGAGGGAGACCTGTGATACGCTGAGGAGGCAGCAGAGTTGAGTGAGAAGATGGCCTCACCTCCTCTCTCACCCTCTGGCAGGTGGGATGCAAGGCTAGGAGACGAACCTCCTCTTTCCCCTTTGAGTGGTCCCTTTTGGGGATCTATCTGCTTGAGCTCCACCTGAGGCAGCAGAGCCCCAGCCAGCAGCAGCAGCTGCATCTCTTTGAGTGTGATTCCCTATTCCATCCCAAACACTTGCCTTCCCCAAGCATTAAAGCGGCACAAAAGAAGGCTTATGAGACTGGGGGCTGAGGACAGCCCTGTGTTTGAAGACAGAGAGAGTTGCCTCAGGCACTGGGGGGCTTTGTGATGAGGCTGGTCAGCATGTCATTGTGCTTCATCAGCTCCTGCTGAGCCCAGAGCTGAAAAGTGGGGGCAGGGGGCGGGAACAATTTAGCACCTCTGTTAAAATTAAGTACCACATCAACAGCAAAGTGTATCTGAGTTCAGCTTTTGCACCAGTGTTACACAGAATATCTGTATATTCATAACAAACTCCAAGGTGTTGTATAGGAATTTCAAAGTTGCTTTAGGCCCTGTGTGAGCAATAAATTACATGGAGGTGGCACCTATTGTCCCTCCCACCACTTTGTTTATTGGAGAAGGACAGTACCCTCACTCCATTTGCCAGGGTGTCCTCCACACTGTGGAGCTTCCTACTTTTCTTCCACCGGTGAATGTTGTGCTAAGCCCAGATCTCATCTATTCATAAGCAAGAGTTTAAACTATGGTGACATCACTGTTGTATGCTTCATTCTGAGTAGATCACCTCACTTCTGGTTTAAGAGAGGTATAATATTTTAGCTGCAGTGCCATGTGTCCTTCACTAATTTTTGGAGTTGAATTCTGAAATCTGAAGTCTTCAGTAACAAATTGACATACAGACATGCTGTGCTTCACTGATGATCTTCAAGGACTCACAGCAAGATAGTGTCCCAGTCTGACCGTTCAGGAGGCACTCAGGCAGTCACACCTCTACCACGAGAGCTTTTAGCTGTTGGGATCCAAGCCCCTTCATAGAGGGCAGCTCCAGTGAGCCAATGGGTCCCCACTCAACTCCCTACACATCCCACATTCACTTAGGCAGACAGCTTTCCTCACTGGTTCAAATCCAGGTTTCCCCCAGCAGAGCCCCAGACCTCTGTCTCCTTTGGGTAATTTTATAATGGTGCAGCAGCAGAATAGAAACCTTGAGCTAGTGCCTCCAGAGAGGGACCCTGAACAAAGGGGTGCCTGGGCTTTTACACCCTCACACTCTATGTATGCAAAGGTCTGTGATCCAGCTGAGTCCTCGACTCTTGCTGTATCTCCGAGTGTCTGGTCACCTGGCTGGTGCCACAGGTCCCTGGCCCTTCTGGAATTCAAAAGGTCAGCAGTTCACAGCCTCTTACTCTGGGCTTGGACTGCTGGCCCCCCACACCTCCATCTGCAACTCTCACTGCAGCGGCACACCTAGCTCCCTGCACTGAATATTCCTCAACACTCAGTGTCTGAGGTATAGGTTGGGGACTGGCAGGACAAACTCGGACTCTGCAGCCAGAATTTGGGATGGGAGGGGTCAAGCTATAATTTTAACCTTGTCAATCTCTTTAGAGAGTGAGCAAAAGGATAGCAAGTAAGGCTGGGCTCTTCTGCAGCCCCCTCTGATCCTCATGGTCTCCCAAGGCACCTCTCACCTTCCTTATCAATGTTCCAGCCACACTCTAATGCAAACTGGGACTAAACTCTGCAGTTTTCCAACAAAACTTGAAATTCCCAAGTAACTTCCAATAAATTTTATATATATACACCCTACATCTAATACCTCTGCTGAGTTCCAGATTTTTATTACTCTGCAGAGTTATGAATTTTCACTGACAGGCTCAACTTTTAAAGGTCTTCTCAGTTTTCACCTGAGGATCAAGGCTGAAGCAGTCTCAGGAGTTCTGTGATGAATATGCCCTTGGAAAGACCAAGTTTTTGTCATTTCTGTATGAAAGCTGGTTTTGGTGGGAAGAGCTGTCTGGTTTTGCCTGTGTGCTTGCTGCAGAGCCCTGGAGGGATGCTGGCACAGGCTGCAAACCTGTCTGGGACCCAGGGGTGCCCATCCAGGCCTGGCCAGCAGGAAGCACCCAGCACAGGCACTGCAGGGGGCTCCACAGGGACAGGGAGCTGTCATAGAGCAGCAGAAGGTAGGCAGAAAGCCCTGCAGGTCTGAAATACCCCGGGACTGTCCCAGAAGGAGGGAGGGATGCTCCTCGTTGCTTGCCTTGGAATAAATGGAAATAAACACAGTGTATGAGTGCCCCATATGCACAGGGATGGGCTCTCTCCCCCAGAGGTTTTCAGCTATTCCACCAGACAGATTAGGAGGAAAGACATCTGCCAGAGAGGGGAATTCAACCGCCTTGAAAATTTGTGGCTGCAATTTGGACCCTTGTCATGCCCACGTACTGTGTCACTGTGAGAGGAATTCAGTTACCATGGGTTACCCTATCAGTACGGGGACCAAGTGCCTCCCCTCCCAACAGCTCTATAAAAA
This sequence comes from Onychostruthus taczanowskii, assembly GCF_017590055.1. Lineage (NCBI taxonomy): Eukaryota > Metazoa > Chordata > Aves > Passeriformes > Passeridae > Onychostruthus > Onychostruthus taczanowskii. Next base: position 5,943,565 of record NW_024502125.1, on the reverse strand, counting down.
GAGTCGCTCCAAGACACCCCAGCGGCTCCTGCATACCGGCACAGACCCGCAGAAACTTGGCCACAGGGGGCCGGCCACCACAGGAGGTGTCAGCATGCCGTCTGCTTTCCAGTTTCAATGCCACCTCGTTCTCATCGTCCTGGCAGCTTCCAAAGGAGAAACCAGATACCTAGAGGTGAGCAACAGGGCTGATGATTAAACATCTCGCTGTGCTTTTAGCTGCTATCTTCTAACTTGTGCTCTCACCTTTCAAGCATTGTGCTTTATTCTCTCTCCCTTTCCTATTCCCACTTCTCCTGCATTAAATTTACACCTGCGCAACATTAATGCAACAGTCCCATGTATTCTGTACTACCCCTCTATTTATTTATACTCAGCAATTTTGCTGAGGATTTAAGAAACTCTCAGTGCACTTAGCTGCTGGGCTCACCTCTTAGATCCCAGGTTTATTTCCCTTCTACTGCAGGTTGGCAGCTTTCTGCCTGATCTCTTCCACAGCTGCACTGTTTCTGGAGGGGGGACATAACACGCTGTGCCTGTTCTTGAGAGGTGCAGGGAAAGAGCTGCATTTCACTTTGCCCCAGACTCTTTTTGCTCTCCATCTCTAACCAGGTGAGGGATGCTGGTGAAGATGACCCCTTCCTACTGCTCAGTGAAGATCTGAAGCGAGAGCTGTCGGCCGGACAGATCTACCGGCGGTCGCTCCGTGAGTTTCTTTGGTGCTCTAGTAGGGACTACTGGGAGGTGGGAGAATCCTGGGGGTACCTCAGAGAGGGAAAGGGGTCTAATTGGGAGTAACAGAGCTGCAGGAGCTTTTTGCAAAACTAGGGAGAAGAAGGAGGACAAAGCATTAAATATGCAGAAACCTGTGGCTTAAGGCAGAGGGTTGGGGTTCATAGTTAGTGGTCCTAAATAACTGCAGTAGGGTGAGGATTCCCCACCCCTGCCCCTAGGCAGGGTCACATTGCCAAGGGGTGGGGCAGGTGTGACAGCTGTGGCTGGAGAGAAATCTGAAAGAATAGAGTGTTTGTGCACTTGTACACATATACGCACGGAGCTTTTCGCTCAGAGATGCATCGACACGCCATCCCCCCTCATCCCCCCGCCGCACGTTTGTGCTCACACCTGCCAGTTACTATTTATCCTGTGATGCTCAGCGGGCTCCTAATTGCTTCAGCTGGCTCTCCTTGTCCTCACTGCCAGCCGGATCTCAGTGCCGGGGGGCCGCTCCTATCCCCCTCCTTCCCTGCACAGTGGGGGCTGGCACGGGGTCTTCCTGCAGGGCAGGCGGAGGCAGCAGCCCTTTGTCCCTGCTTCCCCAGGGTGCATTGACATGCTGAGTATAGAGGGGCAGTTCACCTTCACCGCGGACCAACCACAGCTGCACTGCGCAACCTTCTTCATCGGGGAGCCCGAGGAGCTCATCACAATACACTACGACTTCGTAAACATCGACTGCCAAGGCGGGGACTTCCTGAAGGTAAGGAGCTGCAAGTGTCTGCTCTCCTCTGCTTTGTGAGGTGTTTGCTGTGAGTGCAAGGGCGGGCGAGTGTGCGCACATCTGTGTGTTGTGGGTAAAAAATAGGCTTTCGCAAAGCAACCACCTCTGGGATGGCTCTCTCTCCTCCCTGAGGCACTCTGAGCATGTGTTCCCCCCATCACCACTCCTCTAAAGCGAGTCAGATGCAGGGTGAGGATCCCTCTCCAGCCTACAGTACTGGCTGAACTTTTCCAGAAGCTCCTCTATGGAGTGTCCATACCTGGGTGAATGGCTGAAAATTTGGTCAGTAGGATTTCCTCATTGCACCGTGAATCACATAAGCCCAGCGGATAATGACACAGATCTTTGGCTCACTGTCACTGCTCTAGGACCACTGCTCTCGGGTCATTTAGCATCAGATTAATAGTGAGTGGATCATTGCAGACTTTCTTTAATATTTCCCTGCTAGAACTTTTCAGGACATCGGCTCTGAACAGAAAGAGGCTCATGACTCAGAGCCATTTATTCCAGTGTTAAAAAACTTTACTAGCACATTTCTCTGGCAGGCAGGAGCATTCACCAAGGTCTGAACTCAGTCATGGAGGGAAGGGAAGGCTCGATGGTCCCTGGCTCCCTTCATCTTGCACTTTGCGCTGAACTGGCAAGGCACAGAACAGAACACATCCCATCTAGTGGAAAGCTGAGGTCCAGGAACAGGGTGAAGGAGGAAAGCTGCCTTTCCTTGTCTCCTGCTCAGAACTCTGTCCTTCCATTCCACATCTTGTCTGAGATCTCTCTCCAAGTGGCTAGAGGGAGGCTGATTTCAGTCTCTTGTGGCGCTAAGGCTTTTGTACCTGCACTTATGGTCACTCATGGAGACTAGAAAAATGCCAAGATATCTTTTATGTTTTATTGAGCTTTCCTTTCTTTTGTAATGGTGTCCCAAACACCTCTATTATATTGCTCTCTCTCTCTCTCTCTATATATATATATACAGGCAGCTTTTCCCGCATGTAATTTGAGCACCTGCATCCCATTACTTCAGAAACTTACAGTTCTGGCAAATACAGAGACAGATCCTGATGTTTTTTTCATCAGGAAGTCTCACATCAGAATTATTGACTGAAGCGATGGCTGAACATGGCCCTTGAATTTTGGGAGTATTGACTGAAGTGTTCAAGGAATTGCCATGTGAGAGCAGCTAGGAAGGAATTGAAACAGCAAGGCAGGCAGCTGCGTATCTGTGCTAGAACTAATACCTATTTCTATTTCTGATCTGAAGATAGTGAGGGAAATTGTTGCTTTTTTGTTATGAAGGAAAGATTTGTAGAAGTTGATGCCTAAGGTCCAGATAAATAATGCAGTATTTGTTTTGTTTTCTAGTTGTTAGGATGAGGTAAAACAGTTGGCACGAGTGAGAGCAATACCTCTGCAAATAATTCCTCCCCAAAGATTTCTGTATTCCAATATCTTTGCAAGATCATTGGGATCATTAATGACAAGCTGTAAAGCATCCAAACCAAGCTGGTCAAAAATTCCTCATAGTAACAATGCAATTGCAAAAAAAAAAAAAAAAAACTTCCCTCAAAAAAAAAAGTGGGTAACAAAAGTTGTCACCTGAAGGAGATAAAAAAAACATTAAAAGTTATATGTGTGCCTTTCCTAAACATCCATTGAAGCATGAATAGTTAGTTAAATGTTAGGAAATCAATAAATACAGCGATTTTTTTTTTCAGTTTGTGGCTTTGAACAGGTTATATGGTGTCAAAAGTAAAGGGTGTTTGTTATACGTCATGTTTCTGTTCTCTGCTAACAGAGTATTAAGCGAAGTCTTGTTTTATATTATTGAACCTCTGTAGGTGTTTGATGGATGGATACTCAAGGGAGAGAAATTTCCCAGTTCCCTGGACCATCCTCTCACCACTTCTCAAAGATATGTAGACTTCTGTGAAAGTGGGAATATTCAGAGGAGCATCAGATCATCACAGAACGTGGCAATGATCCTCTTCAGGATTCAGCTACCGGGCAATGGATTTACTGTCACAGTCAAGAAAAACAGCAATCTCTTCCGTAAGTCTGCATTTCATACCACCAAAGGGGCTTGAATTTGAGACAGGAAGCAAAGAGAATGTGTTGCTTTGCACTGAGTTTTCTCCCTGTGGTTATCTGCGCTGACATGGCTGCGATAAGGCAGGAGGAGCCATGTGTAACTGCATGCCTGCAGCTTGATTCAGGCTCAGTGTGTGTCCCCAGAGAACAAAGGAGCTTAAGAGATCACACAGGCTTCAATATGCAAGACCATAAGGCTATTTCTTTCACATAAGATCCCTCCCAATCTAATATTGGCATGTTCCAACACATTCAGCTAGAACAAATAGTATTAATTGAGCAACTTCAATCTCACCATTTTCTAGATCTGGGTGAACAATGAAAAAAAATATTTGAAACACCTCAACAGTAAAATCAGTATATTGAATGGTTGTGTGGTAATTATGAGAGATACATGATCACAGAGATCCATCTGCAAGTTCTTTGCCTAAGCCTCTGAGCTGGCAAGGCACAAATTATCATAGAATCGTAGAACAGCTTGGGTTGAAAGAGATCATAAAGATCATCTCAACCCCCCCCACCATGGCCAGGAATGCCACACGCTAGACTCGGTTATCCGGGGCCTCGTCCAACCTGATCTTGAGCTCTTCCAGCAGTGGGGCACCCACAACTTGACTGGGCAGCCTGTTCCAGTACCTCACATGAATTGTGTTTTCCAGAGAGGACAGTATATTTAACAATAATTGTTCAGGCCAGTCTGATTTATTTCCTAACCACTTAAAGTGACCAAACAAAACAAAAACAGAACAAACAAACAAAACAAAAACAAACAAAAACCCCACCCAAACAACAAAGAAACCCCCCAAAAACAACAAAAGAAAAAAAACCAACCAAAGAAAAAATCCCAAATGAAAACACCAAAAAAAAAAAAAGGCCCCCAAAACCAAAAAACAGTGACAGTATGTCTGCTACGTCTTTACTCCAAATTATTCAGACTTGGGCCCGCAAGCTAGGTCCCCACTCTGGTGTGGCTTCATGCCCGTGGATGTGATTATTGTACTCACCTGCTGGAGGTGGCTGGTGTCTCTCACTGTCCTGCTAAAGCAACGGCAGGACTCCAGATCTATGTCAAGGATCCCTTGGATTGTTCTAGTAGAAGACAAGTTGCTCCTTTACCTGAACTCTTGTGTTTGAACTTAAAATCATGCTCTCATTTCAATGGGATATTTTGCAGTGTAAGGAACTTCAGTTCAGAGGAGCAGAATAGGATTTAGGAAGTTGCTGGTAGTATCAGGCAATAAACTGTCAAAATTAAACACAATTCCTCCCTCCACCTATGATCAGCCTCCTTCAAACTGACAAACTGTATGAGCCCTTGACAGCGTGCGCCCCTGATGTACAGATTCCAGGTGTGAACTCTTCTGTTGGCTGCTTCACCCTCAGGTTCTGCCAGACCTCAGGCTATATAGTAAAAAAACGGGGAGGGAATTTTTAAGGAACAAATGTTATGCAAGAACATCAGAAAATGCCACACATTTTTTTTTCAGCATTTGGTTGTAAGTTTAATGATAACAATAATTAAACTATCTGTGCTTTTTTTTTTTTTTGTACTGTAATTAGGTAGTTTTGCTACATGCAGTGATGACTGGACATGTAACTCTTGTACTTTTCCTGTGTCCCAGCTTGCAATGTCATCTCTCAGACCCCCTCAGGAAGGTTTACCATGGTCATTCCTCACCAGCACAGAAACTGCAGCTTCTCCATAATCTACCCAGTGGTGATAAAAATATCTGATCTTATCCTGGGACATTTAAATGGTCTCTTTTTAAAGGTGAGATCTTTCTTTCTTAAGAAAATATTAGCATGTGCAATTTTTGTGGACACAGAAGAGGGAAGGGGTGAAGCAGGGATAGGCTACAGGGATAGCAGCCACTGGCTGCTGAAGTGTGTGTGTGTTCTGGACCTCTTGTGTGTGTGCTGAGGGCTCTAGTTTCTCCCAGAGAGGAGAGCTGGGGCTGTCTCTGCCACTGTTGTCTCTGTAATGTTGCAATGGCAGCCAAATTATGCAAAGTACCATTAATGAATGTAAAAATTTCTTGCCATAACAAAGGGTAAGGATTTCATTATAAAGAAAGGAGCACTCTCTCAGAGAGCTGTCTGTCTAAGTTAATAAAAGCAGAAAACACTCTGAAGAGAAAAAGGAGCCAGTAGATAGAAAGGTTTTATCACAGACAAAATACAAACGTACTCAAAACTGATTGCCTGCTCCATGTGCTGAGCATTCTCTGCTCTGGTCAGGGGTATTTGGTGCTTGGTGACAAACCAACAGAAGAGGACAGGAGCTATTGGTGATACCTGTGCCTGGGAGGTGCCAGAAGGTGCCAATTCCAGAATATTCAGAAGAATAGAGCAAGGAAATTTGTTTTCTCCTGCCATTGAGTCTGACAGCCTGAGTGAGTTCTTCGAGGACATTGCCAGTGTCTGAACAAGACAGGTTTTGAGAGATGGGCAAGTGAATTAGTTGACTTACTCAGTGGTGAGCAGAAAAGGACAACAGCAAAGGAAGGTTCTTTACTGCTGGAAGGCACTTAAATAGCAGCATAGAGGTGACAGCCCAGAGGTGCTCAAGATGTCCATCCAAGATATTATTGGCAAACAGCATTAATTTCAGGAAAATTGTGGATTTAATGTACAGTAAGCCATTGCTTCAGAAAAAAAAAAAAAAAAAAAAACCAAAAAAAACCTCCTCTTTTTGTTAATTTCTACTTTAATTGAACTTTGCCACAATGGTGCATTTTAGTATATTTTTAGGAATGAGTATGATATAGTGGAACTGAAGCTCTTGCCTGCCAGCTGAATATAGGCATACATACAGCCCATGCCTGCATTAATTTGATTGTGTGTTTAAGCATCCAGAACCAGATTGCTTATCTGCTGCATTAAAAGCAGTTGAATCAACACCTTTTCTACTTGTCAGTAATTTTTAGAGTCTGCTTAGGTCTTTCTTTGGAATGCCTTAAGAAAATAACTTACTAATGTCAAATCAAGGTAGTACTGCTCAGGATGAGAAACTGATTTCACACAGTTCTAAGCACAGGGGATTTCTAAAAACTGTTGTTAGCTCAAATAATGTCTGCAGAACTGCTGCATTTTGCATATGAATGGTAAATAACTTTTGGTCTCTGCCTTTTTAAGAAACCATCTGCAAGCTGTGCAGGAGTGGGAGATTTTGTAGAGCTTCTTGGAGGAGCTGGCTTAGACCCATCCAAGATGTTTCCACTAGCTGACCTCTGTCATTCTTTTCATGGGTCTGGTAAGAACTTCTTCCAATTACCTCCACATAATAAAATAATTAACTGTAATAAGACATGCAGAGACCCTCACATACATCTGTGCTTCCTGCTAGACTGGTGAACTTCACATTTAGCAGAACATGAGAGCTAAAGCCTGTGGTTTGGCTATGTGTTACAGCACACCCATGACCACCTTCATTTGCCCCTTTAGTAATCATTATGAAAAGGCTGAATTAGACATATTTTAAAAATTCTTGTCCTATGACAAAAATAAATATTAGAATGTCAGCACATCCAAAAAGGTCTGAAAATCCACAGTAAATGAAGGTAGATTGTTACATTTTCAGTTAAAGAGCTTTTCTCTCATTTACTTAGTGTTCCCAAGACCTTTCCTGCTGCAGGTGTAACACATACCCCAAAAGCCTCAGAGTTCCCATTCTAGACATTGAACCTGCTGGGCTCTGAACCTGTTTCACTATCGTGCTGATCCAGTGTCTTCTTTCTCCCCATAAAAATAAGAACTTCCAGTTTCCCTAATATTCAATAGCAGACTGCAAAGTGTGGCAGTGATATGACAGACTAACCTCTGTGGCAGACCTGTCGTATCTCAGGAGTACCAACAGGGCACTGGAGAAGTGGCATTTCCAGACATGCAGGGCAGGAACTTGCCTGGCCCTTGTGGTTTCCCATGCCTTCCTCACACCACAACTTAGCAGTCCAGGCACTTTTCAAAGATTTAACTGGTAAGTGCTGCTGTTGAATGATAATACTGAGCACTGGAATGAGATTAAAATGTGTTTTCATGGTGGCGTGAAAGAAGTGAAAATCCATCTCAGCAGCTCCTGCTCTCCCCATGACATACCAGATTTCTCCTCAAGTTAGGAAGTTCCCCCAAGCTCCCCAAACACAAAGGCTTTGCCAAGTCTCTACTCAAATGGCTTGCCTAAATCAGCAGTTAGTGACTCTTAATTTCCCTCAGAGTGGGCCCACGTGCTGGGCACTACCATTTGAGTTTGTCTTGATGGGACTTTCACATGCCTTTGTTCCTGTGAAGAATGTCCTTACACACAAATCCACTCATCCCTCTAATGGGAAATATTTTGATGTTGCTAATTTTGGCTGTCTCCAGGACAGAGTGCCATTACCCTTACCCATCACTCATGGTATCTAACAGTAGCACATAGACATGGAGTAATGTTTGGATGAGGGATGGATACTTGCTTAAATACCCGAGCATTGTAATGCAAAATTAACAAACACAAAAGTTAATCAAAAGTTAAAAGTGATGTCCAGCAGGTCATCATGACACAGGAATTTGCTTTATTTCCAAAATTGCACGTATCGGTTCTTCATAATTCCCATCATTACATATCTCTGTTCCCTCACCTTCTCTCATATAAATGTGTCTTTATAGCCCCTTTACATCTCTTTTCCCTAAATAGCCCAAATGAAGATTGGCTGTGACAACACTGTGCTGCGAATGGTCTCCAGCGGCAAACACATCAACCGTGTGACATTTGAGTATCATCAGCTGGATCTGCAGGAAACAGAAACAAGAAAGGAGAACAGCATTGAGGAATTCTGCTTTCCTAGTATCTGAGAAACCAGGACATGCATCTTCACATAGCTAATGAAAATAATGTTCTGTAATAATGTATTTTTTCCTTTAACTAGCTGGTCGTGTCGAGCCTTTCTGTAAGCATAATTCTTTTCTCATACAAATCAGTCATTCCCATCAGCAAGCAAGAAAAAGCAACAAATGTATTAATCTTTGTTATTATCATTATATTCTTTCTGCAATGTTTAAGCTCATTTACCATACCGAAAATCAGTAGCAAGAATAAAAGGGTATTTTTCCTGTATCAATATTATTAGGAAAATAGACAAAACCACTAGTTTGGGGATATATTAAACCCACAATAAATATAAACTTCATGCAGCAGCTTTATCCTTTTATATCAAGTATAAACAAATAAATAAAAAAAAAGGTGAAATACAATTCCTGTTTTGTAAGAGGAAGCCAAACATTCGTGTGCTTAAAAACTACTGTTTTACTTATGACTATAAATGTACTATTTATTTCTAATGACATGTTTTTAATAAAAATTTATAGCATGAGACTTCCTTACACAAATCAAAACATAAATAAATACATTCAAAGAGTTGGCAAAGAGTTCTTATGTTGTATTCTTTCTGAAAAGGTCTTTTAACATACTGATTAAACTTCCTAAGTCTTGTGCAGTTTTCTGGAAATGAAAATTTTGAATACGTGTTGCTGAAAAAACGTGAACTATTATGAGCAAAAGTTTGCTTTCTCTAGGTTGGTTTTCCCTGCACACAGAATAGGTTTCAGAAGTACACTTACTGGTACCTTCCCGCTTTCAGATTTTTTGGTCAGGTGTCCTGCTGACCCATGAAGGCAAGGATACAAAAATATAGATTTATTTTTTCCAGGCCTTTCCAGGAAAGGAGTGTCAGCCTTGAAGAACTCTGGGAAGCACAAGTACAGTAGAGGACCAGAGCTGTGTCCTAGCTTTGAGAGCAAGGTCTGATTGCTGTGTTTTCAGGGAGTGGTACCTGCCAGTACCAAGAGTAAACTGTTCCTCCTCAAATTAATGATGAAACCCAATTAATCCAGCTGCATTCCTGAAATCTTTCACTCTAAATTATGGCTTTTAATCTCACAGGCATTAATCCAAAATCAAGTGTCTTGATTATTCAGCAGCTCTGCAGTAATTCTCCGTGACTGAAGGGGGTGAAAACCACAGGATGCCTCCGACTCTCCCTCTTTTTCTTTTGGAAGTCCTGTTTTTGTGACTGACTCATGAACAGATGGATGTCTTTGGCAGACTGGTCAGATGCAGGTGAGCATATCCACCCCTGCAGGGCTGTGTTTATGGAAAAAGTGGGGACTGTGGGAATGTTTCACTTTATTCCAAGGAAAATAGACAGAAGTACTGATGGCTACTTCACAACATGAAGCAACCCTGACTTGGGTCTCTGACTGGGGCATTCTTGGCCACTACATCCCTGCTCCAGCCTCATGCAAATCACTGTAAGCTTTCTGAGCCGTGCTGAAGTGTCAGTGTCACCATCTAACATCAAAAACATCACATCCTATAATCCTAAAATCACAGAATGGCCTGAGTTTGAAGGGACCTTAAACATCATATAGTTCTAACCCTTCTGCTGTGGGCAGGAACACCTTTCACCAGACCAGGCTGCCCAGAGCTCCGTCCAGACTGGCCTTATACACTTCCAGGCATGGGGCATCCACAACTTCCTTGGGCAACCGGTTCCAGTGTCTCACCACCCTCATAGAACAGAATTCCTTCCTAATACCTAACCTCAACCTACAATCAATTTGAATCCATGTCCCTTATCCTGCCACTGCATGCTCTTGTAAAAAGTCTCTCTCTACCTTTCTTGTAGGCTCACTTCAGGTGCTAGAAAGCCAAAATTAGATCACCCCTAAGACTTCTCCTTTCCAGGCTGAAAAAGTCCAGTTGTCTCATTCTTTCCTGATAAGAGAGGTGCTCCATCCCTCTGATCATCTCTGTGGCTTCCTCTGGACTCCCTCCAGCAGGTCCATGTCCTTCCTGTGCTGGGCCCCAGAGCTGCTGCAGCCCTGCAGGTGGGGTCTCAGCAGAGCAGAGCAGAGGGGCAGAATCCCCTCCCTGGCCCTGCTGCCCACACTGCTCTGGATGCAGCCCAGGACACGTGTGGCTCTCTGGGCTGGGAGTGCCTATGGCTGGGTCATGTCCAGCCTCTCAGCCACCAGCACCCCCAAGTCCTTCTGGGCAGGGCTGCTGTGATCTGCCCATCCCCAACCTGTGCTGGTGCCAGGGCTGCTCTGACCCAGGTGCAGCACCTTGCACAATGGGCTTGTTAAACCTCATGAGATTCCCATGGGCCCTCTTCTAGAGTTTGTCCAGGTCCCTCTGGATGGTAAAAGGTGCATTCAGCTTGGTGTCATCTGCAAATTTGCTGAGGGTGCACTTGATCTCCTCATCTGTGACATTAATGAAGGTATTAAATCACACCGGTCCCAGTACAGGCCCCTGCGGGACACCACCTGTCACTGACATACACTGAGACTCCGGGCCATTGACTCTACACTCTGGATGTGACTATCAAGCCAATCTACATCCACCTAACAATCCACCCATAAAATTGTTCTTTCCAATTTGGAGAGAAGGATGTTGTGGGGAACTGTGTCAAAGGCTTTACAGAAGACCAGATAAATAACACCTGTAACCCTTCCCTTGTCTACTGATACAGTCACCCCGTCATAGAAGGCCACTGATTTGGTCAGTCAGGGGGAGAAAAAACAGGGCTCAATGAAAAAGCTTTTTTTCTGAGAAAACTTGAAGTGACAGAGCATCTCTGTCCCAGACATCTTGCCCAGTTCATCCTTTCTGCGTGCACATAACTGTCAGTGTGGTCCTGACTGCGAGGAGTCCCACCAGCGTTTTCTGAGCACCCTTCAGTGAACCAGGGCAGTTTCTGCATTGTGCCATTTGGGAATAAGCTCTTATATCAAACTGTTCCCATTCGTATCCCTCCCATCAAAGCAAGGAGAGGTAGAGGTCTTTAAAACACTACACCTTGGTCACTAGGAAACAGAGGAGATGAAATTTCAACAACATATTTCAGATCCAATAGTGAGGACTAAGTCATCAGTGAAGGAAAACTCAGTCTTTTGCTTCATGCCATTTCATAGTGGGATTTTCCACCTTTCAGCTTCCTGTGGTACTTTTTTATCAATGCTAACATGGCTTAAATACCACCAAAGCACCAACAAAAGATTTTGATGCTGAGAGATTTGAGATTTCACCTTCCATGTTGTACAGAAGTGGACTTTATTAGTAAGAAAACATTGTTAGAGTTAAAGGAAAATGAAAAAGACAGTATATGATGGGCAGCACTTGCTGTTTCATGTGAAGTACTCCAGTACATAGTGGTTTCCTTAGAACTGTCTATCTTCTAATCAACATAAATTTAGGCAGCACCATCAATGGTATCACTCCTCTATCACTCCTCTCTGATGGCTGTCTTAGACAAACCTGGATCCCAGCTTCTCTGGTCGGTGCTTTAACACCTACCTTATGCAGAAAATCAAGTCACTTCAATCTGTGTATGTGTATTTTGGAGGCCCTTATGATTTCAGGAGTTGCAGAACTTCAGTCACAAGAAGTCAGCTCTTAGATGTCTAATGGCATGAATACTCAAGGGTTTAGTAATGCAGAAATAAGGAAATAGGTATCCTCATAAGTGAAAAAAATTTTTAAAAAGACAATAAAAGCACTGCAAGAAGAAAAATAAAAAAAAAACAAGGCAAGTGGAAATTTTGCAAATGAGTTAAAAAAAAAAAACAGGATTAGAAATAGGTGAATAACTTGAACATCTGTTGAAAGAAACAAGGAAAGCACTTATCAATTAGCAAGGCTGTAGCCTGGAGGATGACACGAAATGGAAAGCCCCCTAAGAATAAGCAAAGAAATCAAGCCCCTAACAATAAAAATGTTATAAAAGTCTTTGAAGAGGAAGTGTTTTGAAATATTGACTTTGAAAACAAAGCTGTATGTCCAGTATTTAGGCACCCTGTCATCTATCACTGCAGGCAAAATCATCAAATCTCACAATTAATGCTAAAACCCAAAATATCCTTGGGGAAAGGTGTGAGTAAACAGTGTTAGTGCAGACTCTGATGTCTGTGAATAAACTAGTTCTCTTCATCTTTTTTACTTGTCATCACCACTGACATTTTTTTTAGGGAAGTGATATAAAAGGGGTCATGATACCACAACAGCACATGGCACAAGAGCACCGTGCTAAGAAAGAAAACAACAAGCCTTGAACTGAGCCGACACTTAAGCAGTGACTGAAAAACTCTTCAGCACCACAAAAGCTACTAAAGAGCCTACTGACAAGAATTGTTGTCTGCAGGGAAAGGAAGTAATCAACAATTCTAACTGCAAAAAAACCTCTTCAAAGACAGAGGGATACAGGACATGAAACAACGTTAAATCCAGGGTGGCTGTTCAGAAAAACTAATATAGTTCCCAGAGGAAAGTTGAATTTCCCCCCTTAAAAATCTCAAATCCACTGAGAGTTGACATTGAAAACTCTTTGACTTAAAACCATGCAATAATTCTTCAGCTGAATTGTTGGGGTTTTTCTTTCCATATATACCAGGTATAAATGAAATATGAGAATTATAGTGCAGAGATTTAATAGAGAGTGCAGAGTGTTTGTTGTCAAAATTAGTCAGAAGAGAAGATGGAAATATTCTGGAGGTACTGGGGAAAAAAAATCTGTCCCTAGAAAAATGATGACAGGTGTTTGAAAGAATCAGTCAGCTGGAAAACATTTGTCACAAGATTTTTGGCAATGGAAAGGGGAACATTGTTACGGGAGCCACCAACATGGAGCAGTCACAGATCACAGAATATTCTGAGTTGGAAGGGACTCACAAGGATCACAAAATCCAGCTCTTTACTGAATGGTCTCCATATTGGGATCAAACCCACAATCCTGGTGTTATTTGCACTGTGCTCTATTAAACTGAGAGAATCTCAGCCAAGAGCCTTATAAGATAGGACTTGATACAGGAACAGATACAGATTTGTTCAAGCTGCTTGGGATTTTTAAGGAGAAAAAAAAAAAAAAAGAAACACTTACATAGAAATTCAGGGTTATTTTCAGTAAGTAAGGTGTATTGGAAATCTTTTATCAAAGTTGTCCTGATCACACTAAACTGGGATGAGCTGTTGACTCCCTTGAAGGCAGAAAGGCTCCACAAAGAGACCTCGACAAATTAGAGAGATGAACAATCACCAACCATGTAAAGTTTAACGAGGGCAAGTAGCAGATTCTGCCCTGGGATGGGGCAAAACTGGATGTAGGACAGACTGGGGAATGAGAGGCTGGAGAGCAGCACTGTGGAGAGTGCTGCTCTCCACAGAGCTGGGGGTCCAAGCCGATGGCAAATTGAACCTGGTCAGCAGTGCCCTGGCAGTCAGGAGGGCCAGTTGTGTCCTGGGGGGCATCAGGGACAGCATCGCCAGCCAGGCAAGGGAGGGATTGTCCTGCTCTGCTCTGCACTGGGGCAGCCTCACCTCAAGTGCTGGGGGCAGTTCTGGGTGCCACAACAGCCTAATGTAAGACTAGAGAGCGTCCAAAGGAGCGCCATGAGGATGGTGAAGGGCCTTGAGGTATGGAGTATGAGGAGCAGCTGAGGTCACCAGGTCTGTTCAGCCTGGAGGACGCTGAGGGGAGACCTCATAGCAGTCTACATCTTCTTCTTGTGAGGGGAAAAGGAGGGGCAGGCACTGATCTCTTCTCTGTGGTGACCAGTGACAGCACCCAAGAGGATGGCCTGAATTTGTAACAGGGAAGGTTTAGGTTGGATGGATCTTTACCCAGAGGGTGGTTGGGCACTGGAACAGGCTCTCCAGCACCAAGCCAAACGAAGTTCAAGAATTATTTGGACAATGCTCTCAGGCACATAGTGAGATTCATAGTGATGTCCTGTGCAGGGCCAGGACATGCACTTTGATTCTTGTGCCTTCCTTCCAACTCAGGATATTTTATGAATTCTTCAACTCCACTGATTTCTGTCTTCGGAGGTAAAAATTCAAAAGAACAATTATAATATATAAAGACCAGCAATAGTGAGATATTACAATGACTTTTTTGCTTTGTGAAGTGACTGTAGGCTCCCAGAATTAGATTGTTTCTTCATAAAGCAGCAACAAAAAAAATCATAGATTTATTGGCAGTTATGTGCTACTCCCTGTAACAATGAACAATATATTTTTAAAGTTGAAGTTTTGCTGTTAAAATTACATTGATTTTTATCTTTCACAACTGACAATGAAAATAAGCACTCAGAGCAAGATGTTCTGGTCTTTCTGAACGGCAGTCCAAGCAGCTTCTAAAACATCTCCTAAATATCTGCTCTGACATTGAGTCTGTGAAATCATGCTCTGCTTTCTCTGTGCTGAAGTTTCAATCCACAGTTAGGGAGGAGTTTCATGAAAGCTGAAATGTAAGGAATGTAGATTTGAAGAACATATTAACTGCTTGACTGTATAACATCCTTCCCACCCAATGTCTGCTCCTGAAAATTTAAACTACATCTCCTGCACTGCACTGGCCTCACATGCCAATTAGATTTTATGTATCTTCAGGGACTACATTATTTCTTTCACATAGGGACACATTATTTCTTTCACATTATTTCTTTCACATAGGGTTCAAAAAGCTCTAGATTCCATTACCCTTCACTGGAGTATATGTAGTACCAATTATGTTACAGAGATCAAGCTAATTTTTAATGGCTCTAAGAAATTTCATTTGCCTTCATGAAATGCACACTTCTTAGGACCTCAAAGCTGTACTTACTCAGTTCTAAACACAGCTAAATTATACTTCAAGGAAGTGATTCATTATAGTCATTTTTATTCAGAGACTCATTACTTATGGTATCTGAGTAACTTTCTTGTAGATAAATTGACACAGTTTTCAATTTTTTCCCCCACTTTGCTTCTTATCTTTAAAGATCAGCAACAACTAATCATAGCAACTATGGATTTTGTACGCACATCATTTCCTATTAAAGGAAATGCAGTGTATTACACGTGAGTCACTACAAAATGAAAAGTTTTCATTATCTGTTCTTTTGAATAAAATTGATATGTGCTCCTGCAAATTACCATAAAACCATCAATTATAGTGTTGACTAATAGGTTTTTTTTTTTATAACTTTGCCCCTCAACAGGAAAGCAAGCAGATTTATAACCAAAATTTGCCTTCCATCTATATATTGGTGCTCAGCAACCCTCATCAGGACTCACACAGCATTTTGAAGAGCCCCTAGCATGTCCTTCAAGTCAAGCATATCATGCTTGTTTCACGAAGGGCACATTTCTCATGGATGTCCCACCACTTGGCCTCCACTGTGCCCTGGCAGCAAGGAGGGCCAGTCGTGTCCTGTGGGGCATCAGGGACAGCATGGCCAGCCAGGCAGGGGAGGGGATTGTCCTGCTCTGCTCTGCCCTGGGGCAGCCTCACCTCGAGTGCTGGGGGCAGCTCTGGGTGCCACAGTGTAAGAAAAATATAAAGCTAAAAAAAAATAAAGAAAAACATAAAGAGGAGGGTTATGAAGAAGGGAAAGGACCTAGAGGAGAAGCCATATGAGGAACGCCTTATTGCTTCTGCCAGGAACTCATGCCCCAAAGCTGGAGGAGAATCATCTTCTGAACTTTAAGATCACAGGCAGGGTGGCAGGGCACACCAGCTCTCCTCCTTTGCCCTGGTGCTATGCCTGGCACTCTCTTGTTGATTGAGGACAATCTTGGCTCTTGTCCCCCAGGATTTCTCTTATCCTGTATGCTTCCCACTGCTGGTGGTGAGGAGGTGCTTGGGGAAGGATCTTTTTTGTGGAGGAGAGCAGCAGAAGCTACTCTGTCATTCAGTCTGGCCATCATCAGGGCCCACTGACCGCTGCACACACCTTGGACATGTGCAAATAAAGGCAGGCATTGAAATGCATTTAAATAAAACATTATATAAAGCTCAGTTATTAAAACAATATGAGGCAATAGCAGAGGGGATGACTGAGTACTTGTCACGCAACAAAAAAAAAAAAAATTACAGAATTATCATAGTGGCAGATGATAAAAAATCATAATAATTTGTCTGAAGAACAATCACTCTCTTTGGAAAACTCAGCTTTAATTAACTGACAGATACCAGCAGATATGTACAGCACAGTAGAACTCAGAGAGCCTGGATGGTGATGACTTCTTCTGTTCAGATGTCAGAAGTTCAGTCACAGTGATGGGGGGTTACTTGCTGAGAGTCTCAGCTGATCCCACCTTGCTTTTCCCAGACCAAAACCCCTTGTGGTGGTGAGAAGTCACACAAGGTGAGGGCTCAGCAGGAGCTGGACACATGCAGCATCTCCACCTACACCTGTCACCTACTGCAACCCAAACCAGGCACCTCTTGCTATCAGAACTATCTGCAAGTGGATTTTGCAGGTCCCAAAAAGCCCTTCAATATGGAGCTAGCTGTGTAGGGGTATTGTCAAAACCTAACTTCTCTGGAAAGACTTCACAACCTTTTGAATGAAGAAGTCTATATTTTCAAGAGAAAATATCTCTTCTATGAGTTCTTTGGGCCCAAGGACTACACCAGTCAGATAGAACAACAAGCAGGCTCAAAGTACTTTGTTGTCTCTTCTGTGAGGATACAAGACATGACAAAATCAACAATATCTCTAAGCAGCTGTTGATCTCACTCCTGCTCAAATTCAGGCATTGTAGTAAACTGGGCATTAAACTGGACACCTTTCGAAGGAGGTCCAAACAGACCCAAGTTTTTGGTTTCCCTTAAAAATATTTTGGTTTGGAAATTTGTCCAGTTTGCAAGGCAAATGTGATTGGTAAGGCATGTTTCTTACACTGCCATAACTGAATTTGAGTTATAGTAAATCCTCCTTCAGTTCTGCCAAATACAACAATCAATTGGAAGACAAAAATGAAGTATCCCAAATGAAGTGGTAACCAAACACGGTCTCTGAGTGTTCAATCAAGCTCAAACCTCACCTTTGCGAATGTGTAGGCAGTTTGTTATTGTACTAAAAATCCTTTGTCTTCATGCTGCTGCAAGCTCCAGGGCTGAGCTGAAGCTTTGGGAAGAAGATATATTACTAGTGTAACTGGTGAAAAAAGACTTGTTGTCAAATACACTGGGTTCCTTTAAGTAGAGGAGATGACAAAAAAACAAAACAAAACAAAATAAAACAAAAAACCTGCTTAGAAGCAGGAAGAATCGAATCCTCAAATTAAAAGGCAGAAAATAAGTAAATCTGGAAAGCTTCATAGAGCCATCCCTGCATAATAAAGTCCATTCTTAATGCAGCTGACACCCACATTTATCATCTCATTACATCCAAATATGTAGCTATTTTTGGAAGGAGATTTGTTTTGGCTGATCCATTTGTCACTACAGTTACATCAGCCCTACCTGTCCAAATACAATCTTTTTCATGTTAGAAATAGATTCTTCACAAAACATGGAAATTGCTCTGTGTGTGCTATCGTAATCTGGTTAGATTGAACACAGATAATGGGGATTACAAAAATAAAAAACCTGTTTATTCTCAGCCCATCTGAGCTGTCAGTCTCTACAGGCAGTAAATGGTACCATTTTGTGGGGAGGTGAGGATACAGTGGCAATGGCGTTCAGAAGATCTAATCTAAAACGAAGAATTAACTCATCTGAATCCTGGGGGATTTGTCCCAGTGGTTGTGGCTTGCTCTTATTCACAACCAGGCTAATTGAGGAGCATGATCCATCAGAGTGTGTTCCCATCTCTTGGCTGATTTGGACAGTTGTTCTACTATCTTATTAAGGAAAAGTGGAGCAGGAGGGGAAAGTTCTGACAAGTGTGTATTTGCATACTTTACAGAGGATACATCAAAGTCAAGTAGATAATGGAGCCTGCATTGCATCAAATGCAAAAAGGAAAATAATTTGGAAAAGACCAAGCTGGTTCATCACAACCCAGGGGTACGATTAGGAGACATCATATTGAAAAGTCATCAGTCTGCCAGCAACTTCAAAACAGACAAAAATGGGAGCACAGCTTCATTCTGAATAATAGGATCACAGAAATAGATCCCACCTATGCTCATGTTTCTTGTAGAATTGATTAATTGCCATGTATAATTAGTTATTTATTACTAGTGGGTTAACTACTAATTCCTGTACAGCTTACTATTACTACTAATTACTGCTGTTTTTCATATTGGGATATGGTTTCTTTGATGGTTTCTAATTTACAGAGGTGTAGTATAGTACGCAGTAAGTCTGCAAAACTCAAAAGTGCAGTAAAACCAAGTGTGTTCAAATGTCAGTGAGCCGCGTGCTCACTGGAATGCCCAGCCCTTCAGAGGTGCTCTGTCTGGAGAGGACTCAGCAGATATCTGGGTGCTTCCTCCACAGCTGCACCAAGTGGCTCAGGGCCTTAGCCAGTGAAGGGTGGAGTTCCCCATGGTCAGGGAGGCCGTAACCTGGACACTCAGCATTACATGGTCCCTCCAATTGTATTCTAGGTCTGAAACACTCTCTCTATCGCAGGGGAATTGTAAGAGCAGTGAATAAAGTGGGAACCCTGTCCAGCACCATCAGTCATACTAAACAGCTGCTTGATCTGTCATCAGCCTACCACCACTGCCTCTCAAAGCTGGTGGGCAGGAATGGTGTCCTTAGAGAGGCAACTTGCCCAGCATCATTGCAAAGGGAGATGCAGCAGGCCAGAGGGGTTGGAGGGGGTTTTGGAGCAAACCTAGTGACCATTTCAGTGGTGTCTCAACACTGGCATTTTGATGCAGGATGGAAATGGGATGCAGACAGCAACACTATCACACTGTGTGCTGAGTAGAGGCTGTGGGATCTCACCCAGAGGAATCACTGGAGTGATAATGGGGCTGGGAGGTATGCTCTGAGCCAAGACCCTCTGAATAATTGGAGTCATCCACAGTGTGATGGTCCTCTCACTGGTCATCAGTGAGAAACAATGCCTGGGAACAGCAGGCATCCAAAATCCATCAGGTGACTGGCATCTAAACCCTGTTTGCTTGGCTCCACTGATCATGGGGGCCAGGATTGTCACCTGAGTTGCAGGCATCCCAGCTTCTCCTCATGTTCTGGACATAACACTCAATTAAGCCACAGAGATTAAGATTCAAATTCATGCATCAGCTAATAAACAAGTCTCTGCATAGTTAGATACAAGGATTTAGTTGTAACTCCTACTATACAAACAGTCATTTTCAATGCTTTAGGGAAAATTATTTGATTGAGATTTTTTGGAACATACTGTCTGGATAACCTACATGTGAATATTGAAATCTTAAAAAAAGGGAGGGGAAATTCTGCCCAACCTGTGACTGTTATATCATCTACAGGAATGAAGGGTTAATACATTTTTCTGAAAAGAGGAACTTAAAGAAAGGGCATTGCTCATATGTAGAACAAGAGAACTTACGTAAATTCAAAGTGATGTTCTATTTTTGCCACCGTTAATTAAATGTTATCTTGCATACTTCATGCTTACAAATCACTCCAGCTATTGTCAGATCTCAAGTAGCTTCCCTTCATTTCTTCTTCTTCAATGAAACCAATTTGAAAGTCTCTTTCAGTGATTTGCTTTTAATTGGAATGCACTCCCAAATGCAAGACTGAACAATATGGTCACTGATGTGCATTGATACTGATAGAGCATTATTTGTCAAGCCTGTGTTTAGAAGTGAACATCTGACTGAAAACTGTAGCGTGATTTATTTTCACCCTTTTGCTTTTTCAAGACTAGATAAGCCTCAAGAGCCATGAAGGTAAACAAGCACCACAACTCTGCCAGGGAGCACACAGACCCCAAACTATCCAAAGGGAGGTGCTAGAAGCCTACACAGACACACCAGCAAATGAAGCCAGCAGGTAAGTTGTGTTCATATCATCATCATCATCATCATCATCATCATCATCATCATCCCTCATGATGTTTGAGACAGGGAGAAGGGAAGGTCTAAAGCTGTTTACTTCTTTAAAAATAAAAGAACCCAGGAAAATAGTAGGTTTGTCTGCTCTGCTGAGATGTCAGAGGGTGCTAGTGACTGAGGCTGGAGTCACATCACTCATGTCCTCCTCTTCCTTCCTTCTGGCTTCTCCAGTGTGTCTGACCTTCCTCTGCGCCACTCACATGGAGAACCTGTCACATCACTCCTGCCAAACTAGTGGGACAGTGCAGCTTAGCAAAGGATTCAGTGAGCCCCTGTGATGTGGGGACAGGCATGAGTAACTGAGGCTGGGAGAGGGTGGAAACACAACCTTCCCTTTCTGACAGTGACAAATTGCTGGAACAGCCTGAGACTTCCCAGTTTGCTGGGACAACAGCTAGCTAAGGATCTGATATTGCTTTGGAATACACCTTTGCTTTCCAAGGACAACCCATTAGACAGAAGTTTGCAAATGGATATGTTAAAGGAGACTATTTCCCTTTGCAATCTTCCGAGCACACTCTGGGGCCTAGCCACCCACCTGTTTTGTTTTCTTCAGTATTAATACTTAGGAAAAAGACTCAGAATCAACATCCCTCTCATCCTCTATTTATGCAAGCTGCAAATACCATAAGGCAAATGGCTCCCCTGAGAAATGGCATACTAAATTCTCTCCTGAGGTTGCACACTTTTTAACAAGTGTTATAAAGTGGCACAATCTTAGCTGAGTATTGTAAATACGTCTCTTGTTCTAGATCATGCTGTTCCTGCCTTAATAGCACTCTTGAAAAGGTTATCTGGCCTTTTTAAAGAAATGCATAGTGATGATTCTTTTTTGCCCTTTTTTTTTTTTTTTTTTTTTTTTTTTTTTTTTTTTTTTTTTTTTTTTTTTTTCAGGACTAACATGGAGCTTTTTTACCCGCAGTAACAAATTGCTCAGTAGTAATTCTCTTTACACAGATAGTAAAAAGCCACTTGTTCCGGTTTGATTAGAAATTCAAGCAGGCCTTTCATTTGTCTTCTTCAACTTGTTGTGGTGCTCACATAGGTCCTGTCTTGCCTGTAGTGACCACTGTCACAGGAATAGAAATGCTCAGCTCCTCATGGATGCACTCAGCACCCAGAGAAACCTTGCTCCCTCTGACTCAGCTGTGATTACTCACTCCTCTCTGTTAGGGGATTAGTCTCACCTTTGGTTTACCACAGAGTTTCCCCACTGCTACTTACATAAACCATTTTTTATCCCACTCATATTTGTGTTTTCAACATTGTCTGTTAAATAATGAAGAATAAATTAGCCTTTAATAGGGATCCTGGCAAGGGTCCAAAATCCCCCACCCTTCTTCCCTCCGTGCTGGCCGAAAGAGAATGATTGCAGGAAGACATACTGAGATCATGTTTTAGCTGTAGTGATATTAGGTTCTTCCATCCATTTATTTTTACTGATACTTGAATAAAGTAGAAGGAGATAGTACTTTGTGTGTAGGAACTGCAAGTGGTACAGGACTTTAATAGCAAAGATGCTTCAAGTAGATAATTTAGAATTATTCTAAGCCACAACATGAGCTTGCATACATCAAATAAGGTATTTGCAAGTTGAGAAAACCTATGGGCCAAAACTGTCTGCTGAAATACAGCTGTTTTGGGGAGATCAAAACACAGAGAAGTAATTTCCCCTTTTTTTTGTCAGTTCAGTTCATAAAGCAGGAGGATATGTAATGGAATAGCATCGATTTGTTATCCTGGATGTTGATTCTTGAGATTCACTGAAAATAGTTATATCATTTAACGAGAGGATGCCAGCAACCAAAAAGGGCTGATGAACCATCAGAACCATCTTCAGTACAAAACCTGGGCTTGACTCAGAAAGCAGTTTCTTCCAGGCAGCATGGATCAGCCTGCACGTGACTAGCTTACTCTGCCAAAAATCAGACACAAGTAAGACACAAGGGACAAGAGCTGTAAAGCCCTGTTATGATTGTGGGTCAAAATAACATTTCCAATATTAAAATAGACAACAAACATGTGGCTGGAAGATGTCATCCAGCTAAGGTCAACAAAGGGTGCTACCTCCATGCTGCCCCACCTCTGCTGCTCCCTTGCCTTGCTGAGAATACTGCAGAAGCTGATGTCACATGCTGGAGTATATATTCAAGTGTGCTGGGGGGTACCAGGTATGCTCTGGAGAGGTCACTGAGCCCCAAGACCTAGAGGCCCAGGTGGCCTGGGTGTTCCCAGACTGGGCTGGCCTCAGTGACCATATGAAACTAGTCAGAACTGGCCACTGTGTTCAGCAAGATGCTGCCAGCTCCTGTAGAGACAGTTGTGTCCTCAATGGGGTGGGAGATCTGAGCATCCTCTCTCATCTCAGATGCTTTTTCTTTATTGCATTACGTAACTTTCTTGTTCTTCTGAGCATGCCCTAAGTCTGTATCTTTTGCCAGTGAGCTGAGCTTTTGACGCAGAAATCCATAAGACGCGTGATATTAAAAGTTCCATATGATCCTGTGATACCACAGAAAGTCAGAAAAACAGCTTTAAGTGTTTTACACATGAATTTTGCTTTCAATGAAGCTAAGAATAGGAGATGCCAGAAATGGAACTGGGGTTTTTGTCTTTGCTGTTGCTCCCATTCATGGTTTCTGCATGTTTGTCTTGTCTAAGGCTTCACAGTCAAAAGGATGCATCAGCTTCCCCCCTCATCTTCCTCTAGAGACAGTTCTTTAATAAATCCCTCAACTGATGAATAAATATTAACATTGATTAAATTAAAACCATTCTTGACATTTCAGATGCCTTTTACTTCATTGGTAGTATAGGAATGGGAATGAAAAGTGGTTTGTGTGTTTTGTAAGAAAACTGTTCATTATTAGCAACTGTTTTCAAATTACAAAACTAGTAAAGATCTCTATATCCCCTAAATCTTATTTAACTCCCAAAGGAGGAGAGCAGGCTATTTATCTTACTGAAACATGTAATAATGTCTTATCCATTACATGGCAAAGACCAAGACTGGGGTACAAGAACAGAGAGAGCCAACAGCAGCACCAACATTTTGAGCTCCTGAATGCAATTGCTACTAGTCCTTTATGACTAGAGCTGACCAAAGTGGTTTTTTACTGGCTTTGAATATGTTTTTACTTCAAGGAGCAAGAAAATCTCAGATTAATATCTAAACACTCCTTTTTCTTTTTCTGAGTGCTTGTGAGTCATGGAAATAACTGTTGTTTGTTTTCTCATTTGGGGTGAATGAGTTCCAAGACTGTACAATGGGCAGGATAAACAATTAAGAACATTTAAAACTCATGTTCACTTCTAACCACCACTCAGTGCATTTCTTAACAAATGTGGTTAAAAGGCACATTCATGACATTTTGATGTTTAAAAGAAACAAATACTTTTTGTGCTCGGGAAAAGGAAGGGGGCTGGTATTCAGTGCATCTGAGCTTTTACTTCAAATTTCTGAAAAGTATGTCCTGTTCAATTAGCTTTATTTTTTTTTTCAATTTAAGATACTTTACTTCAAATCTGGCTGTTCATGATATTTCAATGCTCATTTAATGTATTAATTATTTGAGTCAGAGGTGAAGTTAAAATGTCAACATAATTCAGGTTTCAACTAAAACATTTACCATGAGATATAAGTATAACATCATTGTAAAAGTCCCATTTTAAAGCCACTGAGTCACTAATAAAGTAATAGAAATCACCTTTATAATAGTTCTAGAGCAGACCAAGCGAAGAAACTGAAGACAAGTGAGCCATATTCCTGGAAAAGGAAATGTTAGCCATGACCTTGACATTAGTGATGGGAAAACAGCCATTTTGTCCTGTTTCTGACCAACACCACACCTTCCTGAGTTGCAAACCAAACTTTGTATGTTGCAAGAAGCCCATGGTGATGGAGAGGCTTTTCGGCTCCAGAACCATGCGTCCCCAGATAAGAAAACTTCTGGGACCTGCTGCCTTCTGCACAGGAAACAGGTCTTAATATTAGTTACACTTCAAGGCTAAATTAAATTGGCTTAATAAACAGACAGTAAAGGCTGAAGAAATTAGGGATGATATATGGAGGCAGCTCCTGAGAGCTGAGAATAACTGCACTTCCCAGGTTCTTCCCAGCCTCCCCAGGTCCACAGGAGTTTTCTGGCTACCCTTGGCAAGCGAGCCCAGCCCTTGGCTCCAGTCTCATCGCAAACAGCAGGGTTGCCCAAGCTGAGAGCCCCTGCACCTGCCCTGCCTTCTCCTCACCTATGGCTGTAAACACAAGTCCCCTCCTGGGGGGCATAGGCATATGCTGGCACTTCCCGCAACCCTTGGCTCTGGTAACTGGTCCAGACACCTATCTAACCAAGCTCCTGCTTGGCTGCATCACAGCAGAAGCAGCTGTTAGGGAAAAACATTTTGAAATCCATCTTTTCTGCTGGGGGAGGGCTTGACTGAGTGTGTCACCTGGGATGGGGAACTGGAGATCTCACCTGGTTACTTCCCACCAGCCAGTGACACAGGGGAAACACTGTACAGCAGAACAGGAAAATGAGCAAATAAAAGCGACTTTTTTTTTTTTTTTTTTTTTGCTAGCTATAGCCAGAAATTGTTGGACCGAGTCAAACAGGAGGTTCACAGTGTTATGGTAATATGTGGCTGCATGCTGAAGGTGGAAATGCTTGTTGGCATTGCAGAAGAGGTGCCTTTGGAGGTTATGACTCAATCAGAAAGTCCTTCCAAATTTCAAATTAATCACTTAGCTGTAGATATGACAAAGCCCACAGATCCAAACTGATGTCTTTGGATTCTCTGAAGAATCAAGAACAAATGAGAACTGAAATGAAAAAAAAAACCCTGCAAGTATTATATCAGCTCACTTCTCCAATACTGTCTCTTGAATTCACTCAAATGTTCATGAGACTAAATGTTTATGAGTTCATAGTGTTTGGGCTTTTATATATCTGCTGTTTTTCTCAGTTATTAAGACAAAAACCCTAAATCAGATGAGTATTTCCTGATTCATGTATTACCAGTCATCAAGGTATCCTTGAAATTGATCCATTCAGTTTTAGTTCCCTAAAGAGCTGAACACAAGCAATTGTGTAGAGACAGCACAGGCAGCTGTGAACCTTTCCCCATGGGAAATCATGGGAAGTGTTTTGGTAAGATATATGTAAGTTTCCCTTGAAAAGATGATTCAAAAGAAAAATGCATATTCCAAATAGTCATTGTTCTCTTGATGAACATCTCCTGAAGCCTTTTGTTGTTAAGCAACTAAAGAAAAAGCAAACATCCTTAGTTCCATGAAAAAATCCAGAGGAAAAACTCTAAAAAATGTATTTTTTATCAACTAATTAGCTAAGGCTGTAACTTCACAGAATTAAATAAATCACAACACTTATACAGTGGAAGACATTATTTTTTGCCTTTTGAATACTTTAGGTTTAACAACATGTACCTTAAGGAGAAAGATCATGTAGAAAGTACAAAACCTCATCAGTCAGAATCCAAATAAAAAGGCCCAGAGCTCACATCAGGAATGCAGAGCTTTTCCTTCATTTCCCCTTTTTGGCGCTCACATGAACTTTTCCCAAGAGCTACCAAATATGTCTTCCATTTTTGCTCTTTTATGCCAGTCTTACCATTCCACAAAACAAATTGAAAAACTGCTACATACATTCATCAGCTAGTCTAGAAATCAAGCCTGGCTTTTTTCAGATTTAGATAGAATCTTGCAGAGAAATTTTTAACTTCCACATTTTAGAAAAATAGCCCATATTTCTTAGGATGTAGCTGTCACTTTAATATGAATGTCCCAAAATAAATATATTTTTATATAGCATAATGACATTCTTTCATAATACCTGCTTCCCAATTCCTTGCACATATTTTCTGCAGTGCTACCTTCTCTGCTTGCTGGGTGATAGCTTTGTGATGGCATTGGTGAAGCAGATAAGGGAAGGAGGGGGAAATGAGTCTCTACTCAATTTACAGGTTTTAAAACTGATTAGTTTATTTCTCTTATCGTACATTTTATGTATGGGGCTTCTTCTGGAAATAAGTATCTGAGTCACCAGAATGCAATTTCAGCGTGAATCCCCTGTGATTTATATTTCTTTTTTTAGCCTACTCTATGGAATAATACAGATTATTTTAACTTTCAATAGTTATTTAGAACCCTAGAATCATAGAATTGTTTAGGTTGAAAAAGACCCTTGAGATCATGAAATTCAACCATTAGCCCAGCACAGCCAAGTCTACCATTAAACCACACACCAAGTGCCACATCTACATGTCTTTTAAATACTTCCAGAGATGGTGACTCCACCACTTCCCTGGAAAGCCTGTTTCTATATTTTACAACTCTTTCCAAGAAAAAAAAAATTCTAATATCCAGTTAAACTTCCCCTGGTGCAACTTGAGGCCATTTTCTCTCATCCTACTGCTTCTAACTTGGGAGAAAGCCACCACCCCCACAATGGGGGCTACATTCTTCTTTCAAGTAGTTGAAGGGAGAGATAAAGTGTCCCATGAGCCTCCTCTTCTCCAGGCTAGACAACTTTTTATATTTCTACACTTAGAAGCTGGGTTTTATGCAAAGATTTCTATTATGACTGCTTGGTCCCTCAGGTATTCATAAAAATGTATATATTTTTATTTATCACTAACAATTAAAGACAAAAACCTCCTCTTTAACTCATATTAGGGAAGATCTATCCCTCCATTATTCTGCTTTTGAATGCAATTTCTCTATATTAATTGTTTCAGGAATCGTTCCCTTGTTCCTGCATGCTCTTTCTACATTCCCTGCCTTTAGGCAATGATGACAAACACCGTCTTCTTTTGCACTGTGACAAACCTACAACACTTCTCCACGCCAGCCTGCGCCACCATGCAGCAAAGTTATGCAAAAGCCACCAACAGAGAGCAGCTCAGCCTTGGTTATGCAAAATGGATTTTTGGGGCCAATAGATATATAGATAGATATTGAAAGTAATGGGACCATATACAGTCATTCCTCATAAGCACAGGGATAAAAAGATTGCCTGTTAACATTACTGTGCAAAAGGATGGCAGCTCTGAATGTTTGTGGCCTGCAGGGTGCTAATTGTTTCACAGAAGTTGTCTTGCTATCACTTCTTTTTTTCTGTGCTAAGTTATTCAACATACATTTTTGTCTTGTCCAGACCATATTTTAATTAGTCCTGAGCAGACGGATAAGAACTAGAGTTTTGTCTCTGAAAAACTTTGAGAGCTCCCTGACATCTGGTGGAGGATAATGACTAAGACTCATGAGCTTCTTGAAATACTTTTCCACATAGGTCTGAGTCATGCTTTCAGCCCAAGATGAGAGCTTGCTTGGTAAATAGAATCTGAAGAATAGGCAAAAGAAGTTGTGCCACTACTTTCTCCTCACTTCCACCATTGGTAACTTCCAGCATTAGCGCTACTTATTTGCAAGCATCTGGAAGACAAGCATCTGTTTAAGATCTTTCCAAGGAAAATTAATGGTCTACTGAAATAGGGTAGCAAATTCATACAGCCTTGTAATCAACGGACAAGCTGGACTGTAGTATCAACAACAGACATCTTTTATCACACACCAGAAAAAGGAAGTCTGTATTTGTGAACATGAAAAAGATATATGTGAAAGAGCTGGCAAGCCAATTGAAACAGACTTGTGACTAGTGTGCAACTCAGAAATATAATTCTGCTCTGTATAAAAAAATGGCTTTTTGAGACATTTCTATTATAGTGATGGCTATGTAGCAAAAATACGGCACATTTTTGTAAATGTTTTTTATGCAGAAATTGAACATTACTCTGGAAGATTCTGTTTAATGCTGTAGAAAGATGGTCACACAAGAATCAAAACTAAGGATGAACTGATACAACTTAATAAAGTGTGAAAAAGTGCAGAGGCATTTTGTGTTCCATTTTCCAGTATTTTTCTAATATATTGTAGCAGGACTTCCCCTCTACCATGGAAGAGCTTATCTGTTTTGTCTATCAGCTGGTGCGGTAACTCAGGGCATTTTCCCTCTCACATGAATCTGCTAACTGCTAACCCAGGCTGGACCACTCTTCAGTCATGAGTTATTTCTTGCCTTGAGAGCAAGTTGAAGGGAGGCAAGCCTTGCGTTTCTGACTGGCCAACACTTAACTTTACAAAATATAAAAGCTACACAAAACTTTCACAAAGCAGAAGCCTTCTGCACATTTCCTGGAAATGTGTGGGGACCTCTCCTCAAAACGAGGGCACCTGTCTTGAGTTACTTTCCTGGAAACTGAGTGAAAGGAAAGTTGTGTGCTCTGTCATCAATTCAGCAGTAAGTTAAAGTGATTTCCTAAGTCTGTGCTATTTCTTCACTAGCTGTAATATAGGTACTTTATCATGCACTGTTTATGTATGCACTAGTAGTTCTTTTGTTTATCCTGTGGTGTAAATAGTCTGTTAAAATCTTTTGTCTGTTAATCTTGTATATTCAATACATAATTCATTTTATAATGGACCTAATTGGCCATCCTTAAGAACTTGTGAATGAGAGCAATTTGGTGTACAGGCTGCCTCAAATAAAGCTACTGCTAGAAATCTGAGCCTAAGGTAGGATTTGTCTAAGCTCTCACTCCATTCCTAACATATATATATATTAAATATATGTTCACATTATTTGGTGCAAACTTGGGAGACTGTCATAGAATCATAGAATGATTAAGGTTAGGAGCAACCTCCAAGATCATCAAGTCCAACCACCTTGCTGTATGTGATCCTCAAATTGAGCAGGAGGAAAGAAGGTAAGGGCAAGGATCAAAACTCTTCCAAAGACTGATGGACATTGAAGTAACACGAGAAATACTGTATAATCTGGTTTGACCTCATAGCTAACTCTGTTCTAGGCAGGAATATCCTCTAAGGACTTCTGAAGGTCCCTTATGATTTGAATTATCCTTCAATCCTATAATCAGACACAGACGATGGATATTATTGCTGAAAAGTGGAGATCACAACATTTTCCTGAAATCAGTCACCACAATTCATGCAATTAAAAAAATTCATTTATAATTTTGATCTCTACATTTAGTGTGTAACTCCACTTCTGAATAAGAGGGATGACTCCAGAGATGGCTACCTCAAAATACAGCATCTCTTAAGTGTTAGAGTTGGAGTCAGATTTGCATTCAGATGCAGCATAGCCCATTGGTACCTGTCATGGCTTGACAGAAAAAAGTTTTACCACATCATAGAGCTTTAGGCATTTTAAAGATTATTTTAAGAAAGCAATACACTTACATCTGGAACCCTCTTTGTACAATATCCTAATTTAACTTGCACTTAAATTATGAAGCTGGGGATTTAACTGGAGTCATTATAAGTTACAGTGGTGGCTTACCTGTCACCCATAGCCTTAAACTCACTTGTGACAGGAAGTCTCCCCCGCTGATCTTTGATTCAAACAGACACAGCACAAATCATTTCCTTTGGTCTTCCTAAGAGAAGGCTGTTCCCAGCCTGAGCAGCTGGGGTTGGCTTTAAGCCCAAAAAAGGCTGAATGGATGGATTTAGGGACAGAGTCATAAAATGACTAATCGAAACAGCAGTGCCTAACCCTCTCAATAGTCACATGCTGTGCTGACATTTTCAGGCAGGTCAACTCCAGGTGGCCCATTTACTCAGTGGCATTCAAATCAAATCTTACAATGTGTCCCTATTAGGTCCAATCATTAATACCTATTTTCGCCAATGCTAAAACACTTAGACGAGGCTCCAGGTGACTCTGCAAGATCTCCAGATGAGAACCAGTAATGAATGTACAACCTGCTGAGAAATGAGGCCATTTCTAGCTAGAGATGAATGTTTACTTGGGAGAAATCTTATGGTTGACTTCACCTGAGACCCTTCTCAGAAAAATGCAGATGCTGCCTTAGTGGATTCCAAGGGGAAACATCACCTAAAGAACTCTCCAAGGCTCCAAATTTTAAATTTTTTTATTTCAAAGGATTTCATAGAGCAATCACTGCAGGGAAAGACAATTACTTGATCAGATTTTCCAGGAAGAAGCATCTCATTGGCATAGTTACTTTTTGGCTATAGGGAAGCATACCTTACTTGCGGGATATTACCATGACCCATCACCATGGTGACTGAAAAGATGAGTTACAGGCACCAATAACATCTGCTTGGAGTACTGGACATGAAGGTTTTGCAACTTCTTATAGTTAAGATGGATTCCAAGCTGCTCTACCATCTCATTTGGATCAAAACCTAAACAGTCTGGAACTGAAATCTTACATAACAGAGACAAATGCTTTAACGCAGTAAACTTGGTACATACAGAACTGTGTGCACTGGCTCGTGTGGGCATGTTCAAAGTGTGCAATGACTGCTCATGCCCTACATGTGTAGAGCATGCCTTCTCTCAGCTAGAGACACCTTCACTCAGTACCGATGTGTCCTTCCACATCTTGTTGTGTTCTTGGCAGAGCACAACACATCTTGTTGTGTCCTGCCAATCTTCTGCCTCTGTGGGGCATTTCAGGGGAACTGCTCCTTCTCATTTCTTGTGACCTGGAAGATCTTTATGGACGAAAAGCCACTGATCATACAAATAGGAACTTCCTTTTCCCTCCAAATCCTTCTCTTTTCCTCCTTCAGTCAATGACTGGCAGATTTTCTGGCTATGATAGAAAGTACAAGCCTGACTATCAAATGACTCACCCTGTTGTGAGCCCATTAGAACGGCTGCAGTGCCATTTCTTCTCACAGGCCAGGGGCTGGGGCTCACCCAGAGAGGCAAAATAAAGCTCATATCACCTTGGAAAGCCATGCTGTCAATGGCAGGTTCTTGCACTGCAGTCAACCGGCACCTAACAGGATCAAAAGGCTTTTCTGAACAGAATAGAACAACCACAATTTTCAACCACTGTAGTCAGGTATCTCTGAGGTATCTTAAGAATCACCATATACTTACATACAAAAGAATCTTTTATTTTATATACAGAACAACTCTGAATGCCAATCCTTTGTGAACATCACCACATTTATATATCAATTCTGTGTAGGGGTAACTTAAGGAAATAAGATCCATATATGTAGCTTCGTGCTTCATTTGCTGTTTTGAAGAGCAGATTGCAAAACTTTTCACAATGTGCTTAAACTAGTAAGCAAAGGCATAAGACAGACACAGTTTGTCACATGTCTTCAATACTTTAGTTCTGGCTTTCTAATCTGGTTAGGGAAGGAACGGAAGGGATACCACAGCTGTTCCTTGTGTGTGCTGGATGCTTTATGAGATCTTCCTCTGAAGCTTTATCTGAGACCTACAGTGTGCCTTGCACTAGCGATTTATAGAGTGTTTGCTAGCAAGCGGGTTTATTTGCAAAGCACAGCGCTAGCCCTGGCAGTGTCTATTACC
Organism: Onychostruthus taczanowskii; assembly: GCF_017590055.1. Lineage (NCBI taxonomy): Eukaryota > Metazoa > Chordata > Aves > Passeriformes > Passeridae > Onychostruthus > Onychostruthus taczanowskii. Next base: position 5,911,770 of record NW_024502125.1, on the reverse strand, counting down.
AGTTCTGGGAGTGGTTCAGCTGTGCTAGTGTGATATCTGCCCAATTTAAATTACATTTCTGTGCATGGACCAGATCCAAGTACATTAAAGGCAGCAGCACGAGCTAGCTCTACCTTAAATCTGTCACTAAAGGATTTGAATTCCATCTACAGGTAATGTGTTGGTTTTCCTTGAGTGAAGACATAGAATGGATGCATACAAGAATACGCTAATTATCTAAAGCAAGTTAGTCCCTGGTTTATCTGCAATGTTTTGAGGTTAAAAAGTTAGGAGATCTACTGTTCTATACTTGCAAGTTGTGGTTAGTCACAGATGATGGAGGAAGCAGAGTGACAGATATTTCCAAACACAAAACCATGCTGTGCTCAGATCTGAGCTGCAATTCTTCATGGCCACCAGATCCTGCATGTCACCCTAATGATAAGGTCTTGCAGCTGTAAGGAGCAGTACACTTTTCTCTGAGAGACAGAACATCTCAGAAGCCCACACGAGTACTCAAATACTGCCCCCCTACAAATTTTGCTAGAAATCCCTGAAAAAAATCTCATTAATTTCAAATTTTGACCACAACATCTCAAGAAAACTAGTCTCAAGAAGGGAGAGTCACAAGAGTCTTGAAGAGTCCTCTCACGTACATTCAGTATTTGCATACAGCTCTGTGAGGGCAGGGAAGCTTGCTTGTGGAACTCCAGAAGCTGAGGAGGACCTTGTTGGGCTGAACAGTGATACACCACAGCTGCATTGCCACTAACAAAGTCAAGCACATACAGGGACAGTCCTGAGCACAATTCCCCAGGACAGCACACTGGCCGTACCTGTGGCCCCACTGCTCCTGCACAGGAGGGAAGAACCGTACTGGCCATCCTTGTCCTGGGGTAGTGGGCAGCTGGCAAAGCAGCCAGTGCCTCTTGGCTCTGGCTACTGCCAAGGTGATAGCCTGAGGAGCATAGAACAACCAAGGATGGCTTTTCCCTTCCCCACTCAATTTCTGCAAATGCCAGAGGCACTCACAGAACTGTGTGGCTGCTGGGGGCTGGGACCATGTAGGATGCAGCCACTGCTGCAGCTGTGGCCATTGCCTGTTCTGTCAGTTCTCCGCTCCTGTGAGAGGGACTGACATTCCTTGCAGTTTTTGTTCAGCAGGGCACAGGCTTGAGGGCACAGATTTCCAGTGGCTGCTGATGGCTTTTGAAGAAGCTAACCCCTGGCCCCAGGTATGAGCACTGAGCCTTGCAGAAAAGATCTTTTCCATTAGCTGTAACCACCTGCAGCTAGGCCTGGCAGTCCAGCTCCCCAGCTCCTTCACATAACCTCGTAGGGTATCAGAAAGACTGGAGAGAGAGAAAGGATCAAAGTGGTCAGGGTGAAACTTCACCATCACATGGGACAAAGCAGTCTGAGATGCTTGATTGTAAGGAAGAATTTTTGTGTTGTGAAATTTTCCAGTTTTCTCCGAAGAGCTGTTGGACAAAGGTGCATGTATCAAAGTCACAGACCTTGGTCACTGGCAGCCATCAGGCCCCTCTGAGACTTTTAATGGCTTGAGAATATATTTATTTCTCAGTACATCATAGCTGTTGAAATAAGTTCCTAATTCTTATCCAGTTTCACATCAAAATCACCCATTATTTTTACCTCTCTGTCCCTCATCACTACTTTGGCAAAAGATAAATTATTTGCTATTAAAGTATCCTGACAAATCTAGCTAGCACAGAGCAGATTTTTTTTCCCCTCTCATCTGAAAAGCTATTAGTATGTTTCTCAGGGTAGAGGTGATTAGTTTATACTGGCAATGTAGAAATAAAATTCTCTCCTTAACCCTCTCGCTATGCAGAGGAAAAATATACATGTTTCCACCAGAGTTATGATGCTGGGACTGATTACTGACCAAGAAGTCATTTGAACAGAGGCATGACAGTGAATAGCGTTACACTGTAATACTACAGTTTTCCTGATGCGAGTAGCAGGGTTCTGAACATCATTGTGGGCATGAATAGAGACTTCTAGAAGTGTTTGTGCTCCATCTGCAGTGAAAAAGAGGATTGCTAAATGGCTTGGCACAGGCAACACTACCAGCAAGGAAGAGGTGAGAAAGAGAAGGGAAAACAGCTAGCAGCCTCATATATAATTTAGGCTTTCGTTCAGTTTTGCTACTATTTCAAAGTTGGTTTGTCATCACTCACTCAGTAGGTGGATCAGGTATCAAAAACTGTAGTAACAGTGACAAGTTTTGCTTTCTGTTGGTCTCTCTTGTAGCCAGTCTCATAGTCTTCAAAAAGAGTATGGGCAGGCAAACTGGCACTCTGGAGTGAGAAGAAGTCCAAATAGTCAGTTTTGGTGTGATTAACAACAAGAGGAAGCTGTTAATGCTTTGCAGCTGATGGAGATCTAGACAGAAATTTTGTTGTGATTTGTGTATTTGCACATGTAAATCTCAACAGAAATTCAAGGGAATAATATAGTGGCAAACAAACAGTACAGGCTAGTCAATATCAAGGCAATTCCAGCAAAGGAACTTTACACAAATTGTATTTGTGCTGGCAAAGAAAAAAGTAGCCATTGCCACCTGAGGAACAACGTTTTCCTGAATGTCTCTTCACACACTTGCCCTGAGGTGCCAGTTAAAAAGAAGGGCCTGGTAAACCCAAAGGTTTCAAAGCAGCCTGATTTCAAAAAAAATCTCCATGTGGAAAGAAACTATTGTAATAGCTTCTGGGGAAAATAAAAAGCCATACAAATTGAGGACAGCTTTGAGGCCATGGTCTTGGTGGAATTTTCACAGCTCACCTTCCTGTTTTCAAATCACCGATGCATTCCTGCTTACTTGCTGCATTTTTCTAACACACAGCAGGAAAATAACTTTTTCAGAGTTCATACTAAAAAAACACCAACTTTTGTGATTTACTGGCGTTTGGGAAGGCAACTAAGCAGAGTGGTGAGAAAAGAAAGATACCACAAGTTTCACCATCATGCTGAGGGAACCCTCTGAAGCATATCTACATCTTCCCACTTTGGCTTGTCAGCAGTGTTTTTGGAGTTGAGCTGAACCTCAGCTATTGACCCACAGTACCGCATGTCCCTTCCAGAGCACAACCTTCCTAGTAATGCACTGTGTTTTCTTTGCAGTAAATACTATTCCTGATCTGGTTTAGGACTTGATGGAACATATTGGGAAAATGATAAAAAAATTTCTGACGAGGACTATGTGGGGGGAATAAGGTATGCCCCTTTAAATGCCTCTATTTGAGTGACTCAAAAAAATCTGTATTTTTCATCACAAAAGCTCTAAACCCTCTTCGATTCTCGTGTGTGTGTGTGACATGAAAGTACAAGTTAAATGCAGATACAAATTCTGACAGTATATTCACAAATACCTTTTTAAAGTTTATACTGAAAGACCTGTTTCACACTGCAAACTGAAAATACTACAGCCTGAGTGTTCTCTTTCAGGACAAATGGGCCCCCAGAAGGAGAAACCACAGGAAAATCATAGGGGTATAATTGGGAACAGGATATCATGTTGAACATTGCTTATCTGACACAACTTTTGTTCCGTTCCATAGGAATGGAAGCTGTTCTGGATGTGAGGAATGAATCAGACTCAAGAGGCTGCCAAGAATGAAAAAAGCTAAAACTCCACAATCCTAAATGTTACTTTATCATAGAATAGAAAAGATGGTAATTTTTGCAGAAAAAAACCACCAATATCCTACATAAAAATCTGATGTATTGCCTACGTCAACACAAAGACATGTAAAAACTAAAAACTTGGCTTCATATTGAAACTGTGGATCGTCTGGACACTGAGTTGCATTTGGTTCTCATTTAATTATCTAATAATTAATATTAATTCTTTTTTGGTGTTTCAATGAGATTAAATTCTATTTGGCTCCAATTCAGATAATAAAGTTATTAAGATAATTTTATCTGATCAGTCTTCCAGCAGAATGTCAGGTAATTCATATGGCACATGCATTAAAACATCTCATACCTGAGTTGTTCTTAATTAGAGCCTCTACATAATAGCATTGCAATATGAATAGTTACACACATCTGTCCACAGCTACAAATGTCTAAAGTAGTTTTGGGATCACTACTCCAGCTACTTTTTTAACAGAAAATACACCTATAGAATTTCTCATGAAATATGAGTCAGCTGAAGAAACCTGACAGTTTCACTAACCCGGTGATGAGTTTGCTTCCTTTGCTTCCTATTTTTCCCTCACAAAATTATCTTTTGCTTTTTTTTTTTTTTCCCCCACAATTTTCTGGGATCTTCAGCCTGAGCCCCAGATATTGAACTCTGCTATCTTCAGAGACCAGACTTCATTTACCACTTTGACTCTTTCCTGCATTAATCTGTTTTTGCCTTTGCAACTCAGCAAAGTTGTCAATGTTTATTCACAATCACTAAGCAAAGATTTCAGATAGTTGGAAGCTTTATGCCACTGAAAAAAATGTATTTGATAGCCTTTATAAAACATGTAAGCAAAGTTAGCATCAAAGCCAAAGAGTTTAGGTTGATGCTGTCCCTGTGACCTGTCCCTGATGGCAGGTGAGTCACACATCCTCCGAATGTGCATGTACCGTTTTAGACAAGCTCCTCAGGGGGTAATGATAAAATGCATGCATGTCATCTCTTGTACAGCAAGAAAGGTTTTTACTCCTCCGCATTAACAGCAAGTTCAGAAAAGAACATTCCAACTTTGGAGCAGCTCAGGTGTTTGTGCCAAGGTATCTGTTCACTCTGCAGCACTAAGGATATCTCCCAGGAGCAGACATTCCTAAGGAGAAGGGTAGAAAGAAGCTGTCCCTTAGAAGCAGGTGATTCACCCTCCCTGGGGTACCAATTCCTATAGACACAATAGGCAAGTCTTGCTCCTTTACTCTGCTGGCAGCCCTTAGATCATCTCAAGGAATAGCCACAAGCCAATTTCAGTGACTGTCTACAGCAGCTGGAGAGAGGGAGAAAATTAGGGTAGTAATCCATTTGGTCTAGTTAGGCAATTTTGAATACTGTATTTCAGAGCATTAACTACACAAAATTTAAAAAGAAAAAAAAAAGAGAAGAAAAACAACACCAACAAAAACCACAAAAGCCACCAAACCCAATCCTTAAATGCCACCTAGTGGTAAAAGCTATTTTCTTTCAAAATCCCTGCTTTACAGGGAAACACAAGAAGAAAAGGACCACTGCATGAAGTCATGGTTAGACCTGTTTGGATTTTCTGAGTTCACTTCACACCTTTACGCTTGAATGTCTCAAAGTCAGAAGTATTAGGAATATTGGAAATATGTTCATAGAGCTCAAGCTCTGCAGTGCTGTGTGCTGTGATATCTCACTTTCAAATGCCTCAACATGGGAGCAATATCCCCAGCTGCAAACTGGGGAGCCTGTCCTTGCAGCAGGACGATGGGTAGGTCTACTACACGCCTTGGTGTCTGTGTGAACGCAGAAGCCTGAAGATATTGTGAAGGGAGACAGTCACCTATGGTGCAAGCACAAAGGGAATCTCGCATGGAGATACTTTAAATCCTTACTAATATTGGTGTCTTAAACTTGGTTCAAAGTTGCCGCAGCAAGATTGTAGTTCACTGATTCTATCTGAAATCTCTGTGTGTCACAAAACAAGCTGTCAACACTGGCTGAAATTATCTATACAGCATGAATTCCAGCTCAAATTACCGACTTTTTGCTGGTACTTGCAGCCTTTTACAAGCACTTCCTGGTCCTGCTTGACAAAAGCCCTGTGCTATATCCTCAGCACCTATCAGAACAGAGGTCACTGACCAGTTGTCTTCTGTTAGGATACATCATGTTCTGGGGCTGCTTTTCTGCAGAAATACTCCTCATGTTTCTGAGAGAGGATGCTGGGACCCCTGATCAGCAATCAGCTGGGACCCCAGACCAGAGCAAAGCTGAGCCAGTAATCTGCCCAAGCTCTGAGCAACTGCATGAAGTTCTCCGGCATGACACATTCTGCTCTCCTGTAGTTTTGACTCCACATCATGGCCAAGGAATCATTAATCCACTCACAGGCAATCTGCCTTCTTCAAAGCAGCACCATGGCAAGAGGTAGACCATGCAACTCCAGCAGATCTACTAAAGAATTTGTTCTCTGAGAAGTGCCACTCTAGACAATGTTTTCACCTTAAAAAAGCTTAGGACCACACCAGAGAGCCTAGATCAAGCTTGGAACATCTATTTTTCAAATAATGTACATCCATAAGTAAAGGAGAGGGCTGGCAGGGAAGAAAATGTCTGGATTCCCTGCTGAATAGATCTGCAGCTTGATCTACTTCAACTGGTTTTCTTTCATTTCCCTGTAGCTGATTTCTCTTTAAGATACATGTGTAGGTTGTTATGTGTGCAGTAGTGCTACTATTACTTTAAATAGGATGTTAGGGCACTGAACTTTGCATTTGTCATTGCCTCATCAAATGTGATATGCTGATGAAAGAACCATTATGTTCCAGGAAGATTTTTTGAGGATTTTGCTGTGAAAATCCGTATCTCAAGGCATGCTATCACCACCTGAGGAACTTTTTCAGAATCTCCATATCATTGCAGGCTAAAAACAAGACAAGTATCTGCCAAGCCCATGATCACCACTTCCTAAAAACCCTCAAACCAGGAAAGAACAGGCAGACATTTACCCCAATACCTGAAGTGCAGAGGGGCTGGCACCTACATGGAGAAAGAGAAGACAAGACAAGAATACAGAACTACGAGCACCAAGGTTACAAATCTCAAGAATTTGGAATCACTAGTTTAAGCCCATTTTTGCAATAGAAAACACATGTAATCATATTCATAAAAGCTTTTACCATCTCAGAGCTGGGGCAATGCCTTGAACATGTGATAGCAATGATGGTTCCAAGCACTCATCCACCTCTTTGCACTCTCCTTAGAAGGAGAAAACTGCAAAAAGGAATAGATGAGGACCACATCCTCCACTGGGGTAGAGGAATGAGGAAACAGAGAGAGCAATCCTGGAGCCATGCAAGCTGCGCTGGCCAACATTCCTGCAACTCTTGGTTGCTCCTACACAGCATCAGTATAGAGAAAGAACAGGCAGCAATAGAGCTCTGTGACTTCACCTTTCCTCCACCTCCAGGTCCTGACAGAGTTGGGCTCCTGAATTTTGCTTGTGCAGGCAGCATGCACTGTGGCATTTTCTTTCATGCAGGTCTGGGCTCACGATAGCTTTTTGGTGAGGAAAGCTCTTCTGGAGATAATGCCCTCGGCCAGACAGTTTGTGCAGTTTGTCAGCAGCCTTGCTATCCCTGCTTCCCACAAGCCACTTCATCTTTATTGCACAGTCCTCTGTCCTTTGGTAGCAAATGTCCCTGTGACCAAAGCCCTCACCTCCTTTTAATACACAAAGTGCAGGAACTAAGCATCTGTTTCCTGTCTAGCTGGATTGGGATGCCACCTATACTTCCAAGCATAACTACCCAATCCCAGAGGATGAAGGAGGAGTACAGACAGGGTGGTGGCAACAGCAGTTCATCAGTTCATGTCAAAGGCACACTAAGAGCACAGGTAGGAAAGTGGCATATTGACAGGAACTGACAGATTGGTGGCAGGGATACACCTCATCTCCACCCTGTCCATTTTTGTCTGCTGCAAACCTTTAGGAATAGGCACTGTTTGAGGAGCTGGCATCACTCTTCATCTTCTTTTCACTGCCTAAACTGCAACACCCATTACTTTTACAATTGAATTTTTAACTTACAGGCCAGATCAAAGGCCAGTCTTTGAAAAAGAAGATACTGCCACTCCCTAAACTTCACGTAATTTAACACGGGGCAGTGAATGAAATCGGCTCTTTCAGGAAGTATCCCCTCCAGCTCAGGTCTGTTTACTTATACACATTAAGTGAAACCATTCTGATGCAAACAAAAGCCATTATCTAAAATGAAACACTTCTTGATAGAGACAATACACTAATTCTCAACTGATGAGACATACCCTTCCAATAAGATATTACAGAGGAGAAAAACTGAGGTCAGAAACTGTGCTAGTTATTTTAGTATCTCTTAGGACCTCCAGACAACAGCTGAGCTTTACACCTTTTCACAAAATGCTTTAAAGACAAAATACACATATTCTTTTTCCTACTTCCTTTGAGTTAGGATATGGACAGAAGTAGATTTGCTTCTTTCCTGCTCATGTAGCCCACTTTATAGAGATCAGGCGTTTGATTCTGGTGGTTTCCAGTCAGAACAGTACTTAATGAAAGGCTCATGACTGCACGTCTATGCAGAAAACAGTAGCATTCTTGTTAAATTAGCACTGCCAGGTACCGTGCTTTTCACACTCAGGGGTCTTTGGACTGTATTTTTGGAAATGCTATATGTTAAAAACATATGCATGCAAATGAAATTAATACATTACTTAAAGAAACCTGAAGTGTAAAGGTGCTGCATCATTCAGAACAAATCTGAAAGCAGATGTAGATGTCTTTGAATGCCACACACTCACTATTGTCAGATCTGAAAGCTATTAGGCTATGACCTAATAGCCTACTATGATATACTTCTCATTTCTGCAGCAAGACACAAAAGCAACAGAGTGTATCACACAGTTTATTAAAAACTGGAAGCATTGTGGTCATCAGGGACAAAGCACACTTCAAATAAGAAGCCTGCAAGGTTAAGTTAGGAAAATTATGATATTGAGATGAGGCACAGGGGGAAAGCCCGAGAACCTTCTGCAGCTGCTTCTAGGAATCTCAGGAACAGAAATTTATCCAGGGCTGCAGTACTGCAGCTCTCAGCACCGACTGCGAACGATGTTTAAATGGCTCCAAGTGCAACAGCCTCCAGACGCGGCAATTCCTAGCCAGGATATGGTGTGGTTTGCCACGCTGTTGACTGAGAAGTCTCAAGAAGCATTCCCCACCCCACTCTAAAACAAACACACACAAAAATACTCCCTCAAACAAAAATGTGCCCTACTTTTGCATGAAAGCACAGGCTAGAATTACTTTTCATTTTCTTACATGATGCAGCGGGAACCCTGAGGCCCACCACCACCACCAGCAGCAACACTGCCTGGCACGACCAAGCGCAGGTGATGGTGGAGGTCGGTAACAGAGTCCAAATACGTCGGTCGCGGAGACCGCCGCGCCTTTGGGGGCTACTGCTCATCCTTCATCTTGTCCCCGACGCCGCCGCTGCACCACGAGCCGGGAGCCTCCGCTCGCCCCGCCCGTCCCGCCGCGCCTCCGCCCCCGGCCCGGCCCGGCCCTTTCCTGCCCTGTGCGCATGCGCACTGCCGCGCGCTCGCCTTCCGGCTGCTGCCGGAATTTCTGGGCCCTGCGCCGCGCTCCCGCGCCGCGGGACGGGTCCTCGCGCGCCCCGCGGGACAGCTCTCGGTGCGGCGGCGGCGCCCGCCCGGAGGGCGGGCGCTGAGCTGCGGCTCAGGAGCGAGCGGGCGGGCGGCCATGGCGTCCTCGCCGGGCGCCGAGAGCCGAGCGGACCCGGGCGAGCAGGAGGTGGCGGCGGCGTTGCAGGCGGAATTGGACGCGTGCCGCACGCAGCTGGAGCGGGCGCGGCGGCGGCTGCGGCGCACCCAACGCCTGTACCGGCGGGAGCGGGAAAGCGGCGAGGCGCTCAGGAGGCAGGTGGGGCCCCCACCCCGGATACCGTGGCCTCCGAGCCCCCGGGCCGGGCGGCACGGAATCCCCGTGTCCGCCACTCCCCGACCCGGAGCCGCTCGGCCCGCTCTCCGCTTGTCCCCTCCTCCCGATGTACCCATTCCACACGGTCCTCAGCTCCCGGAGCTCGCCGGGCTCTCCTGGCCTGCGAGGGGCCAGAGCAAGTTTGAGGTTTCGAGTCAGAGCTTGGTGGTGAGAGCGGTAACGCCTTCTCTGCCACAGGGTTAGATTTGCAATCAGAAGGAAAAATTGCATGTAGTAGAGGGAAAGAGGTTTATTGAACGAAGTGTGAGGTAAACGAAGAGTGGCAAAACTTCTCTGTGAATGCTTACCGCAAAAGAGGGAAGTTTAGGGGAGCCCTCATTGCGGTGTACAGCTTCCTTGTGAGGGGAGGCAGGCGGGCGGCAGTGACCTCCTCTCTGGCAGAACCCGAGGGAACGGCCTCAAGGTGTGTCAGGGGCGTTTTAGATGGGATATGAGAAGAAGGTTCTTCACACAGGGGATGCTTGGGCAATGGAAGAGGTTCCACAGAGAAGCGATCACAGCACTAAGCCTGACAGCCCAGTGAGGGTTCGGACAATGCTCCCAGGCACATGGTGTGATTCTTGGGGTGTCCTGTGACTCTTGGGGTGTCCTGTGCAGGGCTGAGAGTTGGTGATCCTGGTGGGTTCCTTCTAGTTCAGAACATTCTGTGCTTTGCAAATGCCACAGTCATTATTACAGTGATCATTGCTTGAAATCCAAGTTTACGTGGTGGGCATTTAGGAATAACCTAAATGTTAACCTAAGTTTCTCTGCTCCTTTGTGACCAGAAATTGTGTTTCTTTATGCCAACCATTCAAGTACAAAATTGTCTTCCTGCCAAAAAAATCACTTGAAACACCTGTGGTGCCATTATGTTTTGTTTGAATTACAGTGTCCAAAATAGGCTGACTCTCTTTCCTGAGAGTCCATGGCAGACCATTAAAATGCAGTATTGTGTTTTCAAGATGCAATTTTTCTTCCAGGTAGAAGAACTCACTAAAGAAATCCACAATAGAAAGGAGAAAGATACGTCTAGTGTAGAAGTACAGACGGAGGACTGTGCTGCATGGTCACAAGCAGGTAGAGAGGGTGGTGACTGTTTAAATAGGGATATAGAGCAATATCTTAGTTTGAAAATGTTGTAATGTAGAATACATTTCAGGTCTAGTTTGAAAATGTTGTAATGTAGAATACATTTCAGGTCTGTATCCTTTGCTGAATTAAATTTAGTAACCTGACCTAATCTTTCAGATTCTTTCATATTCATTTGAGGCATTCAGGATAAAATGTAGCATGGACTAGCAGAATTCATGCCATTGTAATTTGTTACGTAGTAATCTCATGTTGCAAATATACATGCTTTACCAATTTTTGAAGTATATGAAAACAAGAGGTAATTTATTCAGTAGGTTTAGAATAAATTCAGAGTAGAGGCACTACCGAATATTTGATTTTCAGTAGACTACTTAATTGCATACGTTTCCAGTTTAAGATTTAGCATCCTTAAACTGCATTAGTAAAATACTGCCTTGCTAATTTATGCAATTTCAACTTCACTGTCTCTTCCCCCTCTACCCCAGCAGATTATTACTACTATGAAAATTATTACAATCACACTGATACTCAAGATTGTGCATCTGAACTACCAGTGCAGCACAGTCACGGGAGTGAAGGCATTGAGCATAATTCCACAGAGGAATCAGAGGCAGGTGTTAATAATCCGCTGAGGAAGTATAGCACCAGAGCTATTGAAGGTGGAGAAGAGGAACATTTCGTCCAGAATTCACAGGTTTTTGGACTGTCTGGAGTTTTACCGGTTTTGAAATCAGTATTCTGTTAATATTCCATGTAAAAGATGTGTTTGCGGTCCTGAGAGCTTTATACAAAATTATTCTTTGTGATGGTCTAGTCCTGGTCATACCCTCATACTCCGAAACTAGTTCTTTTTGTAGTAGGTTCCAAGCGGAGCACCCTCTTAGATTTGTGTCTTGGAGTTTGAGCGTTTTTGTAAAAAGGCATATATATCCTGCATGGCCTGGAAGTGAGATCTTTTTTATCAGCAGAGTATGTCCAGTATGTCCATGCTGATTTTCCTAAATAGTGCTTTTTATTTTTTCTTCCATTGACATAAGGAAGCGAGATATAAGGATAAGGACATTTTGTGGTGGGTTGGTTTTCTTCCCTGCTCTCCAGCCTTTCCTTAGGTCACTCAGTTTGAGTTTGTGCCTCAGCAGCTAGCAGCTGAAATGGAGCAGAGGGCAGAAATCTGTCTTAGGAATGCTCTGAAAGATGTTTCCTGTGTGTATTTTTGGTGTGAGTCACTTTTGAGTAAAGCTGGGGAAAAACGAAAGACACAGGCTGAAGTCTTGGTCCTGTTGAAATCAGTAGAGTTTACCAGTAAACCACAGCCAGATTTTTGCCTTCTGAAACAGTCCAGGTTCATAGAGCACTTACCTTTCTTGCTTTCTGTTATCAGGAGACACAAGAAACTTCAGTACCAGAAGGTTCTTTGGCAGAGAGCTTGAGAGCTGCTGCAGAGGCTGCTGTTTCACAAACTGGATTTATATATGATGAAAATACAGGATTGTATTATGACCATAGCACTGGATTCTACTACAATTCAGTAAGGATCGTTTCCAAAATCCTTGGAATTTTTTGTCTATCAAAAAGGTTTTGTTAGTAAAAGTTGATATGAGCAAAGAACTAAGATACAAACTGATCTTATATTTTGAAAAACAGGTTACTGAAAATGAAAATGAATAGTGTTAGTGTTAAAAGTTTGTTAATTAGTTTATTAATTATTTCAGTCAAAGATAGCAGGCTAAGATATAAGTTTAGATTTTAATTCTGTTTTTTGATGTCTCGTAGGTCTCTTAAGTTACTTGGCATTATACAAATTGTATGTTATAAAGCTGATCTGTAACTCTTTCAAACCTGAAAGCTTGAGCTTAAAGATGTCTTGTTTAGGAAAAAACATACTTCTGAAGTAAGTCTCCACAGTGAAAAGAGTAATGGGAGAAAATACACAAAGTGTTTGTGCCTTTACTTGAGTACTGTTACCACCTAGTTTGTTTCTACAGGAAAAGAAAACACTTCTTTTAGAAGTGTTAGAAGACGTTTAGATGATGGGTTAGAATTTCTTAATGGTTACTTTTAGCTATGCATTTTTATATAGCTTTTGCAAAGGTTTTCTTTTTGTCCTATGAAGTGTGTATATATATACAGATCCGTGGATAGGTATGTATACACTGTACTGCACTGAGAACAGAGAGTTTGTTTGCAGTGTTATATTCAACTCAGCTGTAAAAAATGCATGTGGTATGTAACTGTTTGTTTTCAGGATGCTTCTGGACTTAATTTTTAAGTTCTTAAAGGATACCATTGGTTTTGACATCGTTTGTGGATATAGTTATACATAAATGTTTGGGGCTATAGATTACAGTTTATGGTAGAATTATCCAAAAGAATATCTTTTCTTGGTACATAAGTGTTCTGAATTACAGGAAATGTTCTTGCATTGGGTTTGCTGGCCAAATTCTGATGATAGGGCCAGGGACTGCAGAGGTAGCCTCCCTGAGAGAAGGCCAGGGGCTGCCTGGACGTGGCTCGTTCCTCTGTAGGGCACAGCATGGCTGTTAGAGAAGCTAGTGGTGCCTCTCTGAAACCAGTGCAAGAAGGGGCACAGTGGAGTCTGTAGTGGGGGTTGAGTGTGAAAAATAACCCTGTGAACACCAGGGACAAAGAAGAAAGAACAGGAGGAGGTTCTCCAAGCACCAGAGCAGCCAATTTCCTGCAATCCATAGAGCAGACCATGTGGAAGGTACTCATACTACAGTCCATGGAGGATCCCACACAGAAGCAGCTCCTTATGATGCCTTCTTTGGCTACCTAAAAACAGAGACCAGACAAAATTAAGGGAACAAAAAGCAGTTATATTTATTGAAGGGCCTTCAGGTACATTTAGGGCAGACAAAGCCCCCCAGGGACTACACCCAGAATGGACGACAGGTTTTTATACTTACATAAATTTGATCTATTTGCATTTTGGGGGTTAATCTTCCAATGACAGTATCAGGTAATGAAGTCATTTACCTCAAGTTTGCTTCCACCCACAGCTCACTTTTGTTTACATTTCTCAGGGCCTGAGACAGTGAGGAGTCCTTGATTCCCAGGCCTGGAGAGGAACTGTTTTGTCTGGCCAAAATGAGAAAGCAGTAGCTAACACTCTATATGGAGTTTAGAGCTATATGCTAAAGAATTGCAGGATTACAGATATATGGGAAATATAAAAGCTAAAATCCTAAGGCACCACATAGGGGACTGGAGTGCCCATGCCAGAGCTGAGAGCCCATCTCCCTGGTAGGAGCTGTGGCCTGTGGAGGACCCATGCTTGAAGCAGTCCTTGAAGATCCCATGCTGGGCAGGGGAGAAGTAGCAGCAGAGAGGGACTTTTCATTAACTGATCTCAGCCCCTCTACTCCTCATTTCACTGCACCACTCGGGTGGGGGAAGGCAGGGAGAAGAGCTGGGAATGAAGTGGTACCACTGAGCTTGTGAAAAAGAGACTGGATGTTTTTAATTTGATCCTTATCATCCAGCTGTATTTTAGCAATTTCCAAGTCGAATCTGGCTTGCCCATGATAGCGACTTTTGTCTCTTGACCCATGAGCTTTCCATCTTATTTTCCTTACCAGTCTTGTTGAGGAGGAGAGTTGACAGTGGTTGGATGGGCATCTGGTAGCCATCCAGGATAAAGCCACCACAGTTCTTTCATTTTATCAAAATTCAAATGTGGTTCTTTATTAATCAGATGTTTCTTTGAACAGTATTTGTATTGATGTGATAACATTGTTCTTCATTTCCTAAAAAGGAAAACCAACTGTATTATGACCCAGCAACTGGAATTTATTACTACTGTGATGTGGAAAGCGGCCGATACCAGTTTCATTCACGAGTGGATCTGCAGTCTTACCAGGCCTCTGGTACTAAGCACACCAAGGATAAAAAGGGGAAAAAGAAGAGAAAAGAACCAGAGTGGATTACTGCAGATGAGTATAAGGTAACCTTAGAACTGATAGACAGAAAATGCAAAAGCTGTTGGGTTTTTGTTCATGATGCAATTTATAGGCTGTGGGGCTTGGTTTTATGCAGAGAATGTATGCTTTATTTTTTTAAACTATTTAAACATACTTAAACTGTATACAGCAGGTTGCTAACATATAGTTAGTGTTCAAATAACTTTCCCATTGATTGATTAAGGATGAAACTTTTAACTTGTATCCCCTCACTTTTTCAATATATTTTCAAATACTACCCAACTGTAAAGGAGTCTTAAGCTGAGTGTCAGTGAAGTTTTTTGAATAGCAGGCACACTAGAATGAATTCAGTGTTGTGTGGGCTGGATTTACATGAGAAATTCAGTGGCAATGTCTTGGGCTTGGGATTTTGGCTTGTGATGTGGTGTTGGTTTTTTGTTTGGTTGGGTTTTTTCAGATTCACATTATGAACCAAAAAAAGCAAATTTTGAAAATATGCACAATCCTTTCTCTGTGACTGCCTTCCAGAGTGTAGTCCATTGCCATTTTACTGTATCTCTGCTATCATTTGGGATTGGTGTTTTTGAAGTTCTCTTTCTTTGCATATTATGCTCTCCTGTTGATACTTGTTCACTGTATTTTCATTGTCATTAGTGTGTGGATAAGCTGTACAGCTTAATAAATGCCCATTGTCATTAACATATATTTTAAATTGCAAAATTTTTCTGAGTGCGAAGAAAGCATATCATGTGGTGTGCTGTCTTGAAAAACATTACTGACTCCTGAACACTTAGAAGTACTGACACAGCTATTAAACCTCAGGAAGCATTTCCATTATGAACACACTTATTGATGTTGAGTTCTATTCTGTCAATTTGTTTTATTATTTTAAGATAAAATTGAATATATTGAGTTATCTTTGGTTTGCATTCTTCAAAGCTGTTGCTTTAACCAATTACATAGTTTCATTATGTATGCCTCAGACATGCAGATTGGTTCTGAAATAATTACATTACTGTCCAGATACCTGTACATAATAGTCATATAACATCAGTGCACAGTTAAAAAATTTAATCAGGAGTGAGGTCTTCGGAAAGACTTGAAAATGGAAACTATTAAGAAAAAGTGTAATTAGGTTAAATGCATAGTGGTTGTTGACTGATTACACATTTTATAAACAAACTGTGGATAATGAAGGAATTTCTGCTTCTTGAGGAAACTTCACGTGAACCCTTCCATTTGGAAAGCTTGGTCTGGGTACTTAGCAACACTAAGCATAATGATTCTTTAGACTTCAGAGAACAGAGCTATGGCAGTGGAAGTGCAGTTTTACCAGCACCCAGGTTCGTGGCCTGCTCTGTGCAAATGCTGAATTAGCATTCTGCCACTCTCAAAAGGCATTGGTCAATACAGAACTTGATCCATCATGTGCCAGGAAAGAATCATGAAAAGCTCATAGACATAAGTCTTTATCGGAAACAGATTAATAGGTCTCTTAAATTTAGTTCTGTGATGAACTGTTGCCTAAACCAACAAGAGTGTTTATAAAAGTTCTAAGCCATGTATAGCTCTGACCTATCAAATAATGTTGCCTACTTTTTAGACCCCCATCATAGTAATAAAATCTGTAATCTGATTATACTAGAAATAGAGGTTTGTTTTAAGCTTACTTTATACCAGTGTTTTTGTTTAGATAGTCTTGTTAACAGATCTTTTCTGTGAGACTTCCACAGTCACAAGGTAGGAGGTAAACATCCATTTTTTTCTTGTCTGTTTTATTGATGGCAAACTGAGTACTTTGCTTTATTTGTGAATTAATTTGTTTGACCAGCAAGGTAACAGGGAAAACATTTAAAGTATACTCTAGTGCACAGATCTTTTCTTCTGTGAATAGTGAGTGAAAGTCTATGTCAAAGAAGTAATCATGGTCTTTTTAATATTTTTAAACAAAAACAGGGAGAATACCAAATGAAACATAGGACACTCTCCATTTTAAACGTCAGAAGTAAAAGAATGCCTTTCTGTTAGTGCACTTCTTTGTAAATGAACTGCTGGATTTAGAAGAAAAACTTACTGATATAGTTTACATAGCTGAGTTAAAACATTTTATTCTTGTACTGTGGTTATTAATAACTTAAACATTCCATGGTACATTAGTATAAAGGATTAAGATTTTCTAGAATAAAATATGGTATTTTTCTGTTATAAAATGGGAAAATTAGTTTATAAGCTGCACAGTCAAGTGCATAGATGCATGGTATTTTTTGGCAGTATAATTGTTGTCCAGTTTAGTCTTGTATTGGCCAAGGCACTAATTAGTTCATAGCAGAATAAAACTAAAAACATCTGGTTTTAAATAGGACTTTGTAGTTGAAGCATTGTATATTGAAATGCTTTTCTCCAAACGTACTGCTCAGCCTTCTCTCTTTTCTTCTCCCTGAATGCTGTTTAAATTATCGAAGTTATAACAATGCTTTTGAAGACTACTACCTCATTACTGCTTTTCCCAATTGCTTATTAAATTGTGCTGCTAGCCTGAAAAATGGTCCCAACATTGCCTCATTTCTTTACCAAAGTAGGTTTTTACTTGTCTTTCTTTTTCTACAGATGGTACAGGTAGGAGAAGGGTTTGGATTAATGCCTGGGCTGTGGACCACTAGTGTTCAGGGTGTCCTTCTGGAGCATGTCATTCACCCCATGAACTTGAAAATTCTTGGGTGAAGCTGAGGTGGTTTATAAGAATATCCATGTAAAGCAGAGGAAGACAGCAGTACTTACAGAATCATATCAATTTTTTCTCTCTTTTTCAGTTAAAGGTATAAATGTAAACAATTATTTATAGATATTTATAATTACTTAGAAATTGCCAAATACAAGAAATAAGGAAATTTAGCAGTTATGTGTGTTGAAGCATATATTTCTAGGTAGATGGTATTAGTAAGCAATGGTTTTTACCAAGATTGCATGTGATTTTTGAATGACTTAAAGTTAGTACCTTTTTTTGTTTAAAAAACTATTGTAGCTGGAACAATCCATTAACTTTCTGTTTCTGGTCACAGGAGGGTTTTTTGTTGTGGTTTAATTTCTAGCTATTGTGAGGAAGTTCATGTACTCAGCTATCTTATATACAGTATTTATTTGCAAGTAGGAAACTAGGATACTTAACACTACAGCAATAGCAAGTGAGTTGTCAAAAAATGTTGTAGTATTCTTAAAGAAAACCCAATATAATTCTGAGAATGTAAAGGATAAAATTAATATGTTAAAATATTATTGCATTTTTAAAAAGGTGAATAACCTTTTGAAAAACAAGAAAATACTCATAAGTGTTGGCTAATATCAATGGAATTCTAATTGTAAAAAACAGCAGAGGGGAAAATCATGTGCTTACTATCATCTGGGGAATGTTCCTAATTCATACAAGAACTTTCCTTAAGACATCTTGCTTTCCAGTCATAAACTGAAACTATATTACAAAGTTTTCTTTTGACTTGTGAAACAAAGTATGATATCTCTACTTGCTTGCTTTGAACTGACAATCAGGATTTTTTTTGCCAGGATGAAGTGTTAGCGTCTATGCAGGTCATATAAAAACATTGGTAGCATACCTTGAAACTTTTAGACATACAGTTTAGTTCTGGTATCTTTTTGTAGGGGTAACTCAGAAAAAAGACAGGACAAGTAACATGGTCTTTTCTTCTGTACAAGAAAAACCTTTAAATAAGTAAATTTGGAAAAATTTAAAAATTTTAAAAAGGTGACATCAGTGATAATAGGATCCCTGACCAGTATCAAGATCCAGGGTTTCCATACATTCCAGTTTGGAGAGTAGACTGTGTGCGGTAGTGATCCTGCAGTTCTACTTGCTGCATTGGGGCTGTTAGAAATACATAGCAAAATTTAGAAGGAAGTTCTGCACATGCCATTTTTTTTTTCATAAATTGTTTTTAAATTTTTTTTTTTTTTAATTTTCAAGCTACCACCTACTAAATTTTATTTCAGTGTAGTACTCAAAATTAACTTTTACCATGTTCTTTTCCGTTAATAGGTTCATCATAGATACTTCTGTAGAAGAGGCAAGGTGGTTTTAGCAGTGTTTCCCATAGAACTCTTGAAGCAGTGATTTTTTTACTTTTTTTATCACATGTAGTTTACTTTTTGCTGATATTCATCCCATCTTTAGGTACGTCAGTTGACAGAAACCATGGCTAATCTGAAGATTTCTTCTTTTGGATTGGCACCTTCTGGTAAAGGTAGAGTTGAGACAACAAACACACATTAGTCCATGGATGTTTACCTTTCACCTTGATATTTTTATTAAAGAAAAAAGAATATCTAGTAATTGATGTTTAGGTAATTTTTTTCCTAAAGGAATTAATAAATTATTTAAAGCTATTTAATCAAAATCCATTCACCTGCAAATAACTTTGAAATAGATTTAAAATACTTTGTAAGTAACATCTGAAGAAAACTTTGATGGCATTCTAGAATATTGAGAAGTGTTTAGCATCTCTGTATAACATAAAGGGTCTGGACTAAAGAAACTATTCATTCTTTAGGTACAGTTATTTAATTCAGAGCTGTCCACCACCAGTGTATAAAATGGCTCCTGTATGCTGTAGGAAGAGGGTTTTTTTTTCTGGCATTTAATTAGATTTTTTGCACTGGAAAATTGAGTATTGTGTAGGGTGGATGAGAGTAACTGAAGTACTTGTGGAATGATTTTAGCACATGAAAGCTTAGTCATTCAAGTGAAAGAGCTATTTTTAAGTGTTAGAAAATATTTCTTCAGTAAAATACTGAATTTGAAATTAATTTCAAATTGAGGGTGTCAGTGCTAGAGGTATACTATTCAGTCCTGTAGAAGAGTGCTGAGAGCAAATGAATCTGCTATATCACCTACTGAACTTCTAGCAGACCAAAAAACAGGCTACACATTTGAGAAAAGTTGTATCTGTCCATATTTCTCTGCTTTGTATAAAATAAATTTAGGAAAAAAAAACAGTTTAAACAATGCAGTTCTTCAAATTGAGCCAATTATGCTCACAATAATAAGTTCCCATGTATGGGGATGCTGAATAATTGCATGAACATGCATGTTGGTCAGCCATAGTACAGAAAAACTGAAGTTTTGAAAGACAAGATGTCTTGCTCTGTAACAGTAAAGCAAAAGGTATAGTTAAATGCTTAAAATACTTCAAAATTTTTATTAAAAACAGTTAAATGACAATGATAATATGTATTTTCTAAGTAGGACAGTCTGCATTTCAACAGGTGGTAATCAGTAGTTTGTGGCATATTCTCTATAAAGTAAAACCATCAATTCCACTCATATAAGCATGATTTGTTATTCTTACAAGATCAGTCCTCATGGAACACATAAATATCCTGATGTCAAAGTACTTTTTGCTGACTTTGTCAGGGATGCAGAAATATGAACCACCTCAACTCTGTAGTTAAAAAGTAGTTTATTATCTATCAGATTGATCACACCTCTCAGCTTCAGCTTAGTGAGAAAAATCCCAGAGATCGTGGTAATACCCAGTAGATATAAAATTTTTCAAAGCTGGATCACATTGAATCTATCCATGTCTAACTCATGACTGTTGGTGTCAGTCCAGATGTATTGGGCAAAGCAACAATGAAAAAATGTATGTGTATGAAAAAATATCATGGTGTAAAAAATGAGCATGTACTTGCACACTTTGTGTCCTGTGGCATGAGTTTGGGATGAAAAGTTAGGTAGTCACTGAGAAATTAAGTACATTGCTAGAAGTACAGGGTACACTAGTACCCTGAAATACTGCACTAGTATTTACCAAATTTTGTGCTTAATGCCAGTTCCTGGTTTGTAAGTGCTGACTATGTGGAGGCAAGGCATTAGGTGCTGTTTCCCTAGTACATGCTACACGTGTTCTGTATTAGTACTGGTAGTCAGCCATGGTTACTCCAGTCAGCAGCTGAGCCCCAGACAGCTTCTCACTCACTCCACCAGCAGCAGGATTGGGAAGAGGATTGGAAGGACAGGAGTAAGAAAACCTGTGGAATGAGATATAGCCACATGCGCAAACAAAAGAAAAAGCAATAAATTAATTCACTGCTTCCCTGCCTGGGCAGGCAGGAAAGCATGGCTCCAGCACAGGTAATGGTGACAAAGGCCAAATAGTCAACATCCCTTCTGCTTCCTTGTCCCTCCCCCAGCATTTATTGGCAAGCATGATGCCATATGATATGGGATAACCTATATAGCTGATCCCCATGTCCACAGGGTGTGTCTTGCTTCCAACTCCTTGCACACTCCCACCCTCCTTGCTGGTGGAGTGGAGCAAGAAGCAGAAGAGGCCTTGGTTTGTGTAAGTGCTACTCAGCAATAAGTTAAAAAAAACCTCTGTATTATCAGCCACATCTTCAACACAAATCCAAACGACAGCCCTAACTAGGCACTGTGAATAAAATTAGCTTTACCCCAGCCAAAACCAGTACATAGTCATACATAATGGAAAAGGATTTCTGCAACACGAGATTGTGTCAAATCCTATAAGGTTCATCCAGTATTTGTATGCTTAATGTTTATACATTTTGTCCAGATGTACATTTTAATACAGATCCATGAAATCATGAAGTGCTCAAAATCCATACTCAGTTTTAAAATTCTTGATTTCATACAAGGTTTTAAAATGTGAAGACTGCATTTTTATCAGTACTCAACTATTTAGTTTATTTGCTTTCTTAACAGTTGAATGCAGCAATTGTGAAAAAATATAGAAACTGCTGAGAAGAGGCTTAATGGTCATACTGGCAAAATCATAGAATGAATGTATGTGTGGAATCCTTGGTCTGTTTATAAGACTTTTTTGAAAAATTCCTGGTTTCAACACAGAACTAAGAGTCTACTCTTTAGTAGCCAGGCTTTGAAACAGCACCTTTTTACTTTCTAGTTTAAAATATCTGAAATTATGCTAAAAATCATGGAATATCACGGGCTTCACTGTTGGAATTGAACGGTTGGACCCTTGTACTTGGGCATCAGTGCATCAGTCGTATCTTTTTTTGCCTTGCTTGTGATTTGAGCAGATGGTGTAGTTTCTTTGTTTTCAGATTAGATTAGATTAGAATCTAATGAGCTACCTTTTTTGTTTACCCTGTTATAGAAGTAATATGTTTTAGAGTGCAGAACGCCTTGGTATGTTTGGTATCAATATAATACCCGTACCAAACATAAATATAGACAAAACACACTGAAAAATATAACTCATGAAAGGAAAAAACAGATTTTCCCAAAATATTTCTAATGGAATTAATGTGTTTGACATGTCTAAACTGTGTAGGCTTATTTGTGGCAGGATTACTACTTTTTTTGTTTAAAATAAACAACACTACACAGCAACCTTGCTATCCTGTTCCTTTCTATTCAAGAACTTAGGGGATTCAGGGAGAAGGGCTAGTGTATTATAGAGAAACCCTGAACAAACCAATAGTCTTTCAGTTAAGGCATAAAAGCCTTTTTTTAAAAGCATTGTTTTTACCTGAGAACCTGCTGTCTTACTGAAGGTGTTTCAAAGGTACACTCTCCTAACCAACAGCTGAAAGGAATTACTGTGTTTGTCATACTCTGTAGCACTGATGTGTTTTAACAGTTCTGAAAGTGCTTTAATTTCCGTTATATTAAACATTCACATTATTTCACTTAACTTTAAATGGAAACGCATGGAAGAAAGGATGGAAAGAAAGGATGCATTTTTTTTACCTGTGGTGTTGCAATATTTGATACAATTCAAGGCAATTGAATGCATTTACTCTGAACTCAAAATGGCACATAATTTAATCTGAGATTTTATTTATCTTTTAAAGCTACTTCTGTTCTTTCTCTATTTTCTCTTTGTTTTCCTTCTTTTATTTTTTTAACATAGTTGTCAAGCAACTAGATTGAGAATTACATTTTCAAGGTACTCTGGTAAAATTAGTATGAAACTTCAGATTTCTCAGTTTAAAAGAGTTGTTTGTTTTTTTTTTCCCCTGATGATGAAATAAGTGAAAGTGGAAGAACCTGTAATGATCCAATCTGTCTGATATTCAGTAGAGAAACTGAGAAACTTTTTGCAGTAGAAAATGGATTTTTAGTGTAACTATTTCACATAGCATAAGTTAAGCTTGTACTCTGTCTGCTGTCTTGATTAAAGGCTCTGTTAAAGATGTGGTTTTGAAAGGAGGAAGAACAGGTCTATAGTTAAAGCATGAGTGAGCATTCCAGATATTCTGGACTCTAGTAATAAAAAAGAAGACAAAAACAGGAGGAAGATACAATGAAGATCAGTTAAAGACCTTCTAAGCAAGTTGCAAGAATTGAATAAGAGAGGGACAGAAGTGAGTGTCATGAAAGTGAAATAGGAAAATATTCAAAGTGATGTTGTACAAGTTTGAAAATGAGGACAAGATTCTAAAGTTTCTAAACATTTCTAAAGTGTGAGAAAAGAGTGACATTTAGAAGAGGAGTAAGTGAAATTTAGAAGAGGAGGGCAGTCACACTTTCCCAAATAGAAGATGGTCTCAGTCGCATCTAACAGGATGTGAAAATATTTTCACTGAAATGTAAAAGTTCTGCTGACTGCATGTGTAAAACTTTCTGGAAATAAACTGTTTCTTAATAGTTCTAAAAATAATTCTTCCTAAGTGAAGAATTTACTTCCAGACTATTCTTTAGAAAAACTCAATCTGTAAAGACTGTAACATTGTATAACTCCCCTCCAGGATTTGGACACAGAAGAGCAGAAATCATCTAACAGTCTGAATTGCTTTTCCACCACCGAGCAAGTAAGTTCTACTGAAGAAGATGAGTCTCCAAATGTACGAAAGAAGACTAAAATGGACACAAAACCACTAAACAGTCTAACAGCCAAAGAATCCATTTCTACAGATGGTATAAATTCACATTCGCACAAAAGTACACCAGACACTGCAGCATATACAGATGACAGTAGAACAGCAGACACAGAGAGTGAACCAGAAGAAGGTGAAATTACAGATTCTGAGTGTGAAACCTACAGTGAGGAGGAATTAACAAGTGAAGAAACTGATGATTCAGAATACTCAGAAAATGAAGGTGAATTATTGTGGATTATATATGGTATTACTGTATTTTTCCAGAAGCCTGCTAAAAAAACCAGTTTGGATAATTTAAAAAAATATATAAAAGCATGTGACTTGAGATGCTTTGAAAACATTCTATATGTTACCAGCATTTCTTTCCCTCTCTTCACTTGTACAAAAGTAAGTAGTAGTTTTTATAAAAGCTGTTACTGATGCAACATCTGTGCTTGTGTAGAAACCTCAGGGATTGCAAAAATTTGGTTTGATTGGGAAAGTGAAAGGAGAAAAGAAACTCTGCTGCTAAAATAGGGGTTCTAGACCAGTAATTCACAGTAATTCTGTGTATTGACTCTCTTAAATT
The DNA here is from genome assembly GCF_017590055.1 of Onychostruthus taczanowskii. Lineage (NCBI taxonomy): Eukaryota > Metazoa > Chordata > Aves > Passeriformes > Passeridae > Onychostruthus > Onychostruthus taczanowskii. Next base: position 5,887,597 of record NW_024502125.1, on the reverse strand, counting down.
AATATACAGTATTTTTGATACTGTTTGTAAACCATCATGTGCAGTTGAATGCAAGATGGCTCTACTGTGGTGAAAAGCAGCATGGAGTAGTCAGTACTAGTTGAAATCCTATTTTGTGTACATTCCAGTGGCAAATTGTGAGAAATGGATATAGGCACGAAACCTGTATACAGTTTTATACCAAAGTGTTCTGCTAGGTCCTTAAAAACAACCAAAAAAAAGGAAGGTAAACTCTGAAAAGCTTGATGCAGCCAGTCAAAACTAGGGATGTGCAAAGGATATTCCAAATCATAGACTTAAATACAGCCCAGAGAAAACTGTATTGTAGCCTGTGCCCTGCTGACAGTTTATTGTCAGTTAGTTTCTTATGTTTTTATTACTTAACTGCTCAGATTGTAGGTGATTAATGCTAACCGAAATGTGCTTGGTACCATCAGGCTTTCAGACTAAATCTTTTCTTAATATCCAATTTGGCAGTAATGCTGAAGTAATAAAAACTGGGACAGTTTTTCTTCCCCTAGTAACTTTTAAGGTAGTGTCTTCTCATCTGTTCCTGGCTGAGGTCATTGGAGAGTGTTTCTACAAATGTACATCCAAGTACAGAATTCATACATCTGTCAGAGTGTAGTATCTTAATACAATAATCAGGCAAAAAAGCATATGCATCTGTAGGTTCTGTCTGTTATTTTTTCTTATCCATGTTGATGAATAGCATTCCTAAGAGAAAAAAACAGTAAACATACATTTGACATAGAAATTGTCAGATACAAAGTTTGATGTGCGGTAGGTTTGTGGTGTGGTGAACAAAAAGGTGCTGCCTTTTCTCAAAGTAAAATTGTTTTCTAATCTGTAGCAATTAATGATCCATAAATTTATAGTAAACTAGTAAATTTTGTGAATGTATGTATATTTCACTGCTGTAACTAAAGAGTTGTCCACATGTAAACCGGAATTAGGAAAACATTTGTAATACTTTGGTTTGCAGTCAGAAAGCCTTTGAAACAACAATCTCATCAAAGTTTTCTCTCAGATGTTGTTACACATTTCTTTTCATGAAAGTTGTATATTATTCAGCCAGGTAATGGCTGAAGGTTTTCAGTTTTTTGAAAGCAGACTATAAAGTTAAAACTGAAATGTATTGGTAGTAGTGGTGGTGGTGATTTTTTTTTTTCCAATATAATTACAGATGAAGAAAAGATCTGGCCTCCTTGTATCAGAGTAATTGTAATAAGATCACCAGTTCTTCAGACGGGATCACTTTATATTATCACTGCTGTGAAATCTGCTACAATTGGAAGGTAAAACTGAATGAAATTTTATATTTTGATATATATATATCAAACTACCTATCTTTGAAAGCTGTGGAAAACACTTAGGATTGCTTGTCTCTACTCTTCATGCTTGTCTTCCTAGCCTGCAGCAGTTGTGAGGTAGTCAGAGTTTGGTTAGTCCATAGTAAGAAATTCAAGTCAGGTCACATAATAACATGTCCTCATGATAATGTAACAGCATACACACAGAGCCCCAGTGGCAGTATAGCTGCAAGCCCTTCTTTGAGCACTTGTTGCATAGAAAGTAAATTTTGTCCCAGGCCACTGAAGTACTTTTTTTTCAGAAATGGTAGAACACCCTTCAGAAACCCAGGATCACTAGGAAACATATCCTAGGCTTCCTCACACCTTCAAATTTCAGTAGGGTTTGTTCACTGGCTTTAGATAATAAACTGGTTTGTGCTTGACTGTATGCATTCTTACAGTTTTAAACCGGGTTTGTTCATTGTGGATGATGAATTTATTGATGATGTAAAGCTTTCTTCCGTGCTTACTTGAAAACCTTACCCTGGAAAAGCTGTTTCTGTCTAATGCTGATAGACATATTTTGATTTGCTCTTAAAGGTTGAGGCATGTGTGTGAAGATCAACAGGCAACTGTACTTTGAATTTGCATATAGGTCTTGTACTAGCTGCATTCTTTCTTAATCCCTTAGTATAAGAATGTAAAACACAAATCCCTTCTTCCTACTGTTTCACTGTTTTGATAACAAAAAATGCAGACAGACCAAAACTCACCCTGTACAGATTACTCTTTGTTTACTTGTATTACTTGCCTGATGAGACCAAGAGTTCAACTTCACCATGGAACACGGACACCAAGATGCACTAAAGAGCCTGAAGGATGCAGAGTTCAGACTGTTAAAGGCATTGCATGACAGTTCAGCTAGAAACATCAGGTTTATAGATAAGAATTTATTGGTACTGTTTGATCATTTATTAATCATCTGCTTTGTATAATTTATATGAAGGGACCTGAAGGAAGTCTTTACCTTGTATATACAGCAACACAATGTTTTCTGTCTGTAAAAAATTCCCAGTAGCTTAGAACAGAAATACAATATTACAGTTCAACTGTATATACCTTTCATAAGCCACTTAAAAGACCTATTTATACTTTGTTGTGATTTGTGTATCAACTTGCCTTTCCAGAGAAAAAGATGTTGGACACACACTTCAGATTCCTGAAGTTGGAGTCAGTAAGGTAACTCTTGTTCATATCTGCTGAATGGTGGATCAGAAGACATAAATGTATGAATGAAGCTTTAGATTTTATGGCTTTAAATTTGGAACATCGTGTTAATTTTTTGAAAGAACTTTCGGAATGAGATATGGGTTTAGCCAGACTTAAATTTAGAAAAAAGGAAAACATACTCTACTTTACTGAATGGGAACTTAACACAAACAACGTGTTTTCAAAGTCTTTGAGTCTTTAATTTTGTGGTTATTGAACTTGAGGAGAAATCCTGTTCAGTACTAATGGTATATAAAATTTTGATGTTAGATAGTAAGAATTTCTTTACCAAGTAATGCAATCCTTGCAGTCATGCTCAGCGCAAAAGGGTTTCTTTTATTTTCTTTCAAGCAACTGTGGAAATTATGTACAGGGGGTTTGAAAAATTAACAGAATTCCTTTCAATGGTGGATTGAATGGAAATTTTAGTTATAAATTCTGTGCTCTGTTTTGCTAAATACTTCAACATAGACCCTAAATACCGTACTTCTAATAAAAATAAAACTGTAGATTGACAAAGTTGTGTCATCCACACAAAAAGTTTGTTTAAAAAATCTATAAATTGAGGTATCTCATGAAACACAATTTACTATGTCTATTTTAAATGACAGTTCTCATTCATCAGCTGCTATATTTCATACTGAATAATTTCTGGAGTAAATACTTCCCTGCTATTAATAACTTTTTCAGGCATGTGTTTGAAACTGGGCAAATAAAGAAGCAAAGAAGCCAAAAGGCTTTTATTTTTCTGTAATGTTACCATTTTAGTACTTCACAGGTACTGATAGTTTATATAAGAAGTTACTTTTCAGATAAGGCGTCAAAGGTGAAAAGATAAATTACATATCTGCAGAAATAGAAAGTTATGTACTGGTTTGTTTTCCTCTCTAGTCTTACTTTTTAGCTGTGGTCAACTTTGGTGTTTGCTTTTCTTGAGTGGAAAGTGAGATTTACAAAAAATGCTTTTAGTTCTATTCAGTAAAGCAGAAGTAGAAAATAAAATGTCTATTGAATGAACTAGTCAGTCTGCATCATTATGGGAGTGTTCCATGTAGTAAAAAATGCTAGCCAATCTGCAATTTTTTTTTTAACTTAAAACAGCAACTACAATTGCACTAATCTGACAAATTTGAAACAGTCACATCTCAACAGCCACTTCTCTACACTTACTGCTTTTACTGGAAGCTGTAGTAGGTTGGAGAAGTTGATACTTTAGTTTGTTTGGTGGCCTTTTTTGGAGGTGGTACATATCTTTATTAATTTGGCCAGGGGTTGCACTTTTTCTGGTCTGTGGGAGCAATACCTATATAGAAATGCAAGCAAAAACAAAAAACAAAAAAAACCAAAAAAAAAACAAACAAAAAAAAAAACCAAAAAAAAAAAAAAACCACAACCACATTATTAGTCTCAGTATCAGAAAGGAGATAAAAGAAACAGCAAGAGATTGTTACTGATTGTGTCCTAAGTATTAAGATGCAGGAGAAGGTGAGTTATGTGAAAGTTACAAAAGTATGGCATTTAGGGAGTTATTTTAGAGACGAAAGATCAAGTAAATGGAAGCAGAATGAGATCTATTTTTAAATGAGAGTGCTATAAAATGCCTTAAGAGCAAAAAGCCTGTTATTTAGAAGAACAGTTAAGAAAGCTATATTACTGAATCTTGCAGTTCTTTAAGTAAAGCATACTTGCCATATTGGAAGAATATAGTTGTCCAGTACTGAATCAGTTTATGAACAAAATCATTACATTAACTGTATACATTAATTCATGCTGTTGTGGCCCATTCATTTACATTTCACAAGAATGAAATCATAAAATGTGAAAACTTTATTAACTTAAGAGTACCAGAGCCACTCATTTTAAAGGTCTCAAAATACATTCTGTAATCTTACTTTAAAATAACATTTAAATTGTTAAGTATTCACTTAACAAGAACATTTAACTTAGGCTTCTATTTGTCAGTTTCATGCAGAAGTATATTTCGACCATGATTTGCAAAACTATGTTCTTGTGGATCAAGGCAGTCAGAATGGAACAGTTGTTAATGGAAATCAGATACTCCAGGTGAGTACCTACTGTTTTAGTGCTCTGTATATTGCAGAGAACTAATCTTGTGGTCACTTTAAATGTTTTATGGCAAATCACTTAAAATGCCATTGTATGTCTTCTTTCATACATTAATGCCTGCCTTGGTTCCCTTCTGATTTTAGGGCTGCTTGGGAGTACTTAATGTTTGGTTATACTAGAAAAAATCCACTATGCTTACAGTTGCTAGAGTGAAATACCCACTGTAGTTAAACAGTTGCCTACGTTTGTGAGACCACACTAAACTACTGAGTTGTAAGCAGTGTGCATGAAATAGAGTTTGTGTCCTTCATGAGTTTTTAACTTAGCTGCAAAACTTTCTTTTGGTGTAGCCTAAAACAAAGTGTGATCCCTACGTCCTGGAGCATGGAGATGAGGTGAAGATTGGCGAAACTGTGCTTTCTTTTCATATTCACCCTGGCAGTGATACTTGTGATGGATGTGAACCAGGACAAGTTAGAGCACATCTTCGCCTGGACAAGAAAAAAGAGTCTTCTGGTTAGTAATATTATCACAGGATACATTTTTTATTATGGCTGTTTACTTGATAAAAATAATAATTAGTTCAGTTTTCATATAATTTTCTTGTCAGCTGGTGATAGTTGTACATAATGATGTATTCTTGGCATATGCATCTGTGTATAATAATGTCAGAACAAAAACTCTCATTTGTCTTAGATTCAAAATGTTATATTAGTAATTACAAATTCAATCCTGTGTTCTTCCTTTTAGTTTGTCCAGCACTTAGCAAAGAAGAGAGAGAGCTAGTCAGAAGAAAAGCATTAAAACAAATACGGGTAAAATATGGTTTACAGGTGAGTTTACAGTAGAAGTCGATTAAGTTTTGTAATCTTGTGGTTCTTACTTTTTTTTTTAAGTGCTTTGTGATTCCTATTTTAAGCCATAGACTTCATTGAATAAGGGAGGTTTTCAAATGCCCTAAAACTTAGCATCGTTTGTCTTTTATACCCTAAATAATTATTCTTTACAAACCTCTGCAAAGAAAGATGATGATAAGAGAGCATGAATGTTCCACTGAAAATTAGAAAAAAAGATGCTTTCAAAGTGTACAAGATTCCTAATCTTTGGAAGTCAAGATTTTGCAAGACACTTCTGTTTTTATTTCTGTAGATTAAGTTTTCACTGAGTTGCAGCTCTGTCTTTCATTTGGAAAGGAAACATAATGAGCAACTGAAAAAATTATGGAAGGGAATGGGTACTTTTTCAGGTCTTTAAGTCCATAGAAGAATACTAACATGAACATACAGGCAATATAATATATATGTATTCAAATTACTTTTATGGAGATAATTTTAACATGCAGTTCCTTCCAGCATTTGTACTAAGTATTCATGTAGAAAACAGAATGCCATAGTTCTTTCAAGTTCTTCAGGTACCAAAATAATACTGATACAGAATCTGTAAACCTACTTAATTTTGACATTTATTCTGAAAAAAAGTAGGTGCTGAGCAACAGGCTAAATGGTTATATAGAAAGCCAGTGGCATGTGCACATGATTTTCTGCTTAATACGGAGAGATTGACTCGTCATACCAAGAGAAGATTCAAGAGAATCTGTTATTTTATTTACAGCTTATGAGAAATTACTGAATTTGGCAATGTTACACGATGATGACAGTAATATGGTTTACAAGGTATGCCTGTAAGCTAAGAAAATACTAAGTGAGGACTGCAGGTTTTGTTGCAAGATTCAGGATTAATAAAAAAGGCTGAAGCTCCCATACTTTTGGACGGGAAAAGGAAGTTAACAAAAATAAAGAATTTAAACCCTGCTCTTTTTGTCTTGATGCGATGAAATCTACTTGGAAAGAATATAGAATATGAAGACAACAAGGCAGTGAAAAATCCAAAGTACAAAGACAGAGCAGGAAAACGCAGAGAAACCATTGGAAGTGAAGGAACCTTTCAGAGAGACGACAGTTCAGCTTCTGTTCATATGTAAGTTGGGGGTGGGGGAAAGTATCCCCCATGCCCTTCTCTTGTGAATCTTAAAAAAATTATAATGAAATAAGTATCAATTTGTTACTAGCATGCAGTTCATTAAATTACAAATTACCTGTATCTATTGTGTTAGGAAAGCTAGAAAATTTTAAGCTTTTCACACTTCCCATTTCAAGTGCTTTTATTTATTAACTCATCACCTTCCATATAAAAATATATGCAAGGTGAGGAGTTAAGGATGGCAGTAAGGATGCTAACATCACTTCCTTACCAACTCAAAAATGTAAAGAACTCTCCAGCTGCACTAGTGACATCTTCAATAGTGTCTGTTTTTCAAGTGGTTCAATTTTTATTTTTCCTGTTCAGTCCCAGTAATAGTACACATGCAGGTTTTTCACCTGCAGATTTTCACCTGCAGCTTCCCTCACTGTCAATATCCAGCCACTCACAGGACATGCATTTACCTCCCAAATGACACTTGATGTTGTTACTTTGCCTCTAGCTGTAGTTGGGTTTTTTTAAGCAGCACGAACTTGCAGGTGCATGTAAATTGATAAAAGGAAGTGTGAGATGATGAAAGAGGTGCAGTAGGATGATTTGGCAGTGATACTGCTTTTTCCATATTGTAATGCATACCCTCCTACCCATGATGTATCTTTTAACTCCTAAAGCAAGCAAGTAGTTCAGGAGTTTTAAGAAAGCTGATAGTGACCTGAGGCTTGTTCTTCTGGATGACTCTTCATGAACTGATTCCTGATTTCTGCATATATTTCTGTTGCACATTTCTGTTGTTCAGTATTTGAAAGCATACTCTTTGTATTAACTCTTGCTTATCTTAAACTTTCTTCGAAGTGAAATCAGCAACAGCAACAAAGGACATAAAATGTTGGAGAAGATGGGATGGAAGAAGGGGGAAGGTCTGGGAAAGGATGGTGGTGGCATAAAGGATCCGGTAGGTCTTTCTGGTTTTCACTTGAGACAAAAATAATAGGAATGTATTTGTAGTGAAAAGTATCTAATTGTATGCCACTATTCATTTGAAACTTACAAAAAACCTGGTTAAGAAGGAATAATCTCAGTAGAACTAATCTCAAATTATTTTTTCTTTGACTAATGTGGTATTTTGAAATTTTTCAATACTGTTGTCCCTTCACTACACTGTGTTCATTAGGAAACTAAGCAAAGGAGGACAGACAGCTTCTAGGCATTTAATTAATAATCTCATATTTGGATACAAAGTCTGAAGGAAAATTGGAATAATTTAAGTGATGTGATCTGAAGATCGGTTTAGGGTGGAATTCTTTCTTAGAGGCTGACGTAGCACAAAAATTGAACTAGATGATGGGCATTGAGAGAGAAAAAGCTAGCAGAAGTCACTATAGCCAGCAAGTTGTGGGCCTCTGTGGCAGCCATGTTAGCCCATTTTTGTCACCAGAGATGTGTTGTCTTTTGGCAGTAGCACTGCTTAGAGCCATACCATACCCTGTGTTGTCAAACTAGCCAGCATAGGGATCATATGCCGCTCACTCAGTGAGGTGTATTTCACCGTAATTTTTGTGGCAGGGGACATTATTTAGGACTAGATCATAGTTCCAGAAATGCTGGTCTGACACATCATTTTCATGGTACTGTTCATCTAGGTGTTTTAGAACATGAAAGAGAAGTGCTTGGGGAGAGGGGGTGGCATGTGTATTAGAAAACCAGAATTTGTAGTATTTAGAATACCTAACTTGCAATTACAACAGTATTTCATGTATTTGACAGATCCAACTGGAGTTACATCAGAAGCATGCAGGTTTAGGTACTGGAAGACCGATCTCAATTGAAGATGTTCAGCTTGTCCAGAGCAAGAATAAAAAGAACTGGGATAAAGCAAGAGAGAGGTTTGCTGAAAACTTCCAAGACCCTAAATCACAAAGGGATACAGCTAAGAGTACACTGTGGGTTAGAGGGACTGTAGACTGAACTATCTAGTCCCACAGCAAGGTAATTCCTAAGTATAAATAGTTGGGAGAGAATTTATTTTTTGCCTTTGCTAAAGCAGGAGTTTGGTTATATGTAAAATACAGTTGTGGAAAAACTTATTCAAGATTAATTCTGTAATGTTAATTGGTTTTCTGTAGTCTTCATGCTTTTATACACATTTTTAATATGATATGAATGGAGTTCAGAGGGATATTCAAATTTAAGTACTTGAAAATTATTTTCATCAGAAACAGGAATCTTCTGTTGTGTTTTTACACTTCACAGAAAGTTACGCAAAACAACTGTTACACTTAAATATGATACCTTTAACACTTGAACAGTGGTTTAAAATCAAGATGAAGAAATAAATCCCCCAGATCCCTAGTAAAAAAAGTACCATATTGCTGTTTCTTCATGTTTGCCATTAAGTGCTTGACAAGAGGCACACCATTTAAATTCATACATTTCAGTACTAGCTACATGTCTCAGCATACATCTGGCAAAGGAAAAGGGGGGAAACGGCTTGTTTTTAAATGATTCATCATTACTGTTCAAAAATACCATACTCCATGAAATAAACTACCAGCATTAGTGAAGAAAACAATGTTCAGAGACAGCTTGTAGCAAAATTTTCTTCTGTGAAGAACTTGAGATTTGTTTAGTAAATCTGTATCACGCCTTTAAAAGAGGAGGTATGTTTAGAAAACTGCCGTCTGTTTGTATTTATTAACTTCTTTTTCTGATACATCCATTGCTGGCAATGGAGTCTATGCCAGAAAAAAACAACACAAAGAACTGATTTTTGATGGGGAAGGATTTCCAAACTGAAGCTAAACGATTGGTATTTACTGAATGTTCCTAAACACAATAAATCATTGTCAATTTAAGCAGTGTGCTTCTTTTAAACTACCTTGTTCATATGTTGGATAGGAGGGCTCCTCTAAAATGAGTAGAACTTAATCCAGATTTGTTCAAGTTGAAGTTCTGATACTTATCCAAGGAGATGTGGTAGTCTCACCATCCTACCAGATCACGCACACAACTGTGAAGCACTGTGGAGTAAAAGCAGAACAAGTTACCAGCCACTTGTCTTAATCTAGACACATACAGTATAAAGCAAAAGGTCCAATATTTTATTTAAATTATGAAAGTTGCCCAAGTTTACAACCTGAAGTACACCTCACTTCTGCAGACAGAGGTAAAAATAAAATTATACGCACTCAGTGCATGGAGCAGCATAACTAAAATTAGGTCGCTGTTTGCCTTTGTAAGTTAGTTTTCTACTGATTTAGTGACAGACATGTATTATTGCTGTTGCAATAAGATACAAGTATTGCTGTATTATGTACTTTGGTGCTGCATTCCTTTTTATTGGCAACTTCACATTTTCAGAGGCTTTTTGTAGCTGTGAAAAAAATGTTTTTCTTTAAGTTCTGGTCTGTACTTGTTAAGTTTTAGTTCACCATTCATCTAGAAACCTCTTCCTGCTATCAGGAGGAAAAAGCCCCTGTATGCTAAAAGAATGTTTTTGCTTTTCTTTTCTTTTTACTTCTGTAGTCTTCAAAGTCAATCAAACTATAGACCTTAATGTGGTGTGCGCAGGAACCACAGCTTTCCCTCTCCCCAGTTATTCAAGTGTAACAGCTGTAAGAACAGTGAATCAACAAGTTTGCATTTCATGAAGTTTTTGAAGTAAGACATCATTTGCCTTCTGTGAGAGGCATGGTCTCACACAGTCAAGACTGATTGCTTTCAGTACTGCAGCTTACTCTTTCAGCAGTTCCATATAATGGGCTGAAGCTTAGTCTTGGTTCAGTGTTGGTGCAACAAATCCTATTCTCTCTTGATGCTGCCTAGGGAAGTGGAAAAAACAGTACCATTAATACACAGATTGTTAACAAAACAACTGGAGGTAAGTCTGAGTAATCCTCATCAAGCAGTTGTGTGGCTTTGAGTAGGAAGACTTGTATTGCACTAAATAGGACTTTTCGTCCTTTAGTGACCTCTTACAATGAGTGAGGTGAAAACCACCAGTGGTGTGCAGGCCTTATGTGCAAATGCAGTACTGCTTTCCCTCATGTCAGAAGGGGAACATGAGTTGCTATTGCACTATTACAATTTCGGAGGCTATAACCAGTAAGATACAGCATAAAGTTTAACTGTCTTACCTTCTCAGTCCTCCAACCATCCTGTTGCCTTTCCCAGCTTATGATACTTCATAAGTTCCTAAGTTCAAATTGCCTTTTTATACAGCCAAAGTCAAGTTGCAGCAGTTTGCTTTATATATAAATACTATTGGTGAATACATATAATCCTAAAGTTCTTAAGGATAAAATGAATCAGTTTATATAAACAGTTTTCTGTAGTCCTACAGTGAATTTTGTCAACTTAGCAAACATACTTCTGAAATATAAAATAAAGAGTAGTAGGTACATTCTTAAGAGCTGAACCATCCAGCTGGTGCATAAAAACATGGAGTGCAATGTTGTGTGCAAGGCCTTGAACTATCTGCATATGAACTGCTTTTACAAAACATAGCATAGGATGAAACTGGAGTGTTTGTTCCAGCAAAGCTGCTGCATCTGGTTGTGTGAAGGTTGTGTGAAGTTAAAGACTGAAGCTTTCTACCAGCAGATGAATCCACGGCAGCAGGAAGAGAGGTCGAAACCAACATCTTAGTTACTGAAAAGACATACTGAAGTGCATTCCAGTGGATTTTTTTCTGTGTGATCTTTTCCAAGTGCTGTGATCTCTTAACGTGGGATTTTTTTTCTCAGCGAGTTTCTGATTTCTAAACGAGTTTCACCTTATTTTAATCCAGCAATGCCTCTGTTGATGAACATACCTGCATACAGCTTTACAGGAGCAGTGATCCTTGTTCAGCCCTTCAGCGCACCGGGGCACCATCCGCTCTCCTCCATCCGTGCCCAAGTGTCCTGGTATCATTTCAGCGCTGCAAACAGGACACATGCTGCCGCTCCTGCAGCTGTTGGTTTAATAGGGCAGGGGGAAAAACGGGGCTGACGGCCTGGCTTCCCGCGCTGTGCCCGGGAGGCCGCGCAGCGAGCCGCGCCCAGCGGCACGCCC